>NC_141767.1:3837500-4462500 GCF_051362555.1 Lingula anatina | reverse complement strand
AAAGTTTTTTTTACTCTCAAACGGGGCCGTATTACAGGACGCAGAAAGGACGCCGTCCAGTGTAAAGTGCGCTTAAATTATTAGGCCTATAGGTGTCTCAGTATTGCAAATAAATTGTTGGAGGTCTAGCGTTAAACTAGTTCATTTACATAACTGGGGACACTTGGTGTAGATGAAATACATATTACCCATATTTTGAAGTGTGTCATTTCAGATAACCCTCTCAGCCTGGTGGTGCCGAGTACTAAGGGAGATTTCATCGTAAGCCTTGGTCGTAAGCTGGTCCGACTGGACTGGGAGAAGCAGGAAGTGACCAGCGTCCTGGCAGAGGTAGATCAAGGCACCAAGAACCGTTTTAATGATGGAAAATGTGATCCGTCAGGCAGACTGTGGGCAGGTATGCCATCATTATCGGCCTGTATCGCCTGTATGCAACTTGGAGGTCGCGCTTATCTGAGTGAAATACCGTACGTCGTGCGTGGATTTTTAAAACGGATTGTGTAGTATTTTTTTTTAGTTTTTGATGTGTAAAACATGTTCTAAAACTATGATAGAAATACATCGTTTTTCACGAAGGACCTTAGAAATACTTGTCCTTTTATGCTGCAAATGGCAAATAAAGCAATCTTTTTGGTCTTGTATATTTTGAAATTAATATTATAAAACTTTAATTTTCAAGTGTCACATAGTTAAAAATAATCATTTGTTGCTGAACTTCAGGGACCATGGGTTATGAAACTGTTCCTGCACAGCCAGAGCGGCAAATGGGTTCCTTATTCTCACTCAGCACAGGTTGTACTTTGGCAAAGCATGTGGATAAAATAGACATATCCAACGGTCTGGCTTGGAGCAATGACAACACCATAATGTACTACATCGACTCTGTTCCACGCAAAGTCTATGCGTTTGATTTTGATATAAATGCTGGTGCTATAAGTGAGTTTATTCGTGTTGCAATCCAATGGGAATCGCATTCTATTTCGTTCATGCGCGTAAAATATTAATCAGTATAATATGATAAAAGTAAAACATGTATATTTGCGTTTTCAATTTGTTTTTTTTTTTTTTTGTAAGTACAATCTTTTCATTTCTGAAATGTTACCTTCGATTTTTAAGTAACAAAATATAGTCATATTTATTTCGGTATTTCACAGCATCAAGTTTTGTGAATTTATATTAATATATGGTGTGAATCCATTGCCATTCAGGCAACCAGCGCACTGCCATAGACTTTAATACACAGCCAGAGGGCGGTCTCAAAGAACAGGGATTCCCTGATGGTATGTGTATAGATGTGGAGGGAAAACTGTGGGTAGCATGCTACAAAGCAGGGAAAGTGGTCAGATTCGATCCAGTCACAGGTAAATTAGACAAGAATGCTGTCAAATATACTCATATTTTAAGCAAATGTCATAATTAGTGGTAAATTATTTGAAATCAAAACTTCAGAATATTTTGGGCTTTCAGCCACCTGCCATGTTGCTTTTACTATAAATCCACTGGCATATAAAAGAACAGCTTTTTTTTGTCTCATTTACTTTTTATTTTCCTGTGTAGGAAAACAAATCCAGGGGGTCACCTTTCCTGCTGAAAGAATCACTTCGTGTTGTTTTGGTGGTCCTAACCTGGATGAGCTGTATGTGACAAGTGGTGTCCAGGGCTGTACAGAGGAGGAACTAAAGAATGAGCAGGCACTTGCTGGATCTGTGTTCAAGGTCACAGGGTTAGGGATCAAGGGCACACCATGTCAAAACTTTCAAGGATAATAATTGATACTTAATTTAAATTGAGTGATATTAATTTTAATTACCTGGTAAGAACTATGAAAAATTGATGCATTTTAAGTGGTGAGAAACATAGTTTCAAATCACGAATACAAGAAGTCTATCTACTTAATGGCATCATGTCTATTGGATTTGTACTCACAGACAATAAATATACTGTTCATTTTCACCGTCTTGCAGTTATCAGAACAGAGAATCACACAACAACATGAATTTAAGTTGATCTTTAATAATTAATTAATGTTATGTTACATTAGTGTTTTGTTCCAAATTGCAACTTTAGTTCTCTTCATCAGATCTTTCCATTTTAAAGGTAATCTGGTGATTGAACAATAATTTACAAATTCCACACAGTAATTTCCTTACAGCCTTTAATCTCAAAAACAAAATTTTTAAACATATAAATGATATATTTTAAACTGACAATAGGTTAGCTTGTCTGCTTTTTTTTTTATTTTCTGCGTTACTGTAATATCTGGCCTCTGGTATATTTTTTCAGTACTGGAGACAAACTATTTTACCAATGATACAAGGTTTTTTATGTGCTGTTTACCATACTTTAATGGTGTAACTAAATATTCATGCAAATAACGAATGTTAGACTCTCTTGTTCAGTTTTCTGAAAATCACAAGAAGTGCACATACGACAGACAATTTGGCTGAATACGTATTTACTGTGCACTGTAGTCAAGTTGGGTTCCCAAAATATGTTGATACTTCTCTTAGGATTTCTTGTTACTTGGTTTTAACTCATCATAGCAAGACCTGAGAAGAACGTGCGGTTTCATCTTATGGGGATCAAACCCTTCGTGACCCTGGAATATGTAAAGATTTCTTTCAATTTTATCATGCAATGAAACTCTTCCATACAAATCACACTATCCATAAAATGAATCCCTTAAAATGTAAATCTGCATAGTGGAAATCGTCAAGACCATAAAGTTCCCCTGAAGAATACTGCCTGAGGTATTGATAAAAGTTAATAAACTAGCAGTTTTTTGGGTTACCAAAGCTTTTGTTACTTTCACATGTTAAGTTACACTTAGAAGTATAGTTAAAATGTTGCGCATTGTGTGTACTAGTTACAACACAAGTCACCCACTGTAATTGACATACAAGAGTGTAATTATATCAAGGCGCAGTAGTTGTAGTTGAATTATACCACAACTGACGCTTTCAACAATAGGATGAAAATACAAGTCTGTATGTGAAATACAAGTGCAATTATTGTATTGTTAACTATCATTAAAATCTATAAAATTACCTTTGACCAATCATAACTTGAAGCATAAGCAAAAATGTTTCCTGCTGCATTAAAATGGCAGCAAGTGATGGGCATAGGGAGCTGCTCGGAGGTTTTCAGTTTAGTTCTGGCATCTTTATCCCAGAAGCTAAATCTTCCATCACTCCCCACTGTAGCCAAAGTGCCATGGACTGGATGAAAAGCAATGCCATTGACCTGAATAATATATTGAAAATATTTTCATATAGTGTGCTCAATGGAGTCATCTTAAAACCAAATCTTTGGCACAACTTAAACAAACAAGACCCCTCCCCCTGGATTTTCACATGTCAATGTCTACAAGCTGACACCTTCCTTCCACATAATGAATTCTGATCACTTTTCTGCATATAAAGTTACAATAGATTTTTTATAATCAGTTTTGGATGACACCAGTAAAGCTGTAATACATCATTTTCTTACTGCAAAAATATCCTGTGCCCCTCCTGTTGTACCATTGGATCTGTGGCATTTGAAAGTGAAGTTATCTTTGGGGTTTGTAGGACTGAGGTACTGTATGGCCACTCTTCCCTCAATGCTACCCAGAGCAAAACCCACCGGGCCATTGGTTTTCTTGTCCAGGAATATACTGATGCACCGATGCTGAAAGATTTATGAAATATATTATCAACAGAAAAAAATTAAATTACCCACAAATTATTATGTAAAATTTCTTGCATAAAAGCATTAGTTTTTGTCAATATTTGCTATGATAAGTTGAAAATCAGTTACAGGTCTTAAAACTTGAAAAAAAGTGTACTTTTTCTTCCTGTTGTAGGGCATTTCATGTCTAACCTGATATTTGAGAGGAGAATCCATTGTCTTATATTCTCTTGGCTGGTTCTCCAGTTGATATATGATGATACCTCTCCCAGCTATGCCTACAACTGCCATTGGGTAATGCTGAAAATGTAAAGAAAGACACATTTATCTTAAAGTAAAAGCACCTAAAAATTCAGCATAATGCTATAATTTTACATATGTGGATAGACAACATATTTGAAGATCAGCCTTTTTTTATAATTTTAATATCTTTACTTCAATACAACTATAGGTATCACAGATTTTTTAAAGTCTTGCTTCAATTCTTTTCACACTGTTTCCGTTTAAACTTACCACATCTGCACAATAAACTCTTTCAGGAAGGTTTATAGTCATCATTGGATTGGGACTCCTAGTATCCCAGAACTAAAAAGTGAAAACCTTCTTTTAAGAACTCCAATTTATGACTCCAGTTCTTTGTCTTACTTAAAATTCATTTATGCACTTTAACACAAGCTGACAAAATTCAGAAAAGCCACTGACTGGAAATATTGTCTGAGATGTATGGAAATGAATGGGCAAATTGGCAGACAAACTGAACCAATACTTGAAATTGGAAAATCACCAGAAAGGATTCCATGTATCATCACTACAGTTTTAAGCCAAAAGCCAAATTTAACACAACAAAAACTAGGACAAGTATTGACATCAAAGCCAGTTAAACATCAGCTACCCATGCACCAGCCTATATATCAAGTGATACACCAGTCTACTAAGTGATATATTAGATGTTTCTGGTCATGATACCTTTAGTGTTTTATCCCAGCTGCCAGTCATCACACAGCTATAACTCGGGGCTTTGATCCAGTGGATAGTTTTAATGGGAGCATCATGCTGGGGAAAGAACCAAGAGATATAGTCTTTTATACAATTCTTTTTGCACTTCACATACTAACACAAAAACATAAATATATCAAAACGTTATAATCTATTACTGTTCACGAGCATATTGAGGCTTGTATGTACTGATCAGAACTACCTGACGATAAATTTTATTGTTCTTACTTTAGCACAAAATGGAAAACATTTTAGGTAATATAACAATCTAAGTCATTAATTTTACCTGGGCTATCTGCATGGCTTGGTTGCTTGCCAAATCCCACATTTTTGCTGTTTTGTCACAAGAGGCAGTAAAAACTTTTGTGCCATCCTGACAAACAGAAGCACATTCATATCATATAGACAGCAAGACCCATCATTTTTCAACAACAATTTGTCTTCTATCAAAAAAGATCCTGTGTCAATCTCGTAATTAACATTTGTCTCCTTGCATTAAGTTATAAGATTACAGACATTACTTAGTTATTTTTTTAAAGCTGCTGCAGCATGACCATGATTGTATCAAATCTTTTTTGCCTGGACACCTAAGTTTTCCTTATACTTACATCACTCCATGCCACATCCAGCACGGGCCCCGTATGTGTCTGTTGTGCTTTGGGTATTGTCTGGCCATTCTGTTCTACCTGCCAGCACCGAACCTGACATATATACAAGTCATTATTACATGCTGTTCTTCTTGAAATACAATTTTATACCAAAAAATATATTCTATTTATATATCTAAAAAAAACTTTATGTACTTGAAAAACTTAACTAGAACCCCTATAGTGTATGGAAGGTATCAATGTCAGTAAAGAAGATTTCTCCCTAACAGTGCTTTTTAAAAAAATATCAGCACTTGAATTATTTTTATAGTTAATTGTGCACTATGAAATAGATTAGATTTAAATTAAGTCCAGGATTGGCAGCAGAATAAGTGTAAAACCAAACATATACAAACAACAGATCACTTGCACAAACTTCACTCAACCCCTCCCCCTACTTCAAAAGTAGCCACCATAATAAGCAGTTTCTGTTAAGTAGCTTGTATTTCAGCTATTCACATTGTATGAACAAATATGTTTAGGACCATATGCTGACAATATTTTCTTTCACCTTTTTATCCCCACCATGGTTTTATAATTATATTTGATCACCCAAACTTGCCATTTTCCAGTCAGTCAGAAGACAGGCAAGTGACATGCACACTATGCGTCACTAAGTTACTGTTAGACACTATACAGTTTGAAATATGTAATTCAATTTACATTGTTATCCCAGCTTCCAGCCACTAGAAATGTAGAAGTTAGCGTCCCTGGGCTGAACTGGAGAGAACTGACACTGTCATCTGGTGGAGAGGCTACCTCCACATCCTTCATAGGGTTATAGTTCACCACCACTTGCTGGTTACCTCCAAACAAGGAGCCTCCACCAAAAGACCCAGTTGATGATCCACCAAATAAATTCATTGTGAATCTAGAAAGGAAAACAAGAAATTTTTTTCATATAAAAGGTAACCATACATAAAACATTGCATTGCCTACATATATGATTTAGAAATTACATATTTAATTCTCAACAACAAACAGCAAACAGTTTGAAATGATAGGATGACAAAACAATTATTTTGCAATTGAGTTAATATAAAACAACGGTATTATTACAGAAAACAAATAAACTCCCAACAAATGCTCAATGTACGACCACAGCTAGAGCAACAGCTATCTAGCATCACTGTGAATAATAACACCCTAAATATCGTACTAAGTACTTAAGCTTGCATAGGAATATATTTTGTGCTTGAAATAAGTAAGTAAAATAAGTAAAATAAATAAGTACAGGTAGAATAAAAATATCAGTAATGTGAAACTGGTTCTCCTTATTCCAATCTTTACGCATGATAAATTTTGCTGAATATCTCTAATTTGTAAGCAGTTTGTTAGCCATAGAGCCACAAGTTACACAATATACATCATTTTTTCTTTTAAATTACACCAACAGAGCTTCTAGATTCAGAGTAAGCTTTAAGAGGCTATGGAGACCATCCTTTTGTGTTCTGAGCACCATTTGAGAGAGAATGTAGCAGTCAATGCATGAGATTGAGGATGTCAAACTAAAAGAAAGGGTACGAATCAAATCTTGAGCTCAAATCTTGTTCCAACCACAATCAAAATACAACATATGAACGACTCACTGCTAAGGCTTAGGAAGAACTCTAATAAGTTAACTACAGAAGGTAAAGAATAATATAAAGGTGCACATTCGTCTAAAGTACTCACACACCATTCAGTTGTTTTGCTCCTGAAATTTCCCCGCTGCATTATAGGTGGCGCGCGATTCATAGGGAATTGTTTCGTTATGAATAATCTCCGCAAAACATACGTATTATATTGGTAAAAGATTAAGAAAAAAATTGTAATATGTATATTGTTTTCGAATATCATCGTAAGTAATAACGGTATATCAAGACAAAAATTTCATTCAAGCTGCTCTACAGATCCCTGTGTTTAAAATAAAGATGGCTGCGCCCATAAGAACCACATTTCGTTTCATTGGTACGTTTATCGTATGTCCACCGCATTGCCGCACATACTGTAATTCATAACGCATTATTTTGATGCAGCTTTAATCAAATGATTTAATAGCAAATTCCTTTTTAATCACTAAATTGTTTATCTTTTTATATTTTTTTTATGTGTGCTCCTCGACCGGTGTCATCGTCTACGTCCTTTCATGATGTTCATGTGTTCACAGACATCGGAGCAAACTTGACAGGTAAACTCATTGAAAGATTTTCCATGCAATCCCCGTCAGTAACGTGTATATTGTTTTTGGTGTTTTTAATGCTTTAATCGGTAAAGTAATAAAAATTAATTATTATTTTTGTTTAAATTTGAAAGATCATGTTCTATGATGTTGTTAACTCACATACTTTTATTGTAGATCCTATGTTCAGAGGGTTATACCATGGTTCTAAAAAGCATCAAGGTATGTTATGGGGTATATGACTGTGTATCCTTCCAAAGAAGTTAAGTTTGACTGTGTGTTTCTTGTAAACTGAGTGTAAATCTGTAAACTCGTATTATGTTTACTGCATTTTAATGCACTCAGAAAATGTGAAAAAAAGAGGTAGAGGCAGTAAATTTGGGCAAATGTTAAATGTATAAGTTGTTGTTAATTTTAGCCTATTATTACAATTTTCAGATGATTTGCAAGAAGTTCTGCAAAGGGCATTTGGCATTGGTGTGGAAAAGGTAACTCTTGAAATTTGGTGATGGAGGTATACATGTATGTGGTGTACATACTACATGTACATCATCATTTAAGAATGAATAGAAATGAAAGCAGATAAACAAAACAACACACAAAATACATTTGTGGATTTCATGAATAAACCAAAGAAACTGTAAATATACTTAAATGAGAGAGAGATCTGAGATAGAAGAAAGAATTTTACTTTTTCAGTTATTTTTAGCTTTAAATAACCAAATATTGATCATCTTATAATTTCATCTTTCAGATTCTCATTACAGGAGGGAGTTTAAAAGACAGCAAGGAAGCTCTTGAACTAGCTAAAACTAATGGTAGTACTCTATTAAATAGTTACCAAGTACAGTCATGTTTAATATAAAATGATGAGTTTTTTTGTGACTCTACAGTGATAATCAAAAATCCACCCAGAGAAGCTTGTATTCTGATAACAACAACCATAGTAAATATGTGAACATACATAAAAACTGCTACCTCCAGATGCCTTACACTGCACAGTTGGCTGTCATCCAACCAGATGCCAGGAGTTTGAGGCAACAGGTTCTCCAGAGCAATACCTGGATGACATGAAAACATTGATAAGAGAAAACAAGGACAAGGTTGTAGCTGTAGGTGAATGTGGTCTAGGTAAATATGGTGAAGATTTGTGATTTTTGTATATAAAAGCAATTCACTGCTAGGGACTTTGACATCTTTGTTTATAACTGGATACATTGAATTAAAAAATCTGGATTATATTTACAGAATTATCCAGGACCACTAGGATCCTTAAAAACGTGTTAAAGCAGGTTTTATTTGGATATTCATTGTCTGTTTTTCAGATTATGACAGGCTACACTTTTGCCCCAAAGATGTGCAGTTGAAGTAAGCAAATTTGTTTGAATATGTTTCTTGTTATTGAGGTGAACAAAATTGAAAAATCAAAGTGAATTTTGATTGATGAAAGTCCTGGTCTTGTGAAAAAGTAGCTATAGGTTTCCCCATTTTGTTTAAAATTGTTAAATGTTATCTTATTGTAGGTATTTTGAAAAGCAGTTTGAGCTTGCAGAAGAAACTCGCCTTCCCATGTTTCTCCACTCCAGAAATTGTAATGAGGATTTTCTAAGCATACTGAAACGAAACCGTGAGCGATTCTCCAAAGCTGTGGTAAATTTGTGTGTTGTACATTGACGGCTTAAAACCTTGTGTTAAACATAGCCTTTAAGGTAGAATGCAACATGAGAACTCTTGATTATCACTTTTTTATAGATTGTTTCAACAAGTATTTTTAACATATATTTAATTAAGTTATTGTAAGTTAATACTTGAAAACTTAATTTCAGTTCATATGCTTTGTACATTATCTAGGTTCATTCATTTACTGGGACTGCAGAAGAAGCTCGCTCCTTAACAGATATTGGAATGTATATTGGTATTAATGGCTGGTATGTCAGGACTGTTGTTTGCTAGAGATAAGAGAAATTGTAAAAAGTTATGTCATGATATTAGTTCTTTACATGAAAACAGAATATATATATATATATATATATATATATATATATATATATATATATTTAGATCTAAGGTATTTTTGTTGGTTTTTGGAGTTTTGTTAAGATAGAACCAAGTTATGATACTGAAATTAAGTGTGATGTTATCATTTCAGTTCACTGAAAACACAGGAGAATATTGATGCTATGTGTTCCATACCAAGTGAGAGACTAATGATTGAAACAGGTAAACACTTTCATTTCAGTCTATTACAGAATTTACTACCACATAGTTTTTGAAAAAAATTACGTAATACACAGACTAAAAAAAAATTACATTACACATGTATTTATTACCTAAAAGAATGAAAAGGGACTGCCATTCATTTTGATATGAATATTGGTAAACTGATCATTTCTAGATGCCCCCTGGTGTGAGATCAGGCCGTCACATGCTGGCGCCAAGTCCGTTAAAACTACATTTCCCAACAAGAAGAAAGAGAAATGGGAATCTGGGTACACAGTGAAAAGCAGAAATGAACCAGCCTTTATTATGTATGGACAGTTTTTATTTGCTGGGGCTTAGTGCATAAATTTTGATAAAAAGTATTCTTTAGAAATGCTTTGTTTCATTTAGTTAGATTTCTATCTGTTTCTAAAGAAAAACATACTTGGATTTAAGCGATGAACTATTATAATTAATGTCAATCCCATTCTTCTTAAATGTGTATTTCTAGAACTCCTTTCTCATTTTTTTCCTCAAGTGAAATTTCATATTTTTTATTTTCAGACAAGTATTGGAGGTGATGGCTGCTGCAAGAAAAGAAGACATCGGTGAATTAGCAAATAAACTGTACGAGAACACCAAGCATGTGTTCTTTAACTCTTGATGTGCACAATCTTCATAATATAACGTAAACTATATAGCTTTGTATCAGTAACTTTATTTATGAACAGAACTTAACAGTTCATGAAGGTCTTGAATTAAATCCAGAAAAAATATTACTTAAATAATAAGTCTCTTACAGATTGTATCTGAATAAAAGGGTCTTTGTGATGACATTTATGTCATGCTATCAAAACTTCAATAATAAATATACATTTTTAGTGTGATGCAGTGAAGATAGTAGTGTATGTGCATTGTGCTATGCAAAAGGAAATATTCATATTACAAACTGCTATATTAAAAGCACTGCTCATGAGCAATGAATAAGCAATGCCATATTTTAATATGTCATGAACAGATGACATGTATTTATATTTATAAAACTCCCTTTTCACTGGACAGCATCCTTTCTGCGTTCCGTTGTGCAGTCCTGTTTGAGAGTAAAAAAAACAATACTTTACATGCCAACAACTGGCCGATCATTGAGCATTCATTTTGCAACAAAAGCAATGCTTGTGCTTTCTTTTTACAACCACAACGATGCCAGTTTTAGGGTCACAGAAAGGATGCCATCCAATGTAAAGTGGGGTCAAGTGTAGACAATAGGGGTAATACTACTTTTCTGTTAGCACCTTGGGTTAGGAACATCTCAAAATGGGAAGTTTTGCCTTACCCCATTTCTACTTTGGAAATGGCCCACATTGTGCAATACTTACACATGATTTAACATTGTGTACTACTCTTTAAAGTCAGAATTACATTGTTAACTGTATATTTGTTTTGAAACAAACATCACTGTAGGCTTGGTACTCTAGGAGTTGTGATCCTACTAGAAGTCAAACTTAAGCATGAACCATTAAAATTCACCATATACAGCAATACTTGATATAAAATTTGCTATTTGTGACTCTACAATGATAACCAAAATTCCCCACACCACAGCAGCTAGTGTTCTGATAACGCGAACACAAAGTAACTATGTGAACGTAAATATCAACCTAATATAACATGGATTTTATTTTCAGATCTCAGAACTGGATATTGTCCATCATGTGACTTTGATAATAGTAATAAATACTGGCATTTCAAGGGTTGGCTGGAATGGATTATTCTGTTTTGGCAGTCCACAGTGCCATAACCCACTGCATAAACTGTCTCATATATTGTTGTATTGCCAAAAGCAGGCTTGATATGCTCTGTTGTATGTTTTCTATAGAAAGGCTTCCACTGGAAAGGATCAAAATTGAAATTGTTAAAAAATAAACTACCTCAGGAAACTAACGAATAAAATATGAAAAGGTTATCACTAAGTATTTTCATATCCTTTTAAACTGTAATATATAAATACACTTACGTGAAAACATTTTCATGTAGCCACTTTCCAAATGTAATAAGGCCTGAGAGTAAGAGCTCCCAGAGCCACCATAGCAACTGCCATGCTTGCATTGAGTAATACTTTATAGATGTCCACAGCCAGGGCACCTTTGTGTCCACCTAATAAAGGGATCAGAAAAACTTAATCTAAATTCTGTAGTATGATGATTAAGTAACAATATGCATTTCAGAGATAAAATGGCATTACAGGAACATCAAAATTATATGAAATCAAAGAAAGGAAAAATTGAACAAATTCACTACATTTGCCTATGAAAATTCCCTCCTACAACCTCTTTCAAATCAAAAATAAATTAGAAAAATATACTCAAGTCCTCTAACAAAACACAAACCAATCATTTTTTGCATCTGGCAAAGTTTTACATAATTAAAAGAAGAAATTTCATTCTGACATACCCAAATAAGTAACTCTGGAATCTTAACCTGTAGCCATTCTCGCTGCGACCTGGTCACATCCACCAGGAATGTCCAGAAGATTTGTATTTTCTCCCACAGCAGGCTGAAATAGGGTCCTGTTACAGCACACAACTGGGCCCAGTAATATGGCACATTCTCAGACAACCATCTACAATTGAGAGGAACCAGAAAGATGAGTTAGAAACTCAAGCAGATTTAAACACCACTTTAGAAATAAAATTTTAAAAGTAATTAAAAAAAAACAACAACAAAGTCTATCATTATAACTGGTATAAAAATGGATTAAGCATTTGCAGTTTCCCAAACTGATATCTTGAATCAGCCCTGTTTAGGAAGATGTCAAAAGAAAAGCAATGACTATTAGCATAATTAAATTAAGAAATGTGATGATTACTAAAATATTTTTTGCTGAAAGTACTTGTATTTGTAGCATTTCCAGTTGGGAAACAACCACATTTGGAATAACAATAAACTGCTGATAAATAATTTTGAGGGAAAGCAAGTCATAAACATGGAAAAATATGTATAAAACTATTAAAATAGTTATTTAGTATTGTTGTTAAACTATGAATACTTACTGTGACAGTTTAGAAGCATACAGTTGGGTCCTATTCCAAACTTGCTCAGAAAAGGCCAATATCCCAGTGTTTTTCAAAATCCCTTCTGTTCTTGAACCTGGAACCACATGAGAAAATTTTAATCTGTCGGAATTCTTTTCTTTAAGGCAAAATATTCATATACTGATAAAACACTATCTTTCAAATAAAGAAAAAAAAATACATATGTTCAAAAGCAATACCTTTGCCGTTTCCATGAGCACAAACATACCTTCAAACCCCCCACTGCTGTAGATGTCAAAGGCAATGACTGCACCCAAACTTCCAAATGTGAGGAGGAAGAGAAGCATCCATGGGAAACCACTGCTTGTCATCTTCTGGAGAAGTTGCTGTAAACATAAAGAAACAAATACTGAACAATAACTCCTTATTCAAAACCAATGCAGCTGCTTTTCTCCTTATACTGCATCATACTCTAAGCACATTACCACCTACTGGCTGATAATATTTACTATGTTGTTCACGATTAAATTACACCTATTGTTGATAAAAATTTGATCAATACATATGTATCCCTTTATGTAGGGCAGAATTAAACCCCTATTTCCTACATGTTTTGCAGACCAACAGGTGGTAATTGATCTAAAGCTAAGCTACCACACAGAAAATGTTACTTAACAATGTACTAATGAGATGACACGACTCTTTTGTTTCACAATAAAATTCCATGCAAATAGTTTAAGTGGTGAGATCTCTCATCAAACAACATCCATGTTTAAAAAGTATACTTCCAAAACCTTAAGTTCCATAAAAATCACAAATAACAATCATATGGAACACTTTACTTCTTTTGTAGCCTTGTATTATTTAAACATTAAAGGGATAATAACTCTTCGTTTCGACCAAAAAATGAATTTTCCTGGAGTAAACAACAATTTTCCCATACTAACCAATGGTTAATGAATCCATTTTTACATTCAAAGTTAGTTCCTGGTTTTTTTCTAAAAAGTTTGTTTTTTTGTTAAAATCTCTTAAGAGATTTTAACAGAGTATAGCCATCAATGGAGGTCACGTGGTCTAAAGACAAGCTCAGATATCAGAATAATAGCTATAACTGCCGTTTTTGTGGTAAAACAGAATATATTATATCTCTATGACTTATTCACAATGTTTTTATTGTAAAATATTGATCTCATACGAAGAGTTATTATCCCTTTAATTAGAAAATAGTACATTTTTCATGAAAACACCTGTAGCTGCAGGTGTGGAGAAGCAGAGCAATATCTCATTTAGTTTTTTCATAAATCATTTAAACTTGACAGAGAATATCTGCCAACAGCGACCCACTTTAGGCATACAACATACACCACTGCCAAGTAAATAGTACAAATACTTGATGGCAAGTTCCACATCATAACATTTCATACTAAACCAATCCATCATGCTCAGCCAGCACTCAGTCTCTCATAGCACCATACCTTACAGACCACAGGCAGGTTTTTATATCCCTCCATTGATGTCTTCCCCTGCTGGGCAAGCTCCTCATTTGTAATGGTGAAGGCTCGGATTGTTTCCTTCAGAAGCTTCTTCTCCAGACTGCGGGACACCAATGGCCAGTTGTTCAAGATGTGCTCCAGCAAAATACTTTAAAAGTAAAAAATGTACTTGGCTAAAGTTGCCTCACACTCCAATCTGCTTTAGCAATTACGTTAACATAAGTATCAAATGCTCAAATGCTCTGTGCAACAATTCATTTGTTTGAGGAATGTTGGCATGTTGAAAACATAGCAAGAATATTGACCGCACAGAAATATATTACAGCATCATACAAATTTGCTAAAAATTCAACATTGCAGTTTACCCAATATGCATTACTTTTTACCAAAACATCCAACTCAATATTGTGTCAAAAGGGAAAAAGTTTCAATAATATAATATTATGGTGGTGCATGTTTTACCTGGACTGGCTGAGATGTTTGGTGTACATCTGCATCCACACACTATAGCACTGCTTGTCTGTAGACAGACAGCTGATCAGGCAAGACAGCAACTACACAAATAAATTTCAAAATCGTTCAATCAATCAATTAATCAAACAAACAAAGACATCAATATAAGCTTCAACAGGTTTAAGACAAAAGGTTACATTAAGAGGAATATAAGAGCCTAAATATTATTACACAGAGATCAAATTTGTTCAAAGAGCAGAATGATTTTACTTGCCATCAACTCCAAACATATAATGTACTTTCAAAAGGCAAAAAATCTTTCTTTTGACATGAGCTAGCAACAGAGGCATTTTTATAATTATATATCAAAACCCACTATACCTATAATTACACATTAAGCTTGGAATGACACTGCAGATGAATTAAGACCAATCCATGAAAAAAATGTCTATCATCAAAACCACAAGGGGTTTACCTCTTTTTTCAGAGCTGGGGAGGAGGATCCCCCTAGTCTGGACAGGAACGAAGGGAAGAAGTGCCTCAGGCTGTTTTGAGGAGTTTTTCCAAATGCCAGAGTCTTAAAAACAAACAGCATGCACAGATTATCATCTCAACTACAGAGTGCTGTAGAAGATTAAAGTTGACTTATTAACCAGTTCATACATTATAAATATTTTTGTACAAGATTAAAGGTGATTTATCAATTAAATTGTATGCACTAGACAATAAAACAATGTAAAACAAAATTACAAGAAATTAATCCAAATATTGTCTAGCAATTAATATGTATCCCCCCCCTTTCTATGCCCTTAAAATTTGGGCATGTGCTACTATACCACCTCCTTTCTCACCTTTATCTTTGGGTAGATGGCCAGTAATCTACTCTGTTGATGGGCCTGTAGTGTTCCTGTACTGTAGATCAAGTCCAGCACAGGAAAGAATTCCTTGAAACCAATCACACTGGATGCTGAGCTCAAATCTTTATGGTTCCTGTGGGATATAGTATGGTAACAATCATGTAACACATCATACCTCAGTTGCATTCAAACTCTACTGCAAGACCCATCAACGAAAAAACCAAACTTTTAATTTGCTCCTTTTCTATGAAATTTTCTGAAAGCACTTACTGCCAATATACTTCTTTTAAAATTCCACCTATACAAGATGACATACATAAAGAAGAATTATTAAATATAATGGAATTTATTAAATTTAATAAATTTACTTGAAAAGCATCTCCAAGTAGTCCACAGCATAGCCAGCAAGTGTCTTCATTCCAGTCATTGGCATCATCAGCTCCAACCACACTAAAATTAAAGTAAAAAATAGCATCATTAATGACCACAAAAATGGCATTTCAAGGCAAATGTTCTCTGGTTATAATATCAAGAAGCAATCCAAGTCAAGAATGACTCCCTCAAGATTGACTTAAACTCAGGTCTAAACACATGTGACAGCATTATTATTTAAATCACATCAAAGTTTTTATTTATCGAATCTAAAAGTACTGGACTAACCTTTAAGACCACACCTAAAGTCAGTGTGTCCAGTCTGCCCCAAGGCCCACATGATGGACAAACATCTCAGTGTTCTGCTCTTGTTTCCCTTCATCAGCTCCAAGTTCTACAGAAAATAAATCTTTTTATTGTATCATGATAAAAGGCATACATAATTCATTTTTTACAAATAAATAATGAACATCACATCTAAAAATACTATTGAAAATGCATGTTAGTCATACCCACTTTCGGTAGTGACCGAGATTTGAAGAGGAAATATACAATCAAACTGTATGGGCGTTTCTTTTTCATTCTCTCTTTATGGATGGAAAAATCTTCATTTAAAATTACTAAAAACCCTCACTTACATGAAGAGGAAAACCTTACCTTTTTCAGTTGCCCCAGCGGAATGGCAGGTTTGGACTGTGCCATTAGTTGAATGAAGATACGGTAGCCAAATGTTGACAGACCTGTAACAAGAGACAGAAATATAACTACCACACTAAACAAGGGAAATGCTTGAAAATGTGAACTCAATATATCATGCATAAGTAATATATCAAACAGTAGCCTTTTATGTCAAAAAGATTTTTTCATCATTACCTTTTCCCATATCTGCAACCATGGACTGGATGCAGTGATCCCAGAAAATTTCCAATGTTTGGTTTGAGCACTGGTTTAGTGTGTTCATCAGTAAGGACCTCAGGTTTTTAGGTAGCTTGCAGACAGGGTAATCTGAAAACATTTCAAGACCTTAAAATTGTGTGACTTAACCCTTAGCTCAGCAAGTTATTTATCAATTACAAGTTTATTTCAAGAGCCATTCATTTTACAAATGATTCATTTTCTGCAATGTTCTGATAGGGGAATACAAAGCATGATAGTTTTTTTTTGTCCAAGCTGAACTTAAAAGATCTTAGTTACTTAATGCATCTAATGACAACTAAACCTGAATATAACATTTATCAATTTATGACAGAATATATATTTTCATATAATCTTTTCTTAATTTCAACCAAGTACTTACTGTTACTAAGATACAATTTCTAGACACTCACAATATTGTTTTCACACTTCAAACATTTTCAAAACATTTCTTTTTAGTGGTATAATTTAAATGATTTTGTTAAAAAATGAAAAATTAGTTAATGTCATGCATATTTCTAAAAATCATGATAAATCTATTTTCTAACACCCACCTTTTGGTTGGTCTGCAAACACAGGGTCCTTTTCCTCTACATTCTCCAGTTTGAGGTTGATGAAAGATGCAATATCTTTCAACCAGACAGAGGGGTTCTCTGGGAAAGTGGCTTGATCTTTGGTCAAAATCAGCTCAAGCTCACTCTTATCAATCTAAAAAAAGGATAAAATACATTAGACTCATGTAAATGAAGTTACTCAAACTGCCAATCCCAATTTGCATTGAGATATCACAAACTCTGAAAAATTTTTGCTGCATATGCTAAAGAGTAACACCTCATTATTTCATGCCATTTGCAACCACCTAATTATATGTAATCTGTTCTCCAATGGGTAAATTATATGCGCAGTGTCCTTATCTTATCAAGCAAAATTTCAGAAAGTGAAGGCAACACGAGACAACCAAATTAAATCAGTATCATATAATGCTAAGTAAGAAATTTAACAAGCTATCTATCAATAAAATATTCTGCTCAGAGACTCTAAATAATGGCTGGACAAATAGCTTGCTAGTCCTTGCAATATCCTAATGCAATCTATCTCTATATTTCCAACAAAAGACTTTTCGCATGATGAACTAAAAGTTTCGATGACAGCTTCTAGGCGGTAGTGGTACCTTAACCAGAGCCTCATCCAGAGTCATGGGTGCTTGCTGTCTATGTCCATTTTGCTGCCTTTTCTTGGATACAGGTATCTGACTGGACCTCTTATTGCCACTATCCCCACTGGGCTTCACCTGCTCCTTCCCACTCATTTTCTCCTGCCTCTTCCTTTCCTTTTCCACAAAGGCATCATAAATTGTAGCCGATTCCTTAAGAGGAGCTATCAAAGAAAAGGAATTACTGATTGCATCTTCCTGTCTGATAAGTATCTCTACTGAGTAAAATAGCATGGAGTTGATAATAACTGCAGCTTGCTTTTGTGCATCTATAACAGATCATTTAACTAATTTTATGAATATTAACCATTCAAGAGTGATGCCATTGGTCTGCCACTACTTCAACTCAATAAGTCAGAATTGCAATGCAACTGAGAAGAGAAAATATACATCCAAATACATGTCAGTACATAATATATGTAAATATGGGAAACCTAATAGAATGCCAAAAAGTACTCTGAAGGTTCTCAAACAGCTGATTAAAAAAGCAATATGTAAAAGTCAATTTGACCAGGTTGGAAACAATCAATGGTGTACACAACAATTACTCATTGCAGAGGAAAGCAATTGTTGCAAAAGATTTGTAAAACAATGTGAAACTATCCAGTTTCCAAAATTACAGTTCTCCTAATATTAGTATTTATTACTTTGATGGTATTAGAAATTGCATCAACCTTCTGATTCAAATCGAAGTAATGAAATGTTTGTGGTCTTTTTCTTTTCAATGTAATAGGCAACAAAACTGTTTTATGACACCACATAAACTAACTGCAGTACTTAGAAACATTGACTGAGGATAATCGAAGCAAGATGTAAAACTAAATTGAAGACGTGAAACTGGAAGCCACGTCCATCTGCCTCTAGTGTGATTACGCGTACAATGGTCCTCCGAAAACAAATGAGCATGATTTCGCACTGAAGTAAAATATACTCGGATTCTCATTCCAAAATTCATTTTTCATAAGAAACTGAGACAACATGTCGCCCACGTCATAACTTCAACTTGGGACACCGGTGAAATGCATCCGTGAAATCAACAATCTGTGGTCAGTGCCCAAGTTTATGAGCAATAATTCCAGCTTTAGTGAACCACTTACCAGCAACTTCAATTCTCGGCATATTCTCGGTTAAAACCTTTTTCTGTTCCTTGGTAAGCTGCTGATTCTGGCCTTTAGTTTTCTTTGGGCCCTTGCCGACAACTTCCCAACCGGTTCCGCTTGCCATTTTTCTGGTTTGAAGAGTACAAGGCTGGAGCCGTCTCTACTGCGCATGTCTGAGCCAGCCACATTTACTTTTTTCGTGACAACGAGGCTGGAGAAGCCACAACACGGAAGTATCACGGAAGTGTCATTTTTATGTACAGACACAGATGTGTCTGTACATATTGCCATCACCTGCGTCTGTCGTCGCCGTCGCCGATGGCGATGCCGATGCCGGCGCCGTGCACTTTCCTTGTAAACACGATAAGTGGAGGGCAGTTTTACTTTTTGGCTTTATATTTACACAGCTGATGAATATTCATAAAACGCAGGTCAAGTTCGAAAATCAGGGCCATTATTGTGGAAGTTATGCTGTTTTTTCACTTTTCAGCATATTTTTCACATTTCCTCAGATTCAATTCTTAGGCATGTTAACAGTCTCATTATTGAACTAATAAGATACGTAAAAGTGTTTGGTTGACATTTCCTGCATATTTATAATATTATTAGTTGATTATGTAAAAATGGTGGTAAACTTGTTATCGTGTATTGTGTAATAAAGTTTCAAAAATGGAAATAAACTCATATCATTGTAGTTTGTCAGATTCAATCATTCACTATGTTCAGAATCTCAGAATGGAGGAAATTGGACATTTAACACTGCTGTATTGATATTTTTCCCATCTCTTCAATTTTCTTAGTTGATTGTATAAAAATGGAAGTAACCTGTTAATTTTGTTTTATGTTAAAAAATTGTTAAAAATGGAAAAAAAATTTTCAGAACAGTGCTGTCTTGTTTACATTTTGGCATTTTCAAGTTGTGACTTTGAAGTTCCATGGGCCTGAAGACCTTTGCTAGTCACATTTTCTGAATATCCATGATACTAATATTTTATTATTAAAAATTGATGGTCATTATGCTGTTTAACATATTGCATCAAAATTTGAAAAAAACCTATTTTGGGCACTGTTCCCATGATGACCATTTAAGAAAAACCATGTCACTTACTGTTCTCAAACAGTACAGTAAATATATACAGATGTGTCTGTACATATCGTCATCACCTGCATCTGTCGTCGCTGGCGTTGCTGTCACTGTCGCTGTCGCTGGCGCCGTGCACTTTCATTGTAAACACGATAGGCTATCTCAAGTGATACTCTTAAAAGCCAACTCTTTAATAATGAAAAAGAGACTTCACTGAAAGATGTCAGACTTTTCTAGAACATTTTCATTAGCCATACTGATAACTATCTTAAACAATGAAAGACAATGTTTGATAATATGAAAATACTGCCTGAAAATCACGTGTTCTTTTTGTGTGGTGAACGATTAGCTTTGTGTACTTTAACTGCATATCCCATACCTTCTGTTACACAGTCTGTATGCAGATCCGGCATATTGATGCGCAAGTCGTGATTATTACAAAAACACCTACATAAGTGATAGTGAGAAAATTGTTGCTATGCTAACAACTGACTGCATGCCAGCCTTGCTAATTGTGAATAATTGTGCAGAAAAATGTTTCTTGTATCACAGGGGACACTTTGGTCTGATTTACTTCTCCAGCAGGTAACACAACAGCAGTGATATGTTTTCCAGAGATCAACTACAAACTGACTTCTCTCTACATTTATTTCTCTGGCTGAGAGATCTGGAGTCTCCTAAGACAGCAGGGACAATCCAGCTATTGGTTCGACTGACCAAACTCACTCCGAGCTCTGATCTCCAATCCCTGTCTCTTATACAAAGTTCTTCTCCTTATATACTAATACACACAAAATACATTACAGTGATTCTTAAAACAAGTCAGAGATATTGAAGCCAATTAACAGAATTAAGACATATTACTAGAGACCTTTAACATAATTAAAGTCAGACTGCTTTAAACTCTAACTTGGGGATGAAGCAGTAAATAAAGTTATTCAATCCTTTTTAAACTGAAAACATCCTTTAAAACTTGGTTACAGTTCTTTTCAATGAATAACATACATTAACAGATTCATATAATGTCATTATAAAAGAGACATCTGAACAATCTTTACCAAATGTTGATTTAATTTGATTTAAATGTGGAAATTTCTAAAATGACATTTGGTCGTGAAATCACCACTATGACACATCCCTGGGGCCCTTCTAAATATGTCCTCATATTTACCGTGAAATCACCACCATGACATGGCCTGCCCAGAGTCCGGATGCAAACATAATAGAAAATGTGTGGAATGATATGTCAAAACTTTTGAAAAATGCCCGTCTAACCAGCAGAGAAACTCTGTTATATTCAGTGTTTCATGCTTGGGCCAGCATAAGCCTTGAATGCATCAGACAATTATATGAATCCTTGCCTCGTAGACTGGCACCTATTATTAGGTCACGTAGCTATGCCACTAAGTACTAATTTTGGACTTGAAACTGCATATTTTGGTAAAATGTACATTTTGTTCTCATTTTGTGATTTGTTTGTGAAATTTGATGTTAATAAAATGATACCAGGAGCATATCATTCCACAGTCATTTATCTCCCCCATAGTATTGGTTCAGTAGGGGTGACACTTCTATTGTGTGTGTAAATATTATATGAAACAAAAAAATACCTGAAATTATTGAAAATATGATTGAACAATCAGTGAGCACATTTGGTCATTTATTATTATCATTATTATTATTATTTTAATCCTTCTCTCTCTCTCTTTTTTTTTTTGTACAGATTGCACTATCAACATGTAGGTACATGTTCATTCGTACCAGTATAATGTACATGTAACTTGCATTTCTTACTGACATGAAAAAAAAACCCTACTCACTCCTCATGATGACAACAAAGGTTTAGAGGATTTATTTCCACATTTATACCAGTGTGTATTTTAATTAAAATTCATCAAATCTCTCCATTTTATTAAAAATAACATGTTAATATTAAATTGAATGTCATTTTTGACAAGTTGAGCCAACTTATTTGACTTTATTTGTATTATTATTTGTGATTTAATATGAAAATAACATTTACTCAGATCTCATGATAAAACATCTACAGCAAAGGTCAACAGAAAAACATTTATACCAACTCACATTTAATAACAATGTTTATATATTGAAAATAAAATATACTGAAAATAAAATAAAATTACATTTTTGTATCTAACTGAATGTCATATACACCTGGTGTAAACTTATTTGTATGACTTTGGTATCCTAAGACAACATGCAATCCAAGCAGGTATCAAATTTGAACTATGTTGTGAGTGTTTATTATAAACTACTAACTTAAGGAAATATATTTGAACATTTTCATTGCAAATTTAATAAATTAAAGTGCTTTTTGCTAGCGGCAATTCCCAGAAGAGGAGAATCCCATAAGAGGAGCCAAGTTCGATTTCTGAGCTTGCATGTCGGAGGAAGCACAGTCAAATATGAGTGGATTTTCTGATGAAAACTTGAAAGAAAATGTTGAGACACATCTTTCTGAACTAGAGGATCAGAGAGGCGATACCGCCTCCGAATATTGTACCACCAGCTGGGGTAAGCGCGATCGTATAGACCCCCACATACACAAAAAAGGGACAACACCACCAGTCTTGTGCTTGACAAGCTGTAAAAAATGCAATCAACAAGAATTCTCAAAATATGCAAAAAAAATATATATAACTAAAAATGGTACAATCAAAGTTCAGTTAATAGTAAGGTAGGTCAAAGGTCAATTTCAAGGTCACAGTAAATTTCCAGTATATGACTTCCTATTCAAGTTCAGCAGCAACTATGGACCTATCTCTGCCAGTTTTGGAGATAAAAGGGAACCAAAATTTGTAAACTTCAATTCATGATAAAAAGTAGGTCAAACGTAAATTTCAAGGTCACACTTAGATTGCCAGTATATGACTTCCTATTCAAATTCAGTAGTAACTATGGGCGTATCTTGTCAGTTTTGGAAATAAAAGGGAACCAAAATTTGCAAAATTCAGTTCATGGTGTAAAGTAGGTCAAAGGTCAATTTCAAGGTCACATTTAGATTGCCAGTATGTGACTTCATATTCAAGTTCAATAGTAACTATGGACCTATCTCTGCCGGTTTTGGAAATAAAAGGGAACCAAAATTTGTAAACTTCATATCATGATGAAAAGTAGGTCAAAGGTCAATTTCAAGGTCACACTTAGATTGCCTCGTATGACTTTCTATTCAAATTCAATAGTAACTATGGGCGTATCTCTGCCAGTTTTGAAAATAAAAGCATTAAAAAGTTGCAAAGTTTAGTTTATGGTATAAAGTAGGTCAAAGGTCAATTTCAAGGTCACATTTAGATTGCCAGTATATAACTTCCTATTCAAGTTCAATAGTAACTATGGACCTATCTCTGCCAGTTTTGGAGATAAAAGGGAACCAAATTTTGCAAAGTTCAATTCATGATGAAAAGTAGGTCAAAGGTCAATTTCAAGGTCACATTAAGATTGCCAGTATATGACTTCCTATTCAACTTCAATAGTAACCATAGACCTATCTCTGCCAGTTTTGGAGATAAAAGGGAACAAAATTTGCAAAGTTCAGTTTATGGTGTAAAGTAGGTCAAAGGTCAATTTCAAGGTCACATTTAGATTGCCAGTATATGACTTCCTATTCAACTTAACTAGTAACCATAGACCTATCTCTGCCAGTTTTGGAGATAAAAGGGAACAAAATTTGCAAAGTTCAGTTTATGGTGTAAAGTAGGTCAAAGGTCAATTTCAAGGTCACATTTAGATTGCCAGTATATGACTTCCTATTCAACTTCAATAGTAACTATGGACCTATCTCTGCCAGTTTTGGAGATAAAAGGGAACCAAAATTTGCAAAGTTCAATTCATGATGAAAAGTAGGTCAAAGGTCAATTTCAAGGTCACACTTAGATTGCCAGTATATGATTTCCTATTCAAGTTCAATAGTAACCATGGACCTATCTCTGCCAGTTTTAGAGATATAAGGGACTTAATGTTATAATTTTGGAGTTACAATAATGTGCCATAAATTTCGTACAGAAAAAATTAATTAAAATAAAGAAAAGGTCATTTTGGTCAAAATTCTTGAAATGGGAGGTGCTCTGAAGTTCCAGATGTTCAAATTTGACGAAATAATGTCATTTTTGACCACAAGTTGTCTGCCTCGCCAAGCCTTATGTTTTATTTTTCCGGAGTTCAAAATTTTTTATCCATTACCGTACTGCACATTTTGCTTTAACCACCAAAATGTACTTTTTGATACAGCGTAACTCGAAAACGGTATGGAATACAAAAAAACGGAGACCACCACCAGTGTTGGGCTTTACATGCTCTACAAAATGCAAAAAAGAATGGGTCTCTAGCACTAACGGTTCCCGAATTAGAGACAGTTTTCAGTTTCGGTATCTTATGGTATGGCCGCTACTCCCGTAAAAATTCACCGATTGACCCCAAATTCACAGAGATGAAAGATGACCCAAAGGGTAACACTTTCCAATAATATTATTGGTTAAGCCTGTGTAGTGTCTGAATAACAGTGCAAAAAAATTTTTTTCGTAAAAAATTTCGTTTTTTTGGCCTGTTTGACCTTGAAATAAAGGTCAAAGGTCAAATCCAAGGGCATATTTGAAATCTACACATATGACTTTTGGAAAGCCGTCTGTAGAAATTTTTCCCATAATTCCTTCTGTAGGGTAGATAATTAGCATTTAATTTTGCCATTTTTGGACAAGGGTGCATTGCAATGAGTGCCACACCTAGACCCCAATACCGACAAAGCCCAAATTTTACGTGGAACAAGTTGAGATTATAGGTGACCTAAATCCAAGAGATGGGTATGGGGGCCCTTACCGTCTAGGAGGAGAAGCGGTAACGGTAACTTGTAGGCGGAGCCGCAGGAGCCGGCGGAGCCAGCAGAACATACGGATCGGGACTAAAACCATGTGTACCGCCAGCGCCTACGCTGGTGGTACAATTATTCTCAATATATTTCAAGAGACTTTTTATGTCTAGCTAAGCATTTTATCGGCCCAAAACACGGGAGTGGAACACGTCCTTGTGGGTTAGTCATGCGCCGAACGTCAATTCCGGAAAGTTACCTGAAAAGTTACAAGAGTTTGTAAGTCCACGACTTACAAGTGTTTCAAGAATACCGCGTAAGTCCAAGTGACAAATTCGCATAAATAGTTACAAATTGTAGTAAGTTACAAAGTTTCAAGAATACAGCCCCTGTCCTCCATTTCATCTCTCACTATGTCCTCTATACCTTGCACGGCAGCATCAGAAGATTTCTTGTCCTTTGCATAAATGTCAAGAACCAACACTTTTTTCTCCCTTTCCAAAACCTCACTCCCTTTCCATGAATGCATTAGAAAGGTATCTTAAAGATATGAAGAAAATCAAAAATGTTACAATAAATGAAAAAAAGTTCTTCTAGTTTGATGGCAAATGTATTAAATTTTTTGACATCACAAAAATTGTGAACGAATATATTAAAAATATTTTCAGATCTCCTCAGTGTACATTTCTGATCAAATTAATGTGACATTACTGCCTTATAAAACACACTGTATAATATAAACAACATTATATCAAACTTACCCCACACTTTTTTAAAGATACCTCTGTTGTCTTTTAATGGTGTTCCATGCTTGTTCTCCATAACCTTATGGAATATAGGTAGCAGATGTGGTTGAAACAAAGTAATCCTTACCAGCATGACATTAATTGGATTAACATTAATGTAGAAGTCAGCAATACCTTCCAACATGTCTGAGGCAATTGACTCAGGGTTATTATTAAATCCAAGTGCACCTACAATATGTAATAAAATATACTGTAATTACTCAATCTTTTCAATGAGGAAAAATTGTGAATTTTACAGATAGTCTATTTTAAGTCAATATTTCTTCAAATTAGAACACCCTTACTGAGTGGTAGCAACAAAACTAAAAAGCAGGTTACTCTATAGTTGTATTCTATGCAGCAAAAGCACCCCAAATGCTATATAGAAATACATTTTGTGATTGTTAAGCTATGCATCTGAAGGTTGGAGAACTTTTGCCTATTGAAAAGATTGAGTTATTGATCTCACACAAAGAAAAGTTATGGAAAAACATTTTCAATTCTTCAGGCTTTTTTATACATAAAGCCCCATGTGACTAAAACAACCTATGTCCATATTTGTTTATCAGGTATATTACATTTAATTCATATTAGCATTTACAGGTAAGGTTATATATTTTATATACCAGGAAAGTTGTGAAACAAGTATTTGAAAGGGCTTTTTCACAGAACCCCTGCCAAAATGAATATTCCTGGGGTTAATTGCAATTTTTGCCTACTCACAAATCATTGCACATGAATTCAATGTCATTAGGCTTCATTCACATGCAATGTCTATTTTCTAAATTCTATTTTCTATTCGCGGTATGTCTTATGATCACGGTCTGTGCCCTGAATATCCCGCGGCGTAATTACTGGCAGCGCGAGCCAGTTACTATAAGTTACTATAAGTAACTGACTCGCGCTGCTAGTAATTACGCGGCGGGATATTCAGGGCACAGACCATGATCCTAAGACAGCGCGAATAGAAAATAGATTTTTAGAAAATAGACATTCCATGTGAATGAAGCCTTATTCCTTTTTAGTTTAATAAGCTTAGTTCTAGATGATCATTTAGAACAACACAGCCTTCCTGAGTCCTGACCTTCACAGCCTAATTTTTACACAAGGAAATGGCACAGGATGTTGTATCAGGGCCGTAGCCTGAGCAAAATGCCAAGGGGAGCAGTAAGCGGACACAAGGGGGCGAAGCCCCCGAGGGGGGAGGGGGTGTCCCCCTCCCACGGTGTGGAAAATTTTTAAAAACTGTATGTATAATACTGCATTCTGGTGCATTTTAACATGAGTGCATTTTCTCACAGAATTGATACCAACTTTGCAATTATTTTTTTTACCTTTGCGATTATTTTTTTTTGCACCTCAAATCCCAGGGGGGCAGCTGCCCCCCTGCCCCCCCCCGGAGGCTACGGCCCTGTGTATCGCGACCCTTTACAATGTATTATTATATTGACTTTGCAAGCAACCATGAAGGCTGAGAAGAAAAAAGTACACTTCAGATAAACTTGCATTTTAAAATGGGGTTCTTTGTCTTTAAGGTATCAATTAGGAAATAAAAGAAGCTTTCCAGAATATTCTAAATACAAATATGACTGGGGGGGGGGGGTATAAGAAAAGGAGAGTTCCTTTAAGATGCATGAATCCTCTTAGATGGATTCATGTCAAATAACTGCATTCATAACATATACAGAGGATAGACTTATTTCTAGTGTTAGTTAAAAGCAAATGCTTCCATTACCTGTTCCAAGTGCAGGGAAAGCCACAGACTTTACACCTAGAGACTCTGCCATTTCTAGGCACTTGATAACAGCCTCCTTCCATTTACCATGGAAGTACACTAGAGCATCAAAGTGAATTATGTGATTGCATTTCAGTTTCCCTGCTCCTGTCAGAGCTAGACCACTCTGTGTTTGACCTGTAATGCATTTGACGTTAGACACAGGAACATAACTTCATGTTTTCTCAACTATCTCCAAAAAACAACTCTCTAAAATTTGACTTATCTATTAAAGAAGTTTGGAGCAGACTACGAAATTTACACTGTAAAAAAGTTAAAATGTTAAATCAAGTTCCAGGTATGTAAGTTTTTTTCTCCAAAATTGCCTTTTTATCTTAGAAATTGTTATTTCAAACCTCAATAAATATCTGGAGAAAAAATGCTTACAAAAAATAAAATCTATTTTTCACACTTACCCAATATTATTATTATGTATCTTATGTTTTCTGACAATGCCAATTCTGCAAGTATATTTGCAATTTAAGTTGATGTTAAAAAAGTGAATGCTACTTATTCTCACCTTTCTTTCTACATTCATCCAGGATAGCACTCCCTCCACTGTTAACAATTGCCTTGGACACTCCACCTGCAGGTGAAAGCACAGAAAGTGTTTAGCATTCAGTTAGATTAAGCCACTTTCATTTCTATGCGCACATTTATTGCCAGATAAACACATTTATTGCCCTATTTAAAGATAAAAAAGCATAGCTGTGAGGCATGGCCAATATTTCATATATGTTGGTGCCTAATGAATGTTTTTTCCTTTTTTTTTTTTTTTTTTGTTAATTCAAGAAACTTCAATGATATTATAATCTGACTTCAACTAGACAGGCTAAAACAAAATACATTTACCCACTGACAAGTCCAGAGTGGGATTTGTACTGTTAACTATTGCTCCCACATCTTCTTTGGTAATATCATCTTTTTGGATTTGAACACAGATCTTTCCAATCTTCATTTGGTAACTGCCAGGAGTTTGGCTTGTCAGGTTGGTATAGAGGGAGCCATCTGTAACAAAACAACCAAGACCATAGCATTTCCACTTCAAATTGTGGATTCAGCTATCACTCTCTGCCAAGAACATGAAAGTGAACATTAATCTATGGTTTACCAATCACCTGTTCTTGTCTTTTTCCATTTGTTTCCCTAATAAAAGCTCCTCCTTCTTACATAACACACTCAACAAAAGATGTAGGTACATCATAACACTTTTTTTATCTGATCATAAAAGCAACCAAATCTTCAATGAAATATTTTCAAAAAGCAGATACCTACCACCTTCAGAAGTTCCTGCCTTGCTCTTTCTTTTTCTTTTAGGTTTTGCTCCCATCCCTCCTTTGCCTTGCACACCCTGAAGTTCATCCTCAAAGGCCTAAAATATATTCAGAAATAATAGTAATATGTAAAACTTTTCATTTCTTAGAATAACATTTATGTATTGATCCTCTGTGTTGGCAGATTTGCCTAACCCTCACTAGGCTTGAAGGCATGACCATCCAATTTTGTTACTCACTCAGAGCAGACTGAGATAAACAGATCTGCCATCACTGTTCACATAACTGCAGAAAATTATATACCAAAAAAAGAAAACTATATAAACAAAAGAAAGTGATATGCCCGGACAACAGGTAATAATAATAAAATCAATAATAAAAGATATAAAAAATTTAGGGGTGAAACGACATTGGATGGAGACTTTGCTGCCTTGTTGGAGTCTAATGTGAAACAAGAAATTAAAGCACTCCGAGAATGCAGACCTCCGCCAAGGCAGCAATTTTTTACTATTATTGATTATTGATTGATATTGATCTGGATCACCACCAAAAACTAATTATCAGTACTTTGGCCCACTTCTGACAGTTCCTGAAATTTTCATCAAAATCTGTCCATAACTTTTTGAGTTATGTTGAAGACAGACAGACAGAAAGACAGACAGACAAACAGGGGAGAAAACATAACCTCTTTGGTGGAGGTAATAACTGCAATAAAAATATGGCAACTAAATACCATGCACCCAGGTGTTAAGTAATAGCATCAGTGTTAGAAATTAAGGCTGGACCATCTGCCCAGGGCTGACAACTTTCAGAACGGGCTGAAAAGTTTCCCACCCGGCAGACATTCAGTCCAGCTACTTTTCAAGATGGCTGGACTTTCGGTCCAGCAACTATTTTTCCTAAGAGGCAAACACTGAATAGCATATATACTCCAGTTTATTTTCTTAAATTCTGGTCTCTAATTATAATTAGCTGCATAAGATATGTATTAACTGTTGCTGTTGCTGAAAAGCATGTACTTGATATAGGCATAAAAATCACAGAAATAGTAAAGCTTTTAAAGCAATTTGTTATACAATTTCAATGTATAAAAATATGGAGCTAGTAAATTAAAAAAATTGTTTCCCTGTGAATCAGTATAGTAATTAATTGTACCTGCTGTTGTGCTAGCTGCCCTTTTACAAGAGTCACAGTAATGCCTTCAGCTGTCTCCACAGAGTCTGGTGAAGGACCTGGCTGGAAATCTGTATTCTGTGTTGTTCTGCGAGAACACCATGCTCCTGCCGCCTGGAGCTCATCATCTGTATCTATATCATCCGGGTCTTGCCACTGCACCATGTCATCCCCTCTCATATCTAAATATAATCACTCATAGACTTGTAAAATCAATATAAATTGTTAAAATAATATGTAACATTAAGATTGGCTGTGATCATGACAACTAAATGAATAGTTTTGGCTTGTTAAACAGTGCAATCCACCTGGTTATTACTAAATTCTCAGAATGAGCATATCGTAGGGAAAGTAGTGGAGAATTCAATCTTTACATTGCATGGGGGAATATTCATAACCAGGCTTGTTGCCAGGTTTCGGGGAAAAAGTCCCTTCTGGGTAAAATTTTACCTAGGTACATGAATATTTCATGGTAAAAGGTTCACTTTTTCAGAAAAAGAACCCTCCCCCTATTGAAATTGCTGGTTATGGGCCTGCATATCACTAACAAAATGATCATTAAATACAAAATTTGCTGAAACTAATCAACCTATTTACCTTCCCTTAATGTTGGTGATCCCCTGTATCTGGTCTTGGGCTGTCCAAACTGACCAGTGACCCCCAGAACACTGTGGACAGCCTTACCGAACAGATCAACAGTAGAATCAAATGCATCAACAAAGTGAATTTCTTTGAGACTGGAGCCTGGATTTTCCCTACAACTCATATCAGCAGCCTCAACTATGGCCCTGGTACTTTTGTCCACAGGATAACCAAAGGTGCCAGAACTAATGGCTGGAAAGGCAATGGATTTGAAGCCATCTTGGTTAGCCTTTTCGAAAGCCTTGTAGACTACCGCCTTGAGCAGTCTCTCTTTTCCTGCTTTGTCTCCCTCCCACATAGGTACAACTCCATGGATAATGAGTTTACAAGGTAGTTTCCCTGGACCAGTCCAAGCTATCTGACCTTCCAGGAGCCTTGACCATTCATGACTCTCAAGGAATTTCTTTGATTCTTCCTGGATTGTTTTTCCTCCTGGAACATGAATAAAACAGAATACTAGTAATAATGAGGGAATAAAAATTTGTCCAATCTGATTGGGCCATTAGTGCAGAGTGTTGAATGATATCCTAGCCCCTGTCAGCCTTCTTTCCATGACTGACACGTACCATATGATACAAAATTAGTCAGGTGTCCATTGACATAGCAACGTACATCACCTTGCACTAGTGGGCTAGATTTGGTCTTAAAGTGCAATTTAAGTTCACAATCGTTACAGCAGTAGTCTTAAAATGGACTGAATCTGCTTTTAAGATAAAAAATGATCTAACATCTACTTAAGTGGTCAAGCAGTTTCCTCCCCTCACAATAGGGGATACCTCCCCTCACAATAGAGGACACCTCTGCTCACAATAGAGAATGTGTAAGGGGAGACAACTTAATTGGCTGTCAGACTAGAAATGGTCTTACTCATGTTTTAAGATCATGTAAGACTATTTGTGTTCTTAAATTGCACTTTAAGACCAAATCAAGCCCACTAGTGTTGGTGACATTCTGTTTAAAATCATATCACTCACTGTCAGTAACCGAGATAAGGCAGTGGGGGAGTGGGGGGGGGGGGGGGGGGCATCCTTATGGATCTGTGAACCAGTCAAATTGATCTCTTTTCATCAAAATTGTCTCTATTTAAAAACAGCCCTTTTCAAGACCCATATCTTTAAAAAATATTAAGTAATGTAACCTTCTCACCTGCTTTTAACAGAGCACCTGCCAGACCACCTGTATGCTCCAAACGGTCATTGGCTGCATTGACCACAACATCAACTGGGTATTTGCTCATATCTCCTTTACACACCAAGAATTTCTTTCCGCTGCTATGAACCACTTGACTCCTCACAACCCTGGTTTCCTCTGCCTTCTGGTGATCACGTTTCCCTGTAATGACATGAGGTGTTGTCTCCTCAGGCTGGTTAACTTCAATGATGGTTTTTGTACGCATGGCAACACCCTCAAGCAGAGACTGCCCTTTCTTTTCACTGAAGAACTTTGGCATGCCTGGTTTTCCCACAGGATATGAACATTTCTGGACTGAACTGGATAACTCCTTGATAGTTGGCATAATTTCCTTCAGACCATCTTTTGTGCCTTTAACCATAATGCCTGGCTTTGATTTGGTGTTGTCTGCTACAACTGAAATGACAGATGGTTTTAGACTAGCAGTGATATTGTTCAGCCCTTCAATCATATAGTTTTTCATGTAGCTTACTCTTCCATATTCCATTGGCTCAAATACAGTCAATATGGTATTTTCTTCCAAAAACCTGTTTATTCTGCCAAGAATACCTTGCATCTCTTTTTTCAGGGTCACAATGGTGTAATGTGCTGCACTTGAAGAAATCTTCAACAATCCAGGATAGTCTTTATTTAGACTGTCACACAACTTCTGCCACTTTTCTGACTTCATCAATGGCTGAGACTCTGCATTTAACTCACAGGTCTTTTCTTGAATCTCCCTCAAAATGATAGCATTTGCAGTTTCTAACTGGTCTCTTGACTGTGCGTACAGTGATATTTCTTTATCGCCAAAGGTCCACACAGCAACTACTTGACTTGACTTAAGGCACTGATCAAGATAATCTTGACATGCTTGAGATTTCAAAAAGTCAATCATCAAATGAGACAGAGAAACCTCGTCTTCAACTAATGTTGTAATTCTCTCATACATTTGCAACTTAGCATTCCTAACATCTGCTTGAACCCCTTCAAAGGATATAATGCCCTTTTTAAGATCAATTTTGGTGGATAGGTCATGAAACTGCTCCTCCATATTGTTCAAAAAGTTCAAAGCAAGCAACAGTCTTAGCTTGTATTCATCCAAAGATATGTTATCTTTTATTTTCTCCCTCTCCCTTTCTATTGCTTTCATTTCTGCATCATGAATGGCTTTCACTTGATTTGACAGCAGCATTACCATTTCATTTTCACCAGTAAGGGTAATTTTCATAGTGTGAGGGTCCATATCCAAAATAATACCACATGATTCAACTAAGCGCTTCTCTGCGATTCTTTCCACAGTGTTATTCCATGCATCCGGTTGAATTTGGAAAACCTCATGTGAGTAATGCTGAAAAAAATCCTGGACTTTCAATCTTGCCTCTTGTTCCCATGTTTGGATCAGCGCAAAGGCATCCGGGGCATCATCTGTGATGGTGCAAGAGAGACGGAGTTCTCCATCATTAGTAAACTGGGCTTGGGCATGTGCTTTCTCAAGAACATCTGCAAACTTCCTCCCACAAACTTGAGGATGTTTTTGAACATACTTCACAAAAGCTGGGTTGACTTTCACTATAACTTGTCCTGAGGTTGGCAGATGAGAGGTCTCTCCAAAAAAGGGATAATATGCATGTAAAGTGATTACTTGTCCAGCTATTCTGTGTTCCTTTGTCAATAATGGCCCAATATCTGAATAATAATAATAATAATAATAATAATAATAATAATAATAATAATAATAATAAAATCATACAAATACTGAAGCTTTCCATTAATTATTATGCATATATTTATATTTTGTACAGCTTTACAAAAGTAATGTCATGCAAGTATGAATGTACTTTTTGTTGCTTATTCTTCATCAATTTATCTTAAAATGGTGTTTTACATTAAAAAACATTTTGACTAATTGAAAAACACCTTAGCTCCAGCATAACTTTGGTGTAAAAAAGCAAGTGAAAGCTATGGTGCACACCTTAAATTAAACACAATATATTGATACTATAATTCATTCAGTAGAAAAGAGAGTTAATGACTTTAAAAAAAACTTGTTTATAAGAAAAACATAGATCTGAATACCTCTGTAATCAGAGAACTCAACCACACCATATCCCTTATCAACATTTAGTTGAATAACTTCTGCATGGGCATCACTGTCACACTGAGCTTCCAGGTGGATTTCTAGGGCATCTTTTGTGGTTGAAGGAGGTAGGCCATGGACCTGTACAGCACTTGGAAAGTAGACCTGTGCAGCATCGACATTACCAAATTCTGATGTTTGTTTGTTTTTCTTTTTCTGGATCCTCTTTTGGACAATACCAAAATCTGAAAACATACATATTGTCTAGTTCTATTTGATTGCTACCATAATTGTTTTTGATAATATTACTTACATGTACATGCATTCCCAATATATATACATCTAAGACACAACAAACACTATATAATATGCAAAGTTCTGTGGTAGATTCACTGATGTGCTTAATTTTCAAACAATACTGTCTGACCCCCAGACAATTAAAAATCTATAATAATAATAATAAGAATAATAATACATCTTGAAATGCCCCAAATTACACCAGGTGTCACTTAAAAAAAATCAACTATTGACTTTTTTACAATGAAAAGAATTTTTACATATGAACAGCATTCAAGGTTTACAATCACATGCACAAATTATACAGCAAGGATATACAGTATGTCACACATATCATTATTGAGAATTATTTTCAGTTTTGGATATTCCACAACTACCCCTGCAATATACATGCTGATGATACCAATACAAACATACAAGATGACACACAGTCATACCAATTCAAGGAAAGAAATCAGATAGGATCACTTGCCTATCTTCTCCTGGAATGTCACCAGTATGACACCTGGTTGTGGTCCATACACAATATCAAATGTGTCCTGCTCACTGATGTACTCTACAAAAAACCTCAAGCAGTCTGAAGTGGTTGTTGGCAACAGGCCCATCAAAAGTAGTTTGTTGGGTTGTAATGGCATCTTCACATTGACAGGTTTTTGGGGGCCAAGTAACTCACAGATCTGCAGGGGTGCGTCTTCCAATGTCAAGGTGCCTCTTTGTATTATTCGGGATGCAACTGGAACAACAAACCATCATTAACAACTTTTCTAGCACAATGTGCAAAAAATAACTAGTAAAATGTCAACATCACATGGCAAGATTCACAATCTATTCTTTTATGCAAACGTTTCTCATTTCTTTTAAGGTCTCTGTCTTTATAGTGTCTCCAGGTTTTATGAAAATGAAGATCATACCTTTTGCATCCTCAAAGGTGATACAGGCTTTATTTTCTTTTCTCTTGATCTCCATACTTTTGATTTGACCACCTCCAGATCTTTTCTTGCTCTGGAAGAAATATCTTATAACCTCATCAGTCGTAGTTTCCTTGAAACCTCTGACTTCTATTGTACCTATGTGTTCATCTGATTTTTGTTCATCTTGTTCTGAAAGCCACTGAGGATGTACCACTGGATCTTGTGTTTGGGATTGAGACACTTCTTCTTTCAGGGTGCTTATTGCTTCTGAAGGGGGGCCTCCAGAATGCTCCAAGCCTGCAGCAGTTGCACTGTGGGAATGCTCTTGGACATGCTTTTGATGCTGCTGCATTGGTTTTGGGGACTGGAACAATATGGGGGTAAATTTTACCCCTTTATAGTCAAAAGATCCATTTTTCAAAACACCTTGTGCATCTGAAATTTATATAATTGGATAACAATTTTACCATTCTTATCATCTTAAATAAAATTAAAAAAATGATATGGATACTTAAAAGTATAAGTAAACACTAACTCACATGTTAAAATGAATTAAACTGGTTATTGGATTGCTGACAGATTTCAGTAGTGAATATGTCTAGGTGAAAATTAGATGAAATCCATAAAGGGTTTCTGAAAAACGTGTTAATCTTCATACAAAAATTTCAATATAATAACTCTAGTCTTTCAAGTACTTTAATTGTCATTGATTTTTCATAAATTTGAAGTTTATTATTCTTGGCATTAACGATCAATCCTCATTCATTGTAAATAAGTGCTGTCAGTTTTTACTTCACTAAAACATACCTTTATTCTTCTCATATCTAATGATAAGTTTCTTTTTATCACGGTAAAAATAAAACTTGTCAATATCTCCCCCTCCAGTACGTTTGGCATTTTCAAACAAGAATTTCAGCTCTTCTTCCTCAAAACATTCTGCAGGTCCAGACATAGTGACTTCAACTAAAATACTTCTGCCAGGATCTGCTAACTCGGCGTTTGTACTTCTTTCCTCTACCACTGAAAATATGCCAATTGTTTTTTAATCTCAAAATATCTGAATTGATTTATTCTGAGATTTTACTTACAACTATAAATATAATATAAATGAGACGTATCACAACAAAATGCTGCTAAACTATCTAGCTTGTATCCTACATGCTGCTAATGAACACTTTCAAATCAGTTCAGGGGCAAATCCAGAAATATTATCTGACAGTCTTCCAAATTATTTTTGTTGATCCATCTTCCATTTTAATCTGTCTTCCGACAGAAAAAAAACATGCCTGTCAATGTACACTTGAAAAATTCTGACCCTTTTCCGAAAGACCCTGGAAGATGGCTTCCGTACGCACCTGCAGTTAGCCTTCAAGACTCCAGAAAGTAACCCTTTATATATTTCTAAGTGAATAATTGTCTGATGACTGAACAGTTGTCCCCAAAAAAGGCCAAAACTCAGTTAATTTTGCACCACAAAATTTTTAAGGTTTTGTTAGTAAGAAATGGCTGTTAACCAATGGGAAAGGCACATGTACTAAGGCACTGTCATTATACATTGTAACATCTTTGGTTCGACTCCATTTTAAAAACAATTTCTAAAACCTGTACATGGCTATAAAAACTATTTCAGTGCCAATCTGTTGCTGACCTCCTTCTTTTGCAAAATCAATGCTAACCTTTCTCATGCTGGCGATGGGGCAGATATTCCTCTTCTGCAACAGACTTCTTTGTATCTTCATCACAATCTGGTAGTTGCTGTGCTTTAAGCTTTGCATTTTCATTAGCTAGGTGCAGCAACATAGCTGCCATGCCTTCTTGGTTCATTTGTTCTTCTGTAAGGCCAAGCTGAGAACCAAGCTGTGCCATGGAGGGCATGGTCTTTGATAACATCTGAATCAATTTACCTTGTTCAGCTTGTGGGGGTAAATCACTTTGTCTCCCTCTATCTGCTGACTCTCTCATCTTTGGTATATGTATACTTTGTGTCATATGGGGCACCTGCTTGGTTTGATCACCACTAGGAGGAGAGTGAAGAAGCCATGGGGAAGATTGCCCTGACTGTGGATCACGTACATCTCCTGGAATGGTCATCTTTTCTTGCGGCCCTCCATACTGATGAATTTGACCAGCATGACCACCTGCAGAGTGACCAGGATCCTGCTGAATATGGGGTTCAGAACGGGCAATGGGAGGTGGCTGACTGTATTCGTGGTGATGTGTGTGACCAGAGCTCTGGACAGGATCCTCATTGGTCAAAATGTAGTTGCTATCAGTAAGGTTGGTGTTTGGATGCAGGTGACCAATATTTGTATGCCCTGTCGATCTTTTTCTTCCAAATTCTTCCTCAATGTCTTGTGTTGTGGCTGGTTGTGTCTGGGCTTGACTGTTTTCTCCGTATTCCCTAAAAGCTGTGCTTTGTGGTTGCTCTGGATTCCCTCTGTCACTTTTCTTGTCATCAGTATGCCCTGCAGAACTGCATGACAAATTTGGAAGAGAACTTTTTCCCATTCTTTCCTCTGGAGCAGCATATTTGGCACCAGTTCCCAGCTGGTGAACTTCTGGCAGGTCAGTGTTCACTGGAGATGGTGAATGACCTGGTTTTAAACGAAACTCTTCACTCTGTGTTAGTGACCGGAATGGCATCGAACTCAGCATGACTTGTTGTTCATGTGCATGACTACCACCCTCAGTTCTTCTTGCAAGAAGCGAATGGGGATGCAAGACTTGAGACAGATGTGACTGTTGTATTTTATCTTTGTTATGCCCACCACTGATATATGTTTTCCCACTTTCTTGCTCCATATGGGATTCTGCATCAATACCATAGCCTGATATGTACATTTCTGCAGGAGGTGGTGAATGACCTGGTTTTAACCAAAACTCTTCACTTTGTGTAAGTGACTGGAATGGCATCAAACTCAGCATGACTTGTTGTTCATGTGCATGACTACCACCCTCAGTTCTTCTTGCAAGAAGTGAATGGGGGTGCAAGACTTGAGACAGATGTGACTGTTGTATTTTATCTTTGTTATGCCCACCACTGATATATGTTTTCCCACTTTCTTGCTCCATATGGGATTCTGCATCAATACCATAGCCTGATATGTACATTTCTGCAGCAGGTGGTGAATGACCTGGTTTTAACCGAAACTCTTCACTCTGTGTTAGTGACCGAAATGGCATGGAACTCAGCGTGAGTTGTTGTTCATGTGCATGACTACCACCATCAGTTCTTCTTGCAAGAAGCAAATGGGGATGCAAGACTTGAGACAGATGTGACTGTTGTATTTTATCTTTGTTATGCCCACCACAGCTGTATGTTTTTCCACTTTCTTGGTCCATGTAGGATTCTGCCTCAGTACCACAGCCTGATACATGTACATACATTTGTGTGCCATCATTCCCTCTCTTCCTTTCAAACTGATCCATTTCATTTTTGACCATATTTGTCTCTGCTTGCTTTCCATCTGGTTTATTTATGTGTCCATGTTGTAAAGTTCCAGTCGGATTTAGCCCAGTTAGACCTTCTGCCAAATGGTCAAAATAGATGTACTGGTTATTGGTTTTGCCATCTGTTCCTTTATCTGTGTCCTGGTTCTCAATGCCTCTCTCTGAGAGAAGCTGGGACTGTGGATTCTGTAGAAATAAAACATTTCTTTCATGTATAAAAAAACTGAGACATTTAAAATCTGACATTAAGGACACTTCTGACTTCAAGAAAGAACATGGCATTTTGTAAACATAATTAATTACATCACTTACAGGATATTTGAAATAGCATGAATGATAGGTCTACAGTTTAGAAGACAATTTTTAAATTAAAATACTTCATACCTGTGGATATGCTTTCAAAAAACTTAAAGTATCACTCTCTCTTTCCACCTCATCCTCTTCTTTATCAAGGACAATGAAGCTATCACTGCTTGATGTAGATGGTGATATTGTTTCAATGGACAGCAACTTGTGCTGCTCAGCAATTTCTACTGTACAGGGGGAAACAGTTACTTCAACAGGTGATCCTTCTGACTGGATTGTGTGTGTATTCTGAAGAACTTTTGCTGCAACTATGAAATAAATTGTTTTCATTATTACAAGCAAGTTAGAGGTCAGTTTCTTTTAAAGAAATTTGCTTAAAAAGCACTCATTAAAAAGGTTCCCAAAATCTCCATTGCAGTTCTTTCTAAAAAGACTCCTATATTATACTGAAGTGTCTTGCTTGTCTTGAACAAAGGGAATTCTTTAGACAAGACACAAATTAAATACAATGAATTCATCAACAGACTTAGGGACCATTCACATGAAGAATCTATTTTCTAAAAATCTAAAAATCTATTTGCGGTATCTTGTGATCACAGTCTGTGCCCTGAATACCCTGCTGCGTAATTAGAGACAAAGGTGATGGCTATGTATGTAGATACAGCTGTGTCTGTACATAAAAAATGTACATATTATACACTGCAAAAATGTGCCTGCAAGCAGAAACACACCCACACCGACTTGCAAAAGCACATTTGAAACGGTACTTGTGGATGCTGCGTGATGTACACAAACAGAAGGTCACCTTAAAATGGCTCATGCTTTTAGTTTGTTGTTCTAGCAGCAAAAGCCATGCGACATGCAGGACCATACAGTTATTTGCACTGGTTGTCCTGTTAAGATAACCAGATTTGTAGTTAGGGCAGAGCATTGTCAGCAACTATTATTATTAAGTGGCAACATCCTGTCAAAACCTTCTTTCCCAGAGGAAAAGTAAATGAAAGGCCCTTCGATGATGGCCTATAGGGTAAGCACAACACACAAGGGATCACTTTTGACCTAACAAATAATGAATGGCTCCATCAACTTAATTATGTCAATTGCTCCACTAGTGGCATGTCAGAATTTCTCATAAATTGAGATTCCTACTTGGAGTTCGTTGTTTTGATGACTAACTTTGTCATCAATGTTATGTTTGTGTGACGTTTTCTGAAGAAAGTGTGGTAAAAAAATTGCTCATGGTGTTGGATCATCATCAGCCCATTTTGTGAACTACTATCTGCTATTGTGTCAGACCATTCCATAGGTTCTGAAGGAAATTGTGACACAGATGGTCCCCTGTACTACAACTCATAATGACCATTACATTTCAAAACGTCAACGCCCAATCTTATAGTACCAGGCCAACACCACTTTTTATTGAGAAGAAGTTGAGCAAAAGGACCGCCTGGCCAGTTTAATCTCTTGATTTGTATTCCAAGGGCAATGTTGGGGTACTCTATACTGGGCTGGATGAAAGAGAGTCAGGAAATATATTGGACAAACTGAGATAGGGTCTTATTTAGGAACAGGGTCAATGGTAATCAAAGATGCATCTACAGTACAAAGAGTTTAGGACTTCAAGAACACATGAAGGGCTTTTACAACATCCCAACTCTGCATTGGAGACAGGGTGACATTGGCAATCTGCACAATTGCTTTTTTTTTAGAAATTGGGGATTAATGAACAACTGCTAGCCAAAAGGAACTCAAATGGAAAAGGTTCAACAAAAATACTGTAACTTGGAAGTTACAACAAGAAAAAAATACCTCTGTGAATAAATACACTAATGATCTGGTTGAACATTGCATTTGTCATACTTATTGAAACCTTATTGAAACCTTGTTGAAATTACAGATCAAGTGTTTTGTTGGAATATTCCATCATTTTATCATGAGTTTATATTTTTGTAAAAATATAGAGTGTTGTGTATTTCACATCATTTTTAGGTTTGACCTTGTTTGAGTTTGAACCTTGTGACATATATATGTCACTGGCCAGATCCTTATCTAGTCCACTTCCTAACTGGGTTTTTGCATTTTTAACAGCATAATGAACATATATGTTAATTGGCAAAGTAATTTACAGATGACCTGCCAGTTTGACGCTCAATAAATTCATCTATAGTTCAACCGCATTGGTGATCTCTTGTATGCAGTTCTCAATAGGAGCTAGAAAAATCATGAAAAGTTCATTTTTGAAAGAATAAAAAAAGTCATAATGTTGTATTTTAGGCTATTAATTTTTTTTTTAGATTGACCTTGAAATTTAGGCATGGCCTTGATTTCTGATGATTTCTAAACATTTGAATGGCCATGCCTTTAAACATAAGAAATGATACTTTTCACAAGTTTTAAAGTTATCCAGTTTCCATGAAATGCCCAAAAAATACCCATTTCCTATGCATTGGTGGCCACTTTGGATTTTGGCACTTTGCCATGGGTGGATTCTGATGGGAATTTATCTTGGTTGTTCCAAGGAGTTATAACAGACCAAGAAGTTATAACTTCTTGTTCTGACCGTTGACTTTTGTCATCAGACAGCATACCAATACAACACAACACAACACAACACGTCTTAAATAAGAAAAAAAAACAAAATATAATTACAAAGGCAATAACAAAGTAAATTTTACAAAAAGATTTCGTCCAGAACTGAAGGCCAATTACGGTAACACAGTTGTGTCAATATTTAGAATGCTTTGTAAAACTCAACGCTACGGTAATAAAGGTAAGAACGTTCTTTGTACTAAAGCTTAAGTGCAAATTTACCATTTCACAATAGAACGTATCTGTACTAAATTTAAGAGCATTTACAGTAACCTACTAGTTAAACAAGTGTAAATTTTTACAAGAAGTGGTGTCACCGGCTAAAACGTGCGAAGCAGTACTGAAAACGTGCTACAGATTCGCAGTGACCTGAAAACGGGAGCCAACAATAAGTTCGCTGATACGCTATTTTAAACTCTATAAACGAGATCACTTGTATCCCGACGCTAACACAGTAATACGGCAAGTTTGCGCTAAGCCAAATATCCGTTCTACGATCGAATTCTAGCTTTTTACATAGGGTTTATACAATGAAATACACCAGGTAAATCGTATATAGTGACACTTTCCGTGAACAAAAACAAACACGAAATCACCCTAAGTAAATCGACATCGTTACTGGATACTGAACCATAACAAAGATCGTCGCGGTAGCAATTTAAGCTATATTTTTCAACTAAATTTAATAACTAAATAATAAAACAAACTTAAAACTTACTATAAACTCACTTTAACTTATCAACAAAATCAAACTTAAACTCCTACGGTTGACGAAATTGCTTCTTCCTAGAACTTGAATGGCGTGTATTTTCTGGGTATCGTGTGAGTGAATGAAGAACGTTCTAAGTGTAACTAACTAAAATCGGGGTTTCTGGCCAATAATATCCAGCCAAACACCCCTCACCAGATCGATCACGCCACTTATCCCCGCAACATGGGGGTTACTGGCAAATGAAGTCCGGCCGACACCCCTCCCAAGATTGAACACGCCACTACCCGTCAAACAATAAGTTAACCCCAATACAGTGAGAGCGTTAGGAGGCTAGCGAAGGGAAAGGGCTACAAATTCACGGAGAGGGGTCTACAAATCTATACGTAGTGTACTTTGCATTATCCTGGAAATATACCTGAATCAATTAAACAATAAAAAAGAAAATGAAAATTAGTTTCAACACATTGCCCAGCGGGCAAATTATGTTCTTTTAACGTTGAAACAACGTTGAGCCATAACTTTGATAATACGTTGGGTAAACAATGGATTTGAAAGTTGACTCAACAGCAGATAACAGCATTGTATCAACCCCATCCAGTTGTTAGACAACATTCTTGCATGAAATTGTGTTTTGGTACAAAACACAGGTACACAATTATAACGTACACTGTAAAAACATCCAAGTGCCTGCTTTGTCTGATTTTTTCAACGCATTTAGCTCCTAAGCATGTTTTGCACCCAAGCATGGTAGGGGCCTACACCCTTTTAGCCTGGATGTGTTTAGCAGTAGGACATGTTTGATGGCTAAGAATATGTAGGGTATATACACACACTGGACAATAGAAGTGTCACCCCCTAAATCAGAGTAATCAAAGTAGGCAGATCTTGGGCAGTTATAATGCCTGGTCTACTTATAATGTGACTAATGAGTATAAAACCGCTGCACCATGGGATTGTATTGTTGGTCTTGTACATGTACAGCAAATGTCATTCCTGTCTTTCTCCAATATGACAAGATACAGGATACTATCTAACGATAATAGACGTCAAGTTATTAACCTGAAGAGGTGGAATATAAGCAATGTCAGAATATCGATACAGTTGAATTGTTCAGTTAGAACCGTGCAGATGGTCTGGTCTCGGTATAGAAACACTGGATCAAGAGACAAATTGCCTCTGATGGGTTATCCAAGAAAAACTACTGACCGTGAAGACCGACGACTGATTTTGATGTCCAGGTTGTCAAGGTTCAACATTGCTTGTCAGTTGACAACACAGTGGAACAATTTCACACATAAGAATCTGTCTGTGAAAACTGTCGTCGGTTACGTGCTCAGAGAGTGTACAGCAGGGTTGCAAGACTGAAACCTCTTATATCGTTACAAAACAGGCAACGAAGAGTGAACTAAGGCCAACAGAATCTGGAACCGGACAGTCCATGACAATTGGTCATATAATTTTTTTTCTGATGAGTGTCGCTTTGCACCCAAACCCAATATAGAGGTGCATTTCACATGCTGAAGTGTCAAAAAATAAAAATGAATGAATTCAAAATTGTATACAATATTTCAAAACATATATGTGTATAGAACAAAAATCCACGACTGTCTCAACTGAAATTCAATTTTTTAATTTTACCATGTCTTTAACATTACGCAAAGAGCCCTATATGGTAACGTATGTTCCAAAAACCGTACGGTAACGTATGTTCTTGCCATTTCATTTTCATTTTTATGCTGCGTTCCGATATATTTTTTAGTGGTTCAGTCATGGTAAATTAGACATGACGTAAGGACGTTTTTATAAATATTTAAACTGTATCTCAAAGGGCTTTGCGTCATCACTTATACTAGGTAACGTATGTTCCCTAGAAAAATTGTCAAAATGTTTCATTTTGTTCAAGTACTTGTGTGCAAGAGATACAATGTTTTCTTTTGCTGACCGAACAATATATTGTGGTTCCATGATAGTTTGACATTTCTGATATAATATTTGGATCATGAAGGGAAAATGTTTTATTTAATGCTTATTTTACTGTTGGTAGGGTGTATTTTCCCCATTTTTTAACATTCTGTGACAAGCAAACTGAAGTCGCTCAAAAACAATTAACTGCTCTATACAGAAGATTATTATAATTTTTAGCAACGTTATAGGCTACTTGTAGGAGATAAATCAATCAACAAAACCAGTGATGGCTGAATTTTCAAAGTGAATAGAACGTTTCACAGTTGGACGTTTTGTATTTGTGACAGTAACGTATGTTCCTTTTTGGGGTTAAACGATGAATTATTTTTAATTATTCATGGTTCCAGGAGAGTGAAACTTTAATACAAGCTTCTTCATGTGAGACCCTAACGCTGATGCAGCCCCACACCATGATGGATATGCTGCTCCGGGTTCAAAAATTCAGTGCATGTGGTTCAAATGCTTTACCAGCAGTTCGCCAGCATCGGACCCGTCTGTCATCAGAGGTCAGAGCAAACACCCAAACCCAATATAGAGGTGCAATTGATGTCACAAGCATGTTATTAAAATGCTAACTGTGTTTGATTATTTAATCGGTAGTGGTTGATGGAAACATGAATCACCAGAAATATATCGATGTTTTGGAGTCAGGCTTGCTTCCATTTATTACTAACATGTTTGGTGACAGGAATTATACATTTGTTCACCAGGATGACAATGCTCCTTGTCACAGACCCAGAGCAGTTGATGATTGGTTTGACCAACAAGACATTCGCAGGGTGATGTGGCCTGTCCAGAGTCCGGGTGCAAACATAATAGAAAATGTGTGGAATGATGTGTCAAACTTTTGGACAAATGCCCGTCCTACCAGCAGACAAACTCTGTTAGATTCAGTGTTTCATGCTTGGGCCAGCATAAGCCCTGAACGCATCAGACAATTATATGAATCCTTGCACTCTCAGACTGGCAGCTATTATCCGGTCACGTGGCTATGCCACTAAGTACTAATTTTCGACTTGAAACTGCATATCTTGGTAGAATGTATGTTTTGTTCTCATTTTTTTTTTTTTTTTTTTTTTTTTGGTGAAATTTGATGTTAATAAAATGATACCAGGAGCATATCATTCCACAGTCATTTATCTCCTCCAAAGTTTTGGATCAGTAGGGGGTGACATTTCTATTGTCCAGTGTGTGTATGTATGTATGGCCTTTAAGTTAGGATTTCTAAGGTTTATATATATATATATATATAACAAAGTCACAGTCACCTCAGCCTGTCTATCTATAACAGGCCTAGGGTACCGAGAACTGTCAATATTGTTAACTTCACTCCAACACATTTACAGCGACTCATTCATCCTAGTGTTAGCTGACCTTGCAAGGAATTCAGTTTATTGGTATTTCTGAATAACAAGTTAAAAAAAATTCACTTGTTCACTAAAGACACAAAACAACTGTCACTTTCACTTAAAAACACTTTTTTTTATTATTTTGAAAAAGTTAGTTACAGTATTGATAAAAAAGTATCACGTTTTCAATAATTAATATTTTAAATTACAATCCATGTCTGCAAGGTTGTGTCAATGACCAAAATACAACGTTGAGTCAACGTCTCATTATGACGGTGTTTTGACGTGGCTGGATCAACGTTGATTCTATGCTGAATTTAGGTAGATCAACGGCAATTCAACGTATCAACCTGTTTTCAACGTTGATCCAACGCGACTATGCCTGCTGGGTGGTTATATATATTGGCCCATAACTAGACAGGATTCAGTTGAGAAACCTTTGTTAAGATTTTTCTTTCAACTTCAATGGGAAAATTCCGTTCGGTTACAGGGCCCTGTAACTCGAAATCGTCGCGCATTGCGACCGAGCGCAAGCGTCCCGATCGATTCCATAACTAGCTCATACTAGCCCCATATAAGTCATATAATACATTGTAGCCTTTACTTTTAGTATGTGATATCGCTATTCGCAATGGGCCCTTCGCAAATTTATGCAATGCTTCCAAATCACGGGGCCCTGGACTGAATATATCATGATAGTCCGAACCTTCATACCAATGGACCTTCGGACTATTGCTACGGCATATCACGTGCCCTAATATATCTATCACGTGCCGTCAATAAAACCAGATTTAAACCTTAAATTAAAAAGTACAAAAAGAATTACCAAGAATCATAAAAACTGATGCTTAATATAATTACCTGCATCATCCTCAAAATAAATAGCAAAATTGGTTTCGTCAAGTACTTTCGTTTTCGACACATCAACATCGCCACCGCCAACACTTTCTTGTTGAAAGTGCACTATCAAGTCATACACAGACACGCGCCGATTTGTTGTCACCGAAACGACGTGAGAAACTTCTGAAAGCAAAGTACTCATGATCCAGCTGTATTTGTGAGCTCTTTAACCCACTATTTCTTTCTTTGAAATTCTGCAACTACCTGTAAAATGGCTGCTGTCAAAATATACAGTGCAAAGTCTCCGAGAACAACATTTCCGGTGACGTTGACGGAGGCAGGTGATTCCCTTTCCAAAAATAACACCACGAACAAAATTATACAACTTGAACCAACATGATATCTGCACTTATCTTTAGTAGATGTATGGGCTAATCCCCCGCACTGATAGTCTCCTGAATCGATACATCCCCGCATCTTTACGTCCCCATAGCGATACTCCCCCACAGCATAGTATGATACATGTAGATTCCCTTTGAAATGTGACACCAAAACACAATTCTAGTTTTAAAAGTTTTCTGTAATACGATTTTCTAGTGTACCACCCTCTCGGAATCCAAAAGTGAAACATTTTATTCGAAATATTGTGGAAAAATAAGGAAATAAATAGGCCCACTAAAATTGGTCTGCTTTGTAACTTAGAATAGGGCTATCTATAGTCAGTCTTTCACGTCAATCTTTGTGTGAAACTTTGCTTTGTGATGTTTTTGACTGTCTGTATACTTCACTTTGTTCTTTTACAGATTACGCACCATGTTTATTTATTTATTTATTTATTTATTTATTTATCTATTTTACTTTAAGTCTGTTTTATCCAAAGACAAATTACGCACCATAGTCTTTTCTCCAGGAACCGCTCCATTCGTTGAATTATTGAAAAATAAAAAGGCAGTTTAGGCTAATTAAGCGATTACTGCCTTTTGTCTTTGTGAAAATGTAAGATTTTACAATTATTGGGGGTTCTAGGAATTATTGTGTTGTCTTTAGATTTTATTTGTAATAAAAATCTAGGACAAGAAAATAATGCCTTAAATGTAACATCAGAAATCCTTCAGAGCGGTGGAATATTGTTAAAATCCTGGGACTAACATGATTAACCCACGTAACGGGGTCAGTACATAGAACCAATAAATGGGGAATTCAAACATACTATGGTCCATATGGCTGAATGCATTCCTGCATCCTGACACAGATTACACATCTGATACATGTAGTTCATATTGTCAGCATGTGGAGAAATCGTTATAAATAAAATCAGGAATAGCACTGACCTTTTGTCTTGTACCACCTTTACGTACATGTGCCCCATCCAGTCTGGTTAAGCAAGTCAAAAGAAAGGATTTAATTATAGACCTATCATTAACAAAGATGGACGATGTTAGATAACTGTATTTCAACTAACATTTACAATCACTGGTGCAGGACAGAACAACTCTACATTAATGAAGAGAATAGCGGTTTTTGAGCCCCTAAAAATTCTGGTAATGTAGATCTACATAGCCTTAGGCTAAACAAAATTGATAAGTTGGTTAACAAGCAGCGACTGTATACAGTTGGTAGACGAATTTCATTTTGTAAATTTAACTATGGTTAATGAGCATAACAATTAAATTCTATGTATTTTTTAAAAAATACGATTTATTCAAAGGGGAATGTCAAATCTAACTTAAAATCATAAAAGCAACATTATCAAGGGTTTCCCAGTTGTAAATTTTTCAACGTAACACACCAATACCCAATCCATATTTCCATTTGATATTCATACAATTGATTCATCCAAGATAAGGTAGCCAACTTACCAAATTTATATGGCCTTTTTAAAAATAATATCAATGAGGAACAATTTCGGTAATATGTAAATATTGCATATAGGGGAGTAATGATGCGGGAGAGTATCAGTGTGGGGGAGTATTGTATTTTTTTTACTTTAGTGTAGAGATAGAAGGCATATTGTTTTGTATGTCTTAGGTTTGCATTAAATTGCATAGAAAAATGTATATAATCAATGGCGATGCTTTATTGGTGCATGATACTTGTAAGTACATGTATACAGTTTCTTATTCTATGTTTCTTTAAATTATCCTTTGTAATTTTCTTTGTAATAAATTGCACCATTGCAGTACAATACACTACAATGGTAGAGCAATTTTCAATTCAATTTATTGCTGTACCAATTACCAGCTAGATTATTACAACAGATTACAATTAATTAATACACATATGTCATCACTTGATGATGGGTTTTATAATATAGTTTAGTTTATTTCACTGTAACATATGCATCCACTTGTGTGGATGAAAATGACAATATGAATATAATTTTTGTGAATATGTTATTAAACAATCACAATGAGTAAGAATATTTACTTATTTACTATTAAAAAAAAAAAAAAATTACTATTACTACTATTACTCAATATAATTACTTTAAGATGCTGAAACACAAAACCCACACATAGCTTAAGATATCACACAGTTAATTTGAAAATCAAATTTTATGTCAAAAGAAGATATTAAATTGAATAATTTTTTTTGAAACTAAGTACTGCTTCGTATACATGGCAATTATAAAAACATATATATATATATATATATATATATATATATATATATATATATATATGTTAATAGAAACAATCAAGATTGAAGCAAAGGTATATCTAATACACGCACTAATTCTATAAAATTAAATACAATCATTTCAAAGAATATAGGCATAATGATTTCTTATTCATTATTGGGTATTAAGTAAAAACCTCAAGTTTTATAGGCCATTCACACTAGAACGTTAACCGCAGTCAACCATACCGTGTCCAAACCGTGTTCACACTGACACTGGCAGCGATCAGTAGCGGTAGAATCTCAGCATCCTGTCAAGCATGCGCTCTTACTAGCATTGTGCAACATGGCAGGAGCTCAAATGACATACACATGTGCGCGTGCGCTTCATATGTAGACATCTGATCTTGACCGCGGTCAGGAGTTTACTCCGATTATACCCACCTCCCCGATCTGGGTTAATTTCGACCACGGTCAGGGCTACGTCATCCGTTCACATTAGAAAAGTTAACTGTGATAGGACCCAGGTCAGGCCTTGACTGCGGTTAAAAGTACTGGTGTGAATGAGGTATTAGTCTCTTATACACAGAATGCATTTGTAAATAATGTGAGAAAATTAATTCTGACTGAAATTATTCCACTATGTGTGTGATACATATTCATTGTAATTGATTAAATGTTTAACCACGAAAATGTGCTCTACAGATACTGAAAGTTTGGTTCCTCGAATCCTCAGTTACTTAAACATCAGTTCACCCAACAGTTCCAACTGGTCTTAACTTTTCCAATCAGGAATCAATTAAATGTTATCAAATACTCCGGATACGCTTGATTGTCGGAAAAGATCACAAATATCCCAGGGTTGTTTGGATCATCAACCACAGAATCATAGTGCTGGCTCCCTTGTTTTAGAGGTGGCACAATCAGAGACTGGTTCCCTGCTGTATAGTCTCCAGTCAGAACTTTAGCCAGGTAGATGTGACACTCTCCATTGATGTTTGGTCTGGCATACTGGTCCCTTGCAGCATAAACAGACTGGGTTGCGAAATACACCCCTCTACCATACATGGTGGCTGAAATGTGAACCATACTATGAACTTAAACTGTGAACATATCATACTTCTTTTTTTCTAGAGGTACATGTACATTTTGGTACATTTTGGTGGTAGCCAAGCCTGTAGCCAGCAATTTCAAAGGAGAGGTTAGTTTTCTGAAAAAAAGTTGATATACATGTATTTTTTCCCTAACTTGGTAGACCTCACAAAACATATTGCACATGAATTAAGTTTTGACTCAGATCAGGGAGTTTTTTTTAACTGGCCCCATCCCACCCCATATTTTATTTAATTGGTATTATAGCTAAAACATAAGTATCAACATAGCCAAACAAATTTTTGCAAAAACAGATTTTTTTTGGTCTCAATGCAGCACTCAAAATGCCAAGTTATGTGGAGTACAACTAAAGTGATCTATGTAACACCTACAAAGCCTTACCATTTTTACCACAGTAACTTCTATTGAAACCAGTGTTATTTATGCTTGGTAGAGTCTCTTCACTGGTTCCATGGAAAAGTTCTCTCACATTTTGTAAGCCAGGGTTGCGTGTCTCCATGTCCTCTTTCTTTACCATATACGACTTGTACAGTGTGGGGTTCTGAATCCTTTCAATCTAATATACAATGAACAGTTCAACTTGAAACGTGCTCTTCAAACTTTTCAGCACTCAAAAGGTACAGTGAAATGCATTGCTTGCACATTTTAAAAATATTTGATCTAATACTTCTTTGAAGGGATGACACTGAAATTATCTTTAGGATAGTTAAAAGAAATAGTATTTCAAACGCATAACAAATTTATATTTCAAAGAAAATTAAACTAAATTGAGGGGTTGTACACTATATATTCTAGGACTCCATATACACAGTATGCATATATTTAGTCTTAGATGTATGCAAGAAAGTCCATGCAGTTACGCATGCACATTACCTTAAGAATTTGATTAATGCAACCTTGAGCAGTATGCATTAACTTTGTCTTGACCATTTTGTATTCCTGTGTGGACTGTGCAATTGGTATTGAAACCTGACTTTTACCCTTAGGCATGGGGCTCCAATCGTCAGGGAGGTTTTGCATTTCTGAAAACATAAAATTAAAGAAGCAGTTATGTCTTCTGGGGAAATTTAGACCATTGTTTGCAAAAACCTCAAAATCAATTTTAAAAAGGAGAAAAGTGAAAGGGAAACATTAATTTCATTCTGAAATTTTTTCTTAGAAAAAAAAATCATAAATACATGGAAGCAGTTTTAAGATACCTTTCAAATTCTTTCGCAGAACTTTAATGCCACTAGTTGTATCTGCCAACACCATTTCTTCCATCTTAGCAAAGTTGATTTCTAAAGTTTGTCCAGCTTCGATCTTGTACTTGTATCTCCCTCTTTTGTTGGCTTGATATGCTTTCTCAATATCAGCATTCAGCATCATGTCATACTGATGATTTTTTCCACCATCAATAAACATCCTTTGGCAAAAACAAAATATTAAATGGTGAGAATAATCTTTTAAGTCTTATTCAAGGAAATTTGATTCTTAAAGTTTGTTTGCTTGAGTACAACAGAAATAATTCCATTCAAAATACGTTTTTTAAAACACAAAGAATATAAAATGGAAAATATAAAAAGTTTCTATTTCAAAGGCATAACAATCTAGTTAGAGTTAATTATCAAATATGGGAAAAAACACAAAAGAACAATTACCACATAACTTCCTTGGCACATGCCTCAGCTTCTGCAATTTTCAAGTCATGGTCCTTCAACTCTCTCAGGATTTTATGGTACTCTTCCACTACTTTGGCCACATCTTGTTTGTGACCCTGTATACGAATGCGGTTGACTCTATTGACACCTAGAATCTCTATGTTCATCTGGACATCCAGTTTCTTTTCCAGATCCCTCAGTCTATCCACCTATGGCAATATGGAAAGTACATGTATTTTTGTGCACATATTTTTATTATTCATATTCCCCATTTTACCTCCCCCTCCTCCTCTTTCTCTCACACATGCACACTTTTAAGTAGTTTCATTTCAATCATTTTAGCATCAACAAAAGCTGTTGATGCTGAAGTGTCTGGGGATTGCGGATGTGAATTAGCTGAACCTCCCACCCCCCTTGGCGTGAGTTATGGGGTCGCTAAAGGGCCCTGAAAATTTTTGGTATTTTGGAGGGCGAATGAATCATGCCATTTGGTAGGGTTCTAACTATGATTTAGCTGGTTAAAACTCTAACTTTAAGAGAGGATCATTGGTGTGATTTTTCTCAGAAATCGAAGGGGGTGGTGGTGGTTGTGGTGTCAGGATCCCCCTGACACCCCCCTAATTCCGCCACAGATCTAGAGAAACTGTTTTAAAACATACCTGTTCTGGTGAGAACCTTGCTATTTCATCATCTGTTATCATTCTGTCCTCCATTTCATCTCTCACTATGTCCTCTATACCCTGCACTGCAGCATCAGAAGATTTCTTGTCCTTTGCATAGATGTCAAGAACCAACACTTTTTTCTCCCTTTCCAAAACTTCACTCCCTTTCCATGAATGCCTTCGAACGGTATCTTCAAGAAAGAAAGAATATCGAAAGTGTTACAATGAATGAAAATGGTTCATAGTATGATGACAAATATATTAAATTTTTTTCGACATCACATGTGAAAAGATATTTTAAAAATATTTTCAGATCTCCTTCATTTACATGCACTTTCTGATCAAATTAATGTGACATTACTGCCTTGTAAAACACATAGTAATTTAAACAACATTATATCAAACTTACCCCACACTTTTTTTAAGATACCTCTGTTGTCCTTTAATGGTGTCCCATGCTTGTTCTTCATCACCTTTTGAAATATAGGTAGCAGATGTGGTTGAAACAGAGTAATCCTTACCAGCATGACATTAACTGGATTAACATTAATGTAGAAGTCAGCAATACCCTCCAACATGTATGAGGCAATTGACTCTGGGTTATTATTATATCCAAGTGCACCTACAATATATGATAAAAATATACTATAATTACTCAATCTTTTCAATGAGGAAAAATTGTGAATATATAGATAGATACTGTATTTTTAAGTCAAAATTTCTTGAAATTAGAACACCCAAAACTAAAACGCAGGCTACTCTATAGTTGTACTACTTCTTAGTTTAATAAGCTTAGTTCTAAATGACAGCCAATCAAGGTGTCAATTAGGAAATGAAAGAATCTTTCCAGAATATTCTAAATACGAATATGACTGGAGGAGGGGTTCTAAGAAAAGGAGAGTTTCTTAAAGATGGATGGATCGTCTCAGATGCACTCATAACATATACAGAGGATAGACTTATCTCTAGTTTTAGTTAAAAGCAAATGCTTTGATCCATTACCTGTTCCAAGTGCAGGGAAAGCCACAGACTTTAGACCTAGAGACTCTGCCATTTCTAAGCACTTGATGACAGCCTCCTTCCATTTACCATAGAAGTACACCTGAGCATCAAAGTGAATTATGTACTTGCATTTCAATTTCCCTGCTCCTGTCAGAGCTAGACCACCCATCGTTTGACCTGTAATTAATGCATTTGAGGTTAGACACAGGAACATAACTTCATGTTTTCCCAAATATCTCCAAATAACAATTCTCTAAAAGTTGACTTATTTAATTAAGTTTTGAGTACGGTAAAGTCTTGAAAATTTCGTCGGCAGATTTTCCGCCGACGTAATTTTTTTCCCTTTGAAAACTTCGTCGACCTTAAAAATGAGGTAATCGATAATTTTTGAAAAGTTCGTCACCAAATATGGCCGCGTTGTCCAGCTCAAACATGAAGGTAATGCGTCAGTTGATTCAAGACAATGATACGATCAGGATATCATTGCCGATAACACTCTCAATGGGAGATAGGAACAATAGTGCGCCCCTGCGAGCGGTTACTCACAATATAGATGGTTTAGATGTGAATTCCCGTTCTCAATTGCGGGAACGTCGGCCTTTTGTCTTTAGTTGCATTACTATTACCTGGCTTAAGGTGCGTTATCAAGCCGGCAAATAGAAGTCACAGGCCGCGGCTTTGTCATTTGTAACGCCGTTATTGTTATCGGCGGCTGTCCTAAATGAGGAAGACACAATGAAAAAATCAAGATATTATCTCGAAGTGAAATGGACCCGTCACTTCTATTCATGTCCATGTTCAATTTAGGACCATTTAACGATTACCTGGCTCGTGCATGGAGATCGTTCGCAATGCGAATGGGACGAGATGGCAATTTTCATGTCTTCAGCGGAGAATCGTTCGCGTAATATCGTCAACAGATCGTTCGCGATCCAAACGAGACGAGAAGATAATTTTCATATTTGTAGCGGACTCCGTTCGCATAAGATCATCAGCGGGAGATCGTTTGCGATTCGAGAGAGATGAAAAGGCAATCTTCAGATCTTCAGCGGGAGATCGTTCGCGATGTAAGCGCGAATAAAATGCACTTATCATATTTGTTCAAGGGAACTTCGTTCGTGGAAGATCGTCAGCAGGAGATCATTATTTTAACCCCCCCCCTCCCCCTTTGAATTTTATAAATAATATATATTTTTCATTTTATCTTTAACCCCCCCCCTTCCCCCGCTCACGGCATATCTTCAGCGGAGAATCGATCGCGTAATATCGTCAAGACTTTGTTCGCGTAAGATCGTCAGAGGGAGATCGTTCGCGATCCGAGCGAGACGAAAAGGCAATTTTCATATCATCATCGGGAGGTCGTTCGCGATGTAAGCAAGAATGAAATGCAATTTTCATAATAGTTCAAGGGATTTAGGGAACTTTGTTCGCGGAAGATCGTCAGCGGGAGATTATTTAACCCCCCCTCCCTCCCCCCCCCCACACAAAATATTCATTTTCATTTGATCTTTAATCCGCCCCTCCTTCCCCCGCTCACGTTATATCTTCGGCGGAGAATCGTTCGCGTAATATCCTCAGGACTTTGTTCGCGTAAGATCATATCAGAGGGAGATCGTTCGCGATCCTGGCTTGACGTAAAGGCAATTTTCATATCTTCATCGGAAGATTGTTCGCGATGTAAGCAATAATAAAATGCAGTTTTCATATTAGTTCAAGGAACTTAGTTTGCGATCGTCAGCGGGAGATCATTATTTTAAATCCGTCTCCCCCTTTGAATATTATAAATAATATATATATATATATTTAGTTTTATTTTTAACCCCCCACTTCCCCGCTCACGGCATATCTTCGGCGGATAATCGTTTGCGTACTATCGTCAGGACTTTGTTCGCTTAAAATCATCATTGGGAGATCGTCCGCGATGTAAGCAAGAATGAAATGCAATTTTCATATTAGTTCAAGGGATTTAGGGAACTTCGTTCGCGGAAGATCGTCAGCGGGAGATCGTTCGCGATCCTTGCTAGACGAACAGGCAATTTTCACATCTTCATCGGGAGATTGTTAGCGATGTAAGCAATAAAAAAAATGCAGTTTTCATATTAGTTCAAGGAACTTAAATTGCGGAAGATCGTCAACGGGAGATCATTATTTTAACTCCCTGTAAATTTTTAGGAAGTTACAGATGGTAATTTAAGAAGGCCTGACACTCAATCCTGGGGAAAGCCCTGCATGAAACAAACGTTCCCAAGTGCGTAATTTTTTTTTAACATGTCGCGTCCAGGTTATGATGCAAGGTTGCAATTAGGCTTATCTTGATCCTTCTCCTCTATCAGGAGGTATGTTTCTTACCGAGAAAATAATTCTCAACATGTTTTCGGGTACAGTATGTTAAATATAACTTAATCGAGATGCACTAATAAATAGATTACTATTTACCACCAGAACATGACTTAGGAAGTAGTAATAAATATCCCACCATATAGGAAGGTCAAAGATAACAGTCGCTAAGGATAAAAGCCCAAAGGCCGGATTTTTGAAAATTTCGTCATACCCAGGAGTCGGGGAGAGGTGATTTTGAAAAATTAGTCGGATTTACACAATTAAAAATATTAATTAATTTTTAAGCGACGAAATTTTCAAGACTTTACCGTAAACTACAAAATTTACACTGAAAAAAAGTTAAAATGTAAAATCAAGTTCCAGGTATGTAAGTTATTTTAATTTTTTTTCTCCAAAATTGCCTTTTATCTTAGAAAATGGATATTTCAAACATCAATAAATATCTGTAGAAAAAATGCATACAAAAAATAAAATCTTTTTTTCACACTTTCCCAATATTATTATGTATCTTATATTTTCTGACAATGCCAAGCCTCCAAGAATATTTACAATTTAAGTTGATGTTAAAAATATGAATGCTGTTTATTCTCACCCTTCTTTCTACATTCATCCAGGATAGCACTCCCTCCACTGTTAACAATTGCCTTGGACACACCACCTGTGTTAAGCATTCAGACAGGTTAAGAAACTTTCATTTCTATGCACACATTCATTGCTGTATTTAAAGATAAAAAAGTATAGCTGCGTGGCATGAACAATATTCCATATATTTTGGTGGCCTAATGAATGCTTTTTACTTCATTTAAAAAAAAATTTTTTTTGTTAAATAAAGAAACTTCAGTGCCTTAACCATCATAATATTTAACTTCATACAAGACAAGCTTAAACAAAATACATTTACCCATTGACAAGTCCAGAGTGGGATTTGAACTGTTAACTATTGCTCCCACATTTTCTTTGGTAATATCATCTTTCTGGATTTGAACACAGATCTTGCCAATCTTCATTTGGTAACCCCCAGGAGTGTGGCTTGTCAGGTTGGTATAGAGGGAGCCACCTGTAACAAAGCAACCAAGAACATAGCATTCTCACATCAAGTTGCGCATTCAGCTATCTCTCTCTGCTAAAAACATGGCAACCCACATCAAACTAGGGTTTACCAATCCACTTTTTTTTTGTTTTTCTAAACCTAATTAGAAATCCCCAATAAACACATTCAATAAAAGATGTGCATACGGTAGATTACGATTCTTTGTTTATTAAAGCAAACAAATCCTCAATGAAACATTTTCAAAAAAGCAGATATACCTACCACCTTCAGAAGTTCCTGCCTTGCTCTTTCTTTTTCTTTTAGGTTTTGCTCCCATCCCTCCTTTGCCTTGCACACGCTGAAGTTCATCCTCAAAAGCCTAAAATAAATTCAGAAATAGTAGCAATATGAATGACTTTTCAGTTCAATTTTGCCCAACCCTCTCTAGGCTTGATGGCATGCCCATCCAATTTTTTTTACTCACTTACAGCAGACTGAGATAAACAGATCTGCCATCACTGTTCACATAACTGCAGAAAATTACATACCATGTTCTAAAAAATGTCACCTTCATGAACAAGCAAGCTAGTGGGAAAAATACTGTCGATCAAATGTCAGTCCTCATCAAGCATACCAAAGGTTATATAGATAAATCTACAAACAGCAAGGACAAAGTTATCTTGCTGTCTGGTCCTAAGAATAAATTTCTCTTCAAGACCCAATTAAAGTTTTCAGTCATCTATAACCATGGAAGTATACTTCCATGCAATAATTTAACAATTTATAAAAATTCAGCAAATTTCTTTTCATCATCTTCCTTAATACATGTAGAAATAAGTAGAAAAGTCAAGGTGATTATTATAGTTGGCTACATGATTATTTTCAAACAGTGTAATAATACATGTACATCACCAGATGACATCATTCGTATTTCATACAGTAAAATTTCATATGTGCTTACTTTAATAAGTGGAAAATCTTTCTCATAAATCACAAAGAGTACATCTTTCAGGCTTGTGCGGGAATTAGCGCTACTAAAATTCTTGATTTCTTCAAACATGGCTTTGGCAACAAGATCCTTTGGAAAGCCCAAGTTCCCTGTGCCTATGGCAGGGAATGCAATGGACAGAAATCCTGTCCTGCTCAGCTCATTTAAGCAATTCTGAATGAACTGCCTCAAGACCTGCAAAAAACAAACAAAGCAATATTATGAATATGTTATATTTATGAACATAGTACATTTGTCTAAACTCATTTTCACTTTGCCTTGTTTAATTCAGTTTTCAATTATTTCAAGCCTGGTCTTAAGGCCATCTAAAGCAGTGTGTCATGAGAGGTTCTTCATGGGTTCCTCTTAGGTTTTTTTATCCCAGAATAGCCAGGCTATTAAGCAGTTAATCAGCCAAAATATACCTCTGTTACAGATGTAATTATAAATATACAATATTTGATGTGAAAAGGCACTTCGTCTCCTAGTAAAATAACATGAAGTTTAATACACTGCTGATTATATGCTGCATTGAAACACTAAACTGGATATAGTGACCTAGGCACTGAATATTCGCAAACGTATGCAAGGTACCCACAATTAAGATGCTTCTGTGTTTGAAATAAAGTGGATCCAGCTAAAACATTTCCAAAAATGTTGCTCTATCAAGGTTGTGGAATCTGGATGGAGGTATCCCATTCTATATACTGGTACATGTAAATAAGCTTTTAAAGAGATATCAACTATAATTTGTTCAGTTATCCCCAAAAATCCTGTATCAAGTAAAAGCTATAGCACAGTTTCTTAAACCATGTAGCTAAGATCAAAACAAATAAATGTTAAACATGTGAATAAACAAGGCAGCAAAGCTGTCAAATGTACAGACAAAAAGCAGGAAATAACTATGCACAAAATAGGCTACTGTCAATTCTGATGCAAAAGTACATTATGTTAAACTGCAAATTCAACATCAAATTTTAATAATGCTCAACAGGTAATACCAATGTAAGTAAAATGTGTAACAAGCATAAGGCTTCAGGCCCATGGGAGTTCAAGCTCGCACTTTGAAAATGTATAACTTCCAGAAAAAGAAGCCAATTAGACCGTTTTTCCAACTCAGGCTGCATTTTTAGTCCTGTATTTCTTTTTTGAAAGTTTGGCAATCATAAGTAACATAGTTTTCCCATAATGGTCATCATGGCAGCAGCACCCAAAATTGTGTTTTCTTCTATTCTGATGTAATATTACATAATGGTTAACAGCATAATGACCATCAATTTTTAATAATAAAATATACGTATCATGTATTTTCAGAAAATGTGACTAGCATGGGTATTCAAGCCCGTGGAACTTCAAAGTCACACCTTGAAAATGCCAATATGTGAAAAATTAAAGTGTCACAAAAAAACTGTTTAACTGGCAGTAAGAATTACCAAACAGACTGCATTGCCTACTGAAGCTGTATTTTAGTCCCATGTTTCTTTCCTGTAAGTTTGAAAACAGTAAGTGACATGGTTTTTCTGAAATGGTCATCATGGGAGCAGTGCCCAAAATAGGGGTTTCTTCAAATTTTGATGCAACATTACATATAATGTTTAACAGCATAATGACCATCAATTTTTAATAATAAAATATTAGTAACATGGACATTCAGAAAACGTGACCAGCAAAGGTCTTCAGGCCAATGGAACTTCAAAGTCACACCTTGAAAATGCCAAAATGTAAACAAGACAGCACTGTTCTGACATGGGTTTATTTCCATTTTTAACACTTTTTTTAACATAAAACAAAATAAACAGTTTACTGCAATTTTTATATGATCAACTAAAAAAATTGATGAGATGGGAAAAATATCAATAGAACAGTGTTAAATGTCCAATTTCCTCCATTCTGAGATTCTGAACATAGTGGATGATTGAATCTGACAAACTGCAATAATATGAGTTTATTTCCATTTTTGACACTTTATTACACAAAACACGATAACAAGTTTACCATAATTTTTACATAATCAACTAACAATGTTGTAAAGATGCAGGAAATGTCAAACAAACACTTTTACGTATCTAATTAGTTAAATAATAAGGCTATTAACATGCCTAAGAACTGAATCTGAGGAAATGTGAAAAAACAGCATAACTTCTAAAATAATGGCCCGATTATGCTGATTTTCGAACTTAACCTGCATTTTAGTAAGATTGGCCACTCCTGTGAGTTTAATGACAATTGGCTTATCTGTTTTTCTTATATTGTGTTTACAGTGTTGCATATATGCTGAAAAATGAAAAAATCAGCATAACTACTAAAATAGTGGCCTGATCATGCCGATTTTCGAACTTAATAATAATAATAATAAGATTCTTATATGGCGCCTTACATTCTATCTCAAGGCGCCTTACAATTATGGCTAATATACTAAAATCATTAAAATGACTACAATATTTTAATCATAAACTCTCATTGGAAACCATTTAAAATTTACACTACTAAAAATCAATCTTATTAAAAAAAAAAAAAAAAAACATATATATATTAAAATAAAATCTAAGAGATATAGACAGAATTAAAAAAGTGGGTCTTTAAAAGAGATTTAAAATTGTCAAAGTCTTCTGTTTTCCTAATAAAATTTGGTAGACCATTCCACACTCTTGGGGCGTAGATTATAAAAGCACGATCTCCATAACTTTTTAGGCACCCCTTCTCTAAAACAGAATGTTCTAAAATAAAATCATTCTCAGTATTAAAACGTGTGGACCGCCGTGGTAAGTTAAAACAGATAAGATCAGATAAATATAATGGTCCTTGTGAATGGATCGCCTTAAAAATAATACAGAGTACTTTAAAATCAATCCTCTGCTTCACAGGCAGCCAGTGTAATTCTTTCAGAATGGGAGTGATATGGTGTGTACTATTGTACTTAATTTGACAAACCAGTCTTGCAGCTGAGTTTTGAATAACTTGTAACTTTTTAATCTGATAGTCACAAATACCAAAGAGGAGACTATTGCAGTAATCTAATCTTGCTGATATAAATGCATGTACTAATTTTTCAGTGGTTTTGTTATCTAACACTTTCCTTATTTTTCCAATGCGCCATAGTGCATAAGATGCTGATTTACACACTTCAGATACACGCTTGCCCATAGTGCCATTTTCATCGAGGGTAACTCCCAGATCTTTTACAGAACTAGATGGTTTTATAAGAACATCTCCCATGCAAATGTTGGCATTTGCTACATTTTTTCTATTTGCCTTGAACCTTGATGTAAACCATATCAACTTGTCCTGCGTTTTAGTAAGATTGATTACTCCTGTGAGTAACATGACAACAGGCCTAACGGTTTTCCTTAAAATGTGTTTACAGGGTTGCATATATGCTGAAAAGTGAAAAAACAGCATAACTTCTACTATAATGGCCCGATCATGCTGATTTTCGAACTTGACCTGCGTTTTATGAATATTTATCAGCTCTGTAAATATAAAAGCAAAAAATAAAACTGTGTTCCACTTATCGTGTTTACAAGGAAAGTGCACGGCATCGGCATCGGCATCGCCATCGGCGACGACGGCGACGACAGACGCAGGTGATGGCAATATGTACAGACACATCTGTGTCTGTACATAAAAAAGTGCACCTGTTCGCTCTGTCCCTTCCCACCATCATAGTTACAGCAAGCTCCATGATACACCATTTTGCACTGTAGCCTGCCATATCCTCTTGTAGGTGCCACATCACCAAATCTGACTCCCCCAGGATACTTATTACTGCACTCCTGTTGAATCTGAGGCCCAGCAGTCACCAGGATGGACTTTGACACTGCCCCATTGCCAAGGTTCAAGGACTGGTGAGTGGTATTGACAATGACATCAACCTGGAATGAAGCATTGTGTGTTATTCATCAATGTGAAATAACTGAATTAAAAATATGCTGACTAAATACCATTAAGCTGCACATAAACAATAACAAAAATTGTAATAGCACATAAACAAAAATTCTGGCATCTAACTAGCTGCATAAAATTTCCAGAGATGGTTCATCAAATGGAAAATATGTATTAACTGAAAAGCATACACTTGAACTCAGTCATGATATAGGCATAAAATACACAGAAGTAGTACAGTTTGTGTGGGTTTTAAAGCAATTTGTTATACAATATCAATGTATCAAAATATGGTGCTAATAAATTTTAAAAAGTTATTTCCCTGTAAATCAGTATAGTAATTGTACCTGCTGTTGTGCTAGCTGCCCTTTTACAAGAGTCACAGTAATGCCTTCAGCTGTCTCCACAGAGTCTGGTGAAGGGCCTGGCTGGAAATCTGTATTCTGTGTTGTTCTGCGAGAACCCCTTGCACCTGCTACTGCCGCCTGGAGCTCATCATCTGTATCTATATCATCTGGGTCTTGCCACTGAGCATTGTCATCCCCTCTGGTATCTAAATAATTCATCGACTTGTAAAATCAATATAAATGGTTAAAAAAATATGTAACATAAAGATTGGCTATGATCATGACAACTTAATGAATAGTTTTGGCTTGTTAAAGAGAAATTACACTGCAATCCACCTGGTTATTACTTCTCAGAATGAGCATATAATTTATAGGGAAAGTAGTGGAGAATTCAATTTTTGCATTGCATGGGAGAAATAAACATAATCAGTCCTGTAGCCAGGGGGAGGGGGGAGTGTTCAAGAGAACCCCCTTTTTGCCAGGAAAAGGTCCCCTCTGAGTAAAATTTTATCAAGGTACATGAATGTTTCTTTGTAAAATGTCCACTTTTTCAGAAAAAGAACCCCCCTTTTGGAACTGCTGGCTACGGGCCTGCATTACACTAACAAACTAATCATTAAATACAGAATATACCAAAACTATTCAACCTATTTACCTTCCCTTAATGTTGGTGATCCACTGTATCTGGTCTTGGGCTGCCCAAACTGACTACTGATCCCCAAAACACTGTGGACAGCCTTACTAAATAGATCAACAGTAGAATCAGATGTATCAACAAAGTGAATTTCTTTGAGACTGGAGCTTGGATTTTCACTACAACTCATATCAGCAGCCTCAACTATAGCCCTGGTACTTTTGTCCACAGGATAACCAAAAATGCCAGAACTAATGGCTGGAAAGGCAATGGATTTGAAGCCATCTTGGTTAGCCTTTTCGAAAGCCTTGTAGACTACCTCCTTGAGCAGTCTCTCTTTTCCTGCTTTGTCTCCCTCCCACATAGGTCCAACTCCATGGATAATGAGTTTACAAGGTAGTTTCCCTGGACCAGTCCAAGCTATCTGACCTTCCATGAGCCTTGACCATCCATGTCTCTCAAGGAATTTTTTTGATTCTTCTTGGATTGCTTTGCCTCCTGGAACATGAATCAAACAGGTTAATAATGAGGGCATAAAATCAGTCCAATCTGATTGGGTCATTACTGCAGAGTGTGGAATGACATCCTAACCCCTGTCAGCCTTCTTTCCATGACTGACACCAAATGATACAAAATTAGTCAGGTGTCCGTTGGCATAGCAACATCACCTTGGTAACATTCTGTTCGAAATCATATCACTTACTGTCAGTAACTGAGATGAGGCAGTGGGGAAGGGGAGGGGGGAGTCAAAATCTTTATGGATCTGTGGACCAGTTAACCTCCAAGTTTATCTCTTTTCGTCAAAAAATGTTTCTTTGTTTATCTAAAAATAGCCCTTTTCAAAACCCAAATCTCAAAAAATTTATATATAATGTAATGTAACCTTCTCACCTGCTCTTAATAGAGCACCTGCCAGACCACCTGTATGCTCCAAACGGTCATTGGCTGCATTGACCACAACATCAACTGGGTATTTGCTCATATCTCCTTTACACACCAAGAATTTCTTTCCGCTGCTATGAACCACTTGACTCCTCACAACCCTGGTTTCCACTGCCTCCTGGTTCTCACGTTTCCCTGTAATGACTCGAGGTGTTGTCTCCTCGGGCTGGTTAACTTCAATGATGGTTTTTGTACGCAAGGCGACACCCTCAAGCAGAGACTGCCCTTTCTTTTCACTAAAGAACTTTGGCATGCCTGGTTTTCCCACAGGATGTGAACATTTCTGGACTGAACTGGATAACTCCTTGATAGTTGGCATAATTTCCTTCAGTCCATCTTTTGTGCCTTTAACCAAAATGCCTGGCTTTGATTTGGTGTCGTCTGCTTCAACTGAAATGACAGATGGTTTTAGGCTCGCAGTTATATTGCTCAGCCCTTCAATCATATAGTTTTTCATGTAGCTTACTCTTCCATATTCCATTGGCTCAAATACAGTCAATATGGTATTTTCTTCCAAAAACCTGTCAATTCTTCCAAGAATGTTTTGCATGTCTTTTTTCAGGGCCACAATGGTGTAATGTGTTGCACTTGAAGAAATCTTCAACAATCCAGGATAGTCTTTATTGAGGCTGTCACACATCTTCTGCCACTTTTTTGACTTCAACAATGACTGAGACTCTGCATTTAACTCAGAGGTCTTTTCTTGAACCTCCCTCAAAATGATAGCATTTGCAGTTTCTAACTGGTCTCTTGACTGTGCGTACAGTGATATTTCTTTATCGCCAAAGGTCCACACAGCAACTACTTCACTTGACTTAAGGCACTGATCAAGATAATCTTGACATTCTTGAAATTTCAAGAAGTCAATCATCAACTGAGACAGAGAAACCTTGCCTTCAACTAATGTTGTAATTCTCTCATACATTTGCAACTTAGCATTCCTAACATCTGCTTGAACCCCTTCAAAGGATATAATGCCATTTTTAAGATCAATTTTGGTGGATAGGTCATGAAACTGCTCCTCCATATTGTTCAAAAAGTTCAAAGCAAGCAATAGTCTCAGCTTGTATTCATCCAAAGAAATGTCATCTTTTATTTTCTCCCTCTCCCTTTCTATTGCTTTCATTTCTGCATCATGAATGACTTTCACTTGATTTGACAGCAGCATTACCATTTCATTTTCACCAGTAAGGGTAATTTTCATGGTGTCAGGGTCCATATCCACAATAATATCACATGATTCCACTAAGTGCTTCTCTGCAATTCTTTCCACAACGTTATTCCATGCATCTGGTTGAATTTGAAAAACCTCATGTGAGTAATGCTGAAAAAAATCCTGGACTTTCAATACAGCATCTTGTTCCCATGTTCGGATCAGTGCAAAGGCATCCATGGCACCATCTGTGATGGTGCAAGAGAGACGGAGTTCTCCATCATCAGTGAACTGGGCTTGGGCATGTGCTTTCTCAAGAACATCTGCAAACTTCCTCCCATGAACTTGAGGGTGTTTGTGAACATACTTAAGGAAGGCTGGGTTGACTTTCACTATAACAGGCCCTGGGGTTGGCAGATGAGGGGAGCTGGGGTCCCAGGCTGGAGAGGTCTCTCCAAAAAAGGGATAATAGAGACTTAAAGTGATCACTTGTCCGTTTACTCTGTGCTCCTTTGTCAATAAAGGCCCAATATCTGAATAATAATAATAATAATAATAATAATTATACCATTCAAATACTGAAGCTTTGCATTAATTATTATGCATATATTAATATTTTGTTCAGTTTTACAAAAATAATGTCATGCAAGCATGAATATACTTTTTGTTAGTTATTTTTTATCAGTTTATCTTAAAATGGTGTTTTACATTTAAAAAAATTGAAAAACACATTTGCCCCAGCATAACTTAGGTGTAAAAAAAGCAAGTGAAAGCTATGTTGCACAAATTAAATTAATATAAACACAATATATTAATAATAATTCATTCAGTTAAAAACAGAGTTAATGACCATGTGTATAAGAAAATCAAAGATCTGAATACCTCTGTAATCAGAAAACTCAACCACAGCATATCCCTTATCAGCATTTAGCTGAATAACATTCGCATGGGCATCACTGTCACATTGAGCTTCCAGGTGGATTTCTAGGGCATCTTTTGTGGTTTTAGGAGGTAGGTCATGGACCTGTACAGCACTTGGAAAGTAGACCTGTTCAGCATCGACATTACTAAATTCTGAATTTTGTTTGTTTTTCTTTTTCTGGATCCTTCTTTGGACAACCTCAAAATCTGAAAACAAACGTAAAGTCTAGATTTAAACAACTGCTATCATAGCTGACTTTAATAATATTACTCACAAGCAATCTCAATATATACATCTAAGAGAAAACAAACGTTTTAAATTGTATAATACAAAAAGTTCTATGGTAGATTATCAGATGGGATTAATTTTCAAACACTACTGTCTCCCAATAAGATATTATACATCTTGAAATGCCCAAAATTAAAACACTTAAAATTGCAATTCAAATTGCATCACTTAAAAAATTAACTCTCGACTTTTTTATAATAAAAAGTTTCTACAGCTCTATGTTAAATTATAAGACAGGTAATCCCACAGTAGCATCATGCGTGATATGCTTAAACATTAATCAAATTACATTGTTTTTGACATATTTTTTTCCAGTAGGAGAGGGAATTGAAGGAAGTGCGTAATTCAAAATTACAAACACATGCACAAATTATGCAGCAAGAAGATGTGTCACACAAATATCATTATTGAGATTTTTTTTTTTGGAAAATCTGCATCTGCCCCTGCAATATTCATGCTGATGATACCGATATAAAGGCACAAGATGACAGAATGCCCATACAAATTTGACGAAAAAAAATAGGATAAGATAACTTGCCTATCTTCTCCTGGAAAGTTACCAGTATGACACCTGGTTGTGGTCCATACACAATATCAAATGTGTCCTGCTCAATGATGTGCTCTAAAAATAACCTCAAGCAGTCTGGAGTGGTTGTTGGCAACAGGCCCCTCAAAAGTAGTTTGTTGGGTTCCAATGGTGTCTTCACTTTGGCAGGCTTTTGGGGGACAAGTAACTCACAGATTTGAAGAGGTGAGTCTTCCAATGTCAAGGTGCCTCTTTGTATTATTCGGGATACAACTGGAACAACATACCATCATTTACAACTTTTCTAGTGCAGTGTGCAAAAAATAACTAGGTAATATGGTCAACATCACACGGCAAGATTCCCAAAAGATTCTTTTATGCAAATGTGCCACATTTCTCTTAATGCCTCTTTCTTTGTAGTGACTCCAGATTTTATCAAAATGAAAATCATAAAATGAAAATCCGTGAAACAACTAAAAGTTACCTTTTGCCTCCTCAAAGGTAATGAGGGCTTTATTTTCTTTTCTCTTGATCTCGATAGTTTTGATTTTACCACCCCCAGATCTCTTCTTGCTCTTGAAGAAATATTTTATAACCTCATCAGTCGTAGTTTCCTTGAAACCTCTGACTTCTATTGTACCAATATGTTCTTCTGATTTTTGTTCTTCTTCTTCTGAAAGCTGATGAGGATGTACCACTGGATCTTGTTGGATCTGTGTTTGGGATTGAGACACTTCTTCTTTCAGAGTGCTTATTGCTTCCGAAGGGGGGGCTCCAAAATGCTCCAAGCCTGCAGCAGTTGAACTGTGGGAATGCTCTTGGACATGTTTTTGATGCTGCTGCATTGGTTTTGGAGACTGGTACAATGTGGGGGTAAATCTTACCCCTTCATAGTCAAAAGATCCATTTTTCAAAACACCTTGTGCATCTGAAATTTATATATTGGATAACAATTTTACCATTCTTATCATCTTAAATAAAATAAATAAATGATATGGAGTTTGAATATGATTAGAAAAGGCTTTATCTTAAAAGTATAAGTAAACACTAACTCAAATGTTAAAATTAATTAAACTGGTTATTGGATTGCTGACAGATTTCAGTTGTGAAAATTAGATGAAAACCACAAAGGGTTTCTGAAAAACCTGTTAATGTTCATACAGAAATTTCAATATAATAACTTGTCTTTTAAGTACTTTAATTATCATTGATTTTTCATAAATTTGAAGTTCATTATTCTTGGCATTAACAATCAATTCTCATTAATTGTAAATAAGTGCTGTCAGTTTTTACTTCACTAAAACATACCTTTATTCTTCTCATATCTAATGATAAGTTTCTTTTTATCACGGTAAAAATAAAACTTGTCAATGTCTCCCCCTCCAGTACGTTTGGCACTTTCAAACAAGAATTTCAGTTCTTCTTCCTCAAACTGCTCTGCAGGTCCAGACATAATGACTTCAACTAAAATACTTCTGCCAGGATTTGTTAACTCGGCGTTTGTACTTCTTTCCTCTACCACTGAAAATATGCCAATTGTCTCTTAATCTCAAAATATCTGAATTGATTAATTCTGAGATTTTACTTATGACTATAAATATATAAATGAGACATATCACAACAAAATGCTGCTAAGCTATCTAGTTTGTATCCTAAATACCCTTCTTCACTTACATGCTGCTAATGAACACTTTCAAATCAGTTCAGGGGCAAATCCAGAAATCTTATCTGACAGTCTTCCAAATTGTTTTTGTTGATCCATCCTCCATTTTAATCTGTCTTGCGACAGAAAAAAACATGGTCAATGTACACTTTAAAAATTCTGACCCTCTCCGAAAGACCCTGGAAGACGGCTTCCGTACGCACCTGCAGTTAGCTTTCAAGACTCCAGAAAGTAACCCTTAATATATTTCTAAATGAATAATTATCTGATGGCTGAACAGCTGTCCCCAAAATAAGGCCAAAAGTCAGTTAATTTTGCACCACTAAATTTTCAAAGTTTTGTTAGTGAGAAATGGCTGCTAAGCCAATGGGAAAGGCAGGTGTACTAAGGTACCATCATTATTACATTTTTGGCTTGACACCATGTTTAAAACAAGTTCTAAAACATGTACATGGCTATAAAAACTATTTCAGTGCCAATCTGTTGCTGATCTCCTTCTTTTGCAGAATCAATGCTAACCTTCTTTCTCATGCTGGAGGTGTGGCAGATTTTCCTCTTCAGCACCCATCTGTGGTGCTCCTACTGCCTTGGCTTCATCTACCAAATGAAAGGTTTTATTCTTTAAATGATACTTTATATTTACTTGATTTACCTTCTTTACAATATATTTCACTAGTTAATGTAACATGCATTTTTAAAAAATGCAATAAAAATTATTTTAAAAAATAGTTAAATTTGAGGAACTTCACACTTTAATTTTTTCATTATAATAATAATGTTAGAATAAATCAGAACAGTAACAGAAATGGCAATGCAGCAAACAATTAATTAATAAATGAATAAAACTAATTTCCTTACTTGTAGCAACAGACTTTTTTGTATCTTCATCACAATCTGGTAGCTGCTGTGCTTTTAGCATTGCATTTTCATTAGCTAAGCTCAGCAACATAGCTGCCAAGTCTTTGTGGCTCAGTTGTTCTCCTGTAAGGCCAAGCTGAGAATGTACCGTGGCCGGCAAGGTCTTTGATAACATCTGAATCAATTTATCTTGAGGTATCAATTGTTCAGCTTGTGGGGGTAAATCCCTTTCTCTCCCTCTATCTGCTGACTCTCTTGTCTTTGGTATTTGTATACTTTGTGTCGTATGGGGCACCTGCTTGGTTTGATCACCACTAGGAGGAGAGTGAAGAAGCCATGGGGAAGATTGCCCTGATTGTGGATCACGTACATCTCCTGGAATGGTCATCTTTTCTTGCGGCCCTCCATACTGATGAATTTGACCAGCATGACCACCTGCAGAGTGACCAGGATCCTGCTGAATATGGGGTTCGGAACGGGTTATGGGAGGTGGCTGACTGTATTTGTGGTGATGTGTGTGACCAGAGCTCTGGACAGGATCCTCATTGGTCACAATGTAGTTGCTACCAGTAAGGTTGGTGTTTGGATGCAGGTGACCAATATTTGTATGCCCTGTCGATCTTTTTCTTCCAAATTCTTCCTCAATGTCTTGTGTTGTGGCAGGTTGTGTCTGGGCTTGACTGTTTTCTCTGTATTCCCTAAAAGCTGTGCTTTGTGTCTGCTGTGGGTTCCCTCTGGCACTTTTCATGTCATCAGTATGCCCTGCAGAACTGCATGACAAATTTGGAAGATAACTTTTTCCCATTCTTTCCTCTGTAGCAGCATATTTGGCACCAGTTCCCAGCTGGTGAACTTCTGGCAGATCAGTGTTCACTGGAGATGGTGAATGCCCTGGTTTTAAACGGAACTCTTCACTCTGTGTTAGTGACCGAAATGGCATGGAACTCAGCGTGAGTTGTTGTTCACTTGCATGACTACCACCCTCAGGTATTCTTACATGAAGCGAATGGGGACGCAAGACTTGAGATGGATGTGACTGTTGTATTTTATCTTTGTTTTGCCCACCACTGGTATATGTTTTCCCACTTTCTTGCTCCATGTTGGGTTCTGCATCACTACCACCACCAGATATGTACATTTCTGCAGGAGGCACTTGTGTGCCATCATTCCCTTTTTTCCTCTCAAACTGATCCATTTTATTTTTGACCTTCTTCATTCCGACTTGCTTTTCATCTGGTTTATTTGTCTGTTCATGCTCTAAAGTACCAACTAGATTTAGGCCAGACATACTTTCTGCCAAATGTTCGACAGAGACAAATTGATTTTTGGTTTTTTCGTCTGCTTGTTTTACCCTGTCCTGGTTGTCACTGTCAATGCCTCTCTCTGCGAGGAGCTGGGACTGTGGATTCTGTATAAATTAAACGTTTCTCTCATAAATAAAAACTGAGATCAAATCTGAAATTAAGGGCACTTCTTACTCAAACAAGGACCTGGCATTTTGTATACATAAGTTATTACTTCACTTATTATAACTAGACTGAACAAATGATAAGTCTATAGTTTAAAGGACAATATATAATACTTCATACCTCTGGATAAGCTTTCAATGAACTTGGACCATTACTCTCTCCTTCGACCTCATTCCCTTCTTTATCGAGGATGATGAAGCTGTCACTGCTAGATGAGGCTGGTGATACTTTACCAGTAGTTGTTTCATTTGAAAGCAACTTGTGCTGCTTGGCAATCTCTACTGTACAGGGGGACACATTAACTTCAACAGGTGATCCTTCTGACTGGATTGTGTGTGTATTCTGGAGAACTTTTGCTGCAACTATGAAATAAGTTGTTTTCATTATTACAGGCAAGTTATAGGTTAGTTTCTTTAAAGAAAAAGGCTGAAAATATACTTATTATAATATTAACAAACAAGGTCCCAAAAATCTCCTTTGCAGTTCTCTTGTAGAAATTCTTACTATAGAAACTTGTGTATCATACTGAAGTGTCTTCCTTGTCTTGAACGGAGCTCTTTAAAGAGGAAAACACAAATTAAAAAGACTTAACAAAAGTAGGCAATAAGGAGGACACGCAGTAACTAAACCAATAAATTTCAAATTCATTTTATGAACGGGGCAGGCGTTTATTTCTTAAAGCAATTACAAAAAAGATACAAAATCACGGTGAACAATACAATACAAAACAATAAAGTTTATTTCGTTTAAAAAAAATGAATGTACAAACATTAGGTGATTCACACTGAATAAATTAAATAATGATACAATGTTTACCACTACTACTACTACTACTTCTTGTCCAGTGATTGAAATCACCACAGTAAATTTAAGCATAACAGTTGACACAGTGTTATACATGATTTCAACTTGTAATTTAAGTTATCTTTTAGATATCAATATTTCCGTGCAAATTTATCGTTATCCATACATGTTGCAAAGATTACACCTGCACTTAGGTCCTTAATTTATTCCCATTTTTCATCTTTGTTTTCACTTCATTCAGAGAAACACATTGTTTAATTTCCTCTGGTATATTATTCCATATTTTTGACCCTAAGTATACTATTGATTTTTTTCTATTTGTCTCAAGTATATTAAGAATATCATTCCCTCTAAAAGTAAGATCACAGTGTGATCCTCTTCTCTGAAACAGTTCCAATACTGCAGGTTGTGTAAGACCATTTACAACTTCATATAAATTTCTGCAGGTGGTATTCCAAGTCTACTAATGCGTAAAGCACTTAAATCCTGCCAAATTTAGAAGATCATGGTATGAACTAGGGTAGTCATTACACACAAAACGAAGCCCCCCCTTTCCTGGATTTTCCAATTTTTCTATAAACATACTGTAAACGCATCACGTGCCCTTGTTTCCAACTAAACCTGATTAAAATCTTAAATAACGACAAGTGAACACAGAGAAAATTACCAAGATTAAAAAAGTGTTTCTAAACATAAATACCTGCATCATCCTCAAAATAAATAGAGAAATTGGTTTTGCCAAGTACTTTCGTTTTCGACTCGTCAACATCGCCACCGCCGATACTTCCTTGTTGAAAGTACACTATCAAGTCGTCCAATAACACCTGACGACTTGTTGTCACCAAAACGACGTGAGAAACTTCTGGGTGTAAACTACTCATGATATAGTGGTATTTGTGAGCTCTTTAACCCATCATTTTCCTCTTGAATTATCTGCAACTAAAATGGCTGCGCTGGGGGAAAAATACAGTGCAAAGTCTCAGAGTGCGACATTTCCGGTATTCGCGTGCTCCCATTGGATGAAATTGATGACGTTGAGACGATGTAGGGGAATCCCCTTCCAAATATAGCACCATGTCGGATTATTCTGAGCAACACGATTTCTGCGTAATGGTACACGTGATCTTGGGATTTGGATATTTACTACTCGTGTAAACCCACTAAGTGAAAGCCATGCTTAATATTTTTTTTGTCCAGAACAATACTTCTCCAAAAAATCCCAGGATTGTGATTTCAAAATTATTTATTATTTTGCATAAAGATATATGTATTCCAATCTTCCATAAAATATTTTTGAAATCATTTATACATTCTTTGATATAACGCAAAAAAAAAAAAAAAAAAAAATTAAAAGGTTAAAATATATCTAAGTTGATCCCTTATAAATAAAATTCAAAATTAAAAGGATCAACTAAAACCTGTGTAAACTGCACTGCACATTCCCCAATTCTCTTACAGCTTACAGAAAGGAAAAAAAAAAAACATATCCCATTTTATAAACATACAAAACTATCTTTATTCTGAATTCTTTTTTTTTTTTTTTTTTAGATATGTTTACATTTATTTTATTATTTTATTTTATAAACGTACAAAACTATCTTTATTCTGAATTCTTTTTCTTTTTCAAATATATATACATTTATACAATGAAACTTGGGTACAAAAGAGACCTGAATGTATGAAATGAACAAGGTTACTCAAAGCAAAATCATTTTGATATAAAAGACAGGAAAATAACTTTGCTTCACTCTATTGACTTTTAAATTCTGAAATATATTCCATATGTATCAGGTCTATTTTGTTCTCTTTTTTTATTGATATTGGTTACAGTTAATTTAAGATCGCATTCACAACGAGTTGAGCCAGGCTTTACAAATCCTGGGGACTAAATATGGCGGTCGTACATGAAAGAAAAACCGCCTAATCTTTTAATAGTCTCTCCGCCTCTCACACACCTCCCCACACATCATCCCTGCGGGGGGGGGGGGCAGGCAGTCATTAAATCTCGGCTCCATTGGGACGACACATGGGGAGGCGTGTGAGAGGCGGAGAGACTATTTAAAGATTAGGCAGTTTTTCTTTCATGTACGTCTGCCATATTTAGTCCCCAGGATTTGTAAAGCCTGGCTCAACTCGTTGTGAATGCAATCTAACAGTTGGTAAAAAGTATTGTTTTTATTTTTGCTTCTGATCTATCATAGTTTATCTTTCATGTGGGTCTTTATGCATGAAACACTGCAGCATACAGCAAAGGTATGATCTATTTTTGTATATCATCATACTTCAATATATGCTTGAACTGTTTTTTATTTTGCCATTTTATAATTTGATGTTATAATTTTACTGTACAACATCATCAGTAGCACATTTCTTCTTTAAAAATTTGACTGTCAGGATTCCACCCTATAAAAAGGAAACAAATTTTGTTTAAGCACACCTGTTCAAAGAATTACAAAAAAAAAAAAAAAAATGAATGTATTGTATTATTTTACTTATACTAAACAAAATTACCAAAATACATTTTAATATTCACTGAAGAATGTTACTACCATTGTATTATTTTACTTAAACTAAACAAAATTACCAAAATACATTTTAATATTCACTGAAGAATGTTACTACCTTTTGATTAACATCCCTGACTAGCCCAAGTTCCTCAGCTATTTCTAGAACACAGGCGATCTCTTCCTTGCTAAAAGTGGCAACTGTAAATGGCATCTCTTCTAAATTTGGATTGTTTTTAAATGCCCTAGAAAGATGAGACACAAGAATAACGTTTAGACAAATGATTTAACTCAACAATGGACAGAAATTTCAAATAATATATAAAATTTAAGAAAGAGTTTCTATTCTTAACTTGCTTGAAATGCTGCAGTATATAGGGAAGCATCTCAGGGAACCTCTGACCCTGTGGTGTGCTTCCATTGTAAAGGTCCTCGCCTAGTTTTTCAAATAAATTTATTGTTATTATTATATACAGAAATGATTAACAATTAGGATTATACCAAACTTTCTGCACCATATTTACAAATGATAAACATCAAAGAATTTTTGTTGATTAAATATCTTCAAACTGATAAATCTTCTGTGAAGACTGAAGTCTTGAGAGATATGAAGCTATCAAGGTTCTAGGGTCCCCACAGCTCTATGCTAAAATAGAAAATACTTACAGAAGTCCCTCTCTTGAAGATCTCTTAAATTCTTCAGAACAATTTCCTTTTGAAGATTCACTTTCCTTTTTGGGATCTTCCTCTAAAGCATAACGGTTAAAGAGAAACATATGTACTTATTTGTTAGCAAATAATGAAAATCTTAAATTTTATCTTTTATATTCGATAGCTACTGCCATATTTCATAAAGCAGCAACAGCAATCATAACAATAGTTATGAAGGTGTTAGATAAATAAGAAACCATTGGATCTTTCATATGCCAATGTATCAATACTAAAAAGTACAGCACTCAATCTAAGATATTAGAAGTGTGAAGGATAAATATTATTATACAGGAATTCACTTTTAATGTTCTAGTCACAAAAATGCCATACTTGGCCCTGGCTGTGAAAACATCCTCTTGCAAACGTCAATTTCTAGTTGCCTGAATCTGTTCATGTCACTGCAATTATAATTATTATGTATTCTTATGTACACAAAATACAGATTAGCTCAAAACTACATAATAACCTTAAAACATTGAGAACAGTCATGATACATTTCAGTTTCTTTATGCATTTAAAGCATCAAAGCAGTTTCTATAATGCTATTTATATTTTAAAACCATTAAAAAATAGAAAAAAATAAAAGCAATGTATTTTAAGCAATGTGCAACCAGTCAATGGCTATGGAGGGTCACTGTAGTAACTTACTCATTTATTTTTCCCAGTAAATTATTTATGTCTGTGTTATTTGGGCTTTTTGCCTGTGCCCTCTTAATCCAGTTTATAGCACCATCAAATTTTCCATCCTGGTAAAGTGCCTGAAGTTAGCAAAAAGTGAATGGAAGTATAATATTTATGTGCTGTATATTTCTTCTGCTTTAAAAAATCATTCCTGCCAACAAAATTTGAAATTGTAAAAGAAAAAATATGGCAATTACATAAATTTTTAAAATATTTTGTTTTAAAGAGAAATTAATAAACAAGGTCACATTTAGATTGCCAGTATATGACTTCCTATTCAACTTCAATAGTAACTATGGACCTATCTCTGCCAGTTTTGGAAATAAAAGGGAACCAAAATTTGCAAAGTTCAGTTCATGGTGAAAAGTAGGTCAAAGGTCAATTTCAAGGTCACATTTAGATTGCCAGTATATGACTTCCTATTCAAGTTCAATAGTAACTATGGACCTATCTCTGCCAGTTTTGGAGATATAAGGGACTAAATGTTATAATTTTGGAGTTACCATAATGTGCCATAAATTTCGTACAGAAAAAATTAATTAAAATAAAGAAAATGTCATTTTGGTCAAAATTCTTGAAATGGGAGGTGCTCTGAAGTTCCAGATGTTCAAATTTGATGAAATAATGTCATTTTTGACCACAAGTTGTCTGCTTTGCCAAGCCTTATGTTTTATTTTTCCGGAGTTCAAAATTTATTATCCATTACCGTACTGCACATTTTGCTTTCACCACCAATATGTACTTTTTGATACAGTGTAACTCGAAAACCGTATGGAATACAAAAAAACCGAGACCACCTCCAGTGTTGGGCTTTACATGCTCTACAAAATGCAAAAAAGAATGGGTCTCTAGCATTAACGGTTCCCGAATTAGAGACAGTTTTCAGTTTCGGTATCTTATGGCCGCTACTCCCGTGAAAATGCACCGATTGACCCCAAATTCACGGAGATGAAAGATGACCTGAAGGGTAACACTTTCCAATAATATTATTGGTTAAGTCTGTGTGGTGTCTGAATAACAGGGCAAATAATTATTTTTTCGTAAAAAAATTCATTTTTTTGAAAATTTTGGCCCGTTTGACCTTGAAATAAAGGTCAAAGGTCAAATCCAAGGGCATATTTGAAATCTACACATATGACTTTTGGAAAGCCGTCTGTAGAAAATTTTCCCATAATTCCTTCCGTAGGGTAGATAATTAGCATTTAATTTTGCCATTTTTAGACAAGGGTGCATTGTAATGAGTGCCACACCTAGACCCCAAAACTGACAAAGCCCAAATTTTACGTGGAACGAGTTGAGATTATAGGTGACCTAAATCCAAGAGATGGGTACAGGGGCCCTTACCGTCTAGGAGGAGAAGCGGTAACGGTAGCCGTCCGGCGGAGCCGCAGGAGCCGGCGGAACGATCCGGACGGGACTAAAACCATGTGTACCGCCAGCGCTAACGCTGGTGGTACAATTATTGGAATTAGAAAAGGTATCCTACTGCATTTTAACTTGCAATTTTGTGGTACAACAATTCAAATATGTAAAAACAAGGCAGCAAAGCTGTCAAATGTACAGACAAAAAACAGGAAATAACTATGCACAAAATAGGCTACTGTCAATTCTGATGCAAAAGTACATTCCTTAAAATGTGTTTACAGTGTTGCATATATGCTGAAAAGTGAAAAAACAGCATAACTTCTACAATAATGGCCCGATCATGCTGATTTTCGAACTTGACCTGCGTTTTATGAATATTCATTAGCTCTGTAAATATTATGCCAAAAAGTAAAACTGCCCTCCACTTATCGTGTTTACAATGAAAGTGCATGGCGCCGGCGACAGCGACAGTGACGGCGACGACAGACACAGGTGATGGCAATATGTACAGACACATCTGTACATATTTACTGTACTGTTTGAGAACAGTAAGTGACATGGTTTCTCTTACATGGTCATCATGGGAGCAGTGCCCAAAATAGGTTTTTTTCAAATTTTGATGCAATAATACATAATGTTTAACAGCATAATGACCATCATTTTTTAATAATTAAATATTAGTATCATGGATATTCAGAAAATGTGACTAGCAAAGGTCTTCAGGCCCATGGAACTTCAAAGTCACAACTTGAAAATGCCAAAATGTAAACAAGACAGCACTGTTCTGAAATGTTTTTGTTTTTTTTTTTCATTTTTAACAATTTTTTTAAACATAAAACAAAATTAACAGGTTACTGCCATTTTTATACAATCAACTGAGAAAATTGATGAGATGGGAAAAATATCAATAGAATAGTGTTTAATGTCCAATTTCCTCCATTCTAAGATTCTGAACATACTGAATGATTGAATCTGACAAACTGCAATGATATGAGTTTATTTCCATTTTTGAAACTTTATTACACAATACACGATAACAAGTTTACCATCATTTTTACATATTCAACTAACAATGTTGTAAAGATGCAGGAAATGTCAAACAAACACTTTTACATGTCTTATTAGTTAAATAATGAGACTGTTAACATGCCTAAGAATTGAATCTGAGGAAATGTGAAACAAGACAGCTCTGTTCTGACATGGGTTTATTTCCATTTTTAACACTTTTTTTAACATAAAACAAAATTAACAGTTTACTGCAATTTTTATATGATCAACTAAGAAAATTGATGAGATGGGAAAAATATCAATAGAATAGTGTTTAATGTCCAATTTCCTCCATTCTGAGATTCTGAACATAGTGAATGATTGAACCTGACAAACTGCAATGATATGAGTTTATTTCCATTTTTGACGCTTTATTACACAATACACGCTAACAAGTTTACCATCATTTTTACATAATCAACTAACAATATTGTAAAGATGCAGGAAATGTCAAACAAACACTTTTACGTATCTTATTAGTTCAGTAATGAGACTGTTAACATTGCCTAAGAGTTGAATCTGAGGCAATGTGAAAAAACAGCTTAACTTCTAAAATAATGCCCCTATTGTGCCGATTTTCGAACTCAACCTGCGTTTTAGTAAGATTGACCACTCCTGTGAGTTTAATGACAATTAGCCCATCTGTTTTTCTTATATTGTGTTTACGGTGTTGCATATATGCTGAAAAATGAAAAAACAGCATAACTACTAAAATAGTGGCCCGATCATGCCGATTTTCGAACTTGACCTGCATTTTAGTAAGATTGATTATTCCTGTGAGTTTCATGACAACAGGCCTAACGGTTTGCCTTAAAATGTGTTTACAGGGTTGCATATATGCTGAAAAGTGAAAAAACAGCATAACTTATACAATAATGGCCCGATCATGCTGATTTTCGAACTTGACCTGCGTTTTATGAATATTCATCAGCTCTGTAAATATAAAGCCAAAAAGTAAAACTGCCCTCCACTTATCGTGTTTACAAGGAAAGTGCACGGCGCCGGCGACGGCGACGACAGACGCAGGTGATGGCAATATGTACAGACACATCTGTGTCTGTACATAAAAATAGCATAACTACTAAAATAGTGGCCTGATCATGCCGATTTTCTAACTTGACCTGCGTTTTAGTAAGATAGATTACTCTTGTGAGTTTCATGACAACAGGCCTATCGGTTTTTCCTTGGAATGTGTTTAAAGTGTTGCATATATGCTGAAAAGTGAAAAAAACAGCATAACTTCTACAATAATGGCCCGATCATGCTGATTTTCGAACTTGACCTGCGTTTTATGAATATTCATCAGCTGTGTAAATATAAAGCCAAAAAGTAAAACTGCCTTCTACTTATCGTGTTTACAATGAAAGTGCACGGCGCCAGCGACGACGATGATGGGGACAACAGACGCAGGTGATGGCAATATGTACAGACACATCTATATATATTTACTGTACTGTTTGAGAACAGTAAGTGACATGGTTTTTCTTAAATGGTCATCATGGGAGCAGTGCCCAAAATAGTTTTTTTTTTAAATTTTGATGCAATATTACATAATGTTTAACAGCATGATGACCATCAATTTTTAATAATAAAATATTAGTATCATGGATATTCAGAAAATGTGACTAGCAAAGGTCTTCAGGCCCATGGAATTTAAAAGTCACAACTTGAAAATGCCAAAATGTAAACAAGACAGCACTGTTCTGAAATTTTTTTTTTTTTTCAATTTTTAACAATTTTTAACATATAACAAAATTAACAGTTTACTGCCATTTTTATATGATCAACTAAGAAAATTGATGATATGGGAAAAATATCAACAGAGCAGTGTTAAATGTCCAATTTCTTCCATTATGAGATTCTGAACATAGTGGATGATTGAATCTGACAAACTGTAATGATATGTGTTTATTTCCATTTTTGACACTTTATTACACAATACACGATAACAAGTTTACCATCATTTTTACAAAATCAACTAACAATGTTGTAAAGATGCAGGAAATGTCAAACAAAAACTTTTACGTATCTTATTAGTTTAATAATGAGACTGTTAACATGCCTAAGAATTGAATCTGAGGAAATGTGAAAAATATGCTGAAAAGTGAAAAAACAGCATAACTTCTACAATAATGGCCCGATCATGCTGATTTTCGAACTTGACCTGCGTTTTATGAATATTCATCAGCTCTGTAAATATAAAGCCAAAAAATAAAACTGCCCTCCACTTATCGTGTTTACAAGGAAAGTGCACGGCGCCGGCATCGCCATCGCCATCGGCATCGCCATCGCCATCGGCGACGGCGACGACAGACGCAGGTGATGGCAATATGTACAGACACATCTGTGTCTGTACATAAAAAATGTAATACACTAAATGCAACACACCACATTTTCTTACTTTGGCTCGTAAGTACATTGCTTTGACATTGTTCCTATCCTTCTCCATCACCATCTTGCAGTCTCTCACAGCATCTGCATTTCTTGAAAGTTTTGTGTTACAGTTGGCTGAATTGAGATACACTTTCTGCAATAAGTCTTGCTGTTCCTTTTCCTCATCATCATTTTGAAGATGGACTCCCTCAAGAGTCCTGATTATCTTAAAAAAAAAAAGTAAAAAATGAATTAAAGTAAAAAGGATGGCAATGACAGCAAATAATTATATTAAAAGGCTGCCTGCAGAACTTCTCTTAAACTAACAATCACTGTTTTAGTACAACCCCTACATGTATTGCCTCACTAATCTTGTCACTGGTTATTGTTCTTTAAGCTTATTTCAAAGGTTACAGATTGATTACACAGGAGTAATCAAGTGTCTCTTTATTTTTTTGTTTTAAGCCATTCTGTATGTAGTCTTACACCATCCATCATAGATCATATCCACTGATTTAATTCGTTTCCTTTTAATACATATATCCACATACCTGTCCTAGCAAAATATACTGTAACATTTACACCTATCCTGATTCTTGGCTATTTTTTCTAATCATTATTCAAAATAAAAATGAAGAAATTCTAACTTTTACCTTTCTGTATAAATTCAAGGCAGGTCTGTACTTCTGTTTATTGAATAACTCTCCTGCTTTCTAAAAAAAAAAAAACAGATGTTACAAAAAGTAAATGTCTGCATAATATGAAAATGAATGAAAATACCACATTGGTGCCTTTGATGAAAAATATTCTAGGGCAGTATTTTCTATGACAAAGGTAACATATTTCAGCAGCAAAGAAAAAGCTGTTAAGGATTATATGGAACAAACAAAAAGGCAAACTATAATCTTACCTGTTTATCATGCTGCACAACTCTGAGTATTTCACTTAAAGGCGCATTTCGACGTTCTTCCTGAAATTCAGGTAATAATTATGTTTCAACTTAAACATTAATGTAAATTTCAGTAACTTAATATTTTGAACAAGGCAGCAAAGCTGTCAAATGTACAGACAAAAAACAGGAAATAACTATGCACAAAATAGGCTACTGTCAATTCTGATGCAAAAGTACATTCCTTAAAATGTGTTTACAGTGTTGCATATATGCTGAAAAGTGAAAAAACAGCATAACTTCTACAATAATGGCCCGATCATGCTGATTTTCGAACTTGACCTGCGTTTTATGAATATTCATCAGCTCTGTAAATATTAAGCCAAAAAGTAAAACTGCCCTCCACTTATCGTGTTTACAATGAAAGTGCACTGCGTCGGCGACAGCGACAGTGACGGCGACTACAGACACAGGTGATGGCAATATGTACAGACACATCTGTACATATTTACTGTACTGTTTGAGAACAGTAAGTGACATGGTTTCTCTTAAATGGTCATCATGGGAGCAGTGCCCAAAATAGGTTTTTTTCAAATTTTGATGCAACATTACATAATGTTTAACAGCATAATGACCATCAATTTTTAATAATTAAATATAAGTATCATGGATATTCAGAAAATGTGACTAGCAAAGGTCTTCAGGCCCATGGAACTTCAAAGTCACAACTTGAAAATGCCAAAATGTAAACAAGACAGCACTGTTCTGAAATGTTTTTTTTTTTTTCATTTTTAACAATTTTTTTTAACATAAAACAAAATTAACAGGTTACTGCCATTTTTATACGATCAACTGAGAAAATTGATGAGATGGGAAAAATATCAATAGAATAGTGTTTAATGTCCAATTTCCTCCATTCTAAGATTCTGAACATAGTGAATGATTGAATCTGACAAACTGCAATGATATGAGTTTATTTCCATTTTTGACACTTTATTACACAATACACGATAACAAGTTTACCATCATTTTTACATAATCAACTAACAATGTTGTAAAGATGCAGGAAATGTCAAACAAACACTTTTACATGTCTTATTAGTTAAATAATGAAACTGTTAACATGCCTAAGAATTGAATCTGAGGAAATGTGAAACAAGACAGCTCTGTTCTGACATGGGTTTATTTCCATTTTTAACACTTTTTTTTAACATAAAACAAAATAAACAGTTTACTGCAATTTTTATATGATCAACTAAGAAAATTGATGAGATGGGAAAAATATCAATAGAATAGTGTTTAATGTCCAATTTCCTCCATTCTGAGATTCTGAACATAGTGAATGATTGAATCTGACAAACTGCAATGATATGAGTTTATTTCCATTTTTGACACTTTATTACACAATACACGCTAACAAGTTTACCATCATTTTTACATAATCAACTAACAATATTGTAAAGATGCAGGAAATGTCAAACAAACACTTTTACGTATCTTATTAGTTCAGTAATGAGACTGTTAACATTGCCTAAGAGTTGAATCTGAGGCAATGTGAAAAAACAGCTTAACTTCTAAAATAATGCCCCGATTATGCTGATTTTCGAACTCAACCTGCATTTTAGTAAGATTGACCACTCCTGTGAGTTTAATGACAATTGGCCCATCTGTTTTTCTTATATTGTGTTTACGGTGTTGCATATATGCTGAAAAATGAAAAAACAGCATAACTACTAAAATAGTGGCCCGATCATGCCGATTTTCGAACTTGACCTGCGTTTTAGTAAGATTGATTACTTCTGTGAGTTTCATGACAACAGGCCTAACGGTTTGCCTTAAAATGTGTTTACAGTGTTGCATATATGCTGAAAAGTGAAAAAACAGCATAACTTATACAATAATGGCCCGATCATGCTGATTTTCGAACTTGACCTGCGTTTTATGAATATTCATCAGCTCTGTAAATATAAAGCCAAAAAGTAAAACTGCCCTCCACTTATCGTGTTTACAAGGAAAGTGCACGGCGCCGGCATCGGCATCGGCGACGGCGACGACAGACGCAGGTGATGGCAATATGTACAGACACATCTGTGTCTGTACATAAAAAAAAATGAAACTCAAAAATATTTTCTATGAAACAATTAACTGTGATAGGTTTGAGTTATAAGTCACGAGAAATCATGCATATAACTCAATCTACAATTAGGAACCATAAAGAAAGCATGCACATCACTTTACATTCTTGGTAACATCTAAAAACATGAAAGTACAGTAACTTGCTGCAAAGGCAAATTCGACATAATAATAATGGCAACCTCCCTGACCTCAGTTTTCTCATAAAATGCATCCACAGCACCCTGGTCATAAAAATTCAGCAGTTCCACCTCAAACATAACGTCTGCTTTCTCTCCAATTCTTGGAGGACAACCTCTTTCTCCATAGGCATATTTGTAGGAAAATATAAACCTTGCCAACTCCCCCTTCCTCATGGAAGAGACTGCTATTTCCAGCCCCATGATGGTGTCTCCTACAAGTTAAAACTGGGAACATTAGGCATGTGATAAATCAGAATCCATCATCAACTGACACAGTGATTTTTTGCTTTTAAATTTAATACTTGTATCATTATAAGGTATCGTCTTTCAAAATTCACCATCTTTTACATTTCCCCTTCTTTTTCGTTTACAAAATTTATCACACCATTCTCCATCTCATTGCAATGCCTGGCAGATTCATTCTAGTAAATTATGAAAATTATGGAGCAATTAAAATGGTCATCAAAAACTTACATCTCATTTATATTCCCAAATTAGAGCTTATGTTACTTTTGGACCTACCTTTGCCCAGCTGAAAGCGGAACTGCCTATCTCTCAATCTGGTGCTGTCAAATGGTTCTCCAGAGTACTCTAGGTATCCATTGTAATGCACTGAAATGGTCAAATAAGAGTGATCTATTAATCACTGTTATACAACTTAACCAGTAAGAGTATTTGTAATTGGTGAAAGTAGCAATTCATTTGTAAAATTCAACTTTTAAACAAAGACCTTTTAGCAGCAACTCAAAAGCTCCATTAAAAGACAAAGATGAAAAAACATTAAATTTTATTCATTAACTCTGTATGAACAAAATTTTTCAGAAAAAAATGATTTCAACCCTTCTTTATTAAGTTAAATTCCTTCACATAATTCAGTGCATCAAATCCCTACATATACCCCAGTACATACCTAGGACAAATGCCTCTTTTGGAACAACATCCCCTGTGCCAGGCTTCAGCACCTGTTTTAACACCCCTCCCTCTGGAGGAGTCAGGTCCTGCATGTTTCTTGCTAATAACTGAAAGGGTGACGGACCACTTTCATCATCAGTGTCATTGTCATCGTCTGAGTGATACTGCTCTGCGCTTTCATCATCATCTGGAAGACCACATTCTGCTACGGAACTGTACACTGCCAATTTGGCTTCCTTTGAAAAGTATTCTTTTTCTTGTGCTGTAGAAAAAGGAAAAAATTTGTGACAGTTAAATTATCATGATGAAACTGTCGTTTTGTGCAGATTTCACGGAACACTATGGAAGCACTTACAACATCCTGCAGTTTTTCATACTTCTGTTTTTAATAAAAGTTCTACACTTACAACATCCTGCAGTTTTTCATATTTCTACTTTTAATAAAAGTTCTAAGTTTCCCAATACATTTTCATCACAAAGTAATGACAGAATTAAAGAAAGACGGAATAAAAGAAAATACACACACAACAAAGAAGTTAAAAGAATGATCTAAATGGTCACAATAACAAATACCCTCCGCGATTCCCATCTTCTCCACCAGCCCATTCTCATCCACCTCAAACACCGTGCCATCTCCCTGCTGGAGCTGAGCCAAATCTAGGCCTTGCTTCAGGGAGACTAAATCTTCTGGGCCGTCATCCTACAATGTAAGCATAAAATATCAGTTCACATATTTTGAAACTATTATATAAAGTTTGGAAAAAATGTCACAATTCAAAAACATGTTTAGGGTGATGAAATACTGAAGTGAATTCCAAGAAGTTGCAACGTGTCACTTTCATAGTCCTTATTGTCTAAACAATGTATTTATTGTATAAGTACCTCAAAAATCTTATGAAACATTTGGAGAAACAGTTGCCACCAAACTATTCAGTAATCCACAAAAAATTGCTAACTGCATGCAGAGTCTCGGTTAAGAATTAGTCAATTTTGATTAAAACATGAACATTTTCAGATCTTTTTATTGATCCAAAAAGAGGTAAATGGAGCCTCATTTGTCTTCCCTAGCTTATTAGATACCCCAAAACAACCATAGATATTTTCTGTAAAAACCATTTTATAATATTCGTTGAAAAAAACTTCTATGGAAAACTACAAAAGTGTTTAGTTCACCTCAAGCCCCTGCATGCTGGTACACTGCAAAGAAACCAATACAACATGACCTAGAATTAAATCAATCACACTTTGTTATTCAAAGGAGTAACCACAACCAGGAAGTGACCTCAAAACTCCAACCAGAAGAAACTACTGAAATGATCTTTTGTGCTACTATGTTACCCTTCTTCAAATCCACTGAAATAATTTTAAATAGCCAGATAACCAAATGCTCACAAGAAAGATCTTTTGACTGCTGTTCAAGGAGGACTTTGGTAGACTCAAAGTAAATACCTTCAGGGTCAGGATATATGAGAAAAAGAACTGCTGACTAGAATATGGCAAAGATAACATTTCTTTTTATCTTAGTCTTTGGACTTACTTTTACTATGTTAACGACCACTGGTGAACAGACTACAGGTAAGAGGAGTGAGATATTTGCTTTAGAAAAAAACATTACAAATGAGTAACTTTGGGTGTACAAATCCAAACAAACTTACTAGTTAGATATTTCTTGTATTACAGTCTGCACAGTATTTAAATCTCTTATCTAGAAAATGGTGACTTCTCTTTAAAAATACAAGACTTGGCATATTTAACTTTAAGTACTGATATATTTCTTACGGGTAATATTACAGTATCAGGATGTGAAGGAGATACCATGGTTCTTATGTGTCTCCCAGGATACAATATCACAGTGTTGGAGGCACTGTATGGCTACACATTATCCACAGACAACAACTGTTTAGAGGAAAGTATACCAAAGTGCAATAGAAACCTCCCAACTGATGTACAGTTGTTGTGTGAGGACAAAGTAAACTGTAGTATATATATAACACGCAGGAGTGTTTCACAGTCTGATTGTCCATCTAACTGGACCAATTACCTTATTGTTACATATACCTGCTCAGCAGCAGCAGTGGTATCATCAACAACAACAACATCACCACTCATGAGATATACATCCACATACCCATCTTCCTTAGCAATGTCTACCAGTACACAGAAAACAACAACATCAATAGCAATAATGCCAGTCACACTAACACAGGGAATCACTGAAATAACTTTACCAGAGTCTACTGCATATACCAGGGCATGGGAAACTACTGACACTTCTGAGACTTTAGCAACTGACAAAACCAACATAAACGCCACTGTTTTAAGTTCAATCAAATATGTCACCACAACTGAATCAGAGCACCTTTCTGCCCATGCATCAACAGAAATCAAGCTGAATCCTACAAGAAAAATATGGAAAGATGAAAATTCCGGTATGTATTTCAACTAAAATACACATTAAACAATATGCAATATATATGATATACTTTGATTTCATATTTTCATTAACTGAGCAATATTTCTTTTAAATCCTTAACTTCTTTAAATTATGTCCAATCATAAAAAAAATGTATATGTAGCCAAATTGCTTATTCTTATTATCACTAACAGTAACCTATAATGAGAGTGGTTATTTATAAATTAGTCCCATTTGCTCATGTTTAAAGAAGGACGGAAGTACATACGTTTTTTTATGTAGTCCAATAGTGTATTTTCTTAAATACGACTCGCCGAAAGCGCGACTTCAATACGTACACTAGTGACCTATTTATAGCGCATTGAATGCACGGGTTCTCACCTGTGAAAACCGCTCGTTTGGAGGAAGGCTGGAAATAGCCGAAATCGAGGCCACTGCGAGGTGACGTCAGGGGTATGGCCTACACTGTCTGCGACTGAGTTGGTAGGCAGATTCACGCGTCGGACTATGGTCTGGACGACGTAGATGATGAAAGAAATGAGGCGAGCACGGCAAGCGTCCGAAGCTTGACACAGTCGGTACTCCCTTACAAATTTGAACCCTTTCAGTCAGACTCTGAAGACGAGGGAGACGGCGGTGGCACTGGTGTCACTTCCAGTTTACAAGTTCTATATTTACTTCCTTAGTGGTAAGTAATATAACATTAGAAGTATTATGCAAAATACTTCAGGAATAGGAGCAAAACGTAACATTTTGAATTAAATAAGTTATGTAAATTATGTCTGCATGTCTAACATACATATATGCCATGTGTAACCTAATTTACCAGCGTTTTTTATTTATTTATTTATTTATAATTTGTAGAAAGGTGGTGTTTGTTATATCACCATGCACTCAGGATTTGATCAGGGCTGTCTAAATCCCTATACATTGGAAATTGCATACTTTCAGCACAGGAAATAGTAATTCAAGTAAATCATACGGTAAATCAGACATATGGTACATGTAAACATATTCAGTCAGTTACTCAAGCAATACTACCATCAGCACAATTCTGAAATTCTCTAAATCTTCCTCTACATTTTATTGAAATGTATACATTGCTTTTAATTCACCCGAATGGAATATATAATATTTTTTCATTTATTGTCATGAAACTTACTGGGCAATTGTATTATATTCTTACAGGAAATATCTTCAAATATATTATTGCCAAGTGGTGTGGTGGTGCAGATTTCTTTGGGGGAAAAGAATGCAGGGTCCCCCTACCTGCTTGTGCATTGATTAAGATTAGAAGCATGCTTACATCAAGTGGACAGTTAAAATTGCCCAACTTGGATTTACTTCTATTCCATTAACGTGCACGAAGACTGAAGTGACATAGAGTTGATCTTGTATAAAGAAATGGTTAATCATCAAAGAATAAAAATATATACTGTATATGCACATTTATCACAAGTGTCAGATAGAAATCTTCATAGTTAAATCTTGTCCAGCGTTTCCATTATATTAAGTCAGTTTTATTTTTCCACACTACTATTATGGGATAAGCTTAAGATAAAAGAAGTTCAAATTGAATTTATATGATTATCTCACAGTACACTTTATTATACACATTTCATTTGCAAGTTTATTGCACAATATTTAAGACTTCATGACATATGAATTAAGGCTTGAACTCTAAGTTTCACATGGTACAAATGCATATTAAATATTCATCTCATGTGAAATGTTTTCATGTTTTGCTTTCATATATTGAAGGGTGTCAAAATTAATTATGAACATAATTTCTCCATTTGGTGCCTCTGTGGACCCTATAACATTTTGGTTCCAAGTCAAATATACATAGAAATTTTCATGGCTTGCAAAAGAGCTGCCCTTCACTTGTTAAATTGAGACAGTCTCACAAAATTGTGATCTCCTGTACTGTGCTGTCAAAGGGGGTGGGGCTATTCCCACCAGAGGTATGTCACTGAATTTTCTTCAACCGTCAGCAGTCAGTGGACCAAACCTAAAACAATGTACTTTTAAAGTAATTAAAATGATTTAAAGTAATTCAAATCCATTATGAACTCAATTCAATGTAAATTCTGACCAAGTGCTGCTGAAGAGATTTGTCAGAGGCATAAATGATGTGACCAGAATATTCTGCATGTGACATATTTCATTTCTGTTTGTCTGGACATCTGTGGCAATAAAAATAATAATAATAATAATCAATGCAATTGTCATAAATTAAAGTACACAAAATGAACTAATATATAATGAAGCTTTCCCACCTTTACATTGAAGCTTAGGCTTAGACTGAACAGCAAATGATATTGAACCTTCATTCCCTTCAGCTGGGACCCTCTTGTTACTAGTATCTGAAAATATAAGAAAACATTCTATGTATATGTGGACAGACTTAATAACACAATTCAAATCTTTTCTATTAAAATACACTCACACACACAGAAGTAAACTATAGGTAGGGTAAAAAGATAATCTGAACAAGTGATTTAAAAAATCTCCACAGCTTCTGCCCTTCACTGGTATACTGAGTGTCATCAGTTAGTTTCAAATCATATAAACTTATCATAAATAAAAAGTAATGGAAGTACTTATGGAAGACTGCATTCTAATTACAATCTATGATACCTTGTGCCTCTGTATGATGAATATCTTGGTATGCAGGCGAGTGGTCGTAACTATCTCTGTCAGCAAAATTTTACATTTCTTCTTCTTTTTCAATGTTTTCAATTGTCGTTACTATATCAGGTAGCGCGAATCTCAAATTGTTTCTCACATATCCGCATCGTCTTCGACGGCAGATCAAAATCTTTACGGCACGCAAACAAAATTGATCCACTGTCTTCTCAATTTCTATTTTTTACCCGAAAGAAATGAAACAAAACTTCGTCAATAGAGAAACTAGTACTGTTGCTTCCATGCACCACACAACTTGTTTCAGTTAGAATATGATGAGAAACACAACCCGCTTCAAACTTCCAAACTATTTAGCAGCATGACGGTGAAGCGAGTATACCAAACATGTTACGTCATTTCCGTTTCAGCGAGTGTTAGGCAGTCGCGTTCAGGTGAGTGGTTTTGCATTATCGTCAATTACATCGCATCAGGCTATCGCTCGGAAACGGGAGTCCTGGGACTCGAATATTAAAAAATTACTCAGTCGGACTACATAAAAAAACGTATGTACTTCCGTCCTTCTTTAAGGTGCCATTATTGGAGGAGCAGTGGGAGGAAGCCTTTTCCTGGTGGTGCTGATTTTCATAGCAGTCATTTTAGTATGCAGGTAAAACTGAAAACTTTGAACCTTTCTGAATGAGCTAAGAAAGTAATTCAAGATGATCATAATTACTTGAAATGGTCTATCAGACATTATCTTCCCTTTATGTAGATGTTGTTAAAAGAGAAAAGAAAGACAACAGATTATCAATGTATTTATCATTTCTCTTTTAGACAGAGAATGCCACATTGTCAAATTCTTTCAACTACAAAGAGCTCAAATATAGAACTACTCTCTGGAAGAGATCCTAGCAAAGAGGGAACGGGTGAGGGGGAGCCCAACCAGTATGTGATAGAAACGGAAAACAGCTTGTACTATGCTGAGGCCAGTGAGCACAGAAGTTGTCATCAAAACACTGCTGTTGACCTTATTGCTGGAGGCAGCACACAATTCAGTGAGGATGATAATGGGACCATCCACCACTATACAGAAATAGTCAATCCAAAAAGCCATAACCAATATGATGAAATTGATTCAGCAATGCTCCAAGCAAACACTGATAAAAAAGAACAACGACGTCACAACCACTATGAAGATATTGATATGGAGGATCAGGACGATCACAACCCTTGTGAATTAGAAAACAAGCCCAATCCAATATTGCTCAAACAAAATTATAAAACAGATCAGCGATGTTACAATCAATATGAAGATATCAATATGGAGGATCAGGAAAATTACAATAACCCATGTACAAGTAATTCTAAAAAGGAGTCCCATGACCCCTTGTATTTTGAACTAGAACTAGAGGGAAACCACTACAGTGTGATTGATATTGAAAATGAAATACAGGTAGAAACACCTGATAGGGATCTGACGACACACTGTCAGGCAAGTGATGATGATAAAGACCAAAAAGGAAACAGCCCTGTAGATCTGAATATGCTGTATGCTATATCAACAAAGCACAGAAGGTCAAATGATGCATTTTCTAAAAATGCCGAGACAGCTGGCTCTGCAGAAGATGTTGTGATGACTGAAAATGTCATTTACAACATGGAAGACGAATAACATGTTCAAGATAACCCAGAAATATGGGGGAGGAACAAATAGTTACTTGTATTTCAGTGCAAGTTCCAACTATAAGCTTACTAGTCAAACATGTGGTGGGATGCATTATAATTCTGACCATGTAATTTCTGGCCATGACAGCTGTTAAACATACGCAGATTACACCTTTGTAACAAAAATAACAGGTTTTATTGTGACCAACATGTAACAAATTGAAATTTTAATGAATTTACAACAAATTATAGTCAGAATCAGAATCAGAAGTTTATTGACTATCGCCCTACATCCGGGCATGATCAAATACAAATACAAGAAGTAATCCGCAGAGTGATTACCATATACAGTTTGATATACATTATATAATGTCTAGACTAAAGCAGGGAAAGTACATGTACTACTCAATAAAGATCAATATAGGGATAATTAAAAAAAAAAAAAAAACTGATTCAACTAGAATAGGCTACACTAAACCTTATATAAAACTAACTATTATTTAGGGGGATATGAAAACTGCATCATCAGTTAATCTAGGTTTTATTCAGCATGGATGCAATTTTCATATCCCTAGCTTTAAAACAATCATAAAGAAAATTAGTTGTGCATTTTGCAATATCAAAATCATTACATTGCAGTACGGTAATAAAAAGGTCACTGATGGACTCAGGGGCTGCACTGCCCAGTATATCTTTAACCTGGTTAAGGAATATGGCTCTTAGTGGAGCATAAGAGGGGCATATCATCATAAAATGGAACTCATCCTCAACTGACCCCATGTTGCACACCGTGCATAGCCTTTTCTCTATGGGTATTTTAGGATTCATGTGTCTCCCCTTTTCAATTGCCAAATTGTGGGCACTTATCCTGAATTTGCAAAGGAATGTAGATTTGGGTTTGTGGATTAACTGTGTGTATATTTCTCTTTTAAAATCTTTTTTGAAGGTACTGTAGGTACGTAATTTTTTACCGAGCAAGGTTGCTCCGAGCAAGGATTGAGTTATAACTCCTTGCTCCGAGTAAGTGCTGAGCATTCAAAATAACCTCGTATGTCTGCATTGAGGGGTGTCTTGCGTATTTACAATGCACTTAGAAGGCAATTGAAGCACACGAATTACCTTTTATATAAATAGAATATACCAGCTGGTTGTATGCCCTCTTTCAGTCAAAACATGCAGCGAACATCATGAATTTGACCTCTCCCCCCCACCCCCCTCCAGATCGGGAGATCTGAGATAACACGGCATGCAATGCGAAATGTTTTGTATTTTTGCTCTTTAATCATGCGCCATGTATATAAAAGAGTTCCCTAAGACACCGTGCAACAAACTCACCTCTAACTCCTCCACTTCATCGTTTGTTTCCGTCGTAGCCGTAACGTGAACTCCTGGGTCATAATCAACGTGCTCCATTGTGTGGCTTCCTCACTACCCTGGGGCCCGTATCTCGAAAGCATCACGTATGGTGAATAGCTATGTCACATAGAGGCTACAGTGTATTATATGGGGCGAGTATGGGCGAAATATGGAATCGAGACGCTTGCGCTCGGTCTCAATGCGCGATGCTTGTTACGGGGCCCAGGTCCTTCAGCCTTTGAGTGTCAATATGCAGCATGTAGACATAGCTGTCCAAGTTTACATCTATCTATGAAAATAAGCAAATAAAATGGTTTTTTTTTGTATTTTTCGTCTACAACTCTCCTGTTCAGAATATTTTATTAGTGTATATAAGTACAAATATCAGTGCGTATACATGGCGCCAATCTTTGAATCACTCTCCCAATACATGAATATTTGGAATAACTCTGGAATCTTGTTTTTAAATACGTCTTGTACCCTCTGCAAACTAATAAACGAAAAAATTTTGATTTTTATCTAGATTGTTATTTTACGTATGATTTTGGATTTTTTTTTAAATTTCAGAAAATATGACAAATTCTGTATTGTACTGAACGTTACGTAATGAAGCAACACTGATCTGAAGCAGTTACTTTGAACAATAATAAAAGAAACAAAATGTCTTTATTAGGTAAGTTATTTTATTCCAACGTGTATGTATCAATGAGTCTAGCTGTCTTGAAAGTGATAACATGTGCCGCGCACACACCAAAAATAAAAACTTACTTCTTCAGAGTTGCCTGTTAAACTACAGTACATTAATTTGTACACCCCCAAAGTCTACCACGAAATTTTGCCTTAATTAGTACTCCTTCCCCTTGGTTCATGCCTGAAGATCACATCACCTGACATCAAAGTCAAGTAAATTGTTCATCTTGATCTGAAATGTGTGGCCAACTGCATGGAATTATGCGCATTTGCAGTTTCTGCTTTGTTCATTTGCAATTGTACATGTACATTACCGTCTTGTCAGATTTCAGGAAATTAGTGACAGATACTTCAAAAGCTGCCTGCTTTAGAATTCATCCTTTTTTGGGGTGAAGCTGCTATAAAAGAGTTTTCATTACTTTTACTGATTCAAGATCATGCATATATAATGCTAAAGCGAGATGGCAATGGATTTCTTTTTGGATCAATAAATTTGTCACTTTGTCTCCAAATGTGTTTAGAAAGTTTTTAAAAACTTTTTTCATGATACATAAGGGTTAGGTTAATAGTGAGAGAAAGAAACTAAATTATACTAACTTTAAAGTGTAAATTGAAAAAAAAAAAAAACAGTAAAAATAATGGTTATCATATATGAAACGCTGTTTGACACAGTAATTGTCAGGCTTTATAATCTTGGCATAAATTTGGCTTCATTTCGTACTTAAATGCATCTCCAGACAACCTTTAAAACAAACATAAACATAAAAAACTATTTTGATATAATACTTTCACAAAACAGGATTCGAGTGAATGATCATAAATGGCATATATATACCTGATAAACAAGCAGGTAATTACACTAATATTTCAAAAGATTACCACAACTACTACTACAGTACTGATTCTTAGAAAAACTATTTATAGACAAAATATGGCATTGCACATCAGGCTATATGACTTCCCCTAAAATCTTTAATTTACTATGAACCTAGTATTGACCAAAAACCACAAAAAATAATTAATTCTGATCCTAAGTGAACGAACTGAAACATGAAAGGGATGACAACTTTTACTTTTTGTGGGTAAGGTGCCATAAAACAGATTTTCCTGAGGTAAACAACAATATTTCTAATTTCCAATGACAAGGCGATTTTTTAAAAAATTATCTCTTTAGAGATAACTGTAGAAGATAGCCACCTATAATGGTCCACATGGTCCGATGGCAAGCATAGAATTTAGAATAATTGCAATTACTGCCATTTTGGTGGTAAAATGGAATTTATTATATGTATATGTGTTGTTTACGATGTATTAGTTGTGAAACTTTCAATCTAATATGAAAGTTGTTATCCCTTTAAATAAAATACTTGGCATTTTCGCATGCACCATCTGACTTGAGCATGTAGGGAGGTAAAACATCAGTTGTGACTTAGTATAGATCCTCAGCTTATAAAAATAAAATAACATAAAACTGCAAATTATTTTTACATGAAGCCACGCTGCCACAGGCAATGACTTGCTATAACGAAGTCAACAAAAATGTAATATTACATTGTAGGCTACACAGAAAATTATGTTCTTGATGAATTTTAGTATTGCATCAGCTAAATGCATTGGCTTTGTGGTTAATTCTTGTAACACAGTACCCCATATCCAGCAACAGCTTTATGTATCACATGAGAAAAGGTGATTATCTTCTGATGAAAACCTTTACCTGTGATATTTTTTTTCAATTTTTATAATAAGTATATCCACTGATGTCCTTGGTGGTCTAGGGGAAAATTCTGGTTACTCTGCTTGTTTTAAAATAAAGTCTTCTCCTTTTTGGATATTGTCCTTCAGCTCTGGCATTGCATTTCTTAATAAGTTCATTTCAAATTCTGTTAAGTGTCCAATACCCAAATTGTCTAACATACCACTTGGCTAAAATGAAAAGAAATTGCATGATGAAAAGCATAAGCCAGGAATAGGTGTTTCACATCCTGTAAAGTGGAAATGTAAGTTCTCGCCCTATGTTTTGAGATGAAAAAAAAAAAGTTATTTCCCTTAGCCCACTATGCATGCAATAAAGTAAAACCAATTTCAAAGAAGGAAAATGGAAATTTTGCTTTTTTGAAAGTCATGCTACTGTTAGTGCTGTTTATTTGCAATAGGGTGCAAAGAATTTCATCTTCAGTTCTGCAACTCTTAAAGTACAATTACAATTTGCATTTCAAGTGCCATTCTGCACTAATTCAGCACATTTATTAAACGGAGGGCTAGCATGTGGTTCCTGACTTTAGAAGCATATTCCCCTTTCTATAAGCAAAGCAGTAAACCATTTGCAGTAGTCTATTAACCAATATTTTCTTTCACCTAAAAGTTCTTCAATAAATGGGATAAAAGTTAATCATATTTGACTTTATTTGACTGCTGTCCATCACCAGCTGCTGGTTAACGTGATTAATGACAGGATTTTTATATCTAATTAATAAAAATTCAAATCTGTGCTTGTATGTCAGGCATGTTGTCCTACCTACACACATAGAATGCACCCTCTTCACATGAAAATTACAATCACAGAAAAAAGCCCACTTACTATCCAACTCAGAATTTTATTACAAGAATGATTTTATCTTGAACAAAATCTTTACTTTCATTTGTACCCTCTTGTTCTTTATTATGATCATATATACATCTACAATAATTAAACACTTATGACTGCAAATGAAACCAGATCATAATTGCTCTGCTGAGTATTCAATTAAGTATCATAAAGCATAGATTACAAAAAGTTTCTCAAATGCCACAAGTTCTAAATGCTGTCTTGGTGCTTTTTGTCTGGCAATTTCAAAAGTGCAAATGAAGCTTTGTAACATAACGCAATTTAATGCAAGTAAAGTCAGCAGCAAATTATTTTACTGATTAACAAAATCCTCTCCTTTTTTAATATTAGCCTTCAGTTCATCCATTGCTTGATCAAGAAGTTGCGACTCAAATTCAATAAGATTCCCAACTCCATGGTTTTTCTCAACACCATTGCGCTGAAATTAAACAAAAGCCAACATGAGCTTAAGGCATGCGCATATGGCTGCAGCAAGCAAATCCACACATTTCAAATGCTTTGTAAAGTCAGGCTCGGTTTTGTTTTATTCCCAAAAGGGAAACAATAAGAAAGTTGCAGAACCAACAAGTGATGTGTGTGCAAAATGTTAGTGTTGTTTCAAAATGGTTATTTATGTTAAATTATCTAATATACAAATTTTATCCATTCTTTTACTTTGTAAATGGTAATATCTAGAAAGGAGGAATTAAAATCAGATAAAAGAAAGTAATGAATATTAAATTATCTAATATATTAATTTTATTCATTCTTTTATTTTGTAAATGGTAATATCTAGAAAAGCAGAATTAAAATCAGATAAAAGTAAGTTTTAAAAATATCTAAAATAATAAAAAAAAATTAGTAACAAAGCAAATAAACAATGGTGCAAATCTTCCCTCTTTTAACTATCTCATACAATCAGGTTTTAACACAAAAAGCAAAACTGATGTTGCCATGAATGCAGTGAAAAGTGAAATGTAAGTATATATTCAAATTGAGTTTTCATTATAAATCACAAAAGTAAAACCTTTAATACAAGAATTTTGTTTCTCTTGGGCCCATTTTTTTTTCAGAATTTCTGTACTTAAAATGTTACAGATATAAACATGCAAAACAAGAAATCTTTAACAATATGAAAAGGATTTGAACAGCCTGTGGTGAAAAGTTGGAAAAAACAATGAGAAAGAAATGGAAATGTATCATTTAATAGATCGCTCTGCTATGTGTTCAATAAAAAGTCTAAAATTTTGATTAACATATTTACAAGACCCAGCAGCCTTATCAATAATTTTCTTCACTTGTTTGGAGAAAATACTAATTGGTTTCAAATTTATAAAACAAAATTTTAAAGTTTGTACACTGACTAGTCTTCACTAATTTTGTGCTATTAAAGATATTTCACTTAATCCCAGAGTATGTCACACCAAGGCGAAATATAACAAGTCCATCAGGTCAGTTGGATTCACATTATATTGGCCCAACTGGATGGTCACTGACTCACTGTGGTTTGGTTGTTTCCAACATTAAACAGTGTTTACATGTGCTGCGAGACAAATAAACTGAATTGCTGGACTTAAATGTTAAATGTTTACTAATATTGCAAACATTTTGGAATGTCTTGGGAACAGAATGGACTAAATGCCACTCATTTAATCAGGTTAACATGATAAAAATTACTTCAGAGCAAACAACCAAAATTAGAAAAATTCATCCCACTATATGAAAATGAAATATATTTCTTTTATTTCAGATTGACAACTAAGGAACAAAAATCAAATTTAAAAACATAATATACAAACAAGGGTTGACAATAAGGCTACCCTTGGGCAAATAAAAACAACAATGTTGCCATGGTTGACACAGATTTCAAACTTTTTGCTGACCTGAATGACATTTCAAAATAATGTGTAAAAATCCTTTTTTTTTTAGCAATTTAATATGAGACAGCACTTGCCCTTAGGACAAGTGCCCCAAAAACCTTGTTGTCAATCCACACACAATGCTGGTTTCAGCATAAAAACTACAGCAGACAAGCAAATGATGCAGGCTCAGCCAAGCTTGATCAAATCATTTTGAAGCAAAAGCATGCGGTACTAAAACTAAAATATTCAAATTATGTAGTATTTAACATATAATGATCTTCAATATTTATCCTTAAATGAATATAAATAGAAAAGGATGACAATTACAATAGAGCTCCAATTAATTAAATAATGTGAATATTCTTCAAAAAGATGACACAAAATCATTACATTTCATAATAGACATCTTAATGAACAAAAATAGAGCAAGAAAAAAAAAAAACTTACCCCCAATTGCAAAGGAGTAGAAAAGTATTTAGCATCCGTTTCATCTGATTTCACATATGCACACTCCACAACTCCTTCCTTGCCATTCATTGCTTGTAGGAGAGAGAACGCAAACTGAGCCCCAGCATAAGCCATAGACAAAGTAGCTGAACCCTGAAACACAGTTTTTCTAAGTATGTATCTGGCATAATATTTACATCACCCATCCTCTCCACTCCCCCATTTAAAGACTTATGAATACCAATCTTATCTTTGCTGGAAAAAATATCCACTTTTGTGGATTTTAGATACCATTTACAATGCAAACAACATAAAGAGCCTCCCAAACAAGTAGTGCAATGCCCCAATGAACTTACTCCTCCTGCTTTTGCCTCTACCACTTCTGTTCCAGCATTCTGAATTCTCTTCGTTATTTTCTCTCGTTCCTCCTGAATACATAAAACAACACAAATATCATTCCCCAAAGACATATAAAAATGGCTTTAGTAACAATAATTTACATTCCATCTAACAAAATGACGAATGCTGTTTCACACAGATATGGAATAAGTCTATTCATATCAAAATGAACTACTTATTTCACCGAAGAATTCTTCTTACCTGTTTGAAAGACACCCCAGGTGTTGCCTGGGAGATAACAGGTATAATTGTTACACCTGAATGGCCACCAATAACTGGGACCTTAACTTTAGTGGGGTCCAAGCCCTGAAAGGTTTATACCCAGATTAGTGACAATAAATTGTTTTAATTATAAACAAGCCATACAGTTTCTTTTTCTGCTACTATGCAAAAGGGAAAAATACTTGATGATTATTCAATCCAACAAGAGGACAAATTTAATTGATCAATAACAAGTGATTATGAAAGGCATATATCTGCAAACAACTAATTTCAAAAGGAATGCACTGTAACTTAACTACCCTAATTGAGCAATGCAGTTTGTAATGTATACCTTTGCCTCTGCAATGAATGCATTGGCCCTGACAATATCCAGAGTTGTTACACCAAATATCCTGTTTGGATCATATACGCCTCTCTTCTTGAAAACTTCACTCGCAATCGGGACTGTAGAATTCACCTGCAAAGATAATGGTAATATTTCAAAATTTGCTAATAAAAGCAACCTCTTTTCTTTTCAGCTATGTAATACGATTAAACCAAACTAATTTATCCTAACTTGCTTTAAAATGGCTAAAAATGACCTGTGCATAAAAATCATAAACACCAGTACATATTTTAAAAACAATGTAATTTTACGTTTACATGACAATTATTTCAATGGCTTACATGTTTACAATGTAGTTCCTAAATACATAACAAGCATACTCACTGGATTTGTAATAATACACATCATTGCTTGCGGACAATACTGAGCTGCAGCATCAGCAATATCCCGCACTATGCTGGCATTTGTGTTGAAAAGATCATCTCGGCTCATGCCTACGTGAAGGAAAACATCATAAATACCTCTGTTTACTGAATACTGCAAATCTAATATAATAATTTGGAGAAAAAATTCCAGGGCAGTGTATGTCAATAAATCTGTCTAAAAATGTGTCACTTTCATATTATGGAGCAAATGCCCTGTAGGTTTATATTTTTTTATCACTTCCCAAGCAAAACTTTGTAATTTACCTGTCAGTCTAAGAAAGTAGTATCCCACAGTAAGTGGACTGATATCTAATCCTGATGGAGTTATCAACAACATTACCTGGTTTTCTAGGAACTCCTGCTGGGATCATGACAACATCACATCCTGTGAGGCAGTCTTGCATGGTTTCTGGGCCCATGTAACCTGTGACCTGAGCTTTAGTACATATGTGACTCAGATCTTTGGCCACGCCAGGTGTCACATGTACAATATCATACAAGGCTAACTGGGTAACCAGAGGAGATTCCTTAAGGAGAAGGGCCAAAGGCTGTCCAATACCACCACTAGCACCCATTACTGCCACTCTGGCATTATGCTGAAATGTAACAAAAACTTATTAGTACACAATTTATTACATACAGGCACAAACCAGTATATAATCCATAAAGGTATATAGTGCTGAAGAATGAAAACAATTTTTGAGGTTTTAAAATAATTTCAGTTAAATTATAGCATCCATCAGATCTGAACACATCATTAGCTTTTTTATGACCAAATATTCTGAGAGCACATACATTCAAACCACCAGGCAAAATCATATTACTTTTACTAGGCTTAGGGATCCAGTGATTTCTCTCTAACTTTAAGGCCATTTCCACATCATGTAGTACACTTTTCTGGTTCTCACCATTTTGAAAGATTGACAACTAAATAGCATGGCTATAATGTAAGATAGTCATTAAAATTATGTCCCCACTGTGCTCAACACAACCAGTTCATTGACCAGATTATGAGTAATTCTGATTGACAAACGGTTGGCTTGGAACTGTGAACTTGTAAAAAGGGCTAAAACCTCTGGTAGTGTGAACAGGGCATACAATGCCAGAAGAAAATTAGATAAGGGCTTTTATCTTTTTTTCACCTTAGAACTTTGCAAAGTTGCTGTTTAATAGCAAAATGAAATACTAAAAAACTCTCCTAAGAATCTGCAAGGTATGGTATCTATATAAATGACTCTTTATCTAGAATTGTCCACTGACATAAGCTGAGGAAGTTATGAAACTTGGATTTATTTCACCTTTACTGGCTGTACTGGAGATAAGCCTGAGTGTGCTTAAATTCATTAAAAACACATTCGTCTGACTAGGTCGACCTAATTCTATTTAGATTTTTTAAAAAGTCTGTTGTCAAGTTAACATGTGATGTAAAATAATTGGCATATTTAACAAGGTTTTACTTTTAGCCACCGTCATTATTCAGATGACAAAATGCACGTAGCCTACGACCTAGACCTACTTAAAGCTCTTTCTCAACACGTTTATTGTGCAACTGTGGCACTGTGCACAGTCCACACATGAGCCGCGTACCTTCTAAATACGACATAGACATAAGGTAACACTTACTGGAGAGCTGGAAGAAAAGTTCCTCATGGCGTTCCCTACGAGGGAAATGGCTCGTGGTCTTGCAAACCTTGAAAACATTGCAGATATTGCGAAATTAACTTAACAAGGACAATCAAAATGGTTCCCCAGCCAAGCACAACCTGATAATGTCCCATAATTCCATTCGTCTAGGGCTAGCAACATAGCAGACATCTTACGTTTGCGTATTAATTTACAAACATTTTCATTAAAGTTAATCAAATGCTGATTCAAACAGTTGTTTCTTTTAAAAAATTGTGTTGTAATGGTCATCTTGTATTTTCTAAACATTCTACATGAAAGTAACATTAAGATGAATAACATGAGGACTATTTTTCTGTCACCGGAAGTGAGGAGGTAAACTTGTATACAAACTGTGTTCTTCAGCACCTGCTAGAATAAAAAACCAACACAAATTTAATATAACGATGGCAGGAATAGTGCTCCTAGAGGCGACTGATCTTTACAATTTATTAAATGCAGCGACTTTATATCCATGTTTAAGCGACCCGAATTATATGATGCTTCTTGGTAAGTTATTTTAATTAGCTTTATTAATGATTAACACAGTAAGTTTTACTTCGTTTGCTCACAGTTCATATATGTCAGTGCCACTGTGGCAGTAATTTCAAATAACAACTTCATATGGATTCAGTATAGGCCCGTCATTTAGATTTTGGAGAGATATCAAACGCTTTTTAACTTTTTGTGTTATTTGTCATTTAATATACAAACATCAAGTAAAATTACAAGTTAAAATGTTGAATTTTGATTTTTGACATACCAGTACATGTACCGGGGGTATATACGTACTGTAATTAAACATGTAAAGTTACATGTACATGTCATATATTAGATGCTAAAAATACATGTAATAAGTCATTATTAGTTTTCTGTAAATAAAAAAGGATCTGTACAACTGTAGAGATATGATACTGTCGCATACCCAGTATGATACAGTTTTCATCAGTTCACTGAAATGCACTTCAATTGAAAAAATATGCAGTTAGAAGATGTATAGATGTACCGTACACTTTTTGGCACTTTTGCAGTATTGCAGTATCCCTCCTCCCCCCACCATATAGCTCTGTGATATTAAATATCTTTGAGATGACTTTGAGCAATGTCTCTGTGACTCAAATAAAGTTTGGCAATTAATTCAGTTACTAATTTTAAGAATTTTTTTTACATGAAACATTATGCCCTTCAAATATTAGGAGAGTTGATGTTTTGCTGGGCTGAAATCTCATTGGTCAATTAACTTGGAGGTTTATTTAAAAAGATGAAAAATATGTTAGTAAATTTCTAAACTAATTAATTTGAATAGCAGAGACATTGATCAAAGTCACCACATAATTTAATTTTGCTTAGTATTAAAAAATTGGTAGAGAGTTACAGGGTGGGGGTGAACAACAGACTTACATTCATGATATGTACAAGTTAAAGATTTTTCCTTACATTGTGTTTTATAAGGGTAATTGCTTTGTAATTTCAGATGCTAGAAAGAAGCATGAATACAATGAGAGTCATGTGGTAACCTCCAAAAAAGCTCCCAAGGTATTTGTATACATGATTTATGTGATTTATCTAAAATAAATGTCCTGTTTTACTGATTCTGATCTGGTTTTATATACTGTTTGTAAGACAGTGATAGAAAATTTGGATTTACGGAATGGTATTTTGTTGGTGAATGATTGTATTTGTTTTGTTACACTGTCACGTGTCATAAAAAGAATCAGTTACTATAGATAATGGAGAGAAACTGCATTCAATCATAGTAAATTTGAATTTGTGTGTGTGTGTGTGTGTGTGTGTGTGTGTGTGCATGTTTCAGTTAATATAAAAATTCATTCAAAGAGATCAATTTATTTTCATTACTATTGTTGTGTTACTAATTAAAACTCCTTTGAAAATTTATACTCAATTAGTTGTGAAAGATTAAGGACAAATTGATTTTGTAAACACTAGAACTCATAAATTGTAATGGCAAAAGATGTTGAAGAGTTTATGTTTGAAATGAACAAAATAAAAATACACAGAAAAAGAAGTTACAGTGTTTCAAATGAACTGGAAAAGAAAATACTGAAGACCAAAAAATTTATTTTGTGGTGTATTTAGCAAAAGTTATTTGCCGTATGTGCTTTAAAGATCTTTGCACTTTTTTGCTCTTTTATATATTTTTTTCCTTTACATTAACAATTTTTTCTTCAGAATGAAAATGGGGACTTCACAGTGCCATATGGAGCTGAACTTGAGTGCAAACAGCATGTGGTGGTATATGATGGCAACACAGACAGCTTAAAAGATACAGAAAGTAACTACATCCAAAATCTACTGCTTGATGATCTTACAAGAAGTCCTTTTACAGTTAGAACAGCGAGTGTAGTTTGGTTTTTGAATTCAAATATTGTAGTTTCTTGTTAAAGGAATAAGTGTTCATTTTTTTTTAAGATAAAAAGCCATAATTCAGTTCATATATTTCACTTTTGTTTAAGCTATTTTTATCTGTTGCAAAAAGATAAAACAACACTCTTATAGCACTTTAAGCAAAATTTCTCAAATCTTGTTTACAGGCCCTGCATATCAGTGTGCAAGTGTGATGGCTGAAACAAGTAGGAATCCTGTAAACATACTTAAAGGTAATCTTATGTCTTTTTAACTTTTGATATCCATTTTAACTTTTGATATTGCATATGTCCAGTTTAGAGAGGTTAATAAAAATTTATGGGAAAATATGCAAACAGTGTCTCTCATGATTTGTCTCACGTGTAAAATATTGTTTGGTATTTTAGGAGGTTATGAAGATTTTTCAGCACTATATCCATTTCTCAGGACACAGAAGATAATTTTCATGCCCCAGGTAAGAAATTAAAAAGTCAATCCATTTCAAATTTTAATTTTCTCTTATTTTAAAATATTTTTTTAGGAATGGGTTTACGATTTTTTTCAAACATTTCTAACATAAAGATTCATCCTGACTTGATTTTATCCCTAGTTTCAAGAAATGAACGTGACAAGGACTGACATCTTAGAAATCTTATTTCTGTTTCTTTTCCAGGAAATGGATAATTTGAAAACGTATCCCATTGAGGTTATTCCAGGTTTCCTATACATGGGAAATATGAGACAAGGCAATGCAGCTTATATACAGAAAGATCTCAAGGTCAAGGGTCACATCAACTGCTGTGTTGAACCTGGAGAGATGTGAGTTTATAGATGTTATTTATAAATACTAATTTTCATGATGATGATACTGCTTTTGCCATTGGATTTGATGCTTTATACAGACAAAAAAGGTCCATTGCAAAGGGATGGAAACAACTGTGTGCACGTGTAAGTGTGCAGTAATTAGGCATGTATCCAGCAATTCCGCATGGGGTTCTATTTCTGAAAAAGACCTTTTTTATTTTTTAAGTTGACCCTATTTAAGAGGTGGCATAAAACCCAAAGCAAATTTGATTTAGACCGTGAGCCTTTTTCCAGCCAAAGGGGCTGTTTTCTTAAACCTCTGAGCACCTACATGCCTGGTATTACAAGGCACAGGTCTGGGGCCATAATTTCTCAAAAAAAAAAAAAAAATGTATGTTCTAATATATGTTGTTTCATGTGCCAGTTGTCAAGAGCTGTATATTTCTTTTCTGCTAAAATTATTATAAATGGACTTCAAGTTAAGTCTTTTACCTGCTAATGAAAAAAACTAAAATACAAAAGAAATATTATAGATTTATCATTAAACAAAATACACTCAGTTGAACATGTATATTTCTCATGACTCTAGTTTCAAGGAACAAGGCCCGCAACTCTTACATATTCCTGTTGAGGACAATGAAGAGGCAGATATGTATTCACAGTTTAAGGAAGCATGTACTTTTCTTGGTGAGTTTAAACATCTGACTGAAACCACAGTTATTCCTTTGTTCAATAATTATTTGTACATTTTTGAGACTGATTCAAATATTCAAGGAAGCAGGTACCCAAGAATAGAAATGTTTAAATAATTTTTTTTACCTCAGTTTTGGACTACTTAGTTTTACATAAATATGAATAACAAAATTCCATTTTTATAATTTATTTTTCAGACGAGCACAGAAATGGGAATCGTGTTGTTCTTGTGTATTCTGCCAGAGGAATCAGCAGAAGTGCTTGCATTGTGATGGCATACCTAATGCACCACAATAAATGGACACTTAAGGTATATAATTTATATTGCTTGCATATGTTCAATATATTACATGACAGCTATATTGGTCCATGTTGCAGGGATGGGCTCATGCCCATTGATAATATCGGTCTCTGTAGATCAGTCTACCTGGAGGGACTCTCTCTTAATGCAATCAGCTAAACAGGTCTGGGGTTGAGTAGAAACATAAAAGCTGGTGATTATTACAGTACATTGCAAACAAAAGAAGGTGTGTTAATCTGTATGATTGCATTCAGTTAGTCCTCGGGGAGTTGGATCGATCTACATAGACCATGGGAATGAGCCCTTTGTATCCTTGCCAAGCATGGCCACAGTAGAAATTCCCGTGATGGAACTTAATTGATTCAGACATAAAAGTTTCATGTTTTTAATTGATTGTGTTTGTTGTGACACATAAGATGTGACAACTCACAGCCTGGTGGGTCTCATTGTGATTTTACAACTTAGAAAAACTGTCCTACTTCTTTTTTCCTTACAGGAAGCCTACCAGCATGCACTACGGTGTAGTCCTACAGTGCGACCTAACAGGGGGTTTGTAGAACAGCTAGCAAAGTGGGAAGAAGAAGTGTTAGGCCAAAAGACTACGGATATTAGTGATCCTAATTTCTAATAGACGAATTCTCATGAGGCAAATGTTAGCAAGCACTGCTATATATATATGCTGAGAAAGTAAAATCATTAAAATTTTTATGTCAAACTTCTTCAGTTGCATATCATGGAATACAGTCCTGAAGTTTGAGACATCTGAGGAGTTGGAAAGCAAGTGATAAAACAGCAAGAAAATTGTTGGATTACACAGTGCTCTTCTTGGATAAGAGTCTATAATGCAAGAACTTGGGAGAGGTTGCATCAGGGCTACAAAGTACTTACAGCATGTTGACATGCACAAACTGTTTATTTTTGATTAATATAAATTTTGTACATTTTGTAAATATTTTCTTTTAATCACATTTTGTAAATATTTCTTTCTTTTAGCTTTGAGCATTGTAATTATTTATCTATCCAAACAATAAAACATTGAAGAGAAAACTTCCCAGCTAGTTCCATACTGGTGGGGTATGTTCCAGTTATAATCACCCGTTCTGTCAAGCACTTGATATCCAATGTTCTCATATACAAAACTTTTTTTCTGGCCAGCAATGTCATCAAAACCAAAGGAAGTGTTGAAAAGAAATATAGAATTCAATCTCAAAATTCAGACATAAAAGTTTCATGTTTTTATTGGATTTCATTTTTTTATAATTTGTACATAAAGGTCAGTTTTCTATCTCCACCAAACCAAAGAGCATGAAGTGATCACAACACATGGGGTCTGAAATTGGACATTTTGACTAGTAACTCATCTAGACATTGATCACTTTTGACAACAGAATAGATATTTAATTGCCAACTAACCCTCTGACAACAGCATATATAATTATTGTCAACTATGTGCTACTAGACTTGTAGAAACACTTCCCCAGATCTCCGTAAATATGAAACATGCACTATACAATATTCTACACATCTCTCTTTTACTGAAATAAATAAAACAATCCTTGAGATGGCAATGATCTATTTACATTGATGTTTTCGTAAGCTCCGATGAATTTGGATTAAACATTACTTAATTTGGTCAACTTGTTAGAATTCTTACAAATACGATTTTGGAAAGATTGGGAAATTGCTCCATAATAATTATAATAAAGGATGTGATTTTTTGTTTAAGTGAAGTATATGTGGAAACAACCAGTTTGATAACAATGTAATTGCTTAGAGATGACTGTGGAATGAGTTTCTATTGAATGGGAAACTTCATTAATTTACAATCCTTTCTAATAAGTTTATCATCCCTCTTATCAACATTTTCGCTTTCAAGAAGTACCGGAATATATTGATACTAGCCTTGCCATCTTGAGATGTCCAACTGTCTGACATCTACAAATATGCGCTATGCACTCAAACCCCTTACACCAAACAATACTGTGATAACTATCTAAGGTGCAATACCAGTATATATTTCTATAATAATATAAGTGGCATAACAGATGTCATATAATTTGTGACATCATTAAATTTAAGACACTATTTTTGTTTAAGCAAACTGCTTAAACACCCTAAAGAGGTGCACAGAACACTTAGTTCATATTACTAACAAGTCTGGCTTAAAATATCTAAGGAGACAGAGGGCTCTGCCATTTCCTGGCAACATCCTTACTGCTCAGCTGAAACTTCCTAATAAAAATGAGGCAACCCTTTAGCTAAAACACACACAGTGACTGGTTATTTTCCCATTGCACAATCACATGATAATGCAAAAAATACTACACTCCCATAAACTGTAAGCTCAAGATTGATATATACACACAAAGTCAATTGGACCTACGAGACTAATATTTAAAGATATGCTATTTCTTCAAACATCTCTTGGTCTTACTTGGATTTACAGCAAGATTCTAAAATATTGCATAATCCTCAACTGGTTTAAAATGCTTGCCAACAGGTGGCAGCAATATCCACAACTCCTCAAAGCGACACAAAGTCCACTTTTACTAGATAGAATTTCTTCTCATTTCTAGATTGTATTGCACGGTATTCAAACCACATGGAGAATTTTTTCTCCTGAAGAAGTATCAAATGTTTGAGTTTATACCCTGTTTATAACATTTGCATTGCAGTATACAGGTACTGAGATTGCATCGCTGTGTTTGAATACTGGAGATGACATATTAACTTGTAAATTAAAGATACAAAATGGCAAAAACATCTTAAACTTTTTAACACAACAATGACAAAATACAAGTAAAGCTGATGTAAGTGATAATGCAGCAGCTTATTTAAGACATACTGTCGGCTTGATAATGGAAGCCAAAAATGAGATCTTCGTTAAGTTTTTGGTCAATAATTGCCTTCATTTATGATGCACCACTGGAAAGTTTCAGTGTAACCAGCCTCCACTAAATCTCAAACATGTGAAAGCACAAAGTCATGAGGGTTACAACAAATTAATTATGAACTCCAAATGCCACAATTAACAAAGAGAGAAAGTTGACATGATTATCCAGCCACTTATCTAAAATGACACAGTCTATTAACTGGATAGTGATCTGTATAATTATGAGGATTTGACCACCGTGCAAGTTAACTAAGTCAACAGCTTTAAAAATTGCACTGGACCATAAAAAATATGATTGATTTCTTCAAGACCATGGAGATCTCTCAGCAGTTGGGTGTAGTACTTAGGAGGACAAAGCCTAAAACTGCAAATGTTTCTCAAGTGCACCACTCAAACTAGGAAGGTAAAATATGGAAGAGCTGATATGATGTATATAAAACTTACATATTTTCACCCTGTCCTTGAGATTGTTCAGTACCCCTTTGGGAGGTACAGATGTGGATGTTTTACTACATTAGGTCTATTTTTGCATAGGAAAGCACCATGGTAACGTTTGTCTTTTGATCCAATTTGTTGGAATGATTGAAAAGTTTATATAAACAACCTCAACACATATTTTCTGTGATGACACATTATAGGTCAAAAGTTACACAAGTTTCACAATACAGGACTTACACAAAAAGGATTTAAAAAGTTGTCACTTTCTCCCTCTTCCTCCCTGACAAAAATCTATGTACATGGTAGAATAAACTCTGCTTTGGTTCAATATAAGACTGGCCAGTGCAAAGAACTAGATTAAGTGCATCTGGTCACAAACATCTAAGAGATATACATAAAAAAACACAAACTGTTCTTATCAAGATACTAAAATGTAAAATGCTGTCATCCAACAGTGAATTAGTTTAATTAAGAGGTTTCATTGTGCTGTTTACACATGACAAGTTTTAATATTGCCTTTGCCCCAAAGTCCTGTATGGCAAGTTACTGACAGCACAGTTTTCAATATTGTTCTTTAATACAGTAATAACTTAAAATAATAGTGTGTGCCTGAAGAATATAGATGTGCAGTATTTGTACATTATAACCAGTCTTTGCATTGCCTTTAATTATATTCTATTTTCGCACTTCTTTTTTGGGAGGTATTCTGTTCCAGCGAAAAAGTGCCCTTGGATAGATTCTCAGTATTTACATCTACTTACAACTATCTTTTTCAGGCTGCACAAACATACATACATACACACAATCACATAGAGATACATTAGAGAAACCAGCTAAATGGTAATGGTCATCCATTTTACCCTTCACCAACTTTTAACTAGTGATAAACAACTATCATCATGGCCTCAACTTTGACCATCAAAACTAGGTAGAGGAAATTTCACAAGAGCTTTCCCCACCTTTCTTGTTGCACCACAAACGGTGCTTAGTGGATTCTGTAAAACTATGATTATTACAAGGCGCACTATGTGTCCAGCTTCCATTCATTATGACAACATCACAAAATGCACAAAATCCATCAAATTAGCAATAAAATGAATACAAAACCAAAAGTTGTCTGGGAACTTTTAAATATCATTGAGCCTTGATCCTTCAAATTGAAAAAAATGTTGGTAAAAAAACACTTGGACAGCTGAAGTAGGTCCATTGCTCACAGGCACACAAACTCCTGCGGTTAGAATGGCACAGATTATGCACAGGGATGATGGAATCTCTCAGTCCCACACGTGAGGCGATGGTGGCAATTCAGATGGATGGGCAACTGATGAACTGGAAACACAAATGTAGAAGTTTTAAAGCCCTGTACTCAAAATATTTCAAAGCCCTTTTTAAATATTTAAATATATTATTAAATCTACTAGATGTAAACATCCCATCATTTTGAAGAAATGCTCATGTTTGTCTGTCATTTGTACAAGCAAAAGAATGTGAAGAGTTACAGCAAAGAAAGAAAAAGAACAGATCCCCATAATTATTCCATTTAAAATAGGATAACATTCATTAAAAATTCCTCTACTTTTTAACTTACCACAATTCAGTCAATTAATCCACTGTCTTAATACAAGCATCAAACTTCTTACATGCATGCTGACGTCTACATTAAAATATATATATATGCATACATTCACATGGTTTTAGCACAGTGAATTTGATCTTACTTGTCTAATGCACTACTCCTCAGTGAGTGTGGCTCACCTAGCAAAGCTCTTGAAGGCCACAGAGTTAGGGTTGATGCATAATGGAACACGATTGCCCTGTTGCTGCTCAAGAATAAACTTGTGTAGTTTGTCTGAAAGTTATAATGGTAAAGTTCAGCAACTTTGTTTTTTCACTCTCTACCCCTCAGACACCACAATGGTTACAGTTCTTACCCATAAAGAAGCTTAAATATAGGCTTTAACAATTATTGTCCAATGAATATGAATATTTCATATTTAAAGCTAGAGCTAAATAATCAAGTAAGGAAAAATATATATGATATTCAGTTACATTAATAAGGAAAATACCCACCTTTTACACGATGTGTAGATGTAAGCTCGTCCTCAAAAGCATAGCTGAAAGGATGCAAGCACACTGGTTCAAAATCCACAGTGTACTGCCTTCCAGCAGGGATGTTATGGCAGCACTTGCACATACATGAATGATAACGAAGACGGCCTTCTTCCAAGTAAGGATGTGCTAAGGCATCTGTGGCACTGATCCTCTTTTCCTTAAAAAAAAACGACAAAATGACAAATGTTAATTTTTATGTTTAAATTGAAAAGGACAGGAATGCATCACATTTTTAATTATGTGACTGGTAAATAAGGAGGTACAATGATGTAAATATCTTCAACCAAATTTTACTTAAACATTGTCTCAGCTAACATATTCTCAGTTATTAAGACTCATGGCATTAAATAAAATCCATCAAAACATAAATCAAAACATGCTAAATCCTTCTGAGATATTCCATTTAGTGCCAGAGGATTTTTACAATTTTCATAGCCAATATACACAACAAGTTCCCTGAAAGTCTCTTAGCTTTTCATATGGGCTTTCACAATAAAACACAATCTTCATATAAGATGGTCACTTTCTGATACATATAAGATGGTCCCTTTCTGATACTCACAGGATTAAACACAAGCATCCTGGACAACAGGTGGACAGCCTCGTGTGTGGCTTGACTGGACAATGTATAAAGTGCAGTGAGAGACGGAGGTTTGGGTGGTTGTCGTAGCATGTGAGCTTTTGCCCCCTGACACGCTGTACGCATGTCGTCTAATGGGGGTGTACCTAGGAGATCAGTTATGAGGTCCAACTGAAATGACACAAAGTTAATAATGAATCAAAAATGCAATGATGGAAATTACAACAATTTTCAAGCCCTTTCTGAACATGACAATAACTGATACAAACTGGAATATCAAAATAAGTTGGAAATATTAGTTTTTCAGAACTTTAAAAAGCAACTACTTTCCAAAACTGCCAAAAGCATGTCTACAATAAAACTGCAATCTCTACACAGGGTAGTTAATTTCTTTTTTCCAACAGTTGCTTTAAAAAATATTAGCATAAGACAAGCAAGGAAAAGTAGATCAAACAGTTCCCAAAATCAGGAACTACTTCTTGTCCACACATTAGATTGATCAGTCATCTTTGCGCCCTAAAACATCAACCAGAACCCCACAGTGACTAGATGGTCTTCAACATTTCCAATGGACTACACAACACTATCAGCTTTCTCACCTGCTGAATTGGACTTTGAGCTTGAAATAATATCCTCCTTCCCAGCAGTTCTGCAAAGATGCAGCCCACGGACCAGATATCAACAGCTGAGGAATAGTGTGTGGCCCCCATCAATATCTCTGGAGCCCTGTAATACTGTGTGACCACTTCCTGAGTCAAATGGATGGTCTCATCTGGCTCTTCCACTCTAGCAAGCCCAAAATCACAGATCTGTAAAAATGAATGGGTAGTATCAGGTATACATGAAGGTGGCTAGGTAACTAGGCAGACATGACTAAGCCTGTGTCAAGCCTGAATAGTTAAAAGCCAATGTGGGTCTTTATTCAGACAGTGTATCATTCTGTATAAAATGAATAAATAAATATATAAACAGGCATTTGAAAATTTTTTCAATGTGAATAGAGAATGATTTCACCTGTAATTAGGCCTAGATTATATTAAGAAAATGTATTTTTCTTAACTTCACTGTCCTTAAAGGGGGTCTTTCCGATATGAGGGAAAATAAAACATATCCCAAACTTTTTCTTATATATGAAAGTCACGATCTAAACCAAAATTCGCCTTTGAGGTAGACGGCAATCAAAATAATTAATTATTTCACATTCGAGTCTGTATTGGAGAACGTCCTCTCCCCAAAAAAGAGAAGACGACTACCGCAAGGTTTTAGCCAATCAGAGTGCGTTGCCTAAAATAGCACTCGTACACTAGGAGAAACAAATATGGCGCGGTGGAGTTCGAAGTAAGTCGTTTACAGATGCACGTTAGTTAAAACTCTTTCCCTTCATTGTTCGTGAACAGGTTTGTGCACTTAAACATTTAAAGAATTCATTTAACTTCTCGTCGGTTAAAATAGTCCAAAAATCAACGAATGGCTTGGAAATATTTACGACGGAGTGTAGCCTATTATGTCAACAGTGCTCGATGCCGTAATTCTCAATGCCGATTCACCGAATGAGTGACTTGTATCAGGAAATATACCGGTGACATGATTAGAGACAGTGATATTTTTCGGGTCAACTGAACCAGCCCTTTTCGGTTGGATATTTATGAACGACTGTTACTTTTTTTGTTGTTTGCTATGCTTTCTGAGCCGCAATTTTGACATCGCGATTTGCACGCACAGCGTAGCACGGACTACAAATGCGTTCCAGACGATTTTGATACTTACTGGCAGTAGTGGTGAGCATCGTGCAGATGTCAAAATCGTCAATAGGAGTGCCTGAATTTTGTGCTACGCACACACGTATCTTATCTTGCTTTTCTAGTCGATCTGTTTTTATACTTTTCAGATCGAGAGTAGGCCTATTGTTGATGAGGCAAGCAGTCAGAGCAGTCCAGAACTAGAGGGTAAAGAGCTCCCTGAGGTAAAGAGTTTTCTGTTATTTTTAAATAATACAGGCCTTTTAGTTAATCTGGCATATTCCTTAGTTTTGATAGTAATGTGTAGGACCCACCTTACCCTCACCTATATTCACATGTAATAATCCACACATACAAAAAACTTATAGTTTAGGGATAACAATTGATACGCTTGAGTGCAGGACAATGATTAATTGAAGTGAAACCCATTTGAACAGTTCACAATATTATTACTAGCATGCAATTAAATCAGTGCCAATTATTATTATTATTAGTTTTATTATTATTTTACAGCATACTATCTTGTGATGTCAGCCTCATTAGAAAAAAAGCCCTGTATAAAGGTTTAGTAGAGTTGGCAGTGATACATAGCACTTCTAGGTCCAGTAGTACAAGGCTTGGAAGAGGTGTGAGATCAGGAGGATTGACTCAAGAACATGAAAGGAGAATTCAGTTACTCGCAGAAGAGGTATAAAACTCATTAAATCTTTATTGAAAAGATAAATTCTAAGTTTCTCACAATACACAAACACCATTCATATTCCTTCTTATTTTCAAAGTAAATTTATTCGATAAAATTTGGTGGTGTGAAATCCAGTCCTTATGGTTGTTTTAGTGTTCATACATTTTCAAATATTTTATTTTTGAAGTAAGCTATTGTACATATCAAAACAGAAATGACAGATATAAAAGTGAATATATTTTTTTCATTATCAGAGCATACATGATGGTGTTGCCAAGAAAATGATGGTGTTGCCAAGGAAAGTGCTGAATACATTGTGACAAGTGTGATGGAAATCCTGGCCTTGCACTGGATATAAAGATGCTTTTGCTAGAGAATTTACCAAGCAATGACTCAGCATCAGTGGAGATGGGACTGGCCCATCTCCCACTCACTGTAATGTCCCCTACATTTTGACTGCCGTTGAATTTGCTGGATTACTTCACTTTGAAGAAAATCACAGAATAACTATTACCATGAGTATCAGTTTACTGACCAAACATTCATAAGACCTGTAATATGCAAGTCACTGAGTAGAAGGATTCTTTTCATTCTACTGTAATTTGTGCAACCATTCAGTGAACATAAAAAATAAAGGCATAGAAAAACAAGGTGCTTTCATTTATCCCTTTCTCATATCAAAAGTAAAATGCAACTCTGTACACAATCTGTTCATAAAATCAATCATTTTAAAAGTTAATGTCATACAAGGAAATAATGTATGTCTGGATGGATTTATAAATGAAAAGTTCATGTGAGGTAATCATCATTTTGATAAAAAAAATTCTTATATACATATAAGGACCACGGTGCCTTGAGTCTCTTGGTTCCATCTGCACCATGGCTGCTTAGAAATGTGTACTTGTAATTCCCATGTCAAATTCCTGGTTTGTAAGACTGGAATGTACCTTTATTTGAGCTAATTGTTTATGTAACAGCTTGAGGTCTTACTGTCATCCATGATTTTGAGTGCTTGCTTTGCTGCTTAGTATACCTAAAAACAAAACATTGACTATTGGAAAGACTTCAATGCATTTTTTTTGTGAAATTAATAGCACCCACTATCTGTAATGTCTACGCCAGACATAAGAGCACTGAATAGAGCATGGTTATCAAAATTATTTGTTTCAAAATCCAATTTATTATATAATGTTCCCCACAATAAGTACTGATATCCTGTGCTTGTCACAATTCTAGGACTAGCTGCCATGGCAGTGTTAAACTTTATAATAAAATGGCATTGTTCCAAGTACTAACATGCATTAGATTGATATTGATGGCAAGGTGTACTGAACATGGTAAAATAAACAGCTATTGTGTGTTTGGATTCTGGGTGTCAGGTACTTACTTTGGCTCTGGCTCTATGTTGGCCTTGAACCTGATGTAGGGGTAGATGTTACCACATGCATATTACCTGGATAAAAAAATATATATACCAGTGTATTATCCTTATTCTCCAGAGATTCCCCATGAAGTCAACTTTAAAAACATAAACAGAGAATAAACATTTACTACCATCAGATGCTGCAATTAATGTGCTCGCTTTAAATCTTTTAATTTAAATTAAATTCGAATAAGGTAAATAGTGAAAGGTTGTTTTTTCTCTCTTTTTTTTTTTTTTTTTTTTTTTTGGACTTGAGTATATAACGACGTTAAGTAAGCCGACAAAAACCAGTCTTTAATAGAAGACTATTTAGCTCAATCCTTGTTTGTACTGACTGCTCTAAAGAATAATAAACTTTTCTGCGTACAGCAGGGATAACAGGGGCGGATCCAGAGATATAAGTCTATTCTGACAGTCTTCCGAGTAATGTTGATCCATCCTCCATTTTTGACCGCCTTTCGACAGAAATATTACATATACCCGCCAATGAAAACTTGAAAATCTAACCGTCTTCCGGAAGAACCAGAAGACGCCCTAAATCCGCCTCCTGAATATGTTCTCAATGAAAGAGTCGGACGTGATAAGAGATCGAAATAACCTACCCGTATCCGGCAGAATTTTGTCAGTTTCTCGCTTGTCAGTTTTATTTCCTACTTCTGCTTTGTCTACCTCACCGGCCTGCCAATGAAAATAACATCCTCTGCTTCTGCATTTCCCGTTTTATTTCCTTTTTCATTGTCCCGTAGAGTTATTCTTCTCTCTTTCAACTCACGTGTACTCGGACTACCCTCCATCTTGGTTTGCAGTGACATCCGGGTCTTCTCCAGAGCGTAGTAAACAGTAGTATTCAGTCATATGCAAATTGAGGCAAGTCCCAGAATTCCATGCGTAGGGGAGTAATGGCGAGAAGTTTAGACGAAAAAAAAAATGCTGCGCTTTTTTTTCTTTAAGTGATCTTAAAAACCTATACCTCGACCTTTATTTTCTCAACGGTTTCGTGTGAGACATGCTTTGGGGTTCAGGATCAAATAGGCAAAGTTTCAGAGAAAGGCCTATTTAAGCGTCTACAGCGGAAAGACATCCTTTAAGAAACATCATTCTTCAACTTTGATATACCTGATGGAGATCACCATAGTGAGCAATACCCCAAGTAAGATATTGCCACTTAAAAGGGGAGGTAACACTTCACTAGCTTATTCATCTTAATTTAATTATTTCCCCATGTAAGTACCTAGTAAAGTATATCATAGTCACATAAATCTTGAAACCAGACAATCCCAGTATGCAGATGAGCATCTTTGAAGTTCAGATAAAGAGACTGACTAAGAGATGGGAGATAATGTTGATAGCAGGTATGTCTCCTATTAACCAGCTCCCTGTGACCGCGGGGTCAGACAGTGCACACATGTGCCCCAGCTGGAGTGGAGGGGAACTGTTCTGTCCCCCTGGTCACCAGGTGACTCGTCCATCAGCTGACATTAACTGCTATCACATCACGGGGATAAAGAGGACCTTGTCGGACTCGGCTTAAAATAGAGACACGCACTTATCACACAGAGAAAATTACACGATTCACTCAATACTTTCTTTTGTCTGAAGTGCCATTGTCTGACTGCACAGCTGATACATTTGCATAATAGGTGATTTACATGCCATCACTGGAACCAAACCAGCCCTTTTAACCATACTACCCATTTCTTTAATGTAAATTCTTGCCTTCAGGTTAAATAGAAGAAATAACTGCCAGACATCCATTGCAAAATGCCTACTTGCACAATATAATGCATATTTCCTCTTTAAAAAATTAGGACTGAAAACTTATCCTAATGTTCAAAATTAAGTATTCCCCATAAGACTCATAAAAAGGTAAACCTACTATCTCATGACTGATGAGTAATAAATGATTAGTTTTACAAGTTACAGTATATCTCATGCAAGAAGACAAAGAAGATGAACAAAGTAGGATGGCTATTTGTTAGAATGACAACTCTCTCTCTCTCTCCAAAATAACAATGGTAATGGTTTTATTTTTAAGTTCTTATATAGTAAGATCTTTTTTTATTTCTCCTGGAATTGCTCTAGCATACTTTTCCTTAGGGAAAAAATTAATCTACTATCACTTTCTACCAAAATGACAGTGTATTTTTTGTTGGCAAAAAACCAAACAACTTCACACTTTCGTTCAGTAAAAAATTAAGCTTTTTTAGCACCATGGCTCTAAAAAAATTCACACGCTTGCGTGAGTACCACAAGTAGTCACGCTGAATGATGGAAAGCTAACTACAAGGTCAGTTATGGGAGCAACTAGGGTCAGTGTGGGGACAGAAGGCTGAAGATTTTGACAGGTAACAGTCAGATTCTCAACCTCCCTATCATGTTATGTACCTGACATGTCCCGTGACAATTTGACTTCTGCTGATAAGACAAAAATTAGAGTTCATGGCAAGAGTAGTGGTCTTTGTTTGCTTTGTCTTTTCCTTCCTTCACAGGACGTGACAATGATAGCATTAAGGAGTACAGGAAGGTAAACACATGTACAAATTCATGCCACAATTATATTCATGACCAATGATTACATTTCAGCAGTCCAATTCTTCAAGCAGAATCAAATCAAATTGATGAGTCTTTACACCTCAATATATTTCCTCTTGTAACACAACTAAGGTACTACAATGACAAAGACAATGTTGCTAGTGTTTAGAGGAAGTGTGCCAGACAATCACTCTCCTAATGCTAAAAAAAATGAAAAAATACTTGTAAGTTTTGAAATGATGAAGGTCTTCTTTTTCTATAAACTTGAGAATAATACAAAAAGTAGGGCAGTAGAAGTAATAAATGTGCTTAAAATATGACGGATGCTGTCTAGAGTATAGTTTAATTTTTAACAAGGCAGCCTAGCTGACAAAACAGATACCAAACAAATCTAGTATGCACAAAACTGCTAAGTGACATCAATAAAACAATCTAAATTGAAATGAAATAGATCAGCAGGTAAAAAATATTCATGTTTATCATCATAACAAGTACTACCAAAACACCAGTTGTCTATTCAGCTAGAATACTCTGTGATGTTTTCCAGACAAATTCGACCTAATGCACTTATTAAGATAACCACACAAGACAAAAACCAAACAAAAAAGAGTGAGGCCCCTACCCACAAATTTAATAAAAGGGATCACTTTCATAGAATATGCATTTCAGTGATTGAAAAAAAATCTACATATTTGACTGACTGCCCATATAAAGTACAAAGTGTGTTCCGGTCATCTTCAAATCTGTTGCCATGTCCGATTTCATGAACAAAATTTTAACGGCTGTTTGGTAGCATCCATACTTTAATAAACAAGATTCACATATTGCCTGATGTCTATTTGAAAGTGCATCTCTTTCATCTCTTTCATGTTTAAGATTTCATAAAGCAAAAAATTACAACAGCTGTCAGAGAAGACTGGCATGCATACCAGACACAGATGCATATATATCTTTTTTAGGGGAAAACAAAAACATTGACAAAATGTGCTAACTATGGTCTTTGCACTGCTTCCTTTCTAAAAAGAATTTTATGTCTGGGTAAATTGTCTGACACAATACATGCACTTAACTTAAAACAGGAGTCTATCTTCCTCACAAAAAACCTGCTTCCACTGGTGCCATGTCTGTGCACAGAAGCTGGTTTGTCTAGTAAATGAAATATTAACCCGTTTTTCCAACTACAAACAGGCTATTTCATTTTCATCAAACAGCTTAAAAGAGGCAGAGATTCAAAGTTAACTTAACCAAATTTCTATCAAATAAGCCAGTAAAATCAAAGCATTTCTTATTTAGTATATCTCAAACCATTTTGCCCATCTACAACACAAAAAATTCCTGTTATCACAACCCCTACAAAAACGACCATTTTGCCCTGTTTTTTTCCCTATCTCTGCTGCACCACCTGCCCACTTCAACCCTCCAGATGACATTTTACGATCACTGCCCTCTCCGTGACCTGGGTTATACAAGGGAACTCAAATCACCAATTAACTTTTAACTGGACTCGAGCTCTTAGTTCACTGCATCAGATTTATTTCTGAAAAAATATCATCTTTGATCTTCATCTTTTTTTCTTGGCAGGTGGGCGTTATAAGATGGGGGCTACTGACAGCCAAACAAACTGTATGCATAAATAACCAGATGCAGAAGTGTGACAACTTTATGCACCAATATTTCAATGCTGCATTACAAAGACCACCATAACCAAGAGAATACTAGCCTTTGAAGCTGTTCTAATATTCTCCTTTCTTTTTCAAATAATTTCCACATCAATACTACATCTTTAAAGGTAATATATCTGTATATTATCCTCATCGCTAACAGCCAAAAGAAGATAAACAGGCCAAACAAAGACCAAGTGACTATGCAAGGAATATATGGCCTTCTTTCTGAATTTTTCATAGGTACAAGAGCTATAATGATACATGGTTCATGTTGCCTGTCCAGATGGTGAACATCTCAACTCCATATATTTCCACAGCTGTGAGGAACATTCAGGGTCACATCTCATCAACATTACAAAACACTCAGATATACAGCTGTACACTGAATGAACTGACTCCTAAATGATACTCTCATCAGGAAAAAAAAACACTTTCTAGGAAGATATGATTATCCAAGAAAAATAAATCATTAACTGGAAATGGGATATCTATTGTTGGAGGTCATCCAAAATATTTTTTATTAATCATTTCCAACTTCACTATGATATACCAATAAAGACTTTTTTTTCAGTCTCAAGACAAGGATCCAATCAACTAACTTTCTAATTTACCCTAAATAAAACATCATATTTTAATGAAAAAAATGCAGCCCTCAGTCTCATAGACTGCAAAACTACTACACTCCTGATTTTTCTTGGTACGATAGAAAAGTATGAGGCATCATAATCACCATAAAAATACAAATGATATATCTAAATTAACAGGAACTTATCCAAAAGAAATGTGTGCACTGAGTCATAAAAACATAATTTCCCTCACAAATAGGTGTCACGATACCGACAAAATTGCTTTGAACATTTCCTGACCTTACTCATCTCTGAACTATCACGAATAGAACAATAGTTCCTGTTTTAATCAGTCTACGCAATCACAATTACTTTTAACAACGCAACCAAACAAACCATTGTAGAAAAGTCCCTACTCCTTCATAAAAAATTCATAACTGGGATTTGATACCAAGAAATGGCGCACTTGAGATAATTATTTTAATCATGACAATAATTACGACATGTTTAAAACAGGGAGGGGATAGGGACAAGTTAGCAAATTGAACTTAGTCTCCATATTGCCCTTAAGGCTGCACTTTGAATGCAATCACCCCTTATTAACATGGTCTACAGCATGCCATGCCCTCTTTACCCATGCAGTCGGCTGCTGATAAAATTAATGAACAACCTTGTCAGCATGCCTTTGTCTACAATATATTTTGATTCCCATCCTGATAATCAAGTTTCAAGACATTTACGCCACTCCTAACACCTTTCCATCAATCAGGTATACAAATCTCAACCTTTCTTTATGAACTTTTTCTCCTTTAAAATCTACTTCAATGACAAAACTTTTCTCTGAACCAAGTCAAGCCGTGGTCAATTATTGAAGCTGCAAGATGATATCCTTCCCCATTTGATAAATTGTATCAGGATAGAATAAATTCAAGGACATGACTGATCTTACCCCATTAACCTGGACCTAACCAAACTACTCTGAATTGAAACTACTGATGGTTGCTTCAGGAATATATATCAGCAACTGCTATATGGTATTATTCAAAATTTTTGAACACTTCACTTACTACAAAGTGTGTATTATTTCTCGATGTAATCATCAGTAAACAATTCATCTTACTTGACCCCAACTTGCAATTAAGTTTTATTATTAATACCTCTATCTTTTTATCTGGTTCACAAACTGAAACATGGTTTTGGGAGATAAAACATCAAATTGATTTACCCAGGTTCCTACTATCAACTTAACTGTCAGTCTGTAATATGATGGATTCTTATTGCCAATCCTTTACTACCTAAATAGTATATTCAGAACTAAACATAGAATACAGTTTGTATTGAAACATTTAGTGCTGAATAAAAGTACTTAGCTACTGAAACAGTCAAACACAAGTTCAAATTTATTGAGTAATTACAGCGCCTAGGATTCTGCCAGCTACAACTTTATTATTAATGGTAGTATGCTTCAGAATGGACTCACCTTAAGGACACAGTTGCTATTTACAAGCAGGTTTCCAGGCTTAATGTCTCGATGTAGTATTCTGGCGCAGTGGAGATATTTCACACCTAGAAAAAATGAACAACTTCTCACTCACTTTCAATACTGAATAGAAGTTATTATTAAACTAAGCATTCAATTCATCATTCTGTACACATACTATTCCCAGTCAACTAATACATTTAAATTCAAATAGAAAAATTTTAAAAAGATTTTTATTCAATTCCCAATGGTGATTCTATGTAAAACATGTCTTTCTGTAAAAAACGGGCAAAACATTTTGAAAAATTCATTAAAGTGCAATTCATTTTTTTTTTTTTTTTGGATATGTAGGAAATTAGCTGGCTTTGCCTGTCAAATTAAGTTAACATTTCACTAAACAGAACTGTCTTTTCCTTGAATATTTTAATCATTCAACTTAAACTTATTCCAGGAAGCCCACAAAGATAAGGATAGAAACCTGGAACATTTTTCTCCACATTACAGCTCCAATCAATTACCATACTGAGTAACCACTGTGACGCTAATCACCTTATACACAACAAAAACATGTTTATCTGAAGAGCAATCCCCTACGCAAAATGAAAACTTGGCAATGTTAGAATAATTAGAATTTTTCAATAGACCCTACAACATTTCCAGTTGAGGCAGAGGCATCTGTGAAGAAACATTAATTTGCAAACATTCTGCTAAGTTGGACAGTAACAAATCAAGTCAAAATGTTTATTGTTAATATAAATATTTCAGTAGAATTTCACTACAGAATTCCCCCATTTTCACTACTCACCTCTGAGTATTTGATATAAGAAGACTTTGACATGGTCGGAAGTAAGAGGTTGTGGAGAAACGATGATCTTGTGCAGGTCACTTTGCATCAACTCTGTTACCACATAACTGACAGCGTCATCAAGGAAAAAAGATCTGTCCAGATATAATGAACACATTACTGAAATCCCCCTTCCCAATCTTACCCATATACTCAACATACACATGTATCTGAAAATGTCCCCTCAATGGAGGCAGCATCACAAACTGTATTACCCACATAACCTAGCCAAACAGGTGACTCTTGAACTGCCAAACATTATCATTTCATATTTACAAGTTTTAAGTTTAATGTAGCATAATGATCAACCTCCTGGTGAAAAAAATCTGTAATTTCTGATAACCATTCTAATTTATCAAGATTTCCATTATAATACTTTTGAATGATTCACAAAAATAGAAACACTAGCATAGAGTCAGTCAGTGTATCCTTTTTGAAATATAAATCCAAGCATAGTAGATTGCCTAGCATGATTAAGTTGTGAGCATACTTGTGTTCAAAGTCAATACTGTTTACCTTCCCCAATCTTTTTATAGAAATATGATCACACACATCAGCCTATAATCCATCTGGTTCAGAGTTCTTATTATTCCATAAAAAAATCATATTACAGGAGGTGAAATGCACATCATAAATATTCTGGAGAAAAATAAGGGTTTTATTTCACAAAATGATCTTGAATAAAGCAAAGTTACTAAAGATGAAACCACATCAATACAGTGCTGGCTCTTTCTTTATTCAATTGTAGCTGAATGAAGAGGTCTAGGGTAAAAGTTAGCCTGGGGAGGGACTGCATATGTTATACTATATTCCCCAGACGCAGAGATAATCATGGAGCCTTTCACCATCAGTGCTTCACTTCCTGCAGCTACTAATAAGAATACTGAGCTCAAAAGAACTACATGCCACCACATTGGGGATGAAAAAATATTTCTACTCAGTACTAGGCAAGTATGCATTCTACACCTAGAAAATTATTAAAATGTTTATCATATCGGGAACAAAAAGTGTTTAATAATGCCTACAGGAAATAATTCATCATGGAGATACATTTGCAAATTACTGCAGTGGAACCATTCTAAGCATGACTTCCTCTCAGACATTTCCACAAAGTACATGTATATATTAATCTCCCCCTTTCCTTACTGCCGACTAAAATGAGAATTTAACATTACTGGTGGCCAACAGTTGTTTTTATGTGGCAATTTACCTTTTATACCCAACAGGTGATTTCCCTCAAGGTTCTTGTCATTATTGTCTAACAGAAAGGTACAACATGTGTAGATTAAGGTGAGATGATTGATTGCAATACTTCATTTATGAGACCAGTTGTTTGGGGGTGTATGTTTTATTTTATCCCCCATAGCAACACACTTGACATAGCACCTGCCTTAACATGTCTTCTATAGGTAAGATGTTGACATTAGAATGAATCCCCAGCTGACTGTACCAACAGTAACACACTGTGAATCATTAATTGCAAGAAAACGATATACCTTTTTTTCAGCTTACATATTTTGCTAAATTGTAAATCTACCTATTATTATAATGATAATATTATCATTATCATAATTATTTTTATTTTGATGCTGTTGCTATTTAAGTTCAAAATTTCTTCGAAACTCCCAATAAGTTTTCTCCTTTTTGTTTTATTCAAAAGCACACCATAAATACTACTTTTATGGCATTCTATTAATAGAGGGAGCAGATAAAGCAGCTCTCTTTCATGTAGTCTTTAAAAATAACTTCTAGTCTGTAGAACAATATCTTAATCATGATGGAAAGGATACATTTCTTCGAAAAAATCTATGTGTGGAGGCTGCAGAATATCTAGTGCAGACAACACCTGAAAATGGAAAATAAACATTTATTAAAAACATGATACTTTACAGAAAAAATTTATAATATTGAAGTGCCATGGGAACCAAGTTAAAAGAGGAGGGGGGGGGGGGGGAGTAATATCAATGAATTGGCTGACAGCACTCTGTTAAATTGGTATGGTGCCAGCAGAGTATGTAACATGTAATACCAAAACCATTGGTCAGCGTCACCACGCCAAGTATGTCTGGAATGACAATAATCAATCAGTGATAACCAAGGTATCTATCTATGATGTTTGTATTTTCCCCTTTTCAAAAACAAATGATAGGCAGAGTCCTCTTATCTGAAGAGCCGCTCGTATATATAATGGTTGATTAATTCAAAAGGTTAATCCAAGCCTATAATATCTGAAATGAGTGCTTAGAAGTAGGGCATTACATAAGCTGAGGATAAATTCTTTTTTTTTTCTCATTTAAAAAGAGCGAAATTGCGCACATGCTCAAGTCAATTTCACTCACATTTTTGGAACTTTTTGTGCCAGTGCTGGAATTTCATACAGTTTTTCACTTAGGTATGTTGTTTATCTTTCTTGTTGGGTAGGATTTTTGTGGCAGCACTGAGCCTCTCTGGGCCAGACTGAGTCACCCAGGTATGTTAAAGTGCTTTGTGCTGTAAATGCCTTTGTTGTAACAGCTACCCTGTGTTCATTTCTATGCAGCATATCCACTTTGGCCACACACAGACATTACAGGACTGGGGACTTGCTTACAGACAACCCAGACACACACATGCTACCATTTATGTTATGGTTAATTTATCTTACCAAACCATTTGTATGTTAGTCTATGGGCTACTGCTAGTTCAGTTATCATGAACAGGTTAATCAGCACCTGCTGTTACAGGCTAGAAGAGTCCATCTTAATTACTGCCTACTAAAACAAACTCTGACCTGACCCTGAGTTGAAATTTCCTTGGATTTCATTTTTATCAACAGACTTCCTTAGACCAGTTCTACACCTGTGCAGTTATGTTGCTGAAACACTACACTAGAAATGGGTCTCAAAGGAAAACTGACCTTCGCAGGATAATTTGGCGATTTTCTCATGCAGTGCTACCAGTAATAACAGCTCAACCAGTCTCTGTTATTAAAATGATAACAAATCTGTTTGAAGAAGTGAAATATACACATCACTGCTGAACCCATACAGTGCAACCCTTCTAAAATGTCCATATACACATGCTTGAACACAGCCTTGAACAGAAGGTAAATCAACCTACTAGACAAACATAACCATCTGGACTTTTAGACTTAAATCTTGAATAAAAAGTTGGGCTACTATCAAAAACAGTGTGTTTAGACAGCAACATTTATGGAGACAGGCAAGAAGACATCTCAATTTCATTAACAATATCACTTCCTTAGGGCACAATTTTCTGGAGGCAAGCTTTCCTCAAGATGGTCTGTGGTTTGGGAAATAATTGATGAATTCTATATTTAAGTATACACTGGAGCACACACACAGGCACAACTGCAGACAATACAAAGTCCAAGAGCCAATGATTTGATCTTGTAAAGAACACTTTCTGCCATTATGAAACTTGTACAAAGACAATTTTATGGAGATTGATCACAATATCCTAGAGAGGCACTTGGAGTGAACCATAAGTAATTCATACATCAAAGTTAAGGTGACAATACAAGGCGCTCAAAAAAAAGGATGGAGTACTTGAAAGGACAAAGAAAAATAAAGAGTCAAGGTACACATCTCATTTGTATCAATTTTCCATTAATGCAACATTTTAACACTCATTCCATTTCAAAAACACTGCTCTCTGTTATCTTGTGCATTGATGCGCAATGCAATGTTCTCATTGTCAGTCAGGAAATTATCTCATACTGAATTTTTGCAAAAAAGAAAAAAAATCACTAGACTGAATATGCACATTAAATACATTTACATATGATTTTTTATAAACAACTAAATTAATATTAAACTGAGTTACTTACATTTTCATGCTTGAACATACACAACATCTTAAGCTCCCTGTAAACACGCTTGGCAGAAATAAGATTCTGGAAGACATTTGGCATTTTTTTCAGAGCAACACGCTTGCCATCTCTGGGATCTGTTACAGACCTGTAATTAGATAAAAATAAGAAAGTCAAGTTAGGTTATATAGAATTAATCATAATACCTATTTTTTTAGTTCAATGAAGCAAGTAACAATTTTTTTCAGAATAACTTTTTTATTTTTTTTCCTCAATATCTCACTGACAAGTTTGGTTTATAAAAAACTCTTACTCAGACAGAATATGTTGCTGAACAGAAACCACATTTATTTAATTTTTTATCTGGGTAAACATTGTAAGAAAGGATTGTAAGAAGGTTATTTACGGTACCAGAATTCATTTTCAATCATTTCAACTGCCATGTTTATATCACTTCAAAAATAATTTACCAAGTTGTGCTTAGAAAATACTTTGTGAATTTCTTTATCTTGAATTTTAATTACGTCTTCCTACACACCGTGTAATTATCTTATCACTTAAAGTCATCAGTGACTACAAAATGTAGGTTACCCCTATACTCAAAAATTGAAGAATTATTGCCTTTGAGAATGTCAGGTAAAATTTCACAACACTGGTAGTATCTAAGAGCAACAGATATAGCAAAATCTGTCACAAATTTACTAGCTAAGTAGGAAATTTCTCCTTTTTCCTCTCTATAGTATCAGGAGCAGAGAATTTTTCCAAACAACTTTTTTTAGAATGATTGCACAGTTCAGTAAAACAATTCTAGAAAAAAAAAAAAAAAAGAAAAAAAAAAACATGAATATCATGAAAATCAAATGGAGTAATGACTACTTTTTCATTAGAAAAGCTGCTCCCTGTTATCATATATCACCATGGCAACCAAGCAAACAAAACACGAGGTATCATATCACAAAGGGTACAAGGGTTCAGTTTTTATCTGAGGATATCAGTCTCATGGTAATTCAAACACAATTTCCATTCTCTCATATCCTTTGTGGTCACTCCTCTGATCCTCTCCTCTGTTTTGATAGCACAAACTGATTCAATGACCCCAGGTTATTGCTATCTACTATGTATAAATGCCTTTGTCCAATATGTCCCGTAAGGTGTTGTATGCACAATTTGGCAGTTCCTTTGTCCTGACGAAAATCACATATTAATGAGAGGCAAGGTCACATTGAATTTACTTGCATTTTTTTTCAAACTTCAAAAGCATCAAAATAACCTTAGATAAACATGAAAATAAATTAAAGAAATTGCTGACCTGAAAGACTGGTTGTATTATTATGTTATCATCGTTTTTAAAACCACCTTCTTCCAAGGAAAACAAAAAGCGCTAGGGGCTTATCAGTCAGGAATTAGAAGAAAAGGTAACCAGCTGATAGCAATAATATTCCCCATTCAGTCCCTCTGGCTGATTTGCTTACATAATACATGGGAGAACTACATTCATCAAGCAGGACTCTCCAGAGGACAAAAGGACAGATTTTAGGGCCGCACACACAATACCGCTTTCTGATAACACAGCAATGAATAGAGAGGTAGTATATCTCCTTTTGAAGGTACAAATCTTGACCATCTGCTAAAATCTTTAATTTTTCCTGAGCAATTCCAATGAAGACTCCATAAAAATTAAACATCAAGCTATTTTGTATTGACATCTGGTACACGTTTATAATTTGAATACAGTTTAATTTTTAAAAATATAGTTAACAGGGTATCAAAATTTACAGTATACTAAAAAATATTTTATTTCTGAAACCCCTAATCACAGTGTCATTTATTTCATCAAGGTTAAAAATTAAAGAACCCTGCCTCCCACAATTTTTTCTCCGGATAAACTTTCCATGGAAAACCCACAAAAATTCACATAAAAAGGTTATGTTGATTAATTTCCACAGACTGAAGCCATTTAAGGCTTAAACATGTCCTTATAAGAAAAAATCCTCATATGACACAATACCTGCTATGACACCATTTGGGGGCACCTGCCTGAGATGCCCTGACTGGGGTCATCTAAGGGCAATGTGTTTTTTCTTTTTTTTTTTCTTCCTTCTCTTTTTTAAATTAAAAATACCTTTACACAAAGTTAATAAGTATAAATTGACAAATTGTAATGAAAAAATACAACATTATGGATATTTTTATGCATATGAAATATTTTTCACTTCATCCATCCCCCACCCTCTTTTCACCGAGTCCACCCAAACAATGGCCCCAAACGCGAACTCACCATACAACTCCAAAAGCTCCATATCCTATCGGCCGGTCTGGCTGCACATCTTGGGCTGGAATCACTGTCTGGTAGTAGGGTACTGTTGCTGCTGCAAGGATAGCGTGTTGAGGTGCCCCAGAACCATGAAAAGCCATCATATGTCGGGTGTGCCTCTGGCTTACCACCGCCATTACAATATCTCAGCTGTCTGCTTGCTCAGACAAAGTGCCTGCACAGTCTTTCGATTTTCTCTTCTTCCCTTTACGTCTGCATCTTCACAAATTTTTCATGCCGAAATGGTGCTCTCACCTACGTGTCTGGTGAAAATGGTGATCCTCCGTTGGGATCTTCAATAAAATTTTGAGAATAAAATTGAGTGTGAAAAGAAAGGGAGGATAAACTCACACGCGGTGAGCCTCGCACAAAGAAGTCACGTGACTAGCGTAAAGATTACCCGTGGTGCTCAAACCAAGATGACAGCGCCCACTGGACGTCTTCGTTTCATATAGCGATGTTTTTGTAGTAACCAACAGCCTTTTTCTCTTTACTGGCAAAATGATCTTTGTTCAGAATCGGCGTAACTTGAGACAATTCTTCGAATTGTGGGTGAGTAGATAATCCACTGACTCACTGACGCAGTCATCACGCCCACTTAAATCTCATCTGCTGACATCAAATCGCCCGTGAACCGAACCCGTTGTTTACAAAAATACATCGTGTGACGTATGTCCTCATTTTGCTTAAGTAATATTTCGTACATGTACGTAAAGACAGGAACAAAGTTAGGTCAACCTTTTTCCTCCTTGAAGGACGGGTCAAAGTTGGTGCCCTGATTTACTTTGACTGACAAAATGTACCATAGTACGGTAAAGAAGTGACACGGAGTGACAATTCATTTGAACATGACTGGATCAGTGTTGGTGTTCTGATTTAATTTTAACTGACAAAATGTACAGTTAGAGTAGAGTAATATTTCATTTGATCAGTAAACAGAGACGTTGATTTAAATTACCACATAACTTTATTTGGATTAGCACTAAAATTCACAGAGATACAGCTGGGGGGGGGGGGGGGGAGGATACTGCAAATTGTGCCATGCATTTTTTTTTTTTTTGAAGCTTTGCTTTTTTTTCTTTTTTTCTATTTCCTACTTTAAACATGCAGTGATTTTGCAGAAATGTTGAACATTCCTTATGCTGAACTTTGATGGATATTCTTTTTATGTAATATTGTGATTACTTTGTTTTAGGTATTTAGGAGAAACCTCCACTGGGCAATGAGACTTGCAATGTAATCCAAAATATAGGTAAGAGTCATTTTGTAGATAAGACATTTTAATATATATATATATATATATATATATATATATATATATATATATATATATATATATATATATATATATATATATAAAGTTAAAGGGATAATAACTCTTCGTATTAGATCTTTCGTATATTTCACAATGAAAACATTGTGAACAACTTACAGAAATATAATATGTTCTGTTGTACCACAAAAATGGCAGTTATAGCTATTATTCTGATATCTGAGCTTGTCTTTAGACCACGTGACCTTCACTGATGGCTATACTCTGTTATAATCTCTTAAGAATTTATGACAAAAAAAAAACATTTTAGAAAAAAACCAGGGACTGGATTCATTAACCATTGGTAAGTATGTGAAAATTGTTGTTTACTCCAAGAGTTATTATCCCTTTAAATCATTGACAAATTTTGCACTTAAAGTGTGCCGTTTTCAAAATCTAACTGTACAAAATCAAGCTTTTAGGTAGAAATGCATGATTTACAGCAGTTTATATCAAACTTAAAATTAAGCTGCATCCTGTGATCAAAATGACTTTTATTGTCATATAAAGAGCAACAGTATGGTTTGGCTTTTGATATGATACTAAACATTTGGCTGTTAAGCATAGAATAATATGATCCAGCAGACTACATTATCAATGCAAGGACGAGATGCTATAAAAATTGGTGTTTATGCTCACATGCAAACACGCATAGTCATTTATAGGAAGAGGTGTGGATATTCACTGGTAGGTACTTTAAGCCTGGAGAAAAGCTGGCATTACCATTTTTCTTTTTAATTTTTTTTTTTTTTTTTTTACTGATATAAATTGTATCACCAGCATAGGGTTTGAGATCTTCATCTTGGATTTGCTCTTTCAACTTTTTTATGATGAGGAATAAAGGTATAAAGTTTGTAGCATTACATTGAAGAGGGCAAGCTGATCATACATGAACATGTACAACTGCAGCTGGTAATCTTTCTTTTCTCTTGTGAGAGCATTCATTAAATGCCTAATTTGAGAATTACAAACTAATGATATTTTAAGCTACATCACCTGCAGTATTTCAAGTGCATCCACCAATATCTGATTCATCTAGTAAAATATGTAGACAAAGGAAGATATTTTGATTCAAAACTATTGTCGACCACTGTATATCACCCATAGTTTATTCACATTTTTGTCAGTGTCACATTTTATGGCCAATTTATGTGTATATTTTGACTATTGCTTCCCTGGACAAGAAATTTAAACTGAAAACAAGTACAGCAGTTGGTTGTTGCCTCTTCTTTAAGCACCTACAGACTACCGGTACTCAGTAGGAGGTAACCAGAGCCACTTTAACCACTGTTTAGTCTTGTAATTTATTACAGAAAAACTTCTCTGCCCTAAGGAAACACTGTAATGTTTTGATTGTGAAAATAATAACCAAGCAGATTATTTTAATTTCATGTAAAATTGTAATATTGCAGATAATTCACATCATGTCACTGGGCTGGACTTTTCTCAGCATTGTGTGGGGATGTCTGCTACATGTGCCTGCTGTCAGGGGAAAAGTGCCTTTCCAGTATCATAACTATACCTCTTTGACGGCCACTCTGGAAAAGATTGCCAGACAGTACCCTGCAGTCACTCACCTGTACAGCGTTGGACAGTCCAGGCAAGGTAAATGTCTTCTGAGAACAGTTACCTTTAACACAGCACAATCAAATTTTAGTGTGGACTTTGTTGCAATATTTTAAAATAATAACTGAATTAAGGAAATCAGGACTGTGAAGTAATAAATCAAAAAGTATGCAAAGTAAGAGATTATGGTTTTTAAAAGCAATTTTGGTCGGTCTTCACCCTTTGAGACCAATGTCAACTTTACATTTTTCCTACCTATTTAAAATACTCATGACATAATTTTTTTATTAGGCCAATAGATAATTTTCCATATCTCTCACTTTATGGTATGGTGTGTCATCTTGCACAATCCAATTTGTAATATGACCTGCCAGTTATTCTTTTGTATGTTTCAAGAATGCACTGCTTTGATTTTTTGAAAAATGATGTGCTAATTAATTGCAAAATTTACGAAGTTTTAAATTTAATGCAGAAAATGTCCCTATGGTACTGAACTTTTGCTACAAGTTTAAGATTATTGCTGACCCCTCTCACATCCACTTCCTTCTCTTCCTTCCTTCCTTCCTTCACTCACCAACCCATCTTTCATTTCCAGGAAGAGAACTGTGGGTGATGGCATTAGGACAGTCCCCAAAAGAGCATGTCTTGCTGAGACCTGAACTTAAATATATTGGAAACATGCATGGAAATGAGGTAATGTCACTATATTTACAGTTACTTTTTAGTGGGTTTCAAGTAAGCAGTTCTTGTTTTTTTTCTTCTCTATATATGTCATAAGTTATTACTATTAATCAACTAATATTTTTTTGCTGAGAGCAAGTTTTTCTGAATTAAATACATGGAAATTTACATTTTGTGACTTACTTGAAATTTTGCTTTCTTGCATCTGTGTTTAACAGTATGTACAAAACATTATTTCAGGCAGTAAGCAGAGAAGTCTTGATACATCTTATTGAATATCTTGCCTCCAGTTTCCAAAGTAACAGCACCATAAAGGCCTTGATGACTTCTGCTAGGATTCACATTATGCCTAGCATGAATCCAGATGGGTTTGAAATCTCAAAGGAAGGCCAGTGTTTAGGAGATCTGGGCAGGTTAGCCATGTATACAATGGAGTCATTCTATCTTACAAGTTGTTTGCTGGAATTCCTATATTATCATATTGCATAATTCTAAATAGGAGTATTTAAGTAAGAAAATCATATTAAAATTATTAATAAAATGACCTTAATGGATAAGTAACTAGATGAAATACATTGGCCCCAAAATGCTTAAAGAAATGATATACATATTTACAAACTTCAGGACTACTTCAAGGAACTGATGGAAAAATTGGCTCCCATCTTTTTGATAATTATTTTACAAAATTTCAGTAATTTGTAATTTGCCAGTCTCTCGTTATTTTTCACCAATACTTTTCATTTTAGGTATAATGCTGATGACATTGATCTTCACAGAAACTTCCCTGACTTCTTTAGAGAGAACAATGTGGCCAGAGCTCCAGAGACAGAAGCTGTCATCTCTTGGTTAAATGAGAACCAGTTTGTCTTGTCAGCCAACTTTCACGGAGGTGCAGTTGTAGCTAATTATCCCTATGACTCTAACATTAAAGGTGAGATAACAGGCACTGACCATTTCCTTTTCAGTTTCTCTATATTGAACCCCATTAACAGCTACCATCATGTCTTAGTGTTCCAGCTGTATGTACTGGCATATGTTTTGAGAAGTTCTGCTATGCAATTACACTAGGGTGACTTAATTTGCTTTCACAGTTTCACTGCCTTGAATTATTTAAACTGATTTGCCTGTTGTTTTAAAGAGCACATGCTCCAGATAGTACTTTCACCTAAAGAGTAGGCAGTGAAATTGTGAAAGCAAATTGGTGTTTAAGGTTGGCTGTGATTATTCCCACATTTTACTGTCACTTTCATTTGGAAATGATACAAGAAAAGACTCGATACAATGCTCAATTCAGATAATTCGCCATGTTTTCCAACTGTACTGGTATATTTTCAGAATTGTTTTCAGAAACAGAATAAACAGTCTGTTATCATTCCAGGAATAAACCAGTATTCCAAGTCCCCAGATGATGACATTTTTCAAGTCCTTGCATTGTCTTACTCTCTTGCACATCCCACCATGCACAGAGGACAGGAGTGTGGGGATAGCTTTCTCAGGGGCATTACCAATGGGGCACAGTGGTATGTTATCACAGGTAGGTCATTGGTCTGAAAATCTGGTCAAACTCTTTCATGATTTATTTTAGTTTATTGAGTGAAACTGAAATACAATTTTATTTCTTCTAATATCTATATTTTCCATAGCAAAGTTATATCCTACTAATTTTTTTCAGACATTATATGTGAAAATAGTGTTGTACAATAGTAGAAGAATTGCACATTTTCCAAGTTATTCATTTATTTATTTATTTATTTTACATCTTCACCTTGAAGATGTAAATTTTCTTAAAACTGTACTTAATTTTCAAGCTGTAAATTTGACACCTTTTCTGTTAGGAGGAATGCAGGACTACAATTACATCTACAAAGGTTGCATGGAAATCACCCTTGAAATCAGTTGCTGTAAATATCCTTTGGCATCTCAGTTAGAATCATACTGGGAGCAAAATAAGAATCCTCTTATAATCTACCTTCAGCAGGCATTCATGGGTAAGAGATATTCTATAAGCTGTGGTTAATAGTTTATGCATAAAATATGTGCATAGATGTAATTCCCAACTAAAACAACGAGACATTTTTTATGAACTGGTTTCATGACTGAAAACATTTATGATATAAAGGAAAGTGATTAAAGTACAATGTGTAACAAGGTGTCAGAGGAAAGACATCTCTTTAAATGCAGCATTTCCAATTATTTGATTTTAGGTGTTAAAGGTATAGTCCGTGACAGAACTGGAACCCCTATACCCAGTGCTGAGGTGACAATTGATGACCGCATACATCCAGTGAAAACAACACAACTAGGAGAATATTGGAAACTGTTACTCCCTGGCACATATAATCTCAAAGTAAGTTGTATTTTTTCAAAATATATAAAATGGGCATGCCTAATTCTTATTCTGCTTGGCTGTCAGGTCGGTAACTAATTGGTTTTGAATGGTAAAATGGAACCTTCATTTATTACCATTTTAAAAGTAATGATTCTCTGTGTAGCATTTTTAAAAGTATTTTTGATACATGTATTACGAAACAACAGGAACAAAAAAAATTCATCAAGCATTTTTAGCCAACATTTGGTGCACAATAAGCGTTGAACACCCATAATATATCTGAAATTTTAAGCTATTGTTCACTCCTAATATTTACATTTATGACTTATTTCTTTTAAATAGGTTACTGCTCATGGGACCAACGAGTCACTGGTAACTGTTCAAATTTCCGAGGGAGATGTCACAGTTCAGAATGTGACACTATTTGATAAAGAGACTGCAGCATCAGGGGGAACCAAACTTGCTGTTTTAAGTGGCATTGGAGTTTCAGCTTTAAACTTGCTGTTAAAAAAGTTCTTTTAAACAATTTATTAATGTTAATGTTAATGTCTGTTTTTATATATGGGGTACCATATCAAGTTGAATAATCATTCCAAGCAATTTGCTGTTAAATGTGATATTAATATTAGCTAATACTTCTTTTGAAATCATTTATATTGTTCCCAAGTTAACCAGAAGCTTTCAACTGAATATAGTACTGCTACTGCTACTGCTACTACTACTTTCAAATGAATATACATACTACCTATTAAATTCCTGTTATTATCCAGACTTTTTAAAGTGAAGAGCAGTGCAAAAAATTATATTTAAAATATATGCAACATCCTTTTTGAGGGTCACATGCATCAATGCCTTTGATAATCAATTTATTGGTATTATTTTAAGATGTTTTTTTTTTTACATGAAAGACTGTCGGGTTAAATGAAGTGAAACTTTTATGCAATTTATTACATTCTTTTTGTCTCCTGAATTAACATGATAAGGTAAAGTTTTCTGCAGATGTATTTGTTTTTAAGAACTAAGAGCAGCATTTCTGGATTTTTACTAGCATTTTTACTTACTGTTAATAGCCAGTTGGCTAGTGAAATGCTGTAGTTTGGTATAAGTAATCATATGCTATTTTTACATTTTATTTTATATTGTTATAACGCACAGTTGTATTTTATTTCTAACAATACATAGTAAAAGGGAAACACAGTTTATTACCAAGAATATAGGCATTAATTTACCTTCATTGATTCAGAAAATTTAACAAGTTACTTTTTCGTGCATGTAAAAACATGGAAACTTTTATGATCAATTTGGCAAATTAGTATGACTTTGTCATATTTTGCAAATTTTTTCACAGGATAAGTTTCGTGAAAGGATGGTTTCAGTGGGGAGTCATAAGGAAATTGTATTTTTCAGTGCATCGTAGTTGATGTGGATTTGCAATTTGTCTGAAAGTTTTTATTTTTAATTCCAGACTGGAGAATATTCTTCTTATAAGTGCCATTCTATGCTTTAACATAATAAGTATTACAATGGACTTAGAGTAAGAATTGTGAGCACAAGTGTTAGGCATGCAGTATCAAAATTTTATTTTAAGAAGTTAAACATTTTAAACATCCCGTGTACAATCATGTATTAAAAGAATAAAATTTTTAAACCAAGGCATTTGTGTTGTTATTGGCTCGAGTTATTTAGGGTTTGTGAAAAAGCCGATTCTTTACACCTTATTATGGTTGAGAAAAAGATTCATAAGTAAACAAAAATGTCAAAATGTTATCCACCAAAACAACTGCAAAAAGAATTTTGGAAACCAGCTGAAGAGCAGTCCCCATTAAAATTAGGAGTTGAAACAAAACGTCTTTCAGAGGCTAGGTTTGTATTTACCTGCTCCTGTTCCATGCGTTTTTTTCATATTTTTTAAGGAATTTGTACAAGTGAAGAGGCAAACGGAACAGTAACCCTTTAATCTTAAAAATTACTCACATGTGAATTTCTCTTTTTAATTGGGTCACTTAATAACTTTTTAGAAATAGGTAGATACCTTTTGCACCTATATCCTTTATGGTGGGAAAGTATAAAACAATTTTAGTTTTTGAAATGTCATGTCTGCCAAACAGTCCTGAAGTTTCTGGTTGACCCAATGGACCGTCCTTAAAAATGTGTAAACCAAATAAAGGGTAAACAAGGAAATCCAAGGTTCCTTAAAGAATATTTTGGTTAAGGAAAACCTCCATATTGTGACCAAATAAACAAGGCCAACATGGACCATCCATCAGTTTCGTTACGATCAAGTTTCATGTGCAGGCTTCTCTAAAAGTTGCTTCACGTATTTAATCATAAAACTTAATGAAAATTTGTTCATATATTTTTCCATTATAAAGAAGTTGACATTTGTTACACGTTTAACTTTATTAAAGAAATATTGCTCGAAATGTTAGAGTTCCATAATTCCAATTCATCCATAAATGAAGTTAAATTACCAGGAAGTCTTTGTTAATACCCCAGCAACTAGGCATTTGACTATCAGAGCTCTGTTCAAGAGTTCCAGTCAGAAAGGTACAGTGACGTTAAAATGTTCGTATCACTAAATGGGCCCAAGTTGTCCTTTTTATCATCTTATTTCATTTTTTAGGCTATTAGATCACTTTATTTTGCTTCATCCACTATTAAGTCCCTAGCAACTTGAAATGCAGCAATAAGAGAACTCAGCTGTAACTTTTCATTGGTACCAGATGTAAGGCGAAACCTGTAATAGAATGGCGCTGTTTAATTACATTAAATAACTTGCATGGGATGACATCCTTAAAAGAATGAAATTCTCAAACATGTTTCTCTTAGTAAAAATTCTAAAAGGCTTGATCAGAATTTCAATTACATATCAAATTATAATAAAGGCATTTTCCCAATACAATTTGTATAGCTCTTAAAATAAAAGTAAAAATTTTATACTCACTCCACATCAGCCATTTTCTCCAAAAGGTGTATTCTCACATGAATAGGAAAGTCAACTGCAAGAAATTGGACAAAATAAAGCTATATTAGATATACCATTATTTGATTAGCCAAACCAGCAGACCTAAAGAGCAACTAGTCAGGCTAAAATTTACAATTCAAAAGATTTAAAACAGATGTCTTACTATTACCAATAGAAACAATGCTTTATTTTGGACAGAAACCAGTACATATTCTGAAAGGGGGGGGTGAGGTAATGTTTGTGTTAAACAATTCAACTGACTACTTACTTCTGTGTACATAGGTATGAACTTCAAATAAAATATCTTGTAAAGCTAGCCCTTTCAAGGTCTTCAAATTTAAAATATCTGTGTGAAGTTAAGAAAATAAGAAAATATTGAGTATTTGCAGCATTCTACATTAAACAGTAATAAATTCCCCATGTTACAAGTCATATAGCTACAAAATATTAAAATCCATAGTGCTGTTTAAAAGAACTTACTGCTAATATAGTAAAGAAAAATTAGCATCTTTAGGAAACATACAAAATCTTTCAGGGCTTGACACCAACTTTTTACGATACTGGCCGATACTGGCCTGCAAGGATGATTTGACACATGACATTTTACTTGCTCTTTGGCCTTTGGGCCAGTGACTCCATCAATTCAATGGCCCTAGGTTGGTTTTCAGTGGCCCAGGGCCAGTGGGCCACCTTTAATGTCAAGCCCTGTCTTTCTAATACAGAACTGGTCCAACATGTGACTATCATCAAGGATACTATTGTAAGCTGTAGTAAAGTCTTCATTCAGCATCCAATTGACAATATTTTCAATGTCTTGCCTTAGAGGATGTCCAACACATGTATATACATTGTCTTCTGTCACTTCTTCATGGCCCATGTGAGTACTCTGGAAATATGCATAAAATATAAAATTCAATTCCTCCCATACTATTCTTTGTACAACCAATTCCTAATTTATTCTTACGCGTACCGTGTACTTGCAATTTCCAACAATTTAAAAGTTCTATGATATGTATTATATGTTCATCAGTGTTAAAAACTTTTCACCTGCTATAAGCCTGTATACCTGACATGCCAGTAATGGAAAATAGAGCATTACCTGCAGAATATTCAAAGCCTTCCTCATGTCACCATTTGCTAATGTTACTAAAGCTTTGCGACCATCTTCAGAAACATTTACTCTGAAAGCACATCAAATGTGGTAGATGAGACAATATTTAGATTACTATCCTCACACAATCCCAAGTTATTCATTGGCAATTGTCTATTGGTTTTGCAGTGATCAAGTTGCCAATAATTTATTTTTGAAAGGTCTTTTGAGTTGTCAACATTTAATTTTGTGAATAGCTAAAAAGATTAAATTTTAGCAAAAAAAAAAAAACAGAATCTTTGAATCATGTGAAACTGTTTTATTCCCCTCCCCCCCCCCCCCATCCCCCCCCCCCTTTTTTTTGCAGAGAAAAAACAATGATAAATTCTTGGACTTACTTCTCCTCCTGTATGACATGTTCCAATCTTGGCAGCATCTGTTCAGGAGTGAGAGGACCAAATCTAAACCTGGTGCAGCGGGACTGCAGTGCAGGAATGATCTTTGACAGATAATTGCAGATCAAACAAAACCTTGTGTTTTCTGTAAACTTTTCAATAACTGTAAAAAAAGAAATTTTTGATGCAGTCATATACTGAGAAATGCACAAAGGTGGCTGTACCAAAAAAACATTTTTACAAGTCCTGCAACCAGGTCAACTTTAAAATTTCTTTAAAATCCAGCAATATTCTCAACTTACCTTAATGAAGAAAGGCAAAATCTTCTGTAATTAGCTGCTCAACATATGTTAGAAACAAATGCACTATTTTTTATAAACTAAGGTCTTTTTCACACCAAGCAGATTACTTTGGTGATGCAGTCTGAATTGGTGCACCTTTAGAGATTGGCAACTTAAAAGAGTCCGACTATTACGCCCACTACGTGACACATCCAATTTGTCAACTTGCCCCCAACCATTATGAAGCAAACATGAAAGCAATTAAAACCCACTGTAGAGTAGTTACATGTTAGGGTCTCTAAAGGTGTACCAGTACAGACTGTATCAATAAGTATACCACTCATTAGGAAAAAGTACTTAAATAAACAGGCATTGTGTTGACTATCAGTAATCTTGCAATGATATTAGTTGTCCCAAGTCAGCTGGGAGTTGTTTGGTTGTACCTACCTCTCCTGAGTGCATTCTGAGCATCACGTGTCATAGCATCTGCTTCATCCAGGATGACCAACTTAAACCCTTTTCTGAAAATTTATATTGTTCACAACAATAAATGTAAAAGTTGATGCTCATACCTTTTTTCCTGTATATTTTGCACTATTATCTCATTATGTTTTTCTTTTTTTTTTTAACTTCAGTTATTTTTAATTTACTTATGAATTTTTTTATTTTGCACATCATAGTAAGTGATTGGAAAGTTCTGTACTACTGTCTTTTTTATCAGAATTATTATAGCCTTAACTAATCATGGCCAACTACTCATTACACTTTTAATAACCTTCCAGTTGATGTTATATTTTCATCTTTATTTTATCATATAAAATGACAACTATTTTTACAAAAATGCAACTTACTTAAAAATCGTTCTTGTACTTGCAAAACTCAGGATCTGCCCTCTCACTATACCAATTCCTCTGTCATCTGATGCATTGAGCTTAATACCACAAAGAAAACCTGTTTAACATTTCCATAACTATCACATACAATTTGTCTATCAAAAATACTATTATAATACACATGTATATTAAGTACAAATTATTATTTCTTCATGTGGGAAAATATGTTGACAATTTGCACATATTGCAAGGCATTATGAACCCCTCCCCCCCCCCCCCTCCACACACACACACACAGATACAAACACACATGAGCACTCACATTCAGATGTGTGAAGGGCATTTATCATACCTCCAAAACCATGGAGTTAAATTCTTTTGGAGAGTATAACTGCTTTGCCACTGCAAGAATAGTACTTGTTTTCCCAGTCCCAGGTGGACCATAGAACAACAGATGTGGCAGTCTGTCTTCCACAACAAACTTGTTAACTGAAACAAGAATTGGCCATCTAAAATTAAGTTCTTGCACAGGATGACTTGATTGCTCCATTTTAAAATGTTCAAAAAAATTAATGTTTTTGTATTAGGGCTCATCATTTCAAAAAGCAGAAAAATGGACAATGCGAGAAAACCCACATTTTTACAAGTTCTCAATTTTTTTTCTACAGAGTAGAAAAAGCCACTTAATCCGGAGTTACTATTAACCCATTGTAGCCCTCGTCATCAAAACAAACGGCAGCCATACTGGAGGGAGACCGGAATCATCTGCTGCGCATGATCATGTCTACATGTACAATTTAGCATTTAATTTCTGTGTTTTCTTTGATATTAAACCAAGTAAAATGATGAATTACTGCAGGGTATATGATAGAGAGAAGATAAATAACTTAACAAGCGTTCACAGACTGCCTGCAGTGGTAACAATCCAAGGTGTAGGGACGAAAACCGTAAACGGAGGAGAGACTGAGGAGTGGCTTTGAATCGACTCATCGGACAAGTAAAGGATAAAACTAATTTATTTTACAGCAAAGAATGAAGACCCAGCTGTGCAGCCTTTACCATAAAAGAAAAAAGTAGAAAACCAATGACCGAGGTGTATAAGATATGAGCGCACGTACACTGCATATTAGTAGTGCCCAAAAAGTCTTGGTGGAGAGTGTGTTGTAAAAACGTGTGGAAATGCTCAGGCAGGGTTTCGACTTTCATTATGAAGACTCACTTATTGCCTTGGGTGTAATTTGTTATCAGTTATGGTGCTCTTTGGATTTTATCTGCTGTCATCTACCTCTTTAATACCTGGTTAGCATTATTGTCAATTAGTGTCAAGGCTACAGTACAATGTACACAGCTCAGCTGGGCCAATTAAATCAATTACCTGTGTCATGTGTATTTGGAAGTTAGTGGCTTGATTTTAGATTTAGTGTAGTGTTAAGAGTAAATCTGGTTTGTAAGTATATATTCTAGCTCAGGTACCATTTAACTGAATGAACTTAATGAAATGAATTTGAAAAATGTTGAATTCTGTGTTTTCCTACTGTATTATGATGCAAGTTACAATATGAATAAAAATAACTATTGTTACCTTTTTTTGTTAATTTACATTTAGGAAATTGATCTGACATTTTCCCGCCAAGCCACACTGAATGATTGGGTGCAAATAAATCTTGGTTATCAAAAAAAAAAAAAAAAAAAAAAAAAAGGTGACAGGTACAAAAGGCAGCTAGATGGCACACAAGGTAGAAGCAGCGAAAAATATTCTTATATCTTTGTGACCAGCTGAGGAGACAGGATCTGAACATCAGGAGAGTGAAATTCAGTGCATGACAGGAGTTATTTAATTGGATTTGTTTATTTATTTAATTGTTCATTTATTGTTTTAAAGTTGTTATCCTGATAGCTTGCATACAACAAGGACAGGTTTTCTATTTATTTAGAATTGTGAGCAGAAGCACAAGAAGAAATGAAAACACTTTTTTTCTTTCTCATATTTTTAAAGGCTAAATGGAAAAGTTTGCAAGAAATATAAAATTTTGTATGGTGCACCTCCCACAGATGGTCTGATATGCAGAAACAGATGGCTGTTGTACATGTAGGTTGTGCATTTTTAAATTGTGACCACCAGTTGAGGAATTCTCCTAAATAAAATTACAAACTGCTTAGTAACACCATCTAAGGCCTTATATGTACATACCCACACACCACATATCAGTTGTGAGTCTTCAATCAAGCATTTCTCTAGACATAGATTAAAAATATACTAAACAGGTTTCTCAAATTATGGTGGCTTGATTCGACTTGATATGCTTATGTACATGTTGCATTGCATCATTAAAAGTATGGAAATATTTTTCATGTCAGTGTTATCAACCAAAAGGAAAGGGACCCTGATAATCTGTCATTGAATTGTGCAACAGTGTTTTGCATTTTATGTTTACTTTTATCCATACAAAATGTGCATTTTCTATATTTTCAATCAAATAAAGATCAATTCATGAACTGACTTGTTGTTATGTTACATTGAATGTCATAAGTTTGAAAAATACATTGCTTCTGTGAAGGTCTGGACTAATAATAAAATGCTAACAATGTTGCTACTGTGAATGATTGAATTCATGGTAAAATATTGAACTCTCAAACAACAGTCATGTTACAAATACTTCCTAATGAACCAAAATGAAGCACAAGAATGCTGAAATAATTTCTGACAGCTTCATGATGTACAGTTAAATCATATCTGACAGCAATATTTCTTGTCACAACCCTGCATACTGTCTTCTTTGAGTCCGTAAGGGTTGATCCCGATAGTCAGCTCAAATTTCTCCTTATATCTATCCTTTATGTACAAAGGTGCTTCTATGAAAGGTTGAACTTATGATTACACAGTAAACTCTAAAACTATAACTTTTATTACCCAATGAACAAGAAAAATGAAGTACAAGATAACTGAACTAGCTTCTGACAACATTCCACGATGTTGGGATACAGGGGTAGGTCAGGATTTCACGTCTTTGGACTGTCTTGAGTTAATATGGGTCGATCACGCTGATCAGCTGAAGTTCTCACATGTATATACTATTTTCCTTTTGGTGTACTTGATCACGATATGAAGATTATTTCATTTTATTTGGTTCACCTATATTTACGCTACTATTCCCCGTCGTTCTTTCCCTCCAGAATGGCCGCTGGACGAGTGTTACGGAGCAAATATGACGTCACTGTAATGGGTTAATAAACAATTAACTGATGATGCCAGATTATTCAATAAGCTTGATAAATCCTAAACTTAGTTTCATCTAGTCAAGTAAAATACTCACTGGTAGAAATTATATCCTTATGTGAAATCAGATCATCTAGCTGCTTTGGTCTGTATTTTTCAACCCTGTAATTAAACAGTCAAAATGCACCAACATACATATGTTATAATTTATCAATACTTATATACATGTATGTTGCATGTAGATACATTTGATATATCTACATACAAGTAACAAGTAATAAATTCAAATTTTATGTATTATAAAAGAGGGCAAACAAATGTATTTAACATGCATTACGGTATGCTAAGTAAATCCATTATCATAATCATCTTGATTTCATGACATAAGCATTAATTATTTCAAAACAAACATCACTCAGACTAGTTCGTATCGTTATAATGGCTATATGCTTAATCTAAACAGCAAAATAGCAATCGTTCTGCATTCTTTTAACAATTTAGCAATACAATCGCTGCTTAATATTTGACATGTTGGAACTTCCAGTCAGGTTGAACCTAGAGTAGAGCCTAGGCCAAATACCAGTAGTTCAAACAGTAAAGTGGCTGGAGCAGCTGAAGTACATGCAGTTACAATAGTCGCAGAACGAGAAGAGCAGCGGCAATAAGTTAAACTGCTTTCTGTTTGGTGCTGTTAACTAACAAGAGCCTTTTGCTCCACTTTCACGTTCTTATTCACGTGTTCCTTGCTTCTTACCATGGAAGATTCGCACTTATTCGGTCTCTCCCAGCCATCGTCGTAAATTTCGCGGGAACGATAACGTAGGAAACATGGAATGTTATTAACAAAATTGTTTTGATATAATTGTAAATGTAGTTAAAAGGATATTACACGTGTTTTAGCTACAGAAACTGTAAAGAATTATTATGAGAAAGTCATGATCATTCAAACATGAAAGCAAATAACAATTTAATCATACTAAATTTCCATTTTTAGATTTAACCAAGGGGATTTTTTTTAGTCTCGCTTTTTCGCGCATATTGTACGAGAAGAAAAACACAATATGGCCGATGTGTTGATTCACTCCCAAGGAAAATATGACTAATGTTTACCAAAATAGACGGCGTAAATCTGAGTTTGCAAACAGCAAAATACGATGCATGGTATGATGTATGTGGAAGATACACTTTGATGCTGAAAAGATTACGTGATGTCTTCAGTCAGTGAAGAAGACCCTATCAAAAGGGCAGAGAGGACTTGTTCTATTGCACAGAGTATGATCGACTACACGGCGAAACATTTGCGTGGTCTTAGAACACAATGTGCAACTACAGAGGAAATCACGCAGCAAGAAATACGTGGTGCAGAGGTTGGTAGACAATATTTTGGCCAAACGATACTTGATTTGACAATCCCCTCCGCTTCTGTGCATCAAGTTTTTTAACATCTCTATTCAATTTTGTTTTTATATTTTTTCTGTGTTTTCTTTACATAATTTCTTTGTTATGTAATGCTATTAAGGGACCTTATTGAATAAGATTAAGGTATACATTGAGATTAATAGAGTTTATAATTCTTGGATTATCACCAAAAAGTTCACATGGAGATCTTACTTTTGTCAAATTACCCAAGTGTCCAATCTGCCCAAAATTATGTGATTTTAACAGAAATGTTACTTCGTCATGTTGTAAGATTGGTACATTTGCACTTGGATGAAGGCACTGAAATACAAGGAAGAGTTGCACTTTTCATTTGAGTCATAAGGAAGCAGCATTACCAGGACGTTTTCAACAATGATGTGATACCAGGCAAGATTACATCAAAGAAATGCAAAAAACTACTTCTGTGTTCAAGTAGGCACCCATCTTGAATAGTCATAAAATGCTTTTTATTATTTTATGAATTATTATAAAAATCACTTAACCATTTTAATGACAATACAGGTCTGTCATTTAAGATTTGAAAAATGCTGCAAGGTTTCACACATTGAAGTTATTCAGAGTTGATTTTTCTCTACCTTTATTGATAACACTTTCGGTGTCTGTCTATACTACATCTGACACTAGGCAACTGAAAATTCAAGCATCCCTGTGCTGGTAAGATGAAAATAGCTCTTTGTTATGAGGAGGGCTAGATTTTTTTTAATTTCTGGAATTGCAGTTAAGAATTCATTGAAGATTTGCTTCTGAATTTTGTAATAAGCTCAGTGATATTGTATAACTAACTTTCTTCAAATAATATGGAATCAGTTTTCATCGCTCCTTATTTCTGAATGTGATTGATCACCAAAACTCGAGTGTTCTAAAGGCAAGTTAATGAAATTGAAGCCTTGACATTCACCTGAAATTTGAAAATAAACTTTTATAATTTTGATACATTTCAAACCACAGAAACAGCTTAAAATTTAGGTAATAGAAACCATTTTTCTGTAGTAAAACTAAATTAGCTGTGTCTCTTGAATGTATATCAAAGTAAGATAATTTTTACATGTAATGCAGTTTAGACGATCTTAGTTTAGGAAAAACTTACCTACATAAAATGAGAGTTCTACACTTGCATTTCTCTTCTCATTTATTTGGCTAAATTGCAGCAGAATACCCTGTATAGATATATGCAAGATCTAAAATTAGGCGTCAGTGTAAACACCAATCTATTAATAGCATTTTCTTTGACTTTTTGACTCAAAGATAAATTAATAGACACATGAGACTTCCTGAAATATTACAGATCTACAGCAAAACATGTTGGGTGTGGAGAAATATAGGGTTTTGACAACAGTCACTTTTCAGAGTATTTTTGTGGAGAGGCCTGTAATTTATTGTGATGCATATCATGCAAGTGATACATGTCTGTGAGTGCCTGGATTTACGCTGTTAGTTACCTGGCATATATTTTTATTGTGTTTATCACTTGTGGTCCTACATATTGTGCACCATTTCCATAGGGTATTTATTTATATATTGTCCCAGGATGTTTAAAAATATGTTATCAGTAATTAGTTATCAACTCATCCAATTTTTTGTATGTTGGCATTATTATTGATAACTAGTAACTAATTTGTGGTGCACAATGACTTAAAAAGCTAGCAGTTAGGAATTTACAGCTGGGAGCAAGAAGAGGTCGCAGTAAGCCACTATGCCCTTCTTCAATTTTCATCAGTAGAACTTATTAAAAAAAGAAATAAAAAAGTTTGCTCACATTTTAATATGTAGAATTAGGACTTTATTTTTGGAGCAACACATGAACAGATGTCCTTAGTTTGTTTCTTACGATTCGTTCCCAGAGAAACTGTCATTCTGCACAGATCAATCCAACTCTGCAAGGACTCTCGCTGAATGCAATCAGGTGAATGACACATCTGAAGCATTTAGGGGTGATTAACTTTCATGTGCACTTAACTTTGAAAATTTTTTCACCTCGTTTTAAATGCGACCAAAATCACACAAAAGTTTATCTCCCCATAGTTGCTTGAGGGGGCATGTCATTCAGTTAATCTGGTTGTACTTAACAAAGAGTCCCCACAGTATGGAACGATCTTTGTTGAGCGATAGTTTCATTGGGGATGCATCAAAATTTTGTCACACGCTCTGTTTTCTTCTGCTTGAGAAATATAAGCACGTTTTTTAAGGGGGGAGGGGTCATCAGTATTTCTTTTTTGGCTGGATAACTATTTTAATAATCATTAATATATTATGGCAGGGCAAATATACTAAACTCAGCAGTTTTCTAGATTTTTTTTTAAACTGCACAAACTTTCATGCATTTCACATCATGCAAAAAAGTCATTCTTGGACAGGTGACACTTATTTCTTAACTGAATAAGGTGTAACATGCCCTTGGATTATTGAAAAAAAAGTTTATGTGAAGGATGAGCCTGGATGATGATAATCTCTTATAATGTTCCTTTAGAGGGACAGTATCTTTTTGGTCAGTTGTGTTGGTGTGTAATTTTTTGGGGTAAATGTTTTAATTGCTTTCTTATACATGTTTGTTTCTTATTTGGAAAGACCTAGTGATGCTTTCAGATAGCAGTGAATGGATAGTCCATTTGCTTCCTAAGTATTTCAAAGCTCTGTACTTTGTACATCAGTTGAAAACATTGGAATGATATGGTATACAGTCATTCTTCTCTGTAGGCCCCACACATACATTCAGCCCCTAGATATAAAGGTAATCAGGTAAATATTTTGGAAGAATTCCAAATTGAGTAGCCTACTGCTGTTTTGTACTGCATGTCTAGAAGTGGAACAATGCACTTAGGGCTAAATCTGGGTTGTTGATTTCACAACAACTGAAGTCATAACATGGAGCTCTTTGCTGTTTTGTATTGCAACTGAATTACTATGTACATGTCTGAAAATATAAAACTATGTTAATAGTTTAAGTAATTATTATTACATGTGATTTATCATGCATAAAAGGACAATAAGGACCATCACAGAAAAAATGGATTGCTTACGGATGAAGCAATTATACTTTTGTCATGAGTGAATTGGGATTAAAACATCTATTTCACTGTCTCATGATTCGTTATCAACTAAATAAATTGAAAAATTAAGAAGCATGAAGTTAGGTTGACCTATCTACACTGGAAACTTGCCCTCATAGCGTAGCAAGTATAGAGCGGATTCTCAACGAATTGAGCCAGGCTTTACAAAGCCGGTGACCTAAAAATGGCAGACGTACATGAAAGAAAAACCGCCTAATCTTTTAATAGTCTCTCCGCCTCCCCACACGTCGTCCCTGCGGGGTACAGTAATTAAATCTCGGCTCCAACCTCCAACTACGTCTACTGGGGCTGGGTAGTTCTGTGAATATCTCTGGTGATATTATCTCCGTAGATAGTCGATTCGTTGCTGCTCTACGAGCCAATTCATTCCTTTTTCGTCTCTGTTTTGACAGATAATAAAACAGAAGAGCTTTTTTCCTTCGAACGCCTTCAGCCGCCATGCTTTCTTCACCACGAGTTTAACTGATGAGCATGCGCACTTAATATTTCTCAGGTAGCTTCCGCATGGCGAACGGAGCCGAGATTTAATTACTGTATCCCGCAGGGACGACGTGTGGGGAGGCGGAGAGACTATTAAAAGATTAGGCGGTTTTCTTTCATGTACGTCTGCCATTTTTAGGTCACCGGCTTTGTAAAGCCTGGCTCAATTCGTTGAGAATCCGCTCATAGTCTAAGTTCGGTCAACTTATCTCAACTAGACATGGGCCTTTATATCATATTTGAAACTATTGAGTGATTGCATGTGGCATTTTATACTGACATGTGGTATTTTTAATTGTATACATTTATGAAATTTGGATCGCATTGTTGAATATCAACTTTTGTCATTCAGAGCAGTTATGCATATTATGGGCATTGTATTCAAACATGAACAAAGGTCATATTTTCAGAGACAAACTCTTTTTAATCAGCTACAACACAGATTGTTTTCAAGTGTGGCAGTGGTAGAAAGATTTCTTGTTGCGCACCACTACACAAAAACAATAACATCAAAGGACAGGGGGTCAAATTTGACACATATTTGACATGCATAACAATTGCATTGCTTATTGCTTCAAGGGTTTTTTACCAGGAATTTCTGGCCTTCATGTCTAAGTGGTTGGTGAAAGTCTACATGACTTTGTACAACTGTGGGAACACAGCAGGAGAGGGGGGCTGGGAGAGGATGAACTATTTTGGAATGTTTTTGGAAGTGTTTTTGTAGGCAGACAGAGCAGTTGTTAGTATACAGATAGAGTGTTACACTTATTCTGTCCCATTTTTGAAAAAAAGAAAGGTGTTTGAGTCTTTAAAGAATTGGTTTTATAAGGTGTGTAAAAAATCTTTTAAAAGGTAACAATGAGAAACCAAATTAAAATGAAGGTGTCAAGAATATTACTGTGATCATTGTATATTTATCAAAGTACCAGTTTATAAAAGCAACAAAACACAATGAAATAAAATAAAGTGGTTGGAAAGTTTGCATTTGATCATCTTTTGATCAACTTTACTGCCAAAAGGATCAGAATAAGTGACTTAATTAGTAAGGCAGATAACTTGAACTTTGTACATATTGCTTTTCCTTTAGTTTATCTGTTATTGCCAGATTTATGTTCCAGTTGTTACTTGTAGCTTTCTTTTTCAGTTGTTTATTTGGTTATTTTACATGTATATCACAAGATTGCAAAATAATTCAGCTCAGTCATATTATTTATACCACCTTGAAAAAAAAGAACTACACATTTTTGTTCTGTTTGGCGATTATATTATTTCTAATGGCTATAGTATAGGGAATCACCTGGACAACCTGCAAATCTCTTGGAGATCTTAGTCACAGTCTGTGATGAATTAAATTTTACAAGGTGACATGATTATAATAAGTGATTGAAGTGATATTGTTATATCTCTATGTAAAATCTTGAATTTAATTTCAGACGAAACTGATCACCTACTTCACCAATCAGTTGATCCATATTCAGCGAGCTCGGGCAGCCAATAATGGGGTATTGCCAGGGACGCTCACCAAGTACCCCAACACAGCCAGCTGGTTGGAGATAGTGGGACTGAAGGAGGAGGTCACTAAGGTTAGAATTATAAACTGAAGATATATGGTCCAGAGGAAAATTCTCAGTGTGAAGCTTATTATTTAATGGCTTTTACAGGACTTCTCTGCAGTCAATTTAAAAAATGATTCCCACCTAAATTTGCAGTTTGATATGGCGGTCAAGTACAATCTTCTGTTCTGTATTTCACTTTCACTTTAAACAATCTTCTAGTATTCTGTGTAATAATTGGGAAATGTGTGTATGCTGCTTGCTCTAAGCAAAAACCAATGCTGTCAGATTCTGGGTTACTTATGAAAGTCTTGTCTTTTGCAATACACATTGAATTAACAGCTGTAGTTTTTGGTATTAGACTGATAGCAGACAAATACGTTCAGATATGACACCTGCAAAAACAATTATTCAATGCCATTAGAATATGTTGGTCAATGTGAACTTTTTTACTACCCTCATGTCGGATACCTCATGATTATTTTAATATCTGTTTTATAACAAATAAAGAATGTTTTGATTTTTATGTACAGTATTAAATATTTGTACGTAGTGTGCCTGGGACCTCTATTGTCAGTGTATTGCACTGTAATGTTTAAAAGATGCATAATGTTTTTATTTAAGTGAAGTCATGTCATATTTTTTTCCATGCAGGTATTCCATTTGAAGCATCCATATCAGCCTAATTGAAACATAATAGAATTTTCTCTTTGCCATTGATTAAGCTTTTTGTTCACATTATTACAGGATATCTTGATTAAATTAAAATATCAAAGTGACCACACAAGTTACCATAAAGGTTGACCAGAAAATGTGCCAAACACTTAAAATTTTTACTTTTCAAGCAAGAGCGAAACCAGTGAAAAAAAAAGATGTATGATTTCTTCACTTTAACCAAAGCATTCTATAAGATCTAAATCATATTTTCAGGGCATCCTCACAGAGAGTGCAACAGTGGAGAAGCTGTTAGAAATGAGCCCTGACCAAGTAACAGATATGCTGCAGAGATATAAAGGAGGGTTTGATGAGACCAGCAGACTTAACAAGGCTTTGTGTAAACTGAAGATCTGTTTAGGTAATAGGTGACACAATTCTAAGATTTCACATACATCTTTGCAACAAATAGACTAGAATATTACAAAAAATTTTGTCAACAGTTGATTACTCTGTCTCAGTTGATACATGTCTGTGTGAGCATGTGCAGGTGCATCTTTTCCCAAAAATCAGAGTTGGTCAAAAGGCATGACAACTTCCTTCTTTGATTGGTAACAAAGTACTGCACCACATAGGTGCACAAACACTTGAATTACTGTAAAGAAGTAATTTTGTTGGTAATGAATGAGTAAATGTTACCCAAATTTTATTAATCGAAGCCCTGCAACAGTGGTTGGGATACGTCAAGCCAATGGATTGTGTTAGCTGCTTGTAAAACTGCGACTGTCATGTTTTGCACACAAAATGATCTATATGTCCAGCCAATTAATGTGGAATAGGTGTTTGTCATGTTCATAAGGGTACACAGGTCGTGCTCCCATGATACAACTCTGGAGTGCAGATGCCCCTTTTCACAAAAAGCAGAGTCGGTCATTGACCTCTGTCATCTTCCTTCAGATCGCCAGACCCATGGTGAGAAGCCAGGTGGCAGTGATGATTTCCACTGGGAACCCTCTGGCTCCAGCACCCCCACCACAGAGCAGGAGAAAGAGCGGGAAGAAGAACAACCCGAGATCCACCCCAAGCCCACCAGCAGGCCTTCCACGTCATCTCTGCCACCAAACACAGTTCTTGACAGACATTCCAGTGACTCCACCCCATCTCACAGCACACCTAACTCACCTGGTCCTCATCCATCACCAGACAGGTAAGTGCTCTTTAAGTGATACTCTCTTAATACCACATGAGAATTTTGGTCTTTGGTCATGGATTATGCTAGGGGCATACAGAAAATTTAGAAGATGACCACTTTGTTCTTGAGATTATCATCCAAATTATTAAAAATAGAGTTAAAGTGTACATGTGAAACTAGCAATAAAATATTCATTCATGACAGATACTTGAACTATTTGACTGCCATTAGATTCATCTAGATTTTATTTTCCAAAATCCAGAAGAAGATTAACACCACCACCGACACCTCCATTGGGCAGGCAGTCTAAGCCAAAGATTCACCCGACAGGCACTCCACCTCCATTGAAGAGACACCACATCATACTACCTGAATTTCCCCTGACTAAAAGCAAATCACATGAGTCGCAATTGGCAAATAGAGTAACAGAACAGAAAAGTAGCAAGTAAGTTCCAGATGTGAATTTTTATACAGTTTACTACCTGGTACTTGAAATGTAAGGTCTGTAGTTCTTTGGTATATATGTAGTCACAATATTGGTATTATTTATTTATTTCAGTTTTGCATATTTTAGCTATAGTTAAAGATGCATTATATGTCATCATTAAATGTTAATCTTTATCATTTAGTCTTGTACATAACTGAATTTATTTAAGGTCATCGTCTGAAATAGTATTTCTAGTGTTTAACATTGGTGAAAACATCTGCTTTTAGATATTAAATTTGACATATAAATTTTGTTTCAAAGATCTACAACTAAGAAGAAGCCAATTAATTTAAACCTGCATGGCAGCCATGACACCATTTATGATGGCCGCCGTATGTCCACAGACAGTGGAGAAAGTGGAGGGACAAATAGAGCAGGTATGTCTGTCTGGTCTTTAATAATTGAAGGCACCAATCCCAAGTACCCTGAATCAGAGCAGCTTGATTACGTTTTGTTCCCATATGAATCACCATTTATGTACACAAACATATTGGATGTTCTTATACATATATTGAAATCTTATTGTTGATTATGATTGTGGATTTTAATTTGCAAATTAATTAAGACGAAACCATCTTTGATTGTAATACAACTACTTTATTTCATAGTAAAGTAAAAGTAAAGTTCGCTTCTTATATGCCCCACCGCAGATGTGTCTCAGTAGGGTTTACAGGTGCAGTTTACATACAGATTTACATATTAATTTGTAATTGTACATGCAATACAACAAAATAGTATAGGAGATACACTACAAAAGTCAGGTAATTCTCACTCATGTTGCCTGCATGTTATGAATCCTTATTAACCCAAAGCATCAGGTTAAAAGCAGACACCCTCCTAGAGTAAAATTGTCTGCGAGAACTGTACCTCATTGTCCCGATTGTGTTGTTAAATATTATATAATAATATATATATTGTTTTTTAATGAATACAACAATTTAATCACCTCTTTTTCCAGATACTCTCATGGTGCAAAAGTCCCCTAAAACTGCAAGGAGTATGTTACATTCTATCAACCACAGGTAAAATGAATGGCAAAATTTTTATATATGTTTGTTTATTCAATATATATAACTTTAAGCTAAAAAAAGTTTTAACTATAAGTTAACAAGATTAAGGTGTATGTTAAAATTTATAGATCTGTTATATAATCCTTAATTCAGTGCAGTGTATTATTGTTGTTCATTTATTATTTACTTTTATAAGTTCATTTAAGCTGTGTTTGTTTGAGACAACCTGATGAATGTTGTTGAAAAAAAGAAAACAAAATTAGTTTGTTATGGTCTTAAACATAAAAAAGTTTTCATTTTGCACTTGCATGTTTTGGATTTTACTCTAGGATGTACACAATTTTGTTGCCTAAAGCTGATAATTATTATTAGCTATCAGTGATAATGAAGAAAGGCATGACATGACTTAGATTTACCCATTACTATATTAATAGCTATTTTTTGTCAGTGCATGAAATAGTGAGAAAGATGTTGGTTGTGGGGATTATTGTCTAGTCAGTAATGAAAAGTCTTTCTTTTTCAACTGCTGCCAAGGTTTACTAACATGTTTAAGTTAACTAGCAGTAGCTGTGACTACTGTTATCGGCCACTTTTTCGTGGATATAAATGTAAAAACTGCAAGTAAGAAGATCCGTTTTGCCAGCTTGGTGAAAGTTGGGCAGTGCCAATGTGCAATATCAATGTGGTGCATGTATACTTGATAATTGTTTGTGCAGACACTGGTTTAATTTCATAGAAGCAATGTGGCTATGAGCATATCCCTTGCTTTGTTTCTCTAAACCCTCTCTTTTGTATATTAGAATTAATGCATGATTATATTCTACTCCTATTTTGGATCTGTATCATTAAACAACTATACGTATTAATCTAACAGCCTTTAGGGACTCGGAGATCTTTTTTGTTTCTTCCAGAAATTGGTGTCTCTTGAAATGAACTGTTTATTTTCATAGCAAAGGTCATCGTTTCACCTTCTTTTGATGATGTTCACAAATAGTGAATCACTTTCTAAAGCCATATATGTAGGGTTACATACAATGCTGGGCTGAAACTAACATATGCATTTTGATCCAATGAATAAATAATTATAGTGAAGAAAATGACAAAAAAAGACAAATTATGTTTAATTTTGAATGAAAATAGTTAAGCCATGATTAAGTTGCTATTTGCCTAAAACTGAAATTCTGTTAGTGAAAGCCAAGCAGTTTGTGAACCCTAATACTGCACTGTTAAATACTTCTGATAACTGAGTACTCAGATTTGTTTTTTCAGTCAAATATTTTTTTCTCCAATGATCTGAATTTGAATCAAGTATTCCAATCTGCTTAAGGTTATATACCCTCTTAGACAAAACAAGGTAAAAATATATTTGTATAAACTGGTTGTTAATGTATTATCATATAATATTTTATGGACATGGCAAGTTTTCACATAAAAGCATAGTCAAGTTTCTGATGACATCATATATTGGCAGTTTTTTTTTTGGGGGGGGGGGTTGAAGGTGCTGTTTTTGGCTTCTTGATGTTCTCTGTTGTCTCAGCTTGTCAAAAAATATCTAAGAACAAATAGGAACATGAGAACTATGTTTGTAATGGTGCAACTGATTTTATGAAAATTACTTCCTTATAAAAAAAAATGAATTTTAAATGATGAATTTTAAATGAACCTTTGTAAATAAAATTGCCTAACATCAGGTAACCAGATGTCAAATCAAAATCTGTGTCACTGGATTAATTTTCATAGCTTTTGCATCAAGTGCAGTTTGTGGTAATTTAGGTCTAAGCGGTTGTGGAGTTGGCCTCCAAAATGATAGCTGTCTACATTCTATAAGAAATTTTGAATTATGTTGAAAATAGCTTTCTGACAGATAAAACTGGTACCTTAGCTATTAAGTCAAATGACATACCCACCTTTTATCAATTTGTTGGTCAACATAGTCCCTTAGTATATGCCAGATGACAGACATGATAGATTGATAAATAAATGAAAGAAATAACTTCAAGGTGACAAAATAATATATTTGTGGGTATATAACCTTACCACTTTTTACCACAAGGCCTTTCTGAGTTCTCAGTTTTTAGATGTAGTAGGATATATATGGTAACTTACCCTTTTTCTGTATAACTCACCTGTTCACCATATGCTTTGTATGTTTTTCTGCATAGATTCAGCAGTAAACTTATATTCGGAGATTGTGATTACTGCAGTAAACATGTGTTTAGAGGAAAAGTGTGTAAATATTGCAAGTAAGTGGACACCTTTGTGTGTGCAATCTTGTTCTCTGCAGCAGTTTGTGGGGGTCAAGTTGAAATATAAATGGGTATTAAACATGGTACAGGCACATCACACATTAGAACAGATTTATTTAATGTGTGAGGATATTAACCAACAAAATGAACGAAATTGCATACATTTTTATTTTGAAATTTGTGATGAAAAGCAAACATTTGTGAACACCAACCACTGTCTGCATTATCTTCACATATTTCATTGAAGTTGGGTTCTGAATTTCTTTTGTACATAAATGTATCACTATATGTCTTCTCCTAGAAATTGCTTCAGAGAACAAGCTATCCTTTCTCAAAATTATCAGATATTATGTCATCTTGAGTACGTAAAATGTTATGCTGGCAAAATGTATAGTGTAGTTATTTTATAATATGATGTAAAATGATTCTTTATATATAAAGTAACATTAAGCTTAACAAATAAAAATAACTTGCAATTTTATTAATTTGAAGAAGTTAAACTTGATTAAAAAAATTTTATCCCAGCTTTGTCTTTTATCACTATTTATAACAAAATTTTGTTGAAGTAAAAAAAAATTGGAAAATGATATTCAATCTGTCATTAGTGTTTTTTAGAGACTTCTATGAAAGAATCTAATTTTATTTCATATCCTAGGAAAAAATTCCATAGAGAGTGTGCTACCAAAGCTGCCCCAGCATGTGGACTACCGGACGAGTTCTTATATAAGTACTTAGAATTCATTAGACAAGATGGTAAGTCAGGAAACTTCACCACCGTTCATGTATGCCAGTGAAATTTCCCATATAACTAAAATGATTGACCTTAATTATTTTGTCACCTTTGGGTAGCAGTTGATTTGATTCCATTCTTTGGATTAATTTTGCTTGAGCAAAAAAATTTATATTCACATTCACTGACTTAAGCTCTTTTTTCTTTTAGTTTGATATAAATGGTATTTAGTTAGGATGTATCTCACACATAGTAAATCAAAGCTGTAAAGCAGATAATATTTTAAACATAGAGAAAAAAATGAAATGGAATGAAATACAAATTGTTTTAAAAATGAAACAACCAAAGGTAAATATGCTCATTACATTTTTATTGATAAATTTCTTGAAACCAACCACAAAAAAAAGATAATTTTCCACTTTATTATATATATGAGATAAAATGGAAAAAGTAGAACAGGTGATAAGTGCATTTCCATTGTTATTTTCCAACTGGAGATAACTATTTTTGTGATTAGATGATAACAAAATGTGCGGTGAGCTTAACCCAGATTTTAAATGTTGTTGTTTCAGGCGGGTCACCAGCTTCTCCAAGACATGTGATGGACCTATCAGGCAACAACCACAACCACGAAAGTAACAACAAGATGAAGCCTGTCCAGTCTGTCCCCACCTTTGTTTCAGTGCCAGACTCCAGCTCAAACCCCTCCTCCTGTAGCTCATCCACCCCCTCATCCCCCGCGCTGATCACCAACCCCTCATCCACATCCACCAGTATGACCCCACCCACCCCAGCAGGACCCAACTCTCCAGTGATCAGGGTCACAGAGTTCCAGTTTCCAGGTACGTGGATGTTACCATGGTTACAGTCAGGGTTGATTTGCATAATATAAATGCAAGAGGAGGAAAGATAAAATTGGGAAGCATAGATCCTGAATTTGATAGGTGAATTGATGGGCAGTTTAGGGAAAGCATGAGATAAACAAAATGTGTGTGCAGTGCAGCAGGTGAAATGTAAATTTTGAGTGTGTCATGAACCTGTGTGAATCACCAACTTAATGAAATATTTATTGGCTTGTTTTGTTTTTCCCTTTAGAAACAAATGATAATAGCAGCATTGTAAGTTCTACAACAAGTGGCTATCTGAATACATACAATGGCTTTGAACCTAGGGTGAATGATAACCACAATGCGTAAGTATTTTTATTAGCAAACTTGAATGACATAGTTACATTGCTGATCTCTCTCTCTCTCTCTCTCTCTCAAATGAATTTAGAAGGATAGAGACCTCCAACCAATAAATTCTAAAATACCTTTCTCCAGAGGTAGTTAACTGATGGGTAATATTTTATTTGTTTTCAGAGATGTTATAAATACCAACACGTCAAATGACAGTGACAAAACAATAACAGTAAGTACTTTTCTGTATAATAATACTGAATGCTACTAATCTGAGATTAGAAGTGAAAAAGATCAAATGAAGTATTGGGTAACTTCTTTATGTCTGAAATTTTTTATGAATACCATACTGTGTGTGTGTGTGTGTGTGTGTGTGTGTGTGTGTGTGTGTGTGTGAAAATATTGATTAAATAATACGATTTTTTTTCAGAGTAATTCAGAAAAAATAATTCCTGACCGCACAGATTCCATAGACAGTCAAGATGATGCCCTGCTGCATCGGGCTTTAAGTGTAAGTTAATATTACTAAAACATTTTACTGAAGTAGTTGCTTGCTTTCTTTAATATGTGTTTTAGACCACAATTCAGTAAGATCAAGATCTGTTACATTAAGACATCTTTTGTATATTACAAATTCAGATACATGTCATGTTCTAATCAATTGTTGACAGACTGGGTCTTGACAGTGTACTGTTTTTGTTTTCAGATATCTGTTCAGATAAAAGAATGGGACATCCCTTATGAAGACTTAACAAGGGGTGATATAATAGGTCATGGAAGGTTTGGAACTGTATACAAGTAAGTTTGCTTGTTTAGAAATAAGTTCAAATTGATTTTGACAATTGTCGAACAATATTTTTTATGTTGGTGCATGTGTCTTTTAAAAAAGCAGCGAATGACAAGCTCTATCTCATTCAGAATTCCACAAAATCCACACCTGTCATAGAATTTATTTTGAAATTCTTGTGGTTTTAAAGGTCAAGTGTGTCCAGAATGTGTTAAGATTGTAAAGAGATGATTTCTTATTGCTTGGTAATGTATTCTCCACCCCCCACCCCCACCCCCCCCCCCCCACCCCCCAATATCCTTGACACAAGGCTCATGATCCCATTCCTTGTAGTACAGACTAATTAGGATCACAATGTCTTTTTCAGGGGTCATTGGCATGGAGAAGTAGCAATCAAAATGTTAAACATGGACCCTAATGCAGACAATCAAGCACAGTTATCAGCATTCAAAATGGAGGTAGGTGATATTTGTGATGAATTTCTATATGGCACATCCAGTGATGTTTCTATTCTCCTTATAAAAATTATTTAAATTTGAAAATTACTGGCACTTTAAAAAAGGCCAATAAATTTGACTAAAAATTCTAATGTACCATTAAAAATACTTAGTTTATTAAATTAATTGGCACACTTTGTAAGTTTCTTAAAAATATGAGTTTGCATTAAACTTTAAAAAAGCTTATGCCTTTTGTGTTGGAAGAACAACGAAATGTACTGTTGACATAAAAGATCATCCAGATAAATCCTTGGTTTTAAATATGTGAAATATTTATCTGCAAACATAGTTTGGATATGATTGTTAATTTCCAGGTGGCAATGCTGAGAAAAACTAGGCATGACAATTTAGTATTATTCATGGGTGCTTGCATGAAGCCTCCGCACTTAGCCATTGTAACAAGGTAACATTCATTCACTGCCAACAAGTTATGATTTTAGATGAAGTGTTACAATTGCAAGAAGTTTTATCTATATTGATTTCTGTTTTAATTTGATGGTGATGATATATTTATCACTAGATTTTTATTATTACTATTGTATTTTTTTAAAAACGACATAATTTTGAGTTGTGATTAACTGATTTTACAATAAGTTAAATCTTTTTTCAATTTTTTCAGTATTCTGAAAGGATATACTCTCTATACTCATATCCACATGAGGAAAGAAAAATTCACCATGAATAGAATAGTTATCATCTCATCTCAGATAGTTCAGGGTATGAGCTATCTTCATCACAGAGGCATTGTCCATAAAGACCTGAAGACCAAGAATATTTTCCTGGAAAATGGGAAAGTTGTGATCACTGACTTTGGTCTCTTTAATGTTACCAGGTTGTGCCAAGGAAATGGGTGAGTAGTTATGTGTCTTGCATTGGATGGAATATAACAAATTAAAACTTTCCATAAACATAAATGTAGATATCTTTACCTAGGTTTCTTGCTTTCTTTTATCATGTTATTTCATCCAAAGCCAAATGGTTACACATCTTTTCTTTTTTTGATATAAACAGAATCCATGTAGAATAGATAATTTCCCCCTATGATACATTGACGAGTTACTACACAAATCTTACCTCTTTCATGATCTTCTGTTTCAGGAAGGGGGACTTCCTTGTCATTCCTCCAGGTTGGTTGTGCTACTTGTCCCCAGAGATCATGCGTTCCTTACATGCTGGAGAGAGAAATGAAGATTTGCCTTTCTCAGAGCATTCAGATGTGTATGCATTTGGGTAGGTGAACTATTTCTGCTTGCTGTTGCTGTGGCAAATCTTGTTGTTTTTACAGTTGATTGTGTTCTAGTTTTTCAAAGGCTTGCAATTCTTGACTATAAGCAATTCAGATCTGTTTTCTCTAAGTAAATGCTAAATGCAGATACTTGTTAATAAAGCTGGTGAGCATGAATTATTTTAGAAATACTTTTATATAATGATTACTTATTTTAGAAAAAGTTTTAAAAAATGCTTACCGGAATCAAAATGACAATAAACATTGATTCTTTTCAGAACTGTTTGGTATGAGATGTTCTGTGGTGAATGGCCATTCAAGAATCAGCCCCCAGAGTCCATCATTTGGCAGGTGGGGAGGGGCATGAAACAATCTCTTGGGAACGTCAATGCATCCAAAGACGTCAAAGTAAGTGGTGACAAGGTCGCATTATGTACTTTAGATAAAAGAAGACGTGGGTTTTTTGTTAGTATATGATATATTGATAGAAAATATGATTTGATTTGATTTGATTTAATGAAACGCACTATATTTTTGGCTCAGGTTGTTTAGATTATTGAGGTAAAAACCTGATGTATAACCTTCAGTTACTCTCTTGTACTATTGTTTATCCTAAGACTGGCTTGTCTTCCCTCTCCTAGGATGTATTAATGCAGTGCTGGTCCTACAATCCAGAATCGAGACCGGAGTTTGTCAGATTCTTAAAGATACTTGAACGTTTACCAAAGAAACCACTATCAAGAAGTCCGTCACATCCTATCCACCTTTCCCGCAGCGCAGAATCAGTATTCTAAATACAGTGAAGTGTTAACTTGAGAGAAGAGACTCATCCGGCTAGGAAACAGGCTTTCCATTCATTTAAGTCATTTATACGATGGTGCAGTTCTCTTATAAAAGCAAGCAGCAGATGGTGGGAGACAATGATGAGGGAATAAAGGTTGAATTTTCCAGAAGAGCAAAACCCTTACTGTTACAAAGCTGTGATTCACTCAGTGATACTACAGGATTTAACACTTAGTGTTACAATTAGTATTAAAAGGAATCGGCCATACCACTGCTGCAGCTGATGTGCAGTCTGCATGCTGTTGAAGAGTGCATCTGTTGTATTGTAATAACATAAAAAGTTCGTTTTTAAATGAAATAGTTGCTTTTATTTTGGTTTACTTAACATTCTTGTACCATGACAAATTTTTTGACAATTCTGCTGTTCTCTCTTTAGTTTGATACCTTTTTATAGTTGCCACAAATTTGTATTCTCTTTTACACCCAGTGTGAAACGTTAACTTCCTCTCAGTCTTAAGTATGTGTAAGGCAACTTTTTATTAGTGCAGATGTGTAAAGATCATCTCGCACAAACTTCCAAGAAGTTTGAGAACACCCTATGACAAGTGCATCTGTCCACTCTTCATGTCAGACTTGTACATCTTACGTATTACTTTAAAACATACCAGACTTGTGCTATAAGTTTTCTCTTAATTATGTGAGCAACGTTTAGACGCCACATTATCTTGTAATTTGTTTTGTTCATTTCAGCATGTGAAAGTTGCACAGTGCTGTTGTAAGATAACACCTGCTTGTTTGCATCCAAATTATGTGTATGGTAACATGCTGTAAAAAGAATTGTACATGTTCCACTTCATCCATACGTCATCAGTTTATGTCAGTGCAATAATATTATGATATAATAATATATTGGACAAACGATAATTGTAAATAATGACATGAATAAAATTGTATTTAACTTCTGGATATGTTTGTCAGTAAACATCCAGTGTTTTTTGAGCAGAAAATTATTTAACTGCTATGAAGAGCTGTGTGTCATGTCCACCATAAATATCATTTGAATGGGTACATTATGATTATGTATTTTACTACATTGCGTAACCCTAATTGAAAATAATTAATCTAATTAAAAATTATTAACAATCTTTTTAAAAATGTCCCACCAAATTTTCAATTGCATGAAAAGATTCCACAAAGTTGTGTTTTTAAAGGTGAAATGTTTGAGACCAGCTTACACACATTAGGAACTTTTTATTTTGCAATTTGAATTTATAATGTATATTATACAAGTTCGCCCAAGCATAGGCTACAATTTGTTCCACCAAACCCAAAAGAATTTGTAAGTGCTATTCTACGACCTGGACCTTGTTTCCAGTCTTGAGATTCTCTGATATGGTTAAAAGTCCCCACTGGTTCTGGGTCTTCGAGATTCAGTGTAGGGGGAAGTATTCCTTTGTTAATTGCCAATATGGTTAAAATTGCTTCAACACTTCCTGCTGCTCCAAGTAAATGTCCAATAGCACCTTTGGAAGATGAAACCGAGAGGTGCTGACATTCAGGTCCAAATAGTTCTGAAATGGCCCGTGCTTCAACTGCGTCGCCAAGAGGAGTTGAAGTAGCATGAGCATTAATGTATGTCACATCTTTTGGTGTCAGATTAGCATTCTTTATTGCATTTCCCATGCAGCTGCGTGCACCAGTCCCATCTTCGGAAGGTGAAGAAATGTGGTAAGCATCCCCAGATAATCCATATCCAAGTACTTCAGCATACATTTTAGCTCCTCGGTTAACCGCATGCTCATAGTCTTCTAAAACCACAATACCAGCACCCTCCGACATTACAAAACCATCGCGAGATTTGTCAAATGGCCTCGAGGCTTTAGCAGGTGTGTCATTGAAGTTGGTGCTCAGTGCTCTCATTTTGGCAAACCCTGCTACAGCTAGGGGGTACAGAGATGCCTCTGTCCCCCCACACACCATTACATCAGCATCCCCATACTGTATAAACCTGGAAGCATCCCCCAGGGCATGGAGTCCAGTAGAACATGCTGTGGACACTGCATGGTTTGGGCCCTGAAAAAGAGAGCAGAGACTTTGAAGTCACTAATACTACATTCAAATAGTGAAATAGAAATTATAGTATCAATGAGGGTATGTTTATGTTATTGTTGAAGCAATAAAATAATTTTTTGTACACCAATATAGTACAGCAGGGGCGGATTCAGAGTTATTTCCTGACAGTCTTCCAAATTATCTTTGCTGATCCGTTCTTCATTTTTGACCGTCTTCCGACAGAAAAAATTAGATACCCGCCAATGTAAACTTGAAAATCTGACCGTCTTCTGGAAGACCCAGAAGACGCCCTAAATCCGCCCCTGTACAGAGACCATGAAGTCACTAATTCTACATTCAAATAGTAAAATAGAAATTCTAATATCAATTACTGAAGCAATAAAATAAATTTTTGAACAGCAATATTTTAATCCTGCCTCCATGGCCTACTTCATACTTTCTTGGAAAAATATTATATTGGAAAGATAACTGACTGGCTTTCATACCTTCAAGCCATGCCTCAAACTAATGTGTCCAGCACTCATATTAACCAAGATTCTGGGTATAAAGTGAGGTTTTATTTTGCTGTATTTGCCATCTGAAAGTAAAGCTCCAGCCTCATGTATTTCTTCCATTGAAACCATTCCAACGCCGACAGCTACCCCTAAAAATAGAAAATAACATAGACTAATGAGCCATTTCATCCCTTTAAACAAAAATCATAATTTTGATTTTTCTATATGTCATTGGGATTTTTTATCAAGTTAACACTAGGTATTCATTACTTAATCTTTGCACTTACTGCATGCTGTTATACATAACAATTCACTTTTAATTCACCTGTTCTCTGCCTTTCCTTGTCAGTCTCTGGTTTCCAGTTGGCATCTGACAAGGCCTCACTAGCTGCTGCTAGAGCATACAATGTAGCCTGTGCCATGGATCTCCTTTCTCTAGAGGAAGCAATGTCCTCCAGGTTCAGTTCTCCTGGACAACTTCCTATGGGCACACGCCCTGCCACCTGACTGGGAATACCTGCAAATTCTACACCAAATGGCAAACAGCATCAATCAATATTGATATATCACTCTAGATTTCAACAATACACAAGAATTAATTTTCAATAATTTGAATAGACTTTAATTATCATTTTAGAAGTCTTAAGATTCATGGGTGTTCACTAGTTGAAACTTTTCAATTGATCTGTACAAAGAGGTTCATTGAACAGCAATTAGAGAAATGAAAGGTTTTCACCAACAATGTTGTCTTAAGAAAATAGGTATCAAAAAGCAATTATAGCTTATATCTTCTGATAACTGAACCTTCAGTCTATTAATTGAAACTTGGAACTAATGTAACATTGGGACATTTACAATGTATTTCATACATACTTTAATATTTTTTATAATATACTGTGCAGTACTTCAATATTTCAAATACACTATTTCTTGTCTCCAGTTTGAATTCAGGGAGAAAACAGGAATAAATGGACACAATTGAAAACTGGTTCTTGCCTTTGCCATCTAGTTTAGTCAGGCCACAGTGACCTTTGATGACTCTCTCCCACACATGTGCCGTGCCACAGCCCAGACAAGTCACCAAACCCAGACCCGTCACCACCACACGCCTTGGTTGAAGCATGGCTGTTTAACTTAATCTTCCAAGTCCTCCTTGAAAGGTGAAGGCTTTGATCAAGTATATGAGCCCATTAAAATATACTGTTAAATTACAAATCATGAAGTTTGACATGGGATCCTGAGACACCAAAACTCATAGTAAAAAGAAAAATAAATTTTATTTACAAGAATGGAATTTTAATAAAATCTAATACTATTATTGATATTGATATGCAGTACTAGTGTAATTTACACCCGTGTTACTACAATCTACAAGTCCAGGAAGTAATGTACGTCAGGATTAATTAATACCTGTAGTACCAGTACATGTACATGTACCTAATTACAGTAGAATCAGATTAAATACTTTTTAAAAAAACATCTTTACTAAAGTACTGCATGCCAGTCAATCTGAAATCAGCTTTCTCAACTGTATTTATACAACATACTTTATCTTATAGTTTTAACTACAAACACGTGTGAGATATTTAAAAATAAACGAAGTAAATAGATACCCACCCCCCTTCACGGTTCTACTCCACTGGCCAGCACATGATAACCATTCACTGCGGAGCTATCACCTCTGACCTTTGACCTCAATTGCTCTGACATAGTTTACGTTTTGCTGAGTGACGACCGACGCACAATAGTATTTCCATATCGTTAGATCTTATTCGGATATATTAAACGGTTCAACAGTCCATGTCAGCATGTTTCTGTTCACACCAAGGGGAAGGTCTGGGTCAGTGGGCTCAGTCGCTTCTACTAGGAGAACAAGTGTGAGTTCAGACATGGAGTCTTTTCGTTCAAGGCAACCACGTATGGAGGGAAATCTGAAATGGGTAGACACTCTGTAAGTTTAAAGTCTTCACAATATTTACTGTTTCTATTTTTTGTAACACACACAAAACAACCTGATTTTTAAATCGATAAATGATTTTTGCTTTATATGTGATCCGGCCCACATCAATAGTGCCGATGCTTAGGACAACCTCTGAAAAAAAATAATTTAATTTATTAAAGGGAGGGGGGGAGGGAGCTAACAAGACAAGTGCAGGTGCATGGGATTTTATGCATTTAACCATTAAAAATGTCGAGTTATGCAAATAGATGCATGAAACTTAACAGCTTCTTTTTCATATTGTTTGTAATTGACAGGATCTGCAATTGTGAACAGCATCATTTATTACAAATTTATAAACTATTGAAAATGCACCTGGAATCATATTTGAAAGGCATAAAGTTTCATGTAAAAAAAACATCTAAAAATAAATAAATGAATTGCCAACTAATTTATTTGAGTAGCAGAGACATTGCTTAAAAGCCATAGTCTGAAGGTTCGTTGATCGGAAGGTTCGATAGTCCTAATTAATGCATGAAGAAAACTGTATGGTATACTGGCAATAAAGTGAAGTTCATCAGAGGCGTGTATATATGATTTTAAGGACAAATGAACCTTTGGATTTTCAAGACGCCATCCGCTTAAAGTCATCACACAAATTGATTTAGAAGAGATATTGAATATCACAGAGTTGTGGTGGTGGTGGGGGGATACTGCAAGTTTGCAGAAGTCTGCATGGTTTGGTCTCATTCGATTTAGCTTTAGTACAATTTTCCTACAGCGTTTTTCATAGGCCAGTGGTCACTTTTGTACTAGTATATAATAAGCCTTACTTCTTGCAATTTTAGATCATGCTCCTCCCTTATTTTTATCTCAGTCATTTGCTTTTAAAAATCTTCTTGCATTGAAAATAAATAGAATTTATAGTTGAACTTTAAGTAAATAAATGATAATAAGTCAGCGGAAAATGAAAAAAAAAATACCAAAATGCCGAGGACTCTCAGATTTTTTCAAAATAAAGGTTAGGGGAAAAATATCTTTTGTAGATTAAAAAAACACACAAACAGTTTTGTGCTGTATAAATAGTTGAAACTTTAATGTTTTTTTTTTCTATTTGTTTTAGGGAATGTTCACATGAAGTGATGTGTTGTCGCTTCCATCCTGAGGGAAATGTATTGGCAGTGGGTCAAGCAGATGGGACAATCAAAGTAAGCTTTGATAGAGATACTTTTTACCCTGTGGCATATTTATTGGCCAGATAACAAAATCGGTGCAGTATTTCAATTTGTAATGGAGATAGGAAAAACAAAACTTTCAACTCTGGTTGGCATCTTATGAGACTAGAAAAGGTGAGAATACACATAAAGTGTTGCTAGGTTTTTAAAGATAAGATGGAAACTATTACTGCAGGTAATATCATCTTTAAAAGCAATTATACGGAGGTGATGCACAAAACATGGTGGAATTATACTTTTGTGTAATTGTTTTACAGAACTGAAGAGAAAATAATCATTTAGTTTCATGTTTGATCTAAAAATTCAGTAAAATTACTTTTTACATGCCTGAGATTCTAATTTTTTATTTTCGTATTTTCTTAATTAATTTAGATCTATTTTATATGTGTCATTGTGTATGTGTGTGAAGAAACTATATAGTGCCAAAGAAAGAAAATCAACCCTTGAATTGATGGTTCTTCTACCTAAGTATGTTCACTTGGGAAGAAAACTTATTGATTGCAGAACATGGAGAGTTAAAAGCCATTAAGAAGAATTCTCAGAACTAAATCTAAATTATCAAAAATCAATAAGGGTACTATTTATCAGATTTACCTGCAATAGGTAGAATACTAACAGCAGTAAAGTGTGTGTGTGATGCCATTAGACGCAGAATAGAACACTGGTGCTCAAGGCTGGAAAATTCTACGATTGATCTGCTGTAAATTATTCAAAGTGAACTTTCAATGATTTCCAGTCATCAAATGCACTAGCTCAGAATTCCCAGAAACTTGCCAATATACATTTTCTGATTTTCCTGCTTTATTTTTTATAAGAAAAAAAAATCGATGATAAATTTTAGGATTTTTATTGCTTTAGGCCAGACAACATTGATAAGTTGGTTGACATGTGCAACCAAATCTGATTTTTTTTCCTCTTAAAAGAGGAAAATGCATTTGGCCTGGTTTGGAGAAGTGGAGAAAAAGTGACATTATGAAAAATATTGACAGTGTCGTTTGTATACTGAAAAATTACCCACAATGTATTTGACCAGCATTAACAGTTTTTATGTACTTAAAACCTCTTTACAAAAAACTCGCCAACCAATATATATCAGTAACAGTTCTGTTTGGCCCTACAGCAGTTCTAAAGATTTTTTTTATCAGGCCTTGCATAGTCAAGGCAGTAGAACACAGTTACTAAAATATTCATGGCAGCATTCATACACTGTACCTCTCAACATTATATCTTTGTCATTTCAGCATACAGAAAATGTTTGCTGCTACCTGTAGGGCGTGGATTCTATGCCCATGCTTTAAGTGAAGCAGATATATCTTGTAAATCAATTAGCGATACCACCAACACTTAAATCTCATATGTTTAAAATATATATACATAGATACATCATTTCTTAGCTACTAGAATTATACCAAAATAAACTCACGCTCAGTATATTTGATTTCATGTAGTAAGTTGGGTGCATTTTCTCATTTCTTAGGTTTTCAATCCAGACACGGGGCAGCTTCTCCATGTATTATCAGATGATGAGACCATCCACACTCATTTACCAGTGACCAGCATTAACTTTGTCATAGCAATGGCAGGAGATGACAAAATTGAACATTCTCACATCCTGATGGCAACATGTAAGTCTCCTTGTTTTGATTTTTTTAATAGAATTCTGTTTAAAATTATTTTCATATTGCAGAAATATTTCATTATCTGTACATATTTTACAAGCAATACTGGAAATTTAAAATTCTGTTTATTAGAATAAACATTTTTAATTCTTTAAGTGTGTCTTGTCGAAGTAGCATGTGTTTTTAAACCAGCAATGCTGTGGTATCAAATTTGAAAGCAAGTCTCTTTTGTAAAGGATTAGCTAGATGTTTTAACAGTTGGTGTTGTAACCAGTATTTGGCGTGAAGGGTCCAATGTGTAAACTTGTAGAGCTGGTAAACAAACTTGTTTCTCATTCATCATTGTTGGCAGCAATGTCAACTGTTCAGCCCAAAATAACCCAAGTGAGCAGGGCAGTGAGCTTGCTGTGTGAGTGACAGGTGTTTCTATATAGCTATCAGAGATAAGATCACATTTAAAGATCAAATAAATCAAGTGTGTTCCGAATTTACAGATTAATCATCAGATTACCTCAATTTTGCTTTATCACACATAAAGTATAATGGATAATTCTACTCAGTATCACATTTAATATTTCTTGATGTGTTTTTAATCATTTGTGCATACAACCGTGGGAATTTAACTGTAGGAGAACAAGGTGCATATCCTGTAATTCTTGTATTGGCAGGCTCCCTAGGAAATAATGCCTTTCGTTAAAAGCATTAAAAGTGTGTGTGGCCAGAGTGCAAATAACTGCTGTACCCTGCGTCAAAATGACACCAGGCATTTAATTTTTATTGAAACAAAATGTGCAAATCATTATCAGTGTTGTTTTCTTGTCATTTTAGTGAATTGTCAATTTGAATTACACCAGTGATGAGTACCATGTCCATTGATATTTATAATAACAATTATAAATATTAATACTTAATTAAGAACTAAAATGTGTAAAAACTATATTTTATAGGCTCTCTACACTATTGCTTTTTACACACATATTTATACAAAATATATTATTAACAAAATAGGCATGAGGACTAGAAAATAGCAGAGGATCATAGACAATGGCAAGTAATGGGTATCTCGTTTTGTTAATGCTTTCAGTTATATATACATGCATGGCTCTTAAGCATGATTCACTTAATAGACTGAGCAGCAGCTTAAGTTTTACAGGGTCGTTTCCTGCTCTGGTGGTATCATTAATCTAGTTTTTCTGTCACTATGCTTTTTACATTTCAGTAAGAAATGAGTTTCAGTTTCAATTTTATTGCAGTGGGGGCTCTTGTGATCTTCAGTATTTGACAGAAACCTTTTAGATATGAGCCAGTGCATTTCTTAAAACAGCATTATAAGGTTTTAATTTGACTATCTAAAGCTATTGATCCACGTAATGTTTGCACTAAGCAAAGATTCAAAGTCCTAAGCAAGTATTTCAGATAATCTCAAAAAAGTTACTTTTCTGTTCAAGCAAGAAGAAATTTGCCAAAGAAGCATGTTGTTTATTTAACCCAACACATAAAACACATTTGCATAGTTTGCTCAACTTGTTTCCGCTGTTTTAACTCCACTTGTATAGCAGATGTATTTATACAATAGTGTATTCATTCTTCGTCAGTGTTACTAGCACTGTTATAAAACAAGGGCTATACATTTATCATTGTGTCACTTGCAATGAAGTAAGAACATAGGTATTTAATGGCTGAAATGGCCCTGCATGACCACCGAATGTATTTAGTTATTTCATTGACCACATATAACTGGGGTGAAAAACCAGCAAACCATTCACTGCCACCTGAGGGAAAACAGTAAAGAACCATGGCCTTTGTGTGTTTGCAAGGTGGTCGGAAATTGTACACAGTGGGTTTATAACTCTTGATTATCATCTTGAGACTGAAGAAAAGAATAACGAAGAAGAGCTGCAACTAATTTTAATTCACCCTTGCAGATCCACAAATGTATAATTTATAAATTACCCAGTTATTTTGTATAATAGCGTGTCCAAAAATGTTTTTAGCATACATTGAAAGAGCAAAATGCCAACTGAAGATCAGCATCTACTGAAAATCAGTATTTTGATGTAAGGCCATTTTTATACTTTTATAAATAAACTAAAAAACATTGTCCTCTTTTTTGACATTCAAATATTTCTGTTCTTTATTGCATACAGTTCAGTTCTTTGTCAGATTACATGGTGTTGGCCAGCTGTTACTTTACCAGAAGCCCCCTCAGAGTTCTGTTTTATTGTTATAGTTACTAAATCATTAACTGTCATTTCCTCCTCTCTCCTCGTTTAGAAATAATAATTCATCACCAATAACTTCAATGATGATGCCTAGATTTTTCTCTTCTTTAATTTGAATATTTTGCTCCCTTCATGCATCAACACACATGCTTTGCATAATCAAAGCAGACGTTTCTATACTTGAGAACATTGCACAACCCTAACTACAACATTAGGCAGTAGAGTAATGGGTTCTCGGGATATACATCATTTTCACTGATTCAGCAACATGAATCGATTTGCTGTTTTATAGAAAAAAGCACCAGTTATAACTCAACGCCAGGCAATAACACATATAAGATCACAAATTGTAATGGGCAATAAAGCAATGAAAGTTAGCAATGGACAATAAAAATATCATAACGTTTTAAAGTGCTTTTTTTCTGCGGGAGGGTTAGCCCAATAGGTGAAACACTAAGATTTCTTAGTAAGGCAGCAGGGTTAGCCCAATAGGTGAAACACTAAGATTTCTTAGTAAGGCAGCAGGGTTAGCCCAATAGGTGAAACACTAAGATTTCTTAGTAAGGCAGCAGGCTTAGCCCAATAGGTGAAACACTATTCCCATAGATTTTAGATCGATCTATCTCCGCAGGGAGTCTCACTAGATTACTTTCAGATAATCCGACTTAAATGTCCGTCCCACCTACTACAAGCTGTAAGTGGGTAATTAACTTTCGTGTCCGCCCGGCTGACAGCTATTTAGGGTGAACCCCCAGGGAGTTAAGTCAATCTAAAGTAGGTCGATCTAATCTATGGAAATGAGGTGTTAGATTTCTTAGTAAGGCAGCAGGGTTAGCCCAATAGGTGAAACACTAAGGCTGTATTCCCAGAGCTTTTAGATCGATTTAACACCGCGGGGAGTCTCACTAGATTACTGTCAGATAATCCGGCTTAAATGTCCGTCCCGCCTACTACAAGCTGTAAGGGGATAATTAACTATGGTGTCCGCTCGGCTGACTGCAATTTAGCGTGAACCCCCAGGGAGTTAGGTCTATCTAAAGTAGATCGATCTAATCTCTGGAAATGGGGTGCAAGATTTCTTAGTAAGGCAGCAGGGTTAGTCCAATAGGTGAAACACTAAGATTTCTTAGTAAGGCAGCAGGGTTAGCCCAATAGGTGAAACACTAAGATTTCTTAGTAAGGCAGCAGGGTTAGCCCAATAGGTGAAACACTAAGATTTCTCAGAAATGCACACGCCCCTATAAACAAACAAACAAAGTACCGTGTGACAGTATTCTAAAGAGGTGGCAAAACAGTGTGAAAGAGTTGCTTCATGCTATGAAGTGCAGTGTTCAGCCAGATTAATGGCTGGAAAGAAATTGAATGTTTTTTCCTCTAGTTCCAGCTGTGCTTCAGTGCAATAAACTTTTTCTTAATTTTCATAAAAGAAATTTTTGAGTTATTTCAAAGATCTGATCAATTGGTCAATTGTTAAACTACACAACTGATTATTTCTAGATGCCTCTGGACAGATAAAGTTCTGGCACTACACATCTGGTTCTTGTATCCACACAATCCATGAGGTGAGGCAGACGCTGACTTCCGCATTCACTCCTAGCACAGAAAAGTTTATCACAGCTGGTGCTGACTCTGAGATCCATGTCTATGACACTGAGAGCAAGAGGAAAGTTTTTACCTGTGAGCCAAGGTATGAGACTGTGGAGGTGGGGGAAAAATTGTGCAGGATAGATTTAAAAAAAAAAAGAGATTGGTGCAGATACACGTCTATATTATTAACTGCTAGTTAGGCCATTTAGAGTTTTAATATTAAAAAAAAATTTGTAGGCTGCAAATGACAAATAATGTAAATTCTTCCCCATAGCTCCTGTATTGATAAAAGCAAATACATAATTTATCAAGCCGATAAGTTCAGACAAAAATTGAGGAAAAATAGATTCATTCATTATTTCTATATGTAGAATAACCAAAATAAGGACAGTCTTTTTTTCATAAAATTCATCTTCAGTGAAGTCTTTGCACATCAATATTTTGAAAAAAAAGTAGGAGGAGCAATTGGGCTATGAGCATAATCCAGCAATGTATTTTATTTGTCACCTTTCAGTGATAGTAGAGATTTGATGAATGGTCATCGGCTGAGGGTCTTTGCCTTGAAATTCCATCCATATGAACCCAACATCTTCATATCAGGAGGGTGGGATGATACTGTACAGTTCTGGGATCTGAGACAGAAAGGGTCCACCAGGTGAGGAAATTGCATTTGAATTGTCACTCCTCAAGTCTCGGTCAAAATCCATCATAATATTGTCAACCAGGGGATATTGTTAAAGCTATCAGATATGAAAATTTCGTTCTTTTTAATGTTAATCCTTACAAGGGAGTCTAGATAAGAAAAAACGTTTTTCAAAACAGCTAGAGTAACATGTTGTTCTTCAAACTTGTCACTACATAATATATTTCAGTGAAGCATATTTTAAATTTTTTAAAGATAATCTATTCAATCATAACAGTTATGTTATTGTTGTTGAAGGTCACTGTTTGGTCCACACATATGTGGAGATGCCTTGGATATTGATCCAGTTCATAACCACATCCTCACAGGCTCTTGGAGAAAGGAGAACACACTGCAGGTACAAGATTATATTACATGTACCACTCCTATGGATATTGCATATGGTAGCCCAGATAATCCATAAATGAATAGAACAAAAGAGAGAGAGAGAGTTGGTATCATTAGATTTGCATGAACCTACATATCAGTACCGTTTACAAAGGATGTTAAATTCATGTCTCGGTGTCTGTTTCATTAGAGAAAACTAAAGGCATATTTTCAAATGTGAAGTTCTGCTTTACTTGCAGATCTGGGACTTTAATAATGGAGCTAAGATCAAAGATGTTCCCATAGACCACATGCATTCAAGTCTGGTGAGTGAAACAGTATGGAAGTGAAATGGCACAGGCCTCAGATATCTGCACTGTACTGCAAATGCAGAATGAATTTTTTATTTTTATTTATTTATTTTTTTTTTTGTGTGTGTGTGTGTTTTAAGTCACGGTTTTCATTTATATTGGGTATTTTACTGAGACTGTAGAATAAATCTGCATCAAGTGAATGCAAAGGTTTTTCATGATGTTTTTTTATCATTAAACAGAAGTCAATTCAGTCGTCTAATTATGATAGTCAAGACTGAAGTTGTAATAGAAAAGTTCTGGTTTCCTTCCAGCTGTACTGTGCCCAGTGGCTGGGGAAAGACTACATGGTGTGTGGTGGATGTGACCACAACATGGCCATGGTCATTGACAGAGGCACACTGAATGTAAGTTTGGGTTTTTGAGTTACAGCATTTTAAAATTCAGACCAACTAAATCAAGATTCTACACAATGCCATGACCATTGGCTATTAATTACGTATTGTTATATGTTGAATTTAAATATGTAAATATTAATTAATGGAAATTATAAGCATCACAGCTTGTTGAAAACTTCACACATATTTGATGGGAATAATTTTAATTCAATCCAATATGATGGTTTAACTATCTAGAGTAAAGTATAAAACTAATGTTATGTGATGTTTGTAATACACAGGTAACTGGGCAGGTGTATGATCTCCCTCAAGGTGTTTACTGTGTGGACAGCACAAAAACAGGAGCCATCCATAAGCTGGCCATTGGATCTGAACACCAAGTATACATTGTCAAAAATGAAAAGAAGTGAGAGGAGACTTAGCACAATTTCTTCTATATGTTGAATGAGAGACCTTTTTAGAGGACCTACTGTAGTGAATATGGTAAATGTAACAGTGGCTCAAGATACTACTCAAACTATTGAGTTATGTATACACAATGTCTGCCCACCTCTTTTGTGCCAACAACCATCCAGGTATATTGATATACTTTGTACAATATATACATATCAACGTTTTATAGAGAGACAATCTAGTAAAAATGACAGGAAACTTTCCAAACCAGCAAAAAGAGGCAAAGAACTGCTCGCCACTTTATTTTATTCCATAATTACATATGGTTTAACATTTTTTAACATGAATGCAGTGTCCAAAATTATTTTAAAAGAAAATACAATGTTATTTGTAAAAAAGATTTTTGAGATAGGTATTCCTGGAAGCAGCATGCACTATTCCGTCCACATTACTGCAGTGTCTAAAAGTATTTTAAAACTAAATAGCATTTTATTTGTAAAAAAAAAAGATTTTTGAGATATGCATTCCTGAAAGCAGCATGCACATATTCCGTCCACATTATATATTGTTAGTGTGTTGTTATTGGCATTCTCTATAAGATAAAGTTCTTATTATTATGTAACAGGCATAACCATTCAGTATGCTGATGTATACTCAGAAGTGATACCGATGTCCTTTTCAAAATATTGCTTATTAAGTTACAGTGGATTTGCTACTCTACAAAGTTCAGATAGAATGACTATAGTGTTTAGTATTATATAATGTGTATATTGTGTTTAAAGACATTGTATTGTATCTATTAGCATAGCAGAGCAAGATATATGTGTTTAGAAGTGCTTCCCTAATCTCATAACTTAAGAGGCAACAATACTGGTCTTTGTTAAGTGTGTACATTACATATTAAAATGGATAATTTTATTGTAAATGTCTGTGACTATTATTTGAGCTTCATTTGAAGTGTATGTATTCTTCCTGCATCATTGTGATATTTTGAAAAATGTGATCATTAAAGTTGAGTTTCAGTAACTCAAAGGCGAGTTGTAAAGTTTTTTTAAATATTTTCACAAAGCAACCATGCTGGCAGATATGGTAATTTTAATTACTGATTTACAATTCCCAGGAGTTCAGACTAGGACCTAAAATGTTCTCTCCATCACTTGATTTGGTTTGTGGCACCTCTGGAACAGAGTATAAAAGAGTGTCATCCAAACTTGAGCACTGAATGCTGTCATCATATAAAATCATTTGTACTGGTGGGTTAGACCAATGAACATGCTGCGTAGATCTCGAACTCTCAGAAACAGGTGACCTACTTTCCTCAAACTTCCTGTAGGAGAGGAGCTGCAAGGATCTGGCTAAAATGCATGCATTTTTCTTTTCTACTGAAGCACAGGGTGGGACATCTAACAGTAGGCTGGCTCTATATAGTTCTCCAGGACTAAAAAAACAAAAGTCGCTGTAAATGACGATGTAATATCAGAATGACACCCATTTCTATTGATGACTGTACTTATATATATCTGTGATAAATGCAAAAGGTTATCCAAAATTAGTTTTCAGATTGCATACTTCCAATTTGCTTGCACTTGAAGATTCAATTTATTCCTTGGATTTAATCATGTACTATTCTAAATTTGAGTGAAGTTAATCAAAGGTAAATTGGTCACCAGATACTTGAAAATGGTGCAGTTGTGTAAGTGAGATTAAAATGGTGTAGGATTTTTCACATGCAAACAATATCATAAAAGATAGTCATGCTGTTTATAAAAAATAATTTATTGGGTACACTTGCTTAACATGCACATACCCAAAGACAACAAAATACTAGTGCAGTTAAAAACCTCATTGACTTTGATTTGAGTTTCATGCTGAATAAACAGAAAAAAAGGAGTTATTAAAATAGATAAAGTGTTCACTTTCAAAGGCTTAATTACATCATGGGATTGATAGGTTTACAAAAATAAAAAGTATACATAATATCTAACCAACCTACTAAACCAATATTTCTTCAAATAAACCAAATTACCTCCAAACTACCATTTAAATAAATGGCAACTTTGACATCTGATTTCTCATTTAACACTCTACAAAATGCAAAAGAAATGCACAAGTTGGACTGTCCTTTCCACCTTCATTTCAACGGTTCATACTCAAACAACATGCAGCCCCAAAAGAGGGATGTGGTAAAAACAGACATGCATGGGCGCTCCAACTCGCGTATATATGATCCAACCTTTGTGCTAGAAACAAATGCATGCAGTTGTGAATCAACATTTTCACCTATCATAGTCTGAAAATGAGGAAGAATTTGCCGAGCTTTCCTCCAGCAGAGCATTTTCTTCTTCATCTCCATCACTGAGAAGAGCATCTCCCACCCCACTCATGGAGAAAACGTCCCTGGGGGACTGAAGAGATGACAGTGTTGACTTGGAGTCATCTGTCTCACTGGACGATGTCTCCCTGCTGCTGTTTAAAAGCATCATCATGGCAGTGTTCAGGCTATTATTACTAGTATCTAAGTTGTAGTGGTCTGAGGAGTCTATATTATCAACATCCCCTTGAAAACTTGTACTGTTCTCAGATTGCTCTGATATATCAGATTGCTCTAAACTGTCTGCAGAGTGGTTTACATTGCACCTACTTTCTGCTTTTGGTGTTTTAAACACTTCATAATCTGTTTCAGTGGCAGAAATTGTTTCGGAGCGGCAAGTTCTGAACGTCAGGTCTGTATCAGACAAGCTAGAAACTGTACTTTTATGTGATTCATTTGGTGGTTTGGCTCCAAGTGGAGCCCATTTCATTGGTGTGAAAAATACATCATCTTGATCTTGTTCGTTGGTAGGAACAGTAGCAATTGCATTCGCTGTACCATATGTTTCTTCAGCCTTTTCAGAAATCATTTCATCTTCTGGCAGTTCCTCTAGAGGACTGTCCATGTGAATCATTCCAGCACCTGCTCTGCCAGCCTCATGGCTAATACTGTTTGTGTTTTCAAACAAAGCGCTGTCATTGCTGTCTATTTCATCATTTACTACATTACTGCCACCTAGATTCTTCCTGTTGTTATCTTCACCAATATTGGCACTGTCATCTTCCTCAGTATCTGATTCGTTATTGGATGGTTCTTTTGTCTCAACAAGAGAGTCTAAGCTAGCAAACTTTTCCTCGTCATCTGCTAAGAACACATCACTCATTCTGCTGACAGAGGTGGCCAATGCAGCTAGTGTGCTGTCCACGTCAGAGTCAAGGGAGCTAAAATCTTCCTCTTGCATTGGAACAATTTCTTCATGCACTGTGTTATAAGGACTCCTCTGCAGAGAGGCATCCAGAGCAGCAAGTTTGGATTCAAGCAACTTTTCTATTTTCTCTAAACTTTTCTTTGTGGGTGGTTTCCAACCCATGCCTAATGCTTTCTTGTGTCTGGACTTTGTCTTTGATGGCGGTGCAGCAAACTCGCTGAACTGTATAGACCGCCTCATTTTTTTAAGACTTGTCATCAGTTCCACACCAGCTTTGTTTTTTAGTGGATTTTCAAAAATAGTTTCCCAAACTTTTGCTGGAGGCATGGAAAAATTCTTGTTCAAATAAATCTCTTCTACAGATGGTTCTGAACTTTTTCTCTTTCGTGTCTGTTTCCCTTTTGCCTCTTTTGGACATTTGCTTGACATTTGACTCTTATGATTATTACTGTCCCATTCATCCAAAACATCCATGCTCTCTTTTTGTGGTAAGCTCTCCATATCTTGATCATCTGATGAGCAAATCTGGAGGAAAAAATATCAATTACATAATGATTGATAATAAAAATAACCTTTTCAAGTTTGAAAAGCAAAATGGCTCTTTTATACAGCAAGGTACAAAAACTCATAATTTTTCCTTTCATTTCATCCACTGTGAAATTACAATACCTTTTCTACCCTAATCTACCCAATTCATTTATAAATGATTACCTACATGAATATTTGTACTGTAAAATTACCTTCGAAGTTTCCTCAGCAGTGTCAAGGTCATCTTCATCCCACTCATTTTTTTTAGGAGTGCTACTCTGACGGAAAATCTCAATAGATTTTCTTTTCAGTCTCTTAGATTTTCTGCATGTTTCCATTTCCTCCTCAACTGAATCTATCATGTCAATGTCATTCAGTTCTTCTTCAACTGAATATGTTGGTTCCATCACATAAAAATCAGACGATCGTCTCTTGGATCGTCTACTTTCCTTCTTTGCCTTTTTCTCATATTTCTGATCTTCCTCCTCACAGAAGGGAAGTTCGAGATCGCTGAATTCATCTGGTAAAACCATGTCTTTGTTACTAGATAAATTAACAGTCTCCAATGCAGTTCCTAAGTCAGAGATGTTAAGTTCACTTGAAGGATGTGCAGCAGGAGCTGTCTCTCCATCACAATGCGAGTCCTGGTGGTCCTTCTCCACATTTTCTGATTCCCAATCATTCCTAAGTACAGGTTGTTCAATATCAATAGATTCTTGAATAGGGTTATTCTCAACGTCAGTTTTGTCAGTCTGGAGATGCAATAATTCACTGGAAAAAGAATCTGTCCTAGTTTCCAATTCTTCTTCACTTGGCCTACTGTCCAAATTTTTGCAAGATTTCTTTTTACCCCTGGCCTTTGGCCTCCTGCCACTTTTTCCACCATTTACTTTTCTCCCTCTAGACAATATTGGCTCTGTACACTGGTTGGTATCTGTATTTTCTGTATCTTCTCCGTCATCATAAATGGACTGTAAAACACTAACTGTCTCTGATCTATCAGCCTGCTCAGATATTTCATTCTCCAGATCAGTAATTGGAGGATCCAGTGGTGCTGCTGCTCTGCTTCTTCTGTTAGTTGATCTTCTTCTCTGGACCTGAAATATACAATGAATTTTTTCACTTTTTATCTCTCTCTTTCTTATAATTTTTTTACTTCTATCCCAATCATACTGAACTCACCCCATCTCTTTTTTTTAAATTCAATTTTGAAAATTCCTTTACAAATGAGTTAAAATGTACCTCCCAACGATTAAACATTTGGTAAACTAAACATATTTGGTCACATAAAAATTAATAAGCTTACTTATAGCATCATCACGGTAGTTAATTACCCCCTTACAGCTTTTAGTAGGCGGGACAGACATTTAAGCCGGCAAAGCTGACAGTAATCTAGTGAGACTCCCCATAGGGATAGATAGATCTAAAATCTGTGGGAATGGAGTCTTAGATAAACATACCTTTGCAGGGACTATAACAGCACTGTCATCATAATAAGTGCCTAACCCCACTCCAGGTGACTCTCCCCCAACATCAGTGGATTGCCTCTTTAGCAGGCGCAAGGACCTGCGCCGACCTTGCTGCTTAGAACTGGCATCCTTCTTTGCCTTGGGTGACTCAAATGTTGGGACTTCAAAGTCAGGCAGGTCAAGCTCCCAGGACTCCATTTTCTGAAAACAGAAACAATATATGGCATTCACAACTTATTTCACTGAGCTTACCAGTAACTCCTTAACTCATTTAATGCTTGGCATACAACATAAACAATATTTTTTGCTATTTGGAACTTAAAATAGATGCTGAATCTATTTGTTTATGGATTGTCAGGACATTTAATGCTTGCCATACTACAAAACAATATCATTTGCTTCTTGGGAATTCCAAATAAATGTGGCATCAATTTGTTTATAAACCATCTGGTCTTCCACTATTTTGCCACTCAAGATGAAATTGGCTCTTCTTGGCAATATGGTGGATGAAACAAACAAATGGTAACGTTACAGTGGTATAACTGCGTCACCTTTTTTCCCCAGTTAGATCAATTTTTCTTGTTCAATATCAGGAATTAAAGACTTAGTAAAGAACAACTTGTGATATCCTGACAGAAAATGAAATATAACATATATATGATTAGGTTGCTTTCAGAAATTTAGAACTTGAGAGGGCCATTAACAATTATCAAGCTTTAACTGTTGATATTCAACTTCAGCTAAAGAGAGAAATGTGTGTAAATATCAAATTGCCAAAAATTTTAACTGGTTAGACTATTTTAGACTTTTTCACTTTCATGGTTTCAGCCAAAGTAGTCTTGTTACATAATTTGTGAATTTTTCGTCTGGTGTTTATTGTCCATCAGAATTCTAAATAAATTCTAAAATCATTAACTTCAGTTAAGGCAGTTATGGTTATTCAAACCACAAAACACGAGACCGCAGGCAGTGTGCATAGTACTAATGTTCAAGAAACCACACACACTTCAAGTTAAAGCAAAATAAAATCTATCGAGAACTCATTTGATCATCATCGTAATCATACTGACTACTATAAAAATTGATGCTTTAGATTACTAGGGGAATATACATACCTGTCCTGGGGCTTCGACTATGTGAGATTCTTCAATGTTTGATATAATGCAGCATAAAACACATTCCCCTTCGGCCGGGCTCCGGAAATTTGAAAAAGTAAAATTTACTTGAATAACGTGCCGATAGAGGGCAAAATAGTCAAGATAAAACAATTCCGAATGGTAAGGTAAAAATTCTGACCTTTGATAAATTTGAATTACATAATAATACCAATTGATTAAAAATATAGATTTAAACCAAATAAACAATATTGTAATAAAAACATTCCAATGTGTGAAACAAAAGATACTCGTCTTGCTTGATATCTGATAGCAGTGCCGTCTATCCACTACTAATCACATTGAATTGTTTACGTGTGTGCACGAACATTTGATTTAGTAATAAATAGCATTATGGGTGATATAGTTGTTCTTAAGGAAAGTTATGGATCTAGCACCGCAAAGAAAGAATATATAGAGGCTGTTGATGGACGTCTCATCACGTGTGACCGGTCGGAGAGGTTCACATCGGTCTTCGATCTTTTTAGGGTAAATGTCAAAACGTTGCAAAAATTGAAATTTGACGGTAAAAAGCAAAAAAAGTCTTTATTCCTTGAAAAAAAGTAACTAGATTTTAGTGTAAAAATGATATAATGACACTGTACCTATGTAATCCGAAAATGCTCACACAGACTCAAAGTGACAATTAAGGGACGTCAAAGAAATTGCATTCATGCATATTTGCATAGCTTAATCAATGAGATGCAAATAATTTTATGTTGGGAATTTTAGACTGAAGCTTTTTTGTTTCATGTATTATTTCTTCAGTTTTATTTATTTTCTCATTTAAAAATTCAGGATATACTGTATATGTGTGTTTATAATAATCCATTAAAATCTAGTCACATATTTTTAAGTGATTTTATTTGTATTTTTCCTATGCTTTCAGTCTGTATTCTTGCCCCAGGGTTACCCTGACAGTGTCAGCGAGGATTACATGCAGTACCAGCTGTGGGATACTCTACAGGTGCTATATTAATTTATATCTTATTTATACCAACATTAAAGTTTAAACTTTTGCATTATATATATATATTAGAGTATATTTTTGGATAATTTTCTTCTCAGGAATTTTAAAAAGGAAGAGTAGCTGTTGTTTATGGATCTGATTATTCAAATTTTAATTAAAACCTGTAAATAATAAATATTTGATACTTAAGGCATTTGCAAGTTCCATTACTGGAACCTTGGCAACCCAAGCTGTATTGAAAGGTGTTGGTGTTGGAGATGAGTCTGCAACACCATTGGCAGCTACCATAACATGGCTGTTGAAAGGTACATATGCATAAAATTGATTTATGCAGTAAATATTTTCACTATTATCAGCACCACATAAAACATGAAATGTAATGAATTTTGTTGCCACAAGTATTTTTAATTAAATCTGTTTGTTTGCTTTAATTTGATTAGTGTGTGTGTGTGTATGTTATTTTAAGGTAGTTTATGTTTACATTCCAAAGGCATGTTACAGCCTTTGTACTAATAAATTGGCAACCTTGCTGAAAAATTGTGTTTTTAGCTAAGTAAAATCAGTCAAAATAATCTTGTTTATATATTTTCAGAGTGTTTCTGACCTTTGAATTACATAAAATGATGGTTTTTAGGTATTATCAGATACTTGTTGAAGATACCTATTTATTTATTTATATTTGATAATTTTAAAATGAAATGATATATAACTGATTTTAATTTTCTGAAAATGAATATATTGTTTTTCAGATGGTATGGGTATGCTTGGGAGGATTGGTTTTGCTTGGTTTCAAGGGTATGTAATTTATGGAATACTTAGTTGTGCTTGTCTCTTTAAGAATTGTTCAGAGGTAATACAGTTCTAGAGAAATGTTAATCAGATGATGCAGGTCTAATTGTAACAATTTGTATTTTCCAGAACCAGTTTAGATTGTGATGCCAAGAGATGGAGGTGAGCTTTTCATTCTACAGTCCTCAAACTTTATTCCTTGAACTACAGAGGGATATAACAAAGACTATTAAGTAGTTTTGATGTGAACCAAATGTCTCATGTTTAGTAAACCAATAAGTCATAAACATTTAAATATTTTTTCTTTATATGTTTTCATTTCAGGTTGTTTGCTGACATCTTGAATGATTGTGCAATATTTCTTGAGATTCTTGCTCCCCTTTTTCAAGGATATTTTACACTCATCGTCTGTATTGCTGGTGTAAGCAAGGTACATTTGATTATTTTTTTTTCTTGAATATAAGCTTAATCCTGTTGTTTGTTTCTTAAAACTATTTGCCTATCCATCAGTGGTTACATGAGTATTTTTTTTTTGCTCTGAAATAGAAATGTAGAAAATGATATTCCTATACTGATTACATTTTTTTTTTTTTTTTTTTTTTTTACTTAAATTCAGTCCATAGTTGGAGTTGCTGGGGGAGCCACAAGGGCAGCACTAACCCAACACCAGGCTAGAAGAAATAACATGGCAGATGTCTCTGCCAAAGATGGAAGCCAGGTAAAGTTCAGGCATACTAGCTGGTAGTCTGTTTAATATTTATGTGATATAAATTGATGTCTGTTTTCATATCTCACTTCGGTATCCAAAAATAAGTACCTTACATTTTTTATTTGACAAAAAGAGACTTATTCTAAATTTGTGCAAATTATACAAAAATTAATGTATAAAAATTCCTTGACTTATATTAAAAGACATAAAAGTTTGGTGTTGCCTTATAGTTTTTGTCAATTATCCTAATACCTTTTTACGTTGTTCTTAAGTAGGAAACTTTGGTAAACCTGGCAGCTTTGATTTGTGGCTTGTTAATGATGCCAGTGGTATCTGGTCACCAAATGTAAGGACATTTTGTAAGCTAGGTAGATTCTACATTATTTCAGTCATTCAAATTTCACAAGATTCCTAATATTAAAGTCACTAGCTCAAATATTTTTCCCTGGTACTGATTGTTATACCCATGTTATATTTTTCCAAATGTTATGGTTTCTTAATTGTTGCTGAGTGGTACTCATTTCTAGTAAAAGAAAATATTCTTTCCACAAAGGGAGATACGTGATTTGCAAAAGACACTTTTATCACATGGGATTACTTTTATGTAACTGAAGTGCACAAGATGTCAAAGGTTGCTTCAGTTGTTTTTATGTTTACATCTTCCAGGTTGACATGGGTACTCTTTTTCCTGTTTACTATGCTGCACTTATTCTCCAACTTCATGGCTGTCAAAGCAGTGAAAATGGAGACCTTGAATCAAGCCAGGTTGCATATTCTTGTTCAGCATTATCTACAAGCTCAGACGACATTCCATGGTGCCATCAGTAGTGATATACTTCCTGTTAAGATAGTTAACATGCAAGAACCTGTTTTATGGAGTAAGTATATTTTTGCCTAGCTGTGATGTTCAGGAACAAAGGGTACCAAGCTGATTCCAATTTTTAGTGTTAAAAACAACTTGATGAAGCTTACAACCTATTTTATGACCTTTTCTTGATTTTAGGAACCAGAAGAAAATTAGAAATATTTCTAGGAACCTCATTTGCAGCTATGATGAAAAGGTACTGTAAGTTGTGTATCTCACTATAAATGATTATTTATTTCTCTATTTATTTATTTAATTTTGTTATTATTCTTCAGTATAAACTGTATAACAAAATAGCAGCATATATTTAGTGTTGAATATCAAAATGCAATAATTTCTATATTTCAGTCCCAGTGAATTCAGTAAACTAAAAAAGATTTATGCTGGTGATAGATATATACTTGATCTGGACCTTAGTACAGGTAGGAAAACTTTTTTGTTGTAAATGAAGGACTAAAATTAGAATTGTATTCATTTAGGTTGTTTAATATTAACTTGATGTTAATTATCTATAAAGGAAAAAACTAAAAAGCAGATGACTTATAAACTTTTATCAGTGATTTGGCAAATTAATTACTCACCTCTCCTACATGTGAGTTTTAACATGAAATCATAACAGCCTTTTCTCGTTTTACAGGAAAAATATACATTCTTCTCCATGAAACACAAACAGTTGATTCCCAGATTAAGGCATGTTTCCATGCTGAACTTGTAAACTTTATTGTGGAAAAAATAGGAAAAAAGGTGAGAGCACTTTATAGGTAAGGATTGTTGAGTGGAAGCCATGTCACACTTCATGCATGGAGGTATTTTGTTCCAATCTGCTTACATCCAGGTCTCACAATATCCTTAAGGAAAACGCTTTGCATCCAATGTCTGTCTCTATTCAGCAGTAACTGGACTTAAGTGAATCACTGAAGAAACATTAGGAGGAGGTAAATGTGTGTTAAAATGAATGTTGTTAAAACATATAAATAAAAATCTTGATGGTTCACAGTTACACTAATTAAGGATTTTTTTTCTTTTTTTTTGTGTGTGTTTCAGGAAAACATTAATGAAGATTTTCAAAATGTAGTTGCTATAGCAGAAAATGGTAGGTGATTGAAAATCAAACTTTAATATTTACGGTACATATTTATGTACTTGAGGAAGGAATGGATTCAGCCTCCCTATTTGTAACATAAATGCTTCACCTTGGGACTGGAAAATCTTATGAACTCCAAACACAAGACAGAACTGAGTCAAAAATACCTTGCACTTAAATATAATTTTTTTTTTCTTTTTTGTCTGTCCAGTTTTAAAACTTAATCTCATCACTGTTCTTGGTATTCTATCTGCCAAATTGGTATAGGTATTGGATGTTATGGATTACATTCATTGATTGCTACATAACAATTGAATTAAATATTTGAAATGTTTATTTATTATAATTTTTTGAGGCTCATCATTTTAAGTGAATCGGCTCTTTTTCGTAATAGGAAATTGTGCAGAAGTGTTAGAGGAATCATGTAGACTAGTATCAAGACTCTACCCCGTGTTCATGGCCGAGTTGCCAAGGGAAGGTTGGTTAACATCCTATGCATTGTTAGGAGCAGATGAATGGAGAGCAAAATGGCTGGACACAGAGCTTCTGGGAAAGAAGTTGTACTGAACATGATGTCAAAAATCCTCGCAATTTTTGATTGAATTGACTACATTTATTTATTTGCATTTTTTCACACTTTCTTCAATTGAAATGCCACTGTTGGTTTTACTTAGTTAAGAGTACAGTTGTGCCACTGTTAAGTCTCCTCATTTTTCATCTCTTTCTTTGATAAAAGGTTACAACTTAAAAGTTTGAAACAAGGTAACAGTAATAAGTTGAACTATACATTACTTTATTTAACTAATATGAACAATACATTGTGGTTAAAAAACCAACCGTATATATGTATATTTTGATATAACTAGTTTAGAGAAAGAACTTAATTTTTATATAAAAATAGTATGTGCTTCAAAAATATAATATGAAAAATTTATCAGATAAAATATTAAAGAAAATTTATGAAGTTTTCTTTGAAAGTATTCAGAATAAACTAAAAGCTAGGAGGTAATTAACTTTCATTTAATAAACTAGCTTCTTGCAGGGGCATGCCAGACAATTAATTTTATTACATTGAATGCACCTTAGTGAGAATCCCTGCAAAGATAGATCGTTCCTGCTGGTACGATAACTTTATTCTGAACACCCCCCTTTGTTCCCTACAAGCTTAAGAGTTGATTTCTTTTCTCTGACTGTGGTAAGAACAGTAGATCTGCCAGTGTGTTAAAAAAAACATCATTATAATATTGTTATTTTCAGTATATAAATATAAATAGTGACATCCATAACTTTTTTCTGGTGATTATGATGAAAATATTTGTTTAATTTTGTTTTTTTTCAATAAAGGCAGGTGAAAGTACCTGTGTAAGTGCTATTTAGTACATGTGTAAATGCAAAAAGGTAAAATGCTATGATATATTTTTGGAACTAACAGGCAGAAATGACTCAATATTTTCAATGGGGAAAATTGTGAATTGTAAAGATACTATTGTTTAAGTCAATAATTCTTAAAATCACAACATTCCTATTTAGAGGTTGCAACAAAATTAAATGGCAGGCTACTCTGTAGTTCCATTCTATAAGTAAAAGCACAACAAATGCTTTCAAATATTTTCAATGGGGAAAATTGTGAATTGTAAAGATACTATTTTTTAAGTCAATAATTCTTAAAATCACAACATTCCTATTTAGAGGTTGCAACAAAATTAAATGGCAGGCTACTCTGTAGTTCCATTCTATAAGTAAAAGCACAACAAATGCTACTAAAAACATATTTTCAATGATTCCAAATTCATGTATCTGAAAGTTAGATAAATTTTCCCAGAGAAAAGATCAAGTCATTACCGTATAAACTAATTGAATTTGTTTACTCCGTAATATACGCATGATTAATAAATGAATATGTTCATATACCATGTAACAATTTTTTGTAACTAATTTATCTTGAATAGCAATAACTGTTCAATCTCTTCCTTTACAAATTCTTCCTGATTATCATCAGATTGAAACATGTTCATTCATTTACAAGTAAGTGAAGTCGTCATGACTATTGACCATATAGCGTGTTTCATTGGTAGATGTATGGTTTTCAGTAATCCTACCATTGTGAGGGACGCTACGTCTCGCCTTCTTCTGAGAATATCGAATGTACTTGGATAGCCCTCTTTCAAATGCTCGACCAAAGATATCCCTGAATTTAAAAAGATTAAGGCAGTGTTCATGAACCAATGTTATATTTTTTATGTGCTTGGACGAAGTGCATTTCTGACAAATATTTTATATGCATTTTTATTGATTTTTCTTGTGCAGTATTGATGTAACTGCTGTAATTATATTTGTGTCATCTCCATTAATATTTACTACTTTGCTCTGGAGAAAGTAATTTTAAATTACCTTTTATTTCCAAAACGTTGGCCATTATATCTTGATTGGTATCTTGTTGGGCGGTTACGACTGATTCCTCTCTGTGGAATCTGGGGAGGCATCATATTCTTCACATTGTCCAGGAACCTCAACTGTGGAACAACCCTGTGTTTAAAGCTAGTTTGCTGCTGACCAACTTCATCCCAGTCACGTCTTGGGAGACGACGTCTACGAACGTCCCTTTTTTCCGTCTGACCTCTGTTTCTGCGTTCTGTCATGCCCCTCTTCAAGGAACGTAGCAGATCTGGACCTTTAGGAATTTCTTCATAAATGGATTCCTCTGGTAAATCTTCATATGTATTGTGATAAGCATGGCCCCTTGTACAGTACGTGCTGTCATCATCTTCATCGCTCCAGTCGTAGTCTGGCTCTGGTTCTTCCAACAGCTGCTCTCTTACCAACTGTCTTGTGAAGCTTAAAACCTGAGGCAAGTCCTCTTCATCAAATTCACTCTTATCGATGTCCTCTATGTCCATCCTACGAAATGATTTCAAAGAAAGGGATGTGAAGGACATAAGATGCACAAAGGTACCCCAGCGGTGGACAAACATTCCAAATACTTGGAACAACAGAATAACTGCAAATGTGATCAAGAAAACAAAACTGACAATTTCTACATTGATATTGTTGCCAGTTGTGTCAGCGCCCAATCTGAAGCTCAGCAGCTGCTTTGTACGTTGATCTTGCAGAGCCATGTTCAATACCATCCAAATGGCGTTGATCATCCAAAAAGCGAAGTTCACATCATTTCTTAATGATTTCAGTTCAGCTGCAATTCTCTTCTGTTCTTCTGGGTCATTTTCAAGAGGATAGAGATACTTCTCAATGAAGTTTTTCCAAAAGGTGTTTTCCTGGTTTGTTATTTGTTTTTCTTTTCCTGACCCTAGCCATGGTTGCTTTGCCCAAAAATCACCATCTTCTTGTTTAGACTCCTGAGGTTCTGGTTGGCTTGGTTTTAACTCGGGCTTTTCAAACACTTTTTCAGGTATTGTGTCTGTGTTCATATTCTCAGGTGTGTCATAGTCTCCCAATTCAACATCATTCTTGGGTTTTTTGTCTTTGGCAATTAAATATTTTACCTTTTCATCCAAGTTTTCAAGCAGTTTGATAATCCTTTGTTGGGCATCACTGTTTTTCCCTCCAAACAACTCTTTCAGCTCTTGTAACCCACCACTTTTAAAAAGGGATAGAAGTCCCTTGGACTTTGGACTTTCCTTTTGTGCTGAAGCTTGTTTGGCAGGACCTTCCCTGGTACCCCAGCTGACCACATTAAGATTACATAAGGAGTAAATGACCAGGATCAAATAACCTGATGGAATGCAGAGAAAGTAGAGAACCCCGTGAATAAGACAGAAAAATTCCTTGGGATGGATCAGTCCAGAAACCAAGTAAACCCCACTGAGACCAATCAAAAAGACCACAGAAGGATTAAAGAACCCATCTGTCACAGCTGTCACCACAGTCCCTACTATGACTGCCATCATGAGAAGAGCATAGAGTGCACTAAGGATCCCTGCCACAAATAACTGGGTGGGAGGTTTGGCAACAAAGCAGATGATGAAGAAAATGATCAAGGGTCCAGATGCTATCAGGTTTGACAAATAAACATCGAGAAATGGGAACAAGGAACGGATAGAGCTTGCAATCATCAATGCCACTGTTGCAGGTCCCAGAACTGTTGTCACCATCAGGATGAACTGATATGCAATGTAGAGATAACTGATGTTGTTATTCCGGCGAACAGTATTTTTGTAGTCTTTCAATAGATCCAAGATATTTGCCATTGTGGATGGAAGCCAGCGCCTTCTTTGATTAAAGAATTCATTGAAAGTTTCAGGAGCATAAGTCAGAGCATCTGAAGCAGCCACGTAATCTACACGGTAGCCTCTCTGTAGCAGTAAGGTACACAACCAGCGATCCTCTCCTGTAGCAAGAAATTTTAAAATAGGATAAACATTGGACTTTTTTCAAATATCTTGGGTTACATACTTAAACATTTAGCAAGTTTTTCATCAGTTTTATACAGACCTTGGTCATACTGGACGTAATGCGATGCTTGCTCTGGCTTCTGAGTATATCGCTTCATGACATTGTCATCCATTAGTGCAGATCCCCTGAACAAACTGAAGCATCCAGGACTGCACAGTACACAGCCCAACACGTGCTCTGTAGCTTTCTGAAGCCAATGGCCAATGGCATACTCAAACATTTGATACCACACCATAGGACCTGAAATATGCAAAAGAAAATTCAAAATATAAAACATCCCTTATATCTCAAGGTGCTCACATTTTTAGAGAAAGGCAACTTTACCCTGCATATTTGATATGCCTTAGTATTGAAACCGATTAATTTTAGCAATACTTACATAGTATTGTATTGATTGTCAAGAGTTGCTGTACTTATTCTGTTTAATAAAGCTATCTTCATAAGGTATCATGCAATTGTTTAAACTAGTCAGGTGGAGAGTGCTCTTCACAAAAGTAAAACCTACCGGTTCCAATAGGGTGAATGCGTCCACACACTGCGCCAACCAAGGGGTTTTTCTTCATCTTATCCACCAACATACTGACTGCATCTGGTTTGAAGTCCACATCTCCATCTAAGGCCAGGAGGAATGTATTGTCAGCCTTAAATGTCGATTTAGAAAGAAATTATGTGCATGTAGCACAGTAAAGACCACCATAATTCAAGCCTATCATTACAAATATGCCTCCAGTCTTACTGGTACCTTCATCAAGAAGTGACAAGATAGAGGAAAAAATGAAGGTAAATTATAGATTTCACTTGTGTTGTTATGCGGATATGTACTTAAATGCACAATATCACACTTTATAATTTCACTCACTCCAAATTAATATAAAATGGAGTTTGGACTGTTACTTACAATTTCGTGGGAATTTCCCATTGAATTGTCCTGAAGGGTCTTAAAGCCCAAAAGGTAGTACATGTACATCACCTGGAAAGTAGTGTCATTGGTAAAGTTAATGTATAAGAAGGACATAAAAATGAAAAGAATGATTTTATAGGTATCATTTTAATGTTTTTCATTACCTAACGTTATTTTAGTGAATGTATTTTGAATAAATTTTATCTGCCAATCGAACAGTTTTATTGATTCTAGCACCTAAGGATAATATTCCGTGTAGTATGCAATTGCTTTTCTATAACAAAGATAGCTGTACCTACATTATACATTTACAAGTTACAACTATAGTAGCACCTGTTTCAAATATGCTCTGCCAGTCTTGCAGTAAAGAAAAAATCTTTCTTACAAGTAGTACATACTGTAATATTTTTAAAAAGTTCAATTTTTACCTGTGACCATCTCTTGCGATGCCTAATTTTATTTTTGTTTTTAAGGTGTGTGATCAGTTTAGTTCCTCCAGGGAGAGTCCACTCAAGGCGACCTCCGTATGGAGTGGTCCATTTGGTGGGTGGTTTGAAAGCTTTGCCATCTGCCGTGCATACCACATCACTGAAAATATACAACTTATAAGATAGCTATGTGAACTATTAAGAGTCATGCTCTTGAAACCCCTCTCTTTAAAACATTCTTGTATATACTTTGGTGCTCATATGTACTGGTAGTTTGGAACTCTTGCTGTACTTTATTCTACAAATTCATTCTTTCCTGCAGTTTCACATGGTTCTTGAAATAACAGGAGTTTTAGAAAAACATAATGTATGCCGAGTTCAGAATGCTCAAAAACGTCTAATTTAAATGCCCCATCTTTTGATGTGAATTCTTCAGATTTCTGGAATGGTCAAAATAAAACCATCTCTGTACAGACTATAGGTGGCCAGTCATTTTGCTGTTAGATTTGTGAGTAAGGTAGTTTTTTTTTTCCTCTCCTCACTGGAAAAGCATACACAAGAGCATACAAACCATCTTTGCACTTTTTATTTGACTTTGAAATATTCATTTACCTCAAAACTTCATCCATCACTTCCACAAACTGTTGCACAAAGCTGTTCGGCACCCACTGGTTTTCTGCATTCTTCCCCATTGCATCATCAAATAAAATATGAGCTGGAAATGAATTTAAATTTTAATATTGTGCCTATTTATAATTTTAACAACATTTTTTCTACTATGTAATTATGTTATTTTTACCTGTCTCTACTGTTATACAGGTAAGCTTTATTTTAACTTACTTTCCAATTCATAGTAATCTGGATCTTTTATCTTGAAATGTTCTCTTTGTAATCTCCTCACATTTTGGTCCTCGTCCATTCTATGAAAGAAAAAGACAATTGATGAGAAAATGCCCAGATAATATCATTTATTGCTACTTGTACTGTTAACTTAGCACCATCACAATAATCCAAAAATAGACTTTGTAAAGAGCTCGAGGTATCTAATGCATTAAACGTAACTTTCTTTCAAAAAAGGTTTGAATGTTTTTAACTTTTTAAATTAATTCTCAGGAGGTGGACCTACTTTAGAATGGACTTCATCAGTTGTGTCATCTCTACTCTCGTTTCATGCCACATTGTAGCACAGGCATAAATCATTGGAACTGCACTGTCAGTAGAATCCTCTCCTTTCATACTTTTCAGCTCAGATGAGGTCATTGATGCCAAGAGGTAATCTCCACTCGGCACTTCTTTTTTGAAGTACTTTTCAAAGTCTTCTGCCTTCCATTTAAGGTACTTCTCCTTGTCGTGGCTTCTCCGATTACACATGTTCCATATGTCAATGAGGGCACCACAGTAGAATGAGGAGACAAAAAGGCTAGAAAAGTACACATGAATATTTTCATTATCATTATATCAATTAAGAAAATATGCAGGACAGCAATTGTAATCAAGAAATCCACCAGCATTTAGGAGATTTAGATCAGATATACTCTTCAACATTTCTTTGACCTTGCATGTTAAAGGAGCAATTTTTTATCATTATTTCCAGAATGTATTCGCTTGAACAATTATAAGTTATACAAAACATGCAAAGGGACGAAGGAACAATCTTTTTCACATTTATTTGAAAAAAATGGGGAGAATTCAATACTTACTCTTCATTCCTGGCAAATCTATTGGACTGAGGAAACCAGATGTGTCTGGATATCCACATCATGGAGAACCACCAGATTGCTCCCAAAATAATGGTCAATGAAAACGATACAGAATCCTTCTGTCCGTGATGGAAGTCAAACACATATACCACATGGTTGTCTGCACCATCAGGTGCAGATAGGGAAGTAGGCAGGAAGTTGTAAGTTTCATTAACCAGAAGAATTGTAACTGCAATGGGAGAGAGCAGCAGCATTGGAAGAGAGAAGGCAATGAGCTGCATGCACAGCTTGCAGGCCTGGTGTGTTAAAAACACACAGATCAGCACACCAAGCACTTGTGCCAGAAATGGAGACAACTGGATGAAAACCTGGTCAACAGATATATTTGCATCACTGGTGTGGGTGATGTTGGTTGAATTGGGGTTGGTCCCCTGAATCAAGAGTGTGAATGCATCAATATCGAAGTTCAACTCATTGCCATTAATGACATTCAAGTAGTAGGCAAACAAGAATGTGCAACCGAATTTGAACAAGCTGGTCACACAGGTCAGCTTCTGCCTACCAGCATGCAATGCTATTCTTGTGTCGAAAAATCTACTGCCAGTGTAGTTCTCCCATAGAGGCACAGATGTCAGGATCAATCCAAGAGGAGCCTGCCAAACAAAATTGACAAGTGCTGTCTCAGAAAAATCTATGTCAAAGACTTTCATGAGGACCAACACAACTGGTGCAGAAAGTTGTGCAAGGCATGCCAGAAAGTCAAATAATTTGATCAAGGTGCATCGGATTCCTTTTTCTTGGTTGTTCCTTAAAGGACTAATCAACTTGAAGAATGCAGGAATGAGACCTGTAGCATTAACCAGCAGCAGGGCTTGTAACAGACTCAGGTATGGCAAAACACAGAATACTAACAGGACAAGCCCCAGTGTATGTAGACCTTCAGTGAACAAGACCTGAAAAAAAAACAATAAAAACATGCTCTTTGGTGTGATATTATTATTATTCACAATAAAATCTATCAATTTTGTTATTTTTTCACTTTTGCAAAACAAAGTGCTTATCAACTTAAGTGTATTTAGTTTCATGCAGTAGAAAATGAGTCGACAGAATCTTTGTAGTTATACTTACTAAGATAAGGATTTTGTATGATGGCCACTGCTGACTTCCAAAGATGGTTTTGAAGAAAGAAACCAAGAAAATGATGAAGTATGGGAATGTGATACATAGAATTAGGAATGTGAAGATGGTGTCCTTCATCTCATGGAAACCCTCAGAGTTCTGAAAATAAGATAGAGGAAAATAGAAAATAAAGCGTAAGTTGCCCCTTGAAATGTTTTGTCAAAAGATTTTGTTTGATCAAATGTAAGTTTGAATAATTCAGAAGATATTGTCTATAACTTTATGACTAGTTTACCTTCATAATTCCTTCACAAGATCATAAGATTACAAGACATATACATTCATATGAATTGCTCCACCCTACCTCAAAACATGGGAAGAGGAGTGATTAAAAACTACTGCATATATTGATGAATGTATTGAGATAGCATAATACTAAATCTTACAGCCATGGTTCCATTATTTCTGGGGTCCTGTAAGAAGGGTCTCAGGTAGTACATGCCAGATGTCATCATCAGTAGGGAAATCTTGGCAACAAAAGCTGAACTCATCACCAAGAGGAACAGGACCAGATACAAACATATCTTCAAAACCTTCAGAGTGTTCTGATAGCAATGCCCCTCTCCCCAATCTTCCTGGTCGTTCACATTGAATCTGTCCCAACGTGCATCGCTAAAACACCAATGAGATAAATACATGTAGCAGTGGACCCAGAAGTTGGAAAATGTTCCAATATGGCACGATTTATGGTAAAATGTCAAAAATTTACACATTTTGAAAAAAACAATATTTGCCCCTGCTGGTTTTAATGGGAACTGGAATAAATATATCATGTATTTAAACATTAAAACAATTCACCACAGAAAAACACATACACGTAATCAAAATCCTCAAAAACGGATTCCATGTCCTCCTCCTCATCAATCCTGATAATCGCGATTTCATCCTGCGTGTCGAGACGAGATAGTTTTCGTCCACCATTGAGGCGCTGATTAGACGAAGTAGAACTCGACCCTCCAGTAGACCCAGTGCCAGAGATGCTGCTGGACGTAGAAGTCTTGCTCTCTGATGCATTTGTTATTGGGGCTTTGGGGGTTATTTCATTTGAGTCATACGAAGCAGACCCGGTCTTTAACGGAGATCTTGCAGTCATTGGGATAGTTTCTCTTGTGTTTGAAGAATTCTGAAAAAAATAATGAGTCTGTTTCTGTTGAAAAAGGACCATTTATTGGTCATATCAATATTACTATATGGTTAACATGTGGAAAATCCTTATTTAATTTATTCATTTTCAAAAAAAAAAAAACATTGGGAAATAACAGTACCCATGCGATTACTATTTTCACACCTTTTAGTAGCAGGTACACTGAATACACAGGGGCCATTCCTTTCTTTATTGATATTTTGTAACTGGCATGATACCTTCGTGACTACCATTTTTGAGTTTATTAATCTTTGGGCCCATAATGCGTGTAAGTGCCAGATTCCATGTTTTATATAAACAAGGTGTAAGTACAGATTCCTTGTTTTAGCTATAACAGTTATGAGTAGTTTTCATTACTTGTGTGAGTAGCGCGCTTATTTGAATGCTTCTCGGTCATAACGCTACAAGAATCCGTACAAGAAGGGTCTCTCCTGCAGCTAACCGTATTTCCCAACGTAGTATAGTGTATTGTAACAGTTCAAAGGGAGAAATCATAATGTAAGTGTTTATACTGTCAAGTGTGTATTTATAAGTTTTCTGTATATATTTTTTGATGTTATTTTTGCTGTAAAACGAGGGAGGAAAAATAAATGCTCGATTTTTTTACCTCTTGTTCTGCAGAAATTAATTGAGAGGAATTCTCCGTATGTTTCTCCATATAACGTAATTCTTTCTCTCTTGCAATCTTCATTGCTTGACGCCTCTTTTCTTCAATGTTTTTAAGAATCTGAGGTCGATATCTCGATCTGGCCAAATGTCCTCGGGTGAACCGCTGTATTGTCACAGCAGCGTGGAGTTTCTGCAACTTCAATGCATCCAGCTTTTGAACTGCTTCCAACTTCAGGAATACCTACCAGGGTTAAAACAATTCTATGTTATCACATATTGAAAAAACGCGAAATAAAATGACTATTTCATTTGTTTTGTATGATTAACATTGATGTCAAATAAGCTAAACACATGCAATATACATTTATATACCTGGGTGCCTGATTTAACCATTTGTTACCAAATTTTAATTTGCCAGTACTCAGTACCTTTTGTTTTCCAACAGCGTACTGGTTGCCAAGTCCAAGTTTCCCAAGAATGAGAAGACACAAATCTCTCCCGGAAATCGGCCTACTGCACAACGCTTGATATCTAGTTAATAAAAGACAATACAAGCTATACAGTGCGTATTAAATCTTAGAAATATAATTGATTTTTTTTTTTTTTTTTGGTAATTACTTTAAATTTCTTTTTATCACCAAGGTATATTCTAAATCTAGGTATATACTAAATCTTAATCCGTTGAGAAAAAACGATATATAACAATCCATCTATAAGAAGTTCTAAATTTCTAATTTTATAGCCACCAGGGAAATTTACCAGTCCCTTCCGCTATTACAAAAGTGACTCATTCACTAGGAACTCAAGACTTCTGTATGGATCGTAATTTCAGATATGTGAACGGTTTCAGACGTAGTATACCTTGGTGAAAGACTGAAAAGTATTTTTAAGTTTAAAAAAAATTCAAAAAGAAATACTTTTCTTTGCTATATAAAGGTCTAGCGCTCACCGTGCGCATTTTATAAATCTGAAAAGTCAGTTGAATCCGCAGTGAATTGTTTAATGAAACAGACTTAACGAAAATGATTAAGTAACGATAAAGAATGCCGTTTTATATTTCTAATAAAAAATCCCTAACCTTGTGTTGAATTCCTCGATAGATATCCTGACGGGGAAGCCCTGTTTTCTGATGCGCACCACCTCTGTAATCCCATTGCTGAGTAACTGGTGGCGGACTTTATCCGCTCTGAACGCGTCGGGAACCAAGTCGTCATTTGGTTTCAAACAGCTACAACAATTATTATCATCATTATTATTATTACTTACTTACTTACTTACTTAATCGTTAAATGATATTACTTTTATAAGTTTATATTAGACCTGATTGGGTTAAATTGATTTAGGTTGATTGGTTATTTGATTAGGGAATGTTTATAGGTTTTTTATTTAAGTTGCGGTGGGCACGAAAACTTTATTTGCTTTTTTAAAAGTATTATCGATAGTACACGGATTCTTACCGTATGAAATGAGTTTCTGATCTCGTCATCTTATCAACCAATTCTTTAAGTGAGTTCTGAAAGATTCAGTAATTATTCAGTAATTATTATATCGGGTGCTTAAAACCAAAATTGCTGGAATAAAAATTATCTGGATAAAAGAACTATTTTAAAAGCGCGTCTAAAATCGTTACAGTCAATTTTATCTCATGTGAGTAAGAAACGGTGCATTACTTGTGTGTAGCTTACCCTGAAAAAGGTGGTCAGTGAATTCTGAAGATTTGTCTTTCCGTTTGCTCTGAAATAATGATGAAAGTTGTAATCAAAATTGTGCATATGAAAAATAAACCTCCATTTAACTAGAATTCAAATAGCTGATGTATGCAGACCAAAGGTAATAAAATGCCGCGTTTCAGCGACCCAAATTTTCAATATATAAAGCTACAATATTATTAACCTACCCAGTGCCTTTTTTTGGCGTTGCTTTGTCTCTCTTGGTTGTCATTCCTCGGCGAATTTTGCTCTTCGTTCTGCAAAGATGTTAACAGAATAGGCTATACCAAATCCACTGAAAGCGGCCCTGGATTTTAAACTATGAGAACATCAAATTGGATTCAGATTCTATACTTCTGAACTCATTTTCATTTACCAAGAAGAATAATTAGTAAAAAGTAGATATTTGGAAGTTTCACCAATAACGGGGGCATGGAATTTGGAAATAAGTTTTGGATAGGATATACTTTGGCGATAAAGAAGGAAATTGCTGAAATTTCTGGATTTTTTTTACTTCATATTGTTTTATTTTAATTAAGGTCTAACGCGCGGCCTCACCGAGAAATCGTTCCCGTGGAGGACAGTTCCGCGGAGAAAAGGTCACTTATCAGTAAATTGTCGCTGTCCCTCATACAGTCAAGAATATCTGGGCTAAGATTGTCCCGGTTCTTCTCCACAAACCCTTGAGCCTCGTACACAACCTTGAAAAATAATTGAGTTAAAAAGATGTATGTCATCGCATACTATATGCGTTCTGTCCTTCATGACACTCTTATATAAAGTTTTTTCGGCAAATACGTTTATTTCACTTCTCGTCTGACTCTGTCCTGCAGTTCAGTATTACAACGATGGTAAGGATTAGTGGAAGATAACTAATTTCCAACTTAATGATATTAAAAAAAACCTTCACTTTGCAACATTTCTAACTCTCATTACAAATTACAGGTGATGACCAACCTTGCCGGCATAATGCTGAATGCCAAATAAAAGTTCAGCTTTGGATGAAACGTAATGTTTGTCATCTTTGAAATGGTCGTCTAGGTTTCGTACGTAGGTAACGTCTGATCCGACCGGTATAAGGCGACACTGTTCATCCAACAACGAGAAGACGTTGATAGGTTTCTGGAAAAAAGAAGGTACAAATTGGAGTGGTAGACTACTAAATCTCTGTGTTATCCCATTCTGTAAATTTTAATTTCCCGCCCCATCCAGAATCATCTCTCTCTCTCTCTCTCTCTCTCTCTCTCACACACACACACACACACACACGCACACACACACATATTTATGAAATTAATCGTCAGTCTACCTTATAGAAAAGTTCCAGAACGGCTTCATTGTTCTGGAAGTCGATGTGTTTCCATGCTATTCCTTCTCTCTCGTAATCCTCTTGCTCTTGAGAGAAAATGCATTCATTGAAAAAAGAATGAAGGCGTTCGTTTGCAACATTGATGCACAGTTGCTCGAAACTGTTCTGTTGAAGGTTTTCAAACCCAGAAATATCCAGAATGCCAATCACGTGTGGTATTTTGTCCCTATATCATAAAATAAAATGTTTTGAGAAAATGGAATGTGAAAATGTACACGTATTTCGACAACCATCCTGGATTAAAAAAGATACTTCATTTTAATGTACCGAGCTAAAAGGGCTATAAAACTGTATTAAAGATAATTATCACCAACTATGAAATACATTTAGTGCTTAGTTTGCTTGCAGATTTTAACCCTAATACATGTCGTGTTATACATGTTGCAACAGTTAACAACTTTTATCTGTTTATTTTTTCATAAATGAAAATATTTCAATATGAATCATTTTAAGAAATGGTTTATAAATGAGAATGATAATATTAAGAAATGGCTAGGTGTGTACGCACGTGTCGGCTACACTTTGAGGGCCCATGTTCTCGTTCACCCTTCTAACAACCCAGCCGAACAGTCTTTCATACAGCCATTTCGCCAAAGCGTCACGACAGTCGCTTGCCCAGGGTACGGTCCTTTTTCTGGTTGTTTTTTCTCCTAATTTTAAGTACAACCATAGTTATAAAGTAAGATAGTTGCTATTATTTAGTGTTTTAACTTAGAATTTCACCTTAACTAATTCACAAATGAAATTCATTAAGGAAGGAACAGAAAAGGGCGATTGTCTTTCGTGATCTTCAAAATGAATGTTAGTCTGTTAGCGCCAAGAGAAAATTGAAAGTTACTTTCACTGCCCAGATTTATACTTAGACAAAATTGTGCTTACCTTGAGCCCAAAACTCAAAGGAAGTAAATGCTGCCTTCATACTCTCTGGATCCGTGGAGAGCAGACGACATGCTAAATATGAAAAACAACACGATTTTACCTCTCAGTCTTTAAATTCTTTTGCACAATTACGAAACTTATCATCTACTGAGGTCTTCTCAATAGCTTATTAGGCCTACCTAGTCACATTTTATTTAAAATCTAAAGTAAAAATAAATAAAAATCTTACCGTGGTCTAGGGGCTCCATATCATCAATCTGTGCGGCAGAATTTTCTTCAGTTTTGTCCACTGGCACGAATTTGATGTTCGTTATGTGAAGAATAGCTGCCAGCATTTGGTAAATGTTGGTAACGTCCTGGAATATTATTTTATAAAGTAAACTTTAACCTTTTTCATGTACACTGTAGGCTAAACAATGTTCCAAGACTTTGAGATTAGAAACGGACTTGAGTTTTAGGAACATTTGAATATCAAGACATGGTCTCAAAAATAAACTTTTTGTTGTGTGAGAACGACTTGCCTCCGGTGTAAAGCCCTCCCAGCGAAGCTGGTCTTCCAGTTCTTTAAATCTTTGCTGGTAGATGTTGGGAAATTTCTTCATGTGCTCCAGACATCCTCTGTTGCCGTTGATGATTCTTCATCACAAAATGATAAATAAGTAAATAAATAAATAAATAAATAAATACATCAGTGATAATTGAAATTGCACTGAACTGATTTAAGAGGACAAATTGGGCAGAAATACAGCGTACTTGTGACGGTTTTATCTTTTTTATATTCTTCGTCTACAAAAATATTACAAACCACTGTCAATAAAATAAAAACTTATATGGTGCCTTCAATATTTATTGTTATTTAATCATTATGTAATGTCCTTTTAGACACACATAACTTATTACAAATTATCAGTCTTGCCATATGCTTGGTAACAAGTGTGTTTTGCATTGGAAACTAAAATAGCTCTGCCAGCCTCGAAAGAGGCTGTTGCCTTGTGAGATTTTGCTTCAGTGTCTTAGTTTTGGTCTACCCGGTTACATGTACGTGCTTCCTCCTAAAATTCGACTTACATTAGCTTCTTGGGGTACTACTATAATCTATTCTGATGATTTGTCTTACCCAGCAAGGCATTGCCTAGAGCATAATACTGATTCATTCAGTAAAATTGAAATCCGAACAAAGGCGTTGTAGTGCTTAATCACTGGCCAACCCGGCTTTACCCCCCACTTTTTGGTTGGTGACCCTATCTTGCTATTTTTAACCACGATTATATACATCTTGTGTGGAATTATTTTAATAGCCAAATACGGTGGTGACATAGGATCCTTGATTTTCACCCATATAGGACTGAAAAAAGGACTACTACTCTTTGCTGGATAGCTTTTACCCTCAATCTTGCATAGGTAATTTGTCTGGCTTTCTGGGCTCTGAGAATGGTCTCAATGTCCAGTGGTCCGTCTGGCGGACCAAAAACCACCTATTTACATTGATAAATAATCGGACGCGGTATGAATCCCAACTCAAATAAACACGAAATATTTCTTGCTATTTGAAAACATGAGACAAAATTACACAAGCTTTGTGCTTAAGCTTTCCGGGACACACGTTTACTGTTTACCTGAAAGTATTAAAAAAGTATAATAAACTCCGTTTTTCAAATGCACATGGTAGTGTTGAATGTGACAAGATGTTATACTGGCATGTACTAGTATATGTATATGTGACACTGCTGCATTTCAATATTGCTTTTTATATGTCTGTTATCTGTTACCTTATGCATGTAAAATTTATGCTGGAATCTCGCGTCATATCCTTTGAGCCTCGATTCCTACGTGATCTCAACGTCCTATATGCTTATAGTTAGGTATACATGTATGTTACATGTATGTCTTTAACATATGTTATTGGCAAAATTTTCTTTTTGTAATAATTTAAGTCTCACTCTTATAAGCCGGACATGTCTGTATGACATACCTTTCAAGCCACAGCCGGTTTTAGTGTCTACGTTCACCGAATACTTCCAAAGTAGGGCTACCCGTATGTGACCCTCAAAAATTTTTTTCGTGTAGAGAGTGGAGTGTTTTTTCGTTGTCATTTCAGTCGCAGAATCATATTCATAAACATTGCTGTTGTGAACATCCACGATATCAGGTGAGTTTTTAAATGTTATCCATATTTTACCTATTTTCAAGTATCGAAATTTTATTTCTATTTGATATATGTTGTCATATTACTTATCTATGATATATTTCATTTGCCTAATCCGTGTTACGTTAAAATTATACATCTAATTTCAAGAATTAAATTGATGTATTTTAAAGTTAAACCAAACATAGAGACTAACGCTTATTTAGAGGGAATTTTATCAGTGTATTATTTTGTAATGCGTCAACTCTTTCTCAGAGTAATTTTGATCGCGAATGGTTACAGGTTATCCTCTAAGTTATGTGCCCGCTTACATAGCGGTGATTTTTTGTTTAATAGATTCTCCTGTTCTCTTATGATCTCTTAAGTCTGGCATTGCTATTAAGAAAGAAAGCTTAATCCATCCTTTATAAGTAATACTTAAAATGTAATGCTACGTGAATTCAAAATCAACATGCGTGTGACAACGAGGTATTTCATGTATTAAGTTGATATCTGAATTCTGTTTAAGTACCACAAACTGCAGAATGAAGATGAAGTTAAACATGATGATCGTGGGCTGCTGTGTTGTCTCCATGACAACAAAAATGTAAGCACTTGTGGTCATGATCAAATCTCTCTCTCTCTCCCTCTCTCTCTCTCTCGGTGTATTGCTTTTCGTCCTTCAGGGGTCTGTTTAAATCCGTTGAGATGTTTTTAATTTTTTTTTAATTAGGATGGATTTATGTTCAATGTGGGATGATTTTGAAATGCACAAACATGGTTTCCCGTTAAGAATACAAAAGATCGCTCTGATGGTATTTATCAGATTCATAAAATGCTACTATTTTGGTTCCTCATCAACGTCCAAGAACACAACAAAGCCATACTTGCAAATACCTTCAGAAAGGTTGAATTTCACATTGTTTTAGGGATTGTACCCCTGTTAATGGAGCAAACCCTCAGCTTACAGCAAGAGAGATTGGGAAATTGATCTGTGATGCCGTGGACACCAATAACGATGGCATCCTCACTAAACTGGAATGGGTTGGGATAGTGGCTAACATGGACTTTGACCGTAAGTTTTAGCATGTCCTGTCTTTTCTTATAATACCCGAAAATTTAGCATTGCACAAGATGGTGTCGTAAACTCACCCAATGTTGCGTGGCCTAAAAGAATAATTTTATGAATTGATTGCATGTGAAATTGGTATTGGCCAATACCCATTATTCTTTGGGTTTTCAGACAATGATGAAGTCACGCACAGTGAGATACAGAGATATCTGGTCAAACTGGATAGCAGAATTCGCCCACTGTGGTCTCGTGCACTCTTTGAAGTGGGTGATTTTGATAAAGATGGAGTACTGACAGAAGATGATATGGCCAAATTTGGGAATCTAGATGCCAATGGTGAGTGTTTCCTATGTCTAACATGGTCCTGTTTCTCAAACAACTGAAGAAGAACGCACTCTTTGCCTAAAAAACCAATGCAGTATTTATGAGTAAGGATATCCTTTAAAAGACATTAAGCGTCGATCAAAAATAAAATGTTCCTAAGTGTTCGTTATGACAATGCTCGTAATGGGATCATCCGTAAGAAATCTGGCGACTTAGTGTAAAATATAGCGAAATTTCGTGGGTTTTGAAGGCGAGGGGGGCGGATCAGAAATAATGACAGCCTATAACTAATGGGAGTGGACAAAGAATAAGACCTGGCATAATTCATCCATGGGTATTTTTCTTCTGGCTATTTTCTGCTAAGTGATTTATATTGGTCTTTCGCACAACAGTGCGTACCTACCAAGTTTGCGTGTTACTGTCATATTGCTTTCTAATACACCATTCCCGGTGCACAGCTTTCAACCTTAACCTTACCTCACATCATTAAACATATATATATATATATATATATATATATATATATATGTTTAATGATGATATATATATATATGTTTAATGATGATATATATATATATATATATATATATATATATATATATATATATATATATATATATATATATATATATGCGTGTGTATACGACATGGAAAAGCGCATAAAATTACAGATGTCTATCTAATTCAGGAAATGGGCGAACAGACAAGGATGAATGTATTGAATTATGTGAAAAGGTATGGTTGATTTTATATACCATTATTACTATGAAAGCAACCGCTCTTTTTAACTGTTTGAATCAGTGCGGTTTGATATATCTACCTCTAGTAGTAAAAAGGATTTAATAACTGATTTTATGAAAAAGTAATACTTGAGAGGAAATTTAAAATAATTGTGTCTAAACAATCACCATTCAAAGTGTTTGAAACTGTTATAGTTCATAGAAACCAAAAGTCCCACTGTGATGTTACAAGCTTATAAATAAATGGGTTAATGAGCAGTATTTCAGAAAATTTCATTAATAATTGTGTTCTACAATATTGTTTTTATTTAAGCTTTTGAAAAAGTACGACCCCACGCTGGAGTAAACAGCTACATGTACCCACAACATTTGCCAGAAGTGGTAAGTGCTGAATATGTGACACCTGTATTTGGCATATGTATCGATATATAGATAACTGTTGAAATATTTACGTATGCAGTAGATTACGTAAAATATATAGTATTAGACTGAACTCCCAAAAGTAAACATACTGGTTTCATTTAATATTTTTTTCCTTTTCATTTTCAGTTTTTAAGAAGACATCGTGGCGAAAAAAATATAATTATGAATCATCAGTAATTTTGAGAATGTTTTGTTGAATACCAAAATTCACTAATTATTTCAAAATTAAAACTAGTGTGGTGGCTGAAAAGTCCTTGTTATTATATCCCTTTGAAAGAAATCTTTTAGTTAAACAGTATATCTCATAAGTAAAACGCATATGCTTGGCACCACGATATGACAGAATAATTTAGTTCCAGCAGAAAACAACATCTGTTAAAAGTAATTTCCACATTGTTATGTGTCCCATTAAATGTGAGGACACGTGGCTATGGAATTGTCATGATTTACGATGGATGTCGAGTTCTCATATGCGGTGCGAATTCTTTTCACGTCTTTATTTTTGCTACAAAACATAGTTTACGCGTTCTATATGGATCAGAAGTTTTTGGTGTCTCCATAGATACATTTCTCAATCTTTTCCAAGAAAGACAAAGAGTGTCGTCATATGGCAAATAACAGGAAGTCATCAATCAGGACACTACGCAAACCACAAAATAGAAAAGTATCGTGAACAGTATTCAGTGTATTGACCAATACAAAGCTCTGGCTCGCACGATACAATTGGACTACACGGATTTTGTTGCGTTCAGACACCACGGTACTGGACCAAAACAAAATAATCCTTGTAGAATCCACAGAAAGATCCATTCCTTTGATTATGCTTACCACGAAAAATCAGGTAAACTGAACGCAAGAACAGAAGGCAAAAATTGTAATAATACAAACAATGAGGAATACATGAATGGACGCTGGTGGAATATTCGAGGAGACTAGAAATGGGGAACTAGAAGCAGGCGCATTTTCCATTTTATAAGTGAGGCAGACCTTTGCAAATGTTATAATCGGAAAACCACTTTCAGAATCCTCGGAGATTCTCACCTCAGATATCTTAGTAATTACTTGAATCAATTATTGTCGAAATTTGATCATATATCTCCGTTTACAGGACGCCCATGTATTACTCCTGGTATAATTTCAACCCACCCTGTGCCGGATGGGAAGGAGCTGATAGGTCTGAGCAATATTATATTTAAATGGGCTTCCTGGACTCCCGACTTGCTAAAAGCAATCCGTTCATTCTCGTCTAGATTTCACAAAATTTCTGTTACAAGCATTGATGTGGTTTTAATGGATTTGGGTATACATGACATAGAACTTGAAGGTGCCTACGAATTTGTAAAACATGATTTTGGTCGTTTTGTCGACCTCCTGGGCAGGGTGCGGAAAAATCCCAGCACCACAAATATATGTCTAATATATGCATGGATGAGATTGTGTTGACAATTGACTTTTTGTGTCATATAAAGGGGATTTTCCAAGATAAGGTTGAAACTAAGTCGATAATATAATTTGCTATAACTCTATTATCCATATAGTGACACTGACGGTAGTACGTAAATATTGTAGTGAGTTCATGGAACCAATGTGTTTAGAATATATATATATATATATATATATATATATATATATATATATATATATATACAGACTTGACATTTAATATGGAATATTTCAGTTTCGAAGGTATACCTAGGTAAAAATACGTTCTTTTTTCAAAAAACTCCTATCTCATATAAGATTTGTGAATGTAAAAGTGTGCAGTCAGGTGTGTCACTACCAATTAACTGACTTTCATGCCTGTTGCGCTGCTACATTATGTAATTTGCAGTGATTTAATTGGGTAGTGTTCCTTTGGGCTGATCAAAGCTTGGCTTAGGCAAAGCTTGGTTCTGTCAAAAAAGTATCCATTTTTCAGCAACTATTGCATAGAAGAATTCGAAATTTTGCATGCAAGCCGTCAGTTTTGCAGTGCGTACGATGAGTCAAGTAGTGCATTACAAATTTGTTAATCTAAGGCAGAATGGCGCGAAAAAGACAGACATAACCAGACAGATCATAGCGCCAAACGGAACGGTCCCCACAGTTTTATAGAGTAATGCCCAGCCTGATGTACCTACACAGAGGTCACCCCCAAAGTATCAAAATTTTACCTACAGGGTACAGGACCCACTGTCTTTCGGGATACGCTTCTGCAACTAAACAAAAAACACAGTCCGTTCAGAACGAGGGGTAAATTGCCACTAAAATGCGTTTTTCAAAGCCCTTAGCGAACACCAAACTGGTTTTAGCAGGTAAGAACACCAAATGACCTCCGAGGTACCCACTGTATACAGCAAAACATCGTCGTCTGTTTCTCTAATGAATTGGGGGCCATGAACGATTCTGGGTAGAACACTGAAACTGCGTGGCTTTCCTTATTGAGGTCAGATTTCACCTGTACCGCCCAATTAGTCAAAACAGAGTTTACAGATATTCAGAAGAGGCCTACGACGAAGCATATGCCGGGTCTAAAGTGACAAGGGTGATTGACAGCGTCAGTATTTGGAGTAGATTCCACATTGGTGCCAAAACACCAGTGGTAGTCATCGACGAAAACCTGAACCAGATCAAATAAAGGAATAATCTCGGAACCACTTGACTATCATTTGATAGGGAGCACCTTAGGAACAATTCTAAGTTGCACGATGAGGTTGCAGGTTCACACAGAGCACTTTTAATAGCAGATAACTTACAGAACCAAGGGAATGAGCAGCTGCCCTGGTCATCAAAATCGCCACATTTGAGCCACATAGACAATATTTCGGTAGACCATTACTCACCAATCAACTGCCTACATGTCCTACAACAAAACTGGACCAGATTGGACAATTTTAGACCGATGCCTGGAATGCTATTCCAGATTGAACTCTAAAAACCTACCCCCAAGAAATGCCTTGCCGCTTGAGAGCGCTGGCAACAGCCACGAAGAGGCCAGGAGTAACAACGACCATTACTGTGACTAGCAACTGACATGAGGGTCTTTTGTGGAGCGTATTACCCTTTTACAGACAATAATTTGGAAAATATGGAGATCCAAAATATATATTTTAATGGGAGTCGTATGACATAGAATAGGCAATGTGTTTTTGTTTGCTTCTCTGGCGAATTCCATTAATGAACTGATGTCACAATGACATCAAAGAGATAATTTTAAGTTATTAAAACACGATTTTAATCCTTATTTTCATTTATCAGTCAGCAAAATAGGAATAAACTGATAAAAAATTATTTCGAAAAAAATATTCCATATTAAATGTCAAGTCTGTATATATTTTGCAATGGAGTCGTCAATTTTGTTACACGTTAGCTAAGGCAACTAAGGCAACTTAGTCTACAAAAAAAGACTTTATCAAAGTGTACATGCTGGGTCTTGTTTAGATAAAAAAAATGCTACCTTTAGTTGGCTATAGGCCTATTCGAGAGTTCAACAGACTAACAATGTATCCAGTACATGTACGCCCAGCAGCTACATGTATCCCTACCGATAGTTTTCATAATTTCTTGTGTATGTTTTTGTAATTTAAAGGATATGACATGTCTAGGATATGACATAAGCAAATTTCACTTTGAATCAAATTTGATCTCCCTGTTTCAAGTTGGACACTCTTGTCTGCCTTACATACGTATCATATATGTATACATGCATGATATGAAAAAATCTCTTTCGGTTACTTCTCAGATTATTTGGGAATATATTATTACCTGTAATCCTCAGGTGCCTTCAGGTCAAATAAACGCAGACGATCCTGCGGCATCCCGCCTAACACCGTGTAAAATATGTGGAAATTCTGCTCTCTGCCTCCCTGGCGAACAACGCGGGACTTCTCCAACAGGTAATCTGAAACTTTTCCTGAAATTGTGAGAAAAATTGTAAAATAATTTTAGATCCAAGTTTCAGACGAGGAGAATGTCATAGAAAGTGCACATTTATTATCAGAAAAAGAGGAAGTTACCTCCAATGATGTGTCCCTCTTTGGTAAAGAACAACTCTACAAATTTGCCATATCTGCTTGAATTTTTGTTCATCACTGTTTCGGCGTTTCCAAATACCTCCAAGAGAGGGTTCACCTGTTGAGTAAGTGTATAAAGAAAGATTTCAACAAAAATTGAGTGAAATCATTATTGCAATTAAGTGACAGTTTGAAAACATAACAAGAAATTATGGAAGTAGACATTTTGGGTATATCAAAGCAGAGTAAACTCTCTCTCTCTCTCTCTCTCCTTATGGGGGTCGACACGTAACGAAAAGAAATGTAGAACAAACGGCATTCAGTCCTTAAAATATAAAACAGCCAGTGAAAAAAGAAAATGAATTATTTTTGCCTTATTCAGCTTCTCGCTCATGATCTTAACGTCAGCATTGCTGAGGCAGGTGATGTGTTTGACGAGGAGTTTTGTGGTCTCTGTCTTTCCAGACCCCGACTCTCCGCTCACAAAGACGCACTGTGGTCTAGCTCGACCAATCAGCTGACGGTAGGCGTGCTGGCCCACCCCGAAAACATGAGGCCGGGTAGAGGGGGGTTGACCGCCGGAAAACTCTTCGTGATCCTGAAAGATTAGCACCCAAGGGTAACGACTGATGGAATGCTTTTTTCTTTGTTAGTTTCTTGTAATGTAGGCCTACCTAAATTACACTTATAACATTAGACGTTCTTTGAATAAAATAACATGCGTTGATTTTTCTTTCAAGTCAATCATTTCTTTTTCTTCACATTCAGTTTAAAATGTGAATAGATGTATAAATGAAATGGGCGAGTTGTACCTTTTTTCCATAGATCTTTAAGTCTTTAAACGGATTGACTGCAACCAGAACATCTCCTATGTAAGTCTAAAAATGAAGAGAAACATATTGACAGTGGCACTTTCAAATATATTAACCTCTATGTACACTACATGCAGAAAATTAAATAAAATCATCATAGAAAAAATTATGGTTATTAAAAACAAACATTAGATATGCTTGAAATATTCGTGAGATATTTAATTTTAATTGTCATTTTTTATGTAAAGCTATGGTAATGACTCACGTATATTTGATCTCGGTGTGTGTAGCGGCTGTGAAGGCATTCTAGGATAGTATCCTCTGTTACCTCCTCCAAGGTGGATAAATCATCCACGCCGATATCAGCCATCCTGACTGAGGTAGAAACTTCGAAATTGCTGTAAAAAATTAATTTTTATCATCCTTTTTTTTTTTTTCATCGAATATCCATTGAATTACATACAAAGAGATGAAGCCCTTAACATTTACTAGCTGAGTGTGTGTTTGAAAATTGACGTGTATGGAAACAGGATACTAAACAAAATGTATATTTTTAACTTGTATATTTTTATTGATCTTATTGATTTAGATTGACCCTAGTAAAGTTAGCATATCTAGCCAAAGAAAAAAAATCCTCTGTTACTTGTCCATTGAAAAAAATCATAAAAGAATGACTATAGGTTTTCTCATACGAATTCAATACTGGTATTATATAAACATATTAAATAATTAGCGTAATAATGGCACAGCTAGATCAAAATTATTGTGTTTATTATGATGAATGACATATGTAAGCTAATAAGCGTATGCAACTTAAATGAATATGAATGGAAATGCTAATGATTCCTACATGGCACTGAGTAAACGTGAACGTATGAATATAAATGCTAATGTTTCCTTCTTGGCACTGAGTGAGGATTAAATTTCAATTTCGCAGGTATCCACCATAATTCCACGAAACGTCACTTAGTGCTACCAGGGGCGGACCCAGGATTATTTGAAGGGGGGAGGGGGGTCCGCAGCGGGCACCGAAAGTTTTTGTATTTTAGGGCGAACGGTGTCATTTCGTGCGGTTTAGAACAGTTAAAATTTTAATTTCAAGAGGGGACCATTGGTGTGACCATTTTTTTCAGAAATCGAAGGGGGAGAGGGTCAGGGCCCCCTGACAACCCCCTAAATCCGCCACTGAAATTGAGTGTTATGCTTCTGACACTTAAAATGTTTGGGCTGAGAAGGTTCGGTGACTTCCCTGTCGCATTCGATATAAAAATCATACATCAAATTCCGTTCACAATGAGAAAGAAAAAACACATTGGTGTGTGTGAGTGAGCCAGGTAAGAGGGTCCCATTGGGGGGCATACATTATTGTTCACGGGAAATATTAACAAATTAAAAAAAAATAAAACTTGAAAATCACAATTCACAGAAATTAGCAATGACTACATGCAACAAAATTAAAATAGGCCTACGTATTTGATACGTGCACGTGCGGAAGTCCACTAGAGGAGTGTTGGGGTTACACAGAAATGAAAGGCTTTATATCTGAATTATTAACAGGATTTTTGTTAATTTTTATGCATCATTATTATCATTATTTGGAAATTTTCATTTTTCACGTATTCACATCAATGTGGGGGTTTGAACTTCCATCTGTTCCACGGGTCCGAAATTACATAATTGAAAATTGATGATTAAGCATTATGGAATATTGCAACAATATTGACGAAAACGCATTCTCTCTTCCGTTTCACGAGGTATCTGTATTGCAGTCATGTGACGGTAAAATATTTCTTGATAGAGTACATATATGCCCACATTTCCACAGACAGCAAGGTTCATGATTGGGTGACTCTTCATCCACCCGATTCACAAGAAAAATGCCGTCACATAAATGTTTTCTCGACTTCAGTAATGGAGGGCAGTATTAGTGAAGCGATGGTAAGCGCAAACCAAGTTGAGTTTTTGTGTGCTAGTACCACCCTAAACGCTTTTTATGTTGTCGAACATAGAACATGAAAGAAATACGAGTTGAAATCTGCGAATCACGGAGTATGAATACGTTTCAAGAATGACAAGTAACGAAAACCAGTATTCACCAGTCACGGGGATAGGATTCTTTACGCTAAATAAAATGCACGTTCAACGCATCTCGTGAAATAAAAAGTGGTTTTGATGAGTCACGCAAATACTCAAAGGGACCCTCACTAAGTGTACATAATTGAATAAATAAAACGCACTGTTATTTAAGGTTGGCACCAACGGTCGTCTAGGTGCTATTTTTCAACATCTCAAAAGTTCCTTTTTCATTTATATTGATTTAATGTTTAGCCAAACCCTGAAAACTTAAATGTGCTCCTTACTCAATTATAGCGCTACTTTTCGACAAACATTCTATGTTATGTAGTTAAATCTAGAAAAATTTAGAATTCCCCTTGATTTCTCAAATAAATAAGAAATACACTGGATATTTAAAAAAATGCATTTCTTAAGTAGTCAGTAGTCAGATATATCAAAATTATGCACCCCCAAAAGGAAAATCGACCTTTTCCACTTGAATTGTCTTAATCAAGCTTTTAATAAACATACAGGCACTGATTCAAATATTCCCCTCCATTTAACAGTGGGTCCTAAAGTAAACATAACTAAACCAATATAACCTATTGTCATTTCAACGCAGGTGCGACAATCATACTGGTATAGCTGCTATTTTACATTACTTCCGTGTTCAGTTCTGCAGGTCAACTAGAACCCTTTTTCCGTCAGAGTTACAAATATGCTCAACAAAAAATCGAAGGGGTCATGTAAACCTTTAGATTCCAACTGGTGCAGTCACTTATGGCAGCGAGGCAAAAATATCAATCAAAGTTTATTTGTTAATTAATATTTATATATGCTAACCCTCTGACAATGTTTAAATAACCTTAATTGTGCAAAATATGGTAAGTAGTAGTTTGATATGTTGCATTTATCCCACGGAGTCATGAATTAAAAAAAAAAAAAAAAACATTAACATCTCTATAGAGGCCACCTAGCTTTAGTTCAAGCTCTCAGAGTTTGCTGATGGTAACCAATTTATGCTGATATTAACATCTATATAGGGCTATCAAAATTTATCCCAAACATCCTAGTGGATTATTGAACAGTAAAAAAGATACGTACAGTGGTAGACTTAGTCGATTTAAACCCTGTTGGCTAGAATTACGTAGTTACATTATAATTAGATGCAATTAAATTCAATGATGTAATTTAACATAAGAATTTCCTTTTTTAAATAGGACTGTTTTTGTTAACAACAAGAGGCAGAACTTTTATACCCAGAATATCGATACACGTTTCCGCGTATATTCCTGTCAACCTTAGTGCCCACTTCTGACGGCGGTGTTTATAATGCACCAAAAGGTGTGGGTAAACTATGAGCAATAGAAAAAAATCACAAACACAGTAAGAATCAGTTTAAGAAACAAAATGCGGCCTTGTTTGCGACTTTGGATTCATTACATGGCAACCTATTTAAGTTGACTTACAAGTTTGTGCGTTAATTCTTGCATGCGTATTTCAACTGTATATATGTAGCGCTTTTCACATTGATTTTGATAAAGAGTACATTTGGATCAAAAACTTTTGTTCTAGAACATATGATTGTTCAATACATGCATATGATGCCAATATTATGGTGTTGAACCACTCAAAAAAAGGAAAAGCACTCCGAAAATAAGGCAGTGCGACTTACCCTTGCTCTGTTTGATGCTCGTTCTGGCGAAGATATAAAATTTTCAATTTCTTCGAATTAGTCTTAACCCAAACTATTGTGTGAACAAGGAAGGAATGCCATAGAAATCAATGTTATATAATTGACCCAGTGCTGGGTACGATAGTTTGATTATCGAATTTTCACTTATACTTCCTTGTTCGAGTAGAAAACCAATCCTGGACCTTCTGTACTTATTGTTTCTGGATAACGATTAACAATACTTTTTTAGAAGTTTATTAATTTGTAGAAGCGAGGTGATGTATTGGTAACGCGGGCTGATGCACTAGCCTGAAGGTGTTCCTAATTGCCCGTTAATACCCTAAACCGTGCTTACTTTAAAAAAAATTCTTCTTATCCTTATGTAAGTCATGTATTACAAAACACACATTGCACTTTTCACGACTTTTGACGATGAAAAGGTTTGCGACCATGTTTTTTATTTTAATTTTTTTACGTTGGTAATCAGCATTGCACTGTTGAACACATTTCTTCGACTTCGACAAATAACATATCTGGAACATTTTGATGAAATGCGTAAAAAAAGGATTTTCAGTTGGAAGTAAAATACTTACCCTGGCCCCCGGATGCAAAGTGAAGGAATTTAGTCCCTAGGGTCTCACGAAATACCTGTAAACTTCGAACAATGCAGGCGTCTCAAAACGTGTAAAGAATAATATAGCTATTGGGTCCATTTTTCGGGAGAGACGAATGGAAAACTGGAGTACATTTTGTTTTCGTCTTCAGAGACAACAAATAAATGAATATATTGAGAAGACGTCTCAAATGGACGTTAATGTTCTGTTTCAAAGATACCACATGGTAAATCTTACAGTGGCGATGTCGGTACAATGTGCCTCAGCCTCCCCAATCCCCTGTCTCAAGACGGAGCAAGCTCTGTTGAAACTGCGCACTTGATTGAGCACAATGAAATGAACGTTTTTTTCTTAACTTTAACAAATAAGGCTTTTTGTGTGCGCATTGATTGTTTGCGTCATTGAATTTTTGGCGTTGTTGCCTTGGGTTAAACGAAAAAGGTATTTTAATAAATGTGGGTACGTAACGTTATGTAAGACCCTTATTTTTCCATCTGACGCGGACTCATCATTAGTAAATTTCGTGTAATGAATTTTTTTGCTTTTCTTTAAATTTCTTTAGTTCATATCTCAAATATAAATGCAAATATTAGACAGCCATCTTGAATGTTAACAAAGAGCACGAACACACCAAAGACAAAATCGTGAATTGTAGTAAATTATCAAAATAGTCTCCTAGGAAACGTACTCAAATATATTTTATTAAACCTTTGTGCTTGAGGTAAAATCCATTAAGTAGCATCGAGTGAAATATACCAAATTATAATAGCTACTTACTGAGAGTAAAAATCAAAATATGGATTCAAGTAACAAAGATTACAATAACATATATGGAATGTATCGAAAATGGTGGTAAATGAACAAGCAATGAAATCAAACTGTCAGCTCTGATTATAAAACTATATCATTAGCTAATATAATATTTAAAAGTTTCCACTTCAAGACAGTTCATATCTTTGTGTTACTGAAAAATTGATTGTATGCGCATGACATCTGGAGGACTCATATCAATACTTGCTTAAAATAACACTGGTTTTCTTCGGAACTGAGCAAAAATGTCGCATATGGTTTAAAACTTCTCTTAAATATCTGAATGAACTTTTTAAGTACATATTGTATCAAAAATACAACAGATGTTGATAACAAATCATTTATTTTTTGTTTGCCATTTTCTTTCCCCTGATCAAATCGGCTGCTTTTTCTCCTATCATGATGGTAGGGGCATTGGTATTTCCTGATACAACATGAGGCATGATAGAGGCATCAGCCACACGCAGTCCTGCTATACCCTTCACTCTGGAAAACAATAGCAACACACAGTTGAAATTTAAATACTTAACTTTTAAATAACTTTCTTTCATGTAATTTGACAATCTTTCTATTCTCAAAAAAGTGTGGTCTAGTAACCTCCCCCCATCTGAAGCATTTTGTGAGACACAGCCACAGACAATTCTAAGTAACTTGACTTGGTCTGTGAATTTTATTTGGTATCCTAATGGTCTAGAAAGTTTTAAATGAGAATAAACAAAATTCTGCTCAAATGCAGTAAATTGTGGAATTCCTCTGGTGATTGTTTTTCTCGCAAAGTTTTCATTACATTCTATATCAAAAAATAAATCAGACCTTTGAAATGTCAAAACTGTAAATTTTTATGCCACACGCTACTTGAGCTTTATAGTAATCTGCCATTAGTTGAGATGAACAGTGTATTACCTGAGCTGTGGGTCCACTACTGCCATGGCATCAGCAGGTGCCCCCATACGACATGTACTGGTAGGATGATACACAGTCAGAGTGATATGATGAATGTAACACGCCAGGTAGTCATCTGACAGTGGCTTATGGTGGCTACAGGAAGGAAGTACTCTGTCTGACAACTGGGCTCCTATCTTCTTAAATGCTGTTGTATTGCCTACTTTGATAGCCAGCTTCATTGCTGCAATGAGTAACAAAGATGCATTATATAGATATATGTCTTTAATATTAGACAGCAAACATGGCAAATATACAGACACCATACAGAAAGAAGTGTGACAATGTTTACCTAAAAAAAAAAGAAAAGAACAAATAAAAATAAATGTTTAAAAATCAATGACTTTTGGGAAGGATTACATCAGTAAATCTTTCAACCCTTTTTGTCTTACCTTCCACCATCACTTTAACATCATCAGGGTGTTCCAGATAGTGGGGGTCTATTTCTGGGTGTTCAAACGGGTCCGTGCTCTTCAAGCGTATGGTTCCCCTGCTCTTAGGGTGCAATAAAATGGGAAAGATAGAGAAGCCATGCATTCCAGCTCTGCCCCCATGTATAGCTTCAAATACCTGGCAAAAGCAATAAAATAAACCATGCATTATCATTGTGAAAAATTAAAAAAAAAAAAAAAAAAAAAAAAAAAAAAAACAATTGAATCAATGATATCAATGATATTGAATCAATATCATATCTCCTTTTAGAAAACCATTCAAATTTCTAGTCTTTCACTTTAACCAATTTAACAATTTAATGTTTGAAATAACAAAAACTCCTTCATAATATCCTTAAAATGTTTCAAAAAGTTATTGTCACAATGTTATATTTTATAAAACATTAACACAAGTGTTATTAACCTGCTGTATAATCATTAATGTTTCATTAAGGGAAGATAGTGGAAAGAGCAGAGACCATGGTTACAACAAAATTACCATGTTAACAACACCCAACCAATTTTTACAATACACCAAATACCATACCTACAGTTAAAAATGCAACTTAAAAATCAAGCAAAATAAAGTCAATGGTGGATCTGTGGGTGGGTTTGGTGTGTGAGAGTGGGGGGTACAGGGTGCACCTGCTTAGTATGTTAGCTTGAGTGATACCCACTTCCTCCTTTTTACCCCTCCCCCACTGAAAAAGTGAAAATATTAACCAATTTTTTCCTAATTATTGACAAATGAAATAAAAATCTATTGGTTTTTCTTTTTTTTTTTTTTTGTTATATCCCCTTATTAACACAATCAAAGATCCACCAGTGATGGTGTGCACCAAAATCTTGCAAAATAAAGCACTGGTCACAAAATGTCCACACAACAACTACAAAAATCTTCCAAAATTTTAAATGGAAATTCACAGGGAGATTGATGAAAACCCAACCATTGCCAACTACGGATACTTTCTTTTTATAATAATAAAATAAAAAATAATGTTAATGATAAAAATCATTTGAAAATGTTCAACTGACTTTTTATATTTAAAGGGATAACAACTCTTCATATGAGATTCAAAATTCCATAATAAATTGTAAACAACACAAAGAAAACTAACATAATTATATAATATATAATATAAATTCCATTTTATCACTAAAACAGCGGTTATCACAATTATTTTGAAATCTGTGCTTGTCATCAGACCACATGGACACAGATGGCTATCCTCCATAATGATCCCTTGAGAGATTATTACAAAAAATATACTTAAAGAAAAAAGAAAAACAATTGACTAATTCTGAATGTTATTTACCATTGGTAAGTCACTTTTTCTGGCAAAATGAAGCATTGTTATCACTTTAATTGTATTTGAGTAAGTGTTGTTTTTGGTGGTAGGCTACATGATAATGGTAAAAACTAGTACCAATTGATAGCCATGTCATGTTAGTGTTTGTTGACAATAATGTTCTGAAATAAAATCAACTTATTTAAAAAATCCTGACATATATTACTATTTTACATAAAATATTAAATCAATGATTACAGTGTTCAAAATTTAATTTTTAAGCTATGATTCATTTCTTTCATGGAACATTTAAACTAAATCAAAGAAGTGTGAATAAAAGTAAATATGTTTTATCTGAAAATTTGGGATAAAGTAAACAATCGATTTTTAGATGATGTTCTACTTGAAATGGAGATCTAGAGAAAAAAATCAACATTTACCTGAAAATCTTTATTGCACCCACAATTTTTTATGAAAAAAAATTCACTGGTAATCTTTCATTTTTACAATAAATACCAACTTAATTTTACCTCATTTTGAAAATTTACATTAGCCGCATACAGGTTATATGGGTCATTTCCTGGATGAGATGCAAGAAGATGTAACTGCATTCCTGACATTGCATCAGGAACTTCTCTTACTGTGTCAAAAAAAGCACTTCCTTCCAGACCACAATTTGATGGTAAACCTGAATGTGAGAAAACTGCTTATATGAAAACTAAGATTTTTTGCTCACAATTTTTTGCTCACTGTCCTTTTTGCTTTTTGTCTGCCTGAGTGCTTTTGTGAGTGTGTGTTTGAGACACTTAAACAGTCCATTTATCAACTCTCTATTTTACAAGTGTTTTAATTAGGTTCATTATTATAATAACAAGGCTGTGGTTTAGATAATTTACATTTTCTTATGCTCATGTACAGGGCTCTCTTCCACAGAGTTTTTGAAGAAGCTTGTAGGAAAACATGAAACTCAAGGTATGTGAGAGACTGTCTGTGCATAAAACTCTCAGTTTGGCCTGAAAAATTTGAGGTTTGGAGTGAAAAAGAAACAAAGTTACAATTTTACTAGCAACAAGGAGACAAATAATCTTTCATAAAAATGAGAACAAGTGCGACCTCATGTCACAACATGGGAGATGTTATCATTTGTCTATCACTGTCCTTTACTCCTGCTAATTTGTGAACTTTAAGTAATAGAGATATCTACTTTGATTTGCATAAAATATAATGCATCAATAAGTGTACAAGATCATAAAAATGTATGCACCAGTACAGGAATAAATCTAATTGAATTAACTTATTTATACTCAGTACAGGGTTCTCTTCCAAATATAAACACAAAATTGAACCAAACAACACCATATCTACTTTAAAATCCTGTGCACATTCAAATTTCTAGCCTTCAACTTTTAATGTTATATTGATTTACAAATAATCCATCATATAAGCCTTAAAATAAAAAATAAAAAAAAAAAATCAGTGTCACAATGTTATATTTTGCAAAGCATCAATATAAGTGTTATTAATCTGCTCTAAAAACATTAATGTTTCATTAAGGGAAGATAGTGGAAAGCAGAGGAGGGGGGCACAGGGGGCACCTGCTTAGTTTATTAGCTTCAGAGGTACCCATTTCTTCTTTTTAATCTCATCGCCCCCCCCCCAAAAAAAAAAAAAATAATAATAAATAAAAAAAGTGGCAATATCAAGCAATTTTCCTTTTTGACACATGTAATAATAATGTTAACAATAATAGTCAACATAAAAATCATATAAAAACGTTGAACTGACTTTTTATTTTTAAAGGAATAACAACTATTCAAAAGATTTTCAAAATTCCACAATAAATACATTGCAAACAACACAAAGAAATATAATCAATTCCATTTTACCACCACAATGGCAGTTCTCACAATTATTCTGAAATTCTGTGCTTGCCATCCAACCACATGGACCTTCATAGATGGCTGTACCCTCCATAATTATTTATCACTACAACACATTTTAAAAAATCAACTAACTTTGAATGTGGGAAGGATCATTATCCACTGGTTAAGTATGGGAAAATCATTGTTTACCCTAGGATGTATTGTTTTATAGCACTTTTCCAGCCAAAATGAAGAGCTTTTATCCCTTTAATTGTATTTGAGTAAGAGTTGTTTTTGGTGGTAGGCTACATGATAATGGTAAAAACTAGTACCAATTGATAGCCATGTCATGTGCTGTGTTTGTTGACAATGTTCTGAAAAAAAATTAACGTATTTCAAAAATCTTGACATATATTACTATTTCACATAAAATATTAAGCTTACAGTGTTTAACATTCAATTTTAGAAGCTATGATTTCTTTCTTTCATGAAGCAAATTAAATTCAATCATAAGAATTAGTTAAAGTGAATGAATTAAATTTGAAAATTTGAGATCATGTTAATAATGGATGATTTTTAATGGGTGGTCTACTTGAAATAGAGATTATGACAAAATTACCCTTTACCATAAAATCTTGATTGCACCCACAATTGCATGATTCTGTTCAATTCTGATGAAAAAATTTCCTCAGCAATCTCTCACTTTCTGCAATAAATACCAACTTATTTTTTTACCTCAGTTCTGAAATTTGCATTGTCCACAAATAGGTTATGTGGATCATTCCCTAAATGAGTGGCAAAAAGATGTAACTGCATTCCTGACATTGCATCAGAAACTTCTCTTACTGTGTCAAAAAAAGCACTTCCTTCCAGACCAGTATTTGATGGTAACCCTAAATGTAAGAAAACTGCTTATATGGAAAACAAGATTTTTTGCTCGCAATTTGTTTTTCTGTCCTTTTTGTTTTTTTGTCTGTGTGTGTATGTTTGAGCCCCTTAAACATCCCTTAATCAACTCCCTATTTTACAAGTGTTTTAATTAGGTTCAAAATAATAACAAGGCTGTAGTTTAGATAATTTACATTTCCTGATGCTCATGCTCAGGACTCTCTTCCACTGAGTTTCTGAAGAAGCTTGTAGGAAAACATGAAACTCTAGGTGAGAGACTTTTCTGTACATAAAACTCTCTTTAAATCAGATTTGGCCTGAAATATTTGGGGTTTGGAGTGAAAAAGAAACAATATTGTAATTTTACAAGTTACAAGGAGACTCCATATAATATAATGACATCCTTCATAAAAATGATAACAATTATGACCATGTCATAACATGGGAGATGTTATCAATTGTTGTCTTATCATTGTCCTTTACATTATACTAACTGTTAAACTTAAGGTATGGACATATTTACTCTGATTTGCATAAAGTGTAATGCATTAATTAGTGTACAAGATCATAAAAATGTATGCACCAGTATAGGAATAAATTTAATTAAATTAACTTGTACTCAGTAGTCCTGTAATTAGTTACTTCAGTCTCCATACACTTACAGCCTCGTTCCCACAAAATATTATTAGATAGCTACATAAACTCCCCAAAACAGATTATAGAATTTACAAATGTAAACCAAGACTAGTCTGAAAACAAACAAGTTACCTTTTCCTCTTCAAAATGCTACCCCCCTTTTTTTTATTATCAGGGTTTTAAAAAATGTACCTAACTCTCACATTCAATTGGATCTGGTAATTTTTGATAGGGTATTGACAAATATGTCTCGGGGACAATCCTATAATATTGTCATTTTTACCTCTTTAGCCATATTTGTTAATTTGGGAACATCTGTTTTAGATGTCACCCCAGCATGTCCCATGAACATAAACAACTGCAAACTTGGTACTATTTCAGAAGGTTGTCTGGCTTTCTTCAAAAATGCAATCCCATCAATGCCACTGGTTGAATGCCACCCTAAATGTAACAGACCTGCTAATAACCATACCCTCAGAGGGGTTTTGTGCCCTTTATATTGAATATAAGAATCTAAGCCCCTTTTTAGCCACAAAAAGTAAGTACAGATTATATGAAGTCTTAAGGCAGAATGATTCCAATAATATAATCTACAGCAGACACTAGTTTCTAAGTAGAATCAAGACAGTTTCATGCTTCAGTTATTTCAAGTAAGCTGTGTGCTTATATTTTGCAATGTTTTTAATATTGACCTGTAAATTAAGATGCTTATGTTTTTGCAAAGGTGTAATAAGCTTCTAATATGGGTGCATAAAGTTTATACATGGCAATGTCATATGTAATACGTGCCTGAAATATGCCTTTGCACTATACTGTTAGACATTTAATACATGCATGTATTTAACAAATGAGTTTGTGTGTGTGTGTGAAAGAGGTTTTCAGTTAGGTATTTTGCATTTTTTTCTTTTGCATTTTTTTGTATTATAGTATTATATACATATCTAGAAGTTTAATAAAACTTTTTGAAAAAAAAGACTAGAGGCAATTAGTACATATTACATCTAATTGGCAAAAGTGAAAAAAAAAAAAAGAATATTACCCCCTGCTGCAGACCAAGCAGGCTTATAAACATCCCTTTACTATAGCTATCTGCACCAACTAAACTAACACCAAACATCAGCTCTGTTGAAGGGACAGCTCTGAGTGATAACTCTGTTAAATGGACAAAGGCAAGACCATCCACACCGGCAATAGAGGTAAACAACCCTTGAATAAGAGGAGAACCAGACATGGATTCAAGATCATATCCTAAATATAAAAATAGATCAAGAAGCCACCCACATAAAATAGCCTGTTATTTATAAGGGCAATAAAAACAGAAGGTTATACTTTTAGTATAAAACCTCATTAGGCCTATTTTCACACTGTTTGTCAGATATTAACAGATTTCTATAGCAGCATTAGAGTACAGGAAAAATCAAAATAATAATAATGAATAAATAAAAAATAATGAAAGAAAAGACACAGCATTTAAAAGAATGCAAAAGCATAATGGTGACTTTTTTTATATCACTGCAACTTGACTTCTCAACCACCTAGGCTATAGCTAGTGGATTAACTATTTCCAACTGATGTGCAAACATTTGCCTTCTTTTTGAAGGTGATTGAAATACATCAAAATATGCTAAATGCAGAAAATGCCAACAAATAAGACCAGTAAAACTATTTATAAACAAGCTGATCTATGTGACATTTTGTTTAGTACCTTGAGTCATGCCAGCATGTTAAAGTGCAAATTAAAAAGCAACAGCATGACATGAAATGTGCAAAACGAACAATTCCAGCATCAACTCGGAGAAATTCTGGTGACATACATAGAAAAACAACTAATACTGAAAGACATTCACTATGCAATTATTAACCAGGGACATAGTTACATCAAGTAAAGTAATTGCAATTTCCATTCCAGCTGCCTTGTAATAAGCATGCATCCAGAGAGAGGGGGTTAGGAAACTTATCTGTCAATAAGCCTTAATTGACGTAACAAGAGGCATAGTAGACAAACAAATTGCTCAGAGGAAAAAAAAAACATCCATGCTGTGTTACCATAAACATACACCTTTGTACCTCTGGTTTAAAATGCATTGCTTGAAAAAAGGGATTAAGATCTTTTTTTCCAGAGCTCCCGTATGTTCCTAATATCATGAATAGCTCTACTTCAGGATTCTTGCCACCAGCTAGAGTGACATGTTTTAATGGTGCAAACCCACTCCCTGCTACACCATTAGACCCTATCACACCTACAACAGAAGGCACTTGAGCTCTAAATCATCTTCATGGTTTCTCATGTGGTATTTATGGCAGCAACATTTAGACTAAAAAATACACTGCATCTTTAATTATCATTTGTTGTGTTTATTTCATTGGAAACCAGGCAAAAAAGGGTTGGTTACAGTTACGTTATTTTAAATACCCAGCTACATTATTTTGAATACCCAGACAATAGGACTGATGGAAAGTTGTGACAAAAATGATCTTAGTGTCAGTAGTTATTAAATTTAATGTTTCAGCAGAGATCAAGTTGGTTAAGGACATCCAATACTCCCATGCCAAAAGTGGATTTTTAATACATTGTGGATTAAACTCTGGAGGAGATGATGTATTTTTTTTTTCAGGTGACACTATTTGACAAAAGCTAGTTGTGTTTACCTTAGCTGGAATTGCAGCCAACAGCATAAGAATGGTGTACATTAGATAACTTCGTAACTGTATAGTAAGGCCCTTTTCACATTGAAGGGTACACTTATCTTGACCTGTACGCACTTTGAGAGATTGACAACTAAATAGCTAGCCTATTGTGTAAGAGAGTCACCTTAACTGACCCTGCCCTTTGCATGATATGGCCAAGTTAGGGAGGGAACTTTTGGAGAAATGAACTTGTGTAAAGGAGTAAAAATCCCTCTTGCTCTGTTGGGACCTCTCAAAGTGGATAAGGTGAAGAATGCCTTGGTTTTATTTATTAGTTTTTTTTTTTTTTTTTTTGGTAAGTACCGATGCCAAGTTTAGTCCAACAGCATCAGACATGCAAGTTAGACTGTGTTCCTATATCTAGATCGATCTAACAGGATCAATCCATCTTCAAGGGGTTTCTTGTTAAATTGCTTTCAGCTTAAGCAGCTTTGATGTCTGGCACGCCAACTGCAGCTGCTGAATGATAATTAATTACCCCCTAGCAGCTTCGATAGGCATGACAGACATATAAGCTGCTTAAGTTGATTGCACTTTAGCAAGAATACCCTTGGAGATAGATCGATCCATAGTTAGTCGATAGAGTCTGGGAATGGTCCCTTAGAGTGTAAGCATGTACATGGAAGAAGGTTAATGTATTAGGCAGAGTGTACATAATATATGGTTATCAAAGGTTATATATGTATTAAGAGGTATAAAAAAGATCATTTTTAATAACAATTAAAATTACTACAAAATGTTAGAAAGTTTAACATAGTATTACAAATACACTTAAAAATGTGAAGACTGACTAAAAAATTATAAATTGAAAAATTTAAAAGATGAAAACATAAAGATGATTATAACTAAGACAAATTAAAGAAATTGACTTCAACTTAAAGAGATAGCTAAGCATACATTAAGGTCAATCCATAATTTGACTTAGAACAAAATCTAGAAACACCAGCTATTTAAAAAATTTCCTATTGGATCCAATAAAAAATTATATAGGAAACCTACAGTCATCTATAAAAGAAATGGAATATTATTCCCTATATGAACCCATGAAAATTTGTACTTAAAAAAACTGACTCAACTTTAATGGACATAACTAAAATCATTTTCAACAGGAATCAAATAGGAATCTAACAGGTAGGTAATTCAATTTAATCCAACAATCCTATTAGATCTAATAAGACACTTTCTAAAGCAGATTTTACAACATTTTTATTGGAAATTTTTACACAACAGAACATATTTAAGATAATTACATTTATGAAAAAACAGTCACTGTTGAACATCAAATAGGTGTATTCAATTTTCTGTCAAATAAGATATTTATCAGCAAGAAACTGATTCAATTTTCTGGGTAATTTGATACATGGCAAATATTTCTATATCCTTCATAATTAATAACTGTATTCTTCAACATGATATTAAATTTTAGCAAAACACGACAGCTGGAAAACCTCAGTCATAAACAGGTAATGCAGGAATACAGCAAAGCCAATTTAATTATAACCCTCCCTGATGACCTTAATCAATACTCAGCTATGCACTTAAAATGCTTGAAACACAAAACATACACATAAAAACAAACAAACAAACATGTTGTCCTCAGACACCATACCTTTACCATAAAGCAGGTAATCAAAAAAGGAAGAAACAGACAGCACTTTGTCCTCTGTTATGCTCAGAGGTTTATCAATTAGGAACGTGGCAATGTCAGTCATGATGTGGTCTTCTAGGTTCTCACCCACTGGGAGATCAGCCTCTACTGGGATCTGTGTATAAATATTTTATAATAATAATAGTAATAATAGTAATAATAATAATAATAACTGCTACATACAGTAGACTTTATTTACATCTGATCAGAGAGAGAGATCTAATAATGATTAGTAATGTTTTTTTTCTCATTCTTATTTGTTGAACTGAATATATCTGCAGGTTCAATTCAATTACATTATACATGGTTTCCAACAATAATAGTATTGTTATTTCATGCTTATTGCAAAATCTTTTCAACCAATTAAATTTTGCTACTGCAAATCTAGCAACTGATACTTAAAAATATTTTCTTTCTTCAATCCAAAGGATGGGATAGTTATCCAGACTAAGCCACAGCTGTAGAAATTCTTTTACCTGGAATTTTCTCAGATGTTCTTTGGGCCCAACACCTGACAGCAGCAGTATGTGGGGTGAACCAATTGACCCTGCAGACAGAATTACTTCCTTTCTTGCTTTGACTTTCCGGAGAGTTCCATCCTTGATAAATTCTATACCCACTGCCTTCTTGTTTTCAATCAGAACCTGAGAATAAAAAGATATATCCAAGAAAAGCACTTCACGACAGTTTTATACAGCACCCTCAGTTTCTGACATTGCTAAAACTGACATCCATCATCCACATGTCACTTATAACTGAGCCTAGAGAACACACACACACACACACACTTACATGCACACACATTCTTGCAAAGTAAATAGATAGTGAATATTCACCCTTTTTGTATGTGATTTGATGGATATGTGGAGATTTTCTCTATCCATTGCTGGTCGTAGAAAAGCTTTAGCAGTACTTTGGCGCACACCCTTATTCACAGTGGCCTGGGAGTGCATAAATCCTGTGGACATCAATTTTTTAGGTTATCAGTCATATGCAGTATGTATATATGAATTATGCTGAATTATAACTTGTTTGTTTTAAAAGTTAAGTTAAATGGCATGATATGTAAATTAGTTGATAAAATTGTGGAAAAGGCCTTAATTTGCAAGCAGTTACAACTCTGGAATACAACTCTCAAAATATTTGAACTTTTGACACTTTTGGGTCTAAATTAAAAGTTTTTAATTTAATGACATGCTATTCCTTCTTTACCACACACCTACTAGTACTAATATTTGGTATTTTTCAAAGGCACAGTTCATATTGATCTATTACCATTGCACCAGCACTTACCTATTTGTGACTCTCCATTGACATCTATCACTGGGTAGTTGAGCTCTTTGGCAGATTCAAGAAAATAAGATGTCAGTTCTGTTACGTTGGAATCTGACACTGTCAGAGGGCCTCCCTTACCGTGAAAACCTTAAAAACAAATTATATGAGTTACTACCAATTTTGTGCTATACCACAAACAAGATAATCTAAAATCACCTTAGGCAAACAGGGCACTGGTTCCTATAAAATTAAAATATGATACCAATTACAAATAGTCTAAGGTAAGCATTTTTGTGGGTTCATTTATCTATTTCTTGTCTAGGAGAGTGCACTTTAAACTTTTCACTGAAAAAATTTTTTTTCTGCATTATCACCTGAATTTGCATATTCTGCATTTGTGTTATCCTCAGATTTCATAAAATATGGAAGAACGTCATCGTAGCCCCATCCTTCACAGCCACTGGCAGCCCATTGGTCAAAGTCATGTCGACTCCCACGAATATAAATCATGTAATTAAGACAACTGCTGCCCCCTAGGACTTTACCCCTTGGCCACCGACATTGCTTGGAAATATATATTAAAATATCTTCATATTATGAAATTTAAGATGTTAATTTTTATGCTTTCTGTTGCTGTGACCCAGATAGAGTAGTTAGCTGCTTTTAAACCAGATCTACTTTAGTATGATATAGTTATTAATGCAACCTTTCTGTAACATTCAATCAAGCTTCAGACAGAAATTACCGAATTCTGGAAATTTTGATAACCTTGTGAGATATTTTTTTTCTTATCTGTCTCCTAAACAAAGACAAAAGACATGTCCATATAGTGACAAAAAATATAAAGACCAATGTAATCTGAGTTACAACATATAAATACAACTGTACCTAATAAAGAAACAACACATGGCATCCTTACATTGTTATGCATTCCTTTGCAGGCATGTTGCTGGGGAACTGTCTTAAACTGCCAATCAATATCACTGAGTTGTGTCATTGGAGTTAACAAGGGGATGTCAATCAACAGGTTCCATTTCTCCTCCCCTCCTGCTTCCACTAGCAGTACTTTGGAATCTGAATCCTCAGACAATCTGTTGGCCAACACACAGCCTGCAGATCCTGCACCAACTAAAAAAAAATCTGGTTTTACTATATACAAGTATACAATGATGAGGAAAATGCTGTGGAGGGAGCTTGAAAGTTATAGCCAAAAACATTTGGGTTTATCAAGTCAACAGAATCAAATGGATCATGCTGAGAAAAAAAAATTAAACTTTTTACTCTTTACAAAAACTTTTGAAAGTGTACCTGTAAAAGCTTTTCTCCCAAATATATAATAAACACATTTATTCACAGGTATGCCCTCAAATAGTTCTGTGCAGGAAGTGAAAGATGCTTTTGTACCTTTGTTTGATTTTTGGATAAATTTAGAATGGCAACTGAATTTATGTACACAGCTACAGATTTCACATTTTTCAATCTGCTGGGGAATCTTAAAGTAACTGGTCTCTAACAATAAATCACTTAAAATCCTTAAAATAAAATCAGCGTAGCCCTATCAAGAGAAAACTATAATTCAAATAACATCAGCTTGTTTTTTAAAAATGGAGATGGCTAATAAATTAAAATGCAGAGAGAGAGAGAGAGAGAGAGAGAGAGAGAGAGAGAGAGAGAGAGAGAGAGAGAGAGAGAGAGAGAGAGAGAGATCATATTCAGTCACCGATATTTTATAAGCTATGTAAGTCTAAGCATTCTTCTCACCAATGATATAATCATACTCCTCATCTAAGATTTCAACAATTCTTGATGGTCCAGAGAACACCTTCCAATACACAAAGACAGCGACCACTGCCACAACTATTGACCCTGTGAACTTCCAGCCCATTGTCATACCATCTGTAATATAAAAGAACATCTCCAAGGCAAAGATACTATTTCTCTTTTATTACAACAATACTGGTTTATTTTCTATCTACAGTATGTTATTTTATATATGGTCTTAAGCAGTCATAAAATGCAACTTGGAACCAATGCAGGCCTTGGCATACCTATTGGTGTTACATAGAGCAAAACTGGACTCTTCTGTAGTTCAACAATAAAAATAGTTAATTTAATATTTCAGTTACACTGGTCTAGTGTATGTCTGGTCTGCTTCAGTGTCTCAGGAGGACTTCTTTCAAACTATCTCCTACTGCCTATAAGAACAATGATAACTAGAAAAGCACTCTGAGAGCGCAGAGGTCCGCCAAGGCAGCAATTTTTTATTATTGATTGATTATTGATCTGGATCACCACCAAAAACTAATCATCTGTTCCTTGGCCCACTTCTGACAGTTCCTGAAAATTTCATCAAAATCGGTCCATAACTTTTTGAGTTATGTTGATGACAGACAGACAGACAAACAAACAAACAGGGGTGAAAACAACCTCCTTGGCAGAGGTAATCACACTTTTGGTGATACTGTCTAATTTTTTACTGGATAGTTTACAGTAGGGGTAGGAAAGTTCTTATTGTTATGCTTTGACTGACAGGTAACAGGGGTCACCTGACTTGCAATCATTCTAACTTACATAATTATTCCAGTAATCTTTCACCTATTCAATTTACTTCAATTTATTAAATCTTTCACCCATAAAGATAATATTGATGTCCAATCCAAGTATATAAAATAAGTGCTAGTGCTACACCCTGTCAGTACAATTAAACAGCCTAGTGTATGAGTTAATTGTTAAGGTAACTTCTAATGAACCTGTTGGTGTTCAGGAGATGTCAATCTGTCTGGATCTTTGTCTGTTCCTTACTAGTTGATTACTGTGATGTGATGTGATATGCATAACTACACATCAGACTGGTTTGGTCACTTTACTCAGTTGAGCTTCATACTAAGTTGATATAAATGCCCACAGGCCCATAGCCAGCAATTTCAAAAGGGGGTTTTTTTTTTCTGAAAAAGTGGACCTTTTTCCATAAAAACTTCATGTACCTAGATCAAACCCCCCGAACCCCCCCTGGCTACGGGCCTGGCTCAACTAACTCCACCACCAATATCTGAATCTCCCTTCCCAAGTTTTAAAAAAATATTAATTTTGGAGAGAAAAGTAGCAATGAAATAGATTTTCAAATGGCAAGTGCCTGAAAATAGTTTTATCTCAAGCCCTGATATGACCTCAGCAATTCGATCTATTTAAACATTGAATTCATAATTTTATTTAAGATTTTAAGTGAAAGCTATACAGTTTACAAAATTTGCCAAAACAAAACACTTTAATAATTATGTAAACTTTCATTTGCAATATACACAGCCAAATTAACATAAGAATGAAAGAGAACTGGCAATTTATCAATCAACACTATTTGATTATAGCCCGTTTTAAAAACCAAGTTTAATTCAGATGACTTCTTATTTACTAACATCTTTTTATTTCAAGAATGAAGTATAAATTTGCCCAAGGAAACGCAAACAACAGAGGAATGCGTCAAATCATTTAAAAAGATTGATCATGGCAAGCATGCAATATAAAAGAGTTTTCCAAGAAATCGTGACATTTAAATCAATTGTCCCAGAAAATTGTTTTCCCAAGGAAGCACTGTAAGATGAGAATTCTCACATTTATCATCAAACAACTGGTATGGTGACAGGAACAGGCAGGGAGAAAATAGATATCGCAGCCTCCATCCACTGCTTGAATTAGGCACACCAATTTATTTTTGTTGTTTTTATTCCCTCTTTATTTTATGAATAGTATTTTTCAAAGGGGGCTTTTCTTATCAAAATTAAAAGAGTTTTGTAATTGATCAACTGTGTAAAAGGCCAGCATATCATTTCTACATCATATAGACTCTGTTAGTAAAAAACCATCAAACCTTTAAATCAGGCAAACCAATGGAGGGGTGGTAAAGAAATAATTTGAGGACTAAAAAAAATTGACATACCCAGTTGGGTACAGTTCTTCCAGTGAAGGAATAAATGAGGAAGTCCTGACATAAGACAATAAAGAAAAATCAGATTTATTGAGCATTTCGTGCCAATAATTGGCTCCCTATGGCTTTCACAAAGGTTAGTGTTCACTATCAACATCTCACCTCAATTTTCTTTTTAAGTTCAGCCAAGCAATCAAAATATCAGTTACCTCTATCCTCATGATATCTATTATTTACCAGACCTGCATATTACCTGTCTCCAAATGAAGGAAAACTACTCAAGATGTTTCTATAATAACAACAGGGAATCATAAATTCTCCAAGTGTTCATGATAAAGTAGACTAGAATATCAACTATAATTCATATAGATCATAAGTAATACATTTGCAGGAATGAAGACAACTAGAATTATGCCCATGCAATGGATAACCTAATTAGTGTCAGTAATGACCACTGGTCTTAGAGTTGGTTTGTTAATATACAATGACAAGTGTCAAGAACAAAAGATCCATCCTATTCAGACAGCAATTAATCACTTGTTTATTCCAGATTAATAAACCCTCGTAATTTATACTATGAAACCTCTCTTGAAGACTGATAAAAACGTAGCTGCAATGGACATTTGAAAGAAAAAATAAAAAATAAAATGTATGCATTAAAAGTCAACAAATTCAGGGATTTTAACAACATCCCCATACAAAAGCTGCAATTTGAGTCAATTCTAATAATAAAAGACACATGAAAAAATGAGTGTGTATCCTTCAAAACCAGCAGATTACTTAATTCCATGTCCTTATGAACAAAAAAGAATCATATCAATTAGCCATTCGACATTTTGTCACAACACATCCTTATAAGTTTTTTTAGTTAATTATGCTCTTTCCTAAAATAAAGTAAACTGTGCTTTTGAACTTTTTGGCTTCAATCAAGTTATTTGGTCGGCCCTATATATTACATCGATTCAAGTCATTCAAGTCAACACAATTTCAAAATCAAACTGAAAAGTAATACAGAAAACAATGGAGCTTACTGTTAAAAAAACATCAATCTTTCAAATCTAAAGATAAACACTGAAAACCAATTAAAAGCAATTAAATCAATATCTCTCTCTCTCTCTCTCTCTCTCTCTCTCTATATATATATATATATATATATAAATATATATATAAAGTACAGGACGTAGGCCTACTTTTTTGTTGGGAGTCTCAGGGTAGGCCTATAAAAGGCGAGTCAGCAGGTCTCTTTTACCTGTACTTCCATTAGTACCAGTGTTGAGAACTACAATGGTTCAGCCGGCGAAAAAACATACACTACAGTGCCAAAGGCATACACAAATATCCTACTCCTGAAAGCAGATATTAATGCACACCATTTACTCATAGAAAAATACCTTTTGCAGACTTACGTAAACTTGCGGTTTAATTGTTCACTGCAAAAGCTCCGAGCATGTGTAAATTTCTTTTTGTCGACTCCGATTACTATGCTTTCAGTTGTTGCAAAACGCAATGATATTGTTGTTGTGTCGCTAGTCAGATTTCTCCGGCGCACATCTCCTGCAAGACCTCTAATCCTGAGAGAAAAAAACGTCTTTGTGGCCCAGATATTCCCCTTCAGATAATCCCTTAAGATAATCCCACCTTCAGGTCACTGACGATGTGTGACGTCCATACCGATGTTCAACTGTACAAAGCTTATCACATCTAGACTCAATCAGCTCTATAAACATAACATTATTATAACGCACCTGTTGCAATGTGCTGTAGTCAGAGGAGCAGCCTGGTGCTGCACGAGCTTATCTTGATGATTGTAGGTGGCGCCAGTAAATCGCTTCAAGTAGTTCGAAGTGGGCGGTTACTCAACAAAGCCCGTAATATTTTGGTATTTATCTATTTTGGGAAAAATAGTGTTCATATTAAAGTTAAGAATAGATAATCCCAGTAAATCAAAGTTATACAAAATTACAATCTCTGTCTAAAGAAACTGCGGAAGTACTGTCGATCACGTGACAGCAATAAGGAAGTGTGGTCGTTGGATTGAACACGGTAAGAGTAAGTAAAGTCGACGTGTTTTAATTAAACGCATTTGAATGTTCAAATTGCATGGAATAGTATGAACAGATGGCTTCTTTAAATCGCTCCCACTTGCATATTGTATCGAAATTTTGATTTATACACGGCTTATGGCGATTATAGTGAGGAAGTGTTTGGTACACCGGGTGGTGTGTTTAACATTCAAGTCTGTCTCTTTCATGAATGAATCATTTAGTCACTGACTCAGTTAATGATTGTTGGTCACTAAATTTAGATTGTTTGTCGGCTTTTAAAATGATATAAATATATGTTTTAATGTTCATTAGGTAAAGGTACAGGGGTCATAGTTTATATTGTTTTGCCATTTAAGTTGTAGGATAGCTTAATTAATTTGTACTGCACTGTACTGGTACATACATTTAGTGCTGTGACTTCACAAGAAGCGAATGTTATTATAGAGAGAGCAACCTGTCTTAGCCCTGGTCTTTATACCTCTAACTCCACTCCATGTTTAGTAGAAAATGGGCTGCACAACACACATCTACCAGTATTGTTTGTGTAAACAAAAACTTTATTTATTGTTTGTTGTATAGTGTATATTCAGTTTTATTGGGTTACATATAACCTGTCACTCTCAAAGAGGAGATATGCAGAATTTCCAAACATTTAACTCAAGATTTGATTTATTTTAGTCTGGAGATCAAACTCACAGTGACAAGATGTGGAGGGCTGGAGTGGACATCAAAACTGTTGCTAATGATGATGATGATGACTGGGAGACTGACCCAGATTTTGTGGTAGGTTGACTATAAATTTCCCTTAAGTATGCTTTAGCAATCAAACATATCTTGAGATTGCTGAATATAAGAAAAAAATCAAAGAATGTTATTTGTTTGTTGTACACAAAAATTAATACACAATGTATCAGAAATGGACGTCAAGTCACATTAATTTGCATAAATTTATAATTTAAAATCTCTTCCTGTTTGCATGTTATAGCACCATTACACTTGTCAACAGTGTTATCATTGTGAAATCTCAGATAACATTGTTTTCTTGAGCTGTGAAGCTAAGAATTTACTTACTGATTATGCACCTCATGTCTTTTAAGTAAGCGAAGCTTTAGCAAGTTCAGATCTTCTCTAGACTACCCTTATGTATTTATCTTATCAAAATACTAAAATTTTACCTCTGTTACAGCTTTTTTTGTATGTTACAGTCTTCTTTGTTTTACTGGATTATTTATGAGAGTTCAGACAGAAACAGGCTATTACTAATAGCAGATTTTGAAGTCAAAAAAGCATCCTTAAAATGACATTACAGATATAGAGGACAATGATATAAATTACAACAAACAAGTTGGATTACTTTGTCAGTAGGTCTTGATAACTGCGTACAGTACACTGCAATGCTTATTTGAGAGCTTTTTTTTCGGCATAATAAGACAAAGTTATTACAAAGGCAATGTGTTTTGCTTACCTTAGTCATGTTTCATCTAAATGTATTTCTTATTACAATACTTCAAATCACCATTTTGACTCAAAAGGGCGGGGGGGGGGGGGGGGTTAAGAGAGGCTCTTACTCCTTTCGCAAACAAGCTTAAATGGCAAGGAAGAGCTGAAAAGCCCTTGTATTCATGTCCTCTGTGATGTCATCTCAAGGACTTTACATTTATCATCTGCAAATGGTTTATTCATACTAGTATTTTAATTTCATATATCATACTATTAAATTAAATGTTGAAATTTCCTTTGTGTCTTCAGAATGATGTCAGTGAGCAAGAACAACGATGGGGTGCTAAAACTATTGAGGGGTCGGGTCACCAAGGTTCCATTGAGTAAGATTTTAATTACTGAAATTTGTAGAGTGTTACTAATTGTAAACATTTATCTGCGTGTAATATCAGTCTGGTATGTTGTGTGAGATTCATTGCAGGCCCGTAGCCAGCAATTTCAAAAGGGGGGTTCTCTTTCTGAAAAAGTGAACCTTTTCCCATAAAAACTTCGTGTACCTGGATCAAATTTTACCCAAATGGACCTTTTCCCAGCAAAAGGGGCGGTTCTTTCGAACCCCCCCGAACCCCCCCTGGCTACAGGCCTGCATTGTTAGTGGCCTATAGATTTGTATATTGAGTGAACAGTGTTGTGGTCATGGTCTTAAGATTATTACTGAAAATGTAGTAAAAACAAAGAGAACAAAAGAAAAACATTCTGATAACTGGTTGTTTTAGTGCTTCATCTTTTATTAAATGCTCAAGTGTGGAATGAAGTTAAAATGATGTTACCACTTCACATAACATTTTTCTGTTATTTATTCAAAACTTATTGGTGAATGCTATGTATTATTCATACAGTTTGAAGCAGCTTAGACAGGAGGTACAAACTGATGACACCACATTTAAGAAACAGCAGTATGATGCAGGTCCAAAAGCATCCTATGGTTATGGCGGTCAGCATGGAGTCCAGACCGACCGAATGGACAAAGTAAGATTGTGGCCGACAGTTATTGATATTGTTGATATGTTCAGTACAGTTGACACTGTTGTCATCACTTAACAAACATTTCATTTGTTAAAACATTAACAAACTAATTTATGACTTTTGAGAGCTGTTTCCTTTATATTGTTGGGTTTCACTTCCTTGCACATTTTCAGAAATAGCTTTTTGTCCTTCATTATGTGCTTTAGTTTATACACTAGTTTACACATGCTGTTACCCTGCATGGCATTGAGGAATGCTGTTTTGAAATGCCTCATATATACAGGAAGGTTCTGAATGTGTAAGCCAGTCATACTTGGATATCTAAAATTTATTATTTCTTGATACAATCACAGCATAATCGATCATGCTTTCATAATTTAAATGTAGGGATGGTATTTCTTTTTTTTTAATGTTACATGTACAGTAATGTAAGCCAGTGTGATATTGGCTGTTGAGTAAATTCTGGGTATGGTTTTTTATGTAACGTGACAATTTTGAATTCTTGGTTTGTTTTTTGTTTCAGCAAAACTTCAGTATTTGATCATCGACAAAATTACAAATACAGTTAAATCAGTTTATAACCATCATGTGATTCATTCTTTCAGTAAATTTGGATTTTCTAAATATTTCATTCTTGATTTTCTAAAAAGAAAAAAAATGGACAGTCTTTTTTTAGGAAAGATAGATATCCAATTCAATATCATTATGTTTGCTTTTTAATATTTGTTTGGCTCATATTGGCCATGCATGGGGGGAGAAATGTTTTGTGTTCCATGGTGTTGGTATTATAGTGTTCAGCATGTTGACCTATGGAGTTTCCTGTTCTGCAGGCTGCAGTGGGGCATGAATATACAGCAAGTTTAGCCAAACATTCCAGCCAAACTGATGCATCCAAAGGATTTGGTGGCAAATTTGGTGTTCAAGCAGATAGAAAAGATAAAGTGAGACCCTTTACTGACATTGGTTTGCATGTTAGAAGTTGTTATATAGACCTTGACAACTGGTGCTGTTGAGCCAACATTCTGTGTTGAATTTGTCTTCATGATACTATAGTATCCTGGTACCGTAACTAAGTTTGTAAAGTGGTTTCACTTTTAACAGCTAATTATTCAAATATAGTCTTGTCTATGTCTGTGTAAAATTAGTGATTTTAGTGGTGGTCTCTAGAAGCATTTGCAAGGATGATTCAGAATTTTTGTTGACTTCAATTTTTGAATGCTTCACAGATAAATTAAAAATCTTGTGCATGATTATTTTCTCATCAAGACAGAGGTGAGTCTTTCTGGTAGAACAAAAAAAAAGTGTATTTCTAGAATTTTTTCTTTTATTAATGTTAGACAAGAATAAGATATTTGAAATATGTATCATAGATGCATTATACCAGGAAAAAAATGCAGGAAATTGCATGCTTTTTATCCAAACATGTAGGTGGAAATATTAATACATTTTTGTGCTATTTAAGGCTGCTGTTGGTTTTGAATACGAAGGAAAGACTGCTAAACATGCGTCACAGAAAGGTGAGAAAATTGTCCTGTTTATTGATATCATTTTGACATTTTCGAGTGGTAATTAGTTATTTTTCCACTTGTTTCAAAACAGCATTTTAAGTTAGATAGTGTTAAATGTTTAAAAGTAAGATACATTACAAAATATGACTGTACAACTTGTTATAAAATTATATATTTGAAATTACTGTTCACATTTAATTTTTTTTTCAGATTATACAACAGGTTTTGGAGGCAAGTTTGGAGTACAAAAAGATAGGGTAGACAAGGTAAAACCATAGAACATTTCATTTAACCCATGACAAGGGATATGAATATTTGATTACAGATTGCTGAGGTAGATGTTAAATGTTATCTCTTCTTGTGCAATTACAATAATAATTTCAAAAACAGTCATCATTGTAACACGTGATTTGATTTTTAGGCTGCTGTTGGCTGGGATTATGAAGGCAAAACAGAAAAACATGAATCACAGAAAGGTAGAATAGCGTTCAAAATTTACAAAAAGTGTCCTCTTGATTTTGAGCACTCTTTTTAACCTCATCCTTTTACATTAAGTGGTAGTGATTTATTTTCACCATTTTCACCTGCACATTGCTATTTTGTTAGAAGATTGTATATCTCTTGAGTGAGTCGTTGATATTTTGAATTATTTTTTGAATAAGCACCATAACAGTATGAAAGTTTGAAATTGTTAAATTTACCTGTGAATTGGACGTGATTTATTTAGATAGTGCAGCAGGTTATGGAGGAAAGTTTGGTGTACAAACAGATAGAGTTGACAAATCAGCACTGGGTTGGGAACACCAGGAAAAACTGGCCAAACACGCCTCACAGAAAGGTGACAATCAAGACAATCATTATCCTTCAAATTTACCTTGTATCACATTGATACAAATAAATAAATTAATTATGAGAATTGATCAGTGCATTTGATTACTGCAATGGTAAAATGATGTTATTGATTTCTGGAAATTATTTAATTATAGTCATGTGGCAAATGAAATGATTGGCAGCAGAAAATAGTGGCAATAAATTAATGAATCCTCATCCTGATTATTGAATTATGATTTGCCCTTTTGATCTGTAAAGATAATTGTTTGGATTACAGATTATGCAACAGGTTTTGGTGGTAAATATGGCATCCAAAAAGACAGGGTTGATGCATCGGCTCTGGGTTATGAGCATCAAGAGAAACTTGCACAGCATGCCTCTCAGAAGGGTATGAAAATCAATGAATGAATGGTGAAGATGTTCTACAAAACTCTGAACACAAATGAAATGATGTTTTATGGAGTATTTTTGATATTTTTTTTCTGATTTTCATGTGCAACTAATATCATTTATGCATATGAAAGAAATTTTCATTTTTTGATTTAAAAAATATTATTTTGAAAAAAATATGTATTTCAGGATAACTGTTCTTATGTTGGTTATATACGATGAAAACAGACATTTTTTTGTAATTTTGTGTAGATTATTCCACTGGATTTGGGGGTAAATATGGAGTCCAGACAGATAGACAAGATAAGTCTGCCAAGGGTTTTGATGATGTCAGTAAAACAGAATTGCATCCATCGCAAACTGAGGCTAAACAAGGCTATGGCGGCAAATTTGGAGTGCAGGCAGACAGAAAAGATCAGGTTTGTGGTTACTTTGTGACTGCATAAATTCTATGTAATGCAATGCCATGTTATAAATATCATGAATGAACGAATGTGGGTTATTTTATGGTTTACATGTAAAGTGTGTTTGTGTATTTTGTGCTTGCATTATGATTTAGTCTTTGAATATGTTTGATAATCTGTATGGTGTGTATTTTGATTTCAGTCTGCTGGATCCTTTGAAGATATGAAAGGACCAACTTCTGGGTATCAGAAACAGAAAGGAACTGGGAGTAAGTTGAAATAATGTAGCTGGTATTTTTTTGGGGATGTTGATTTTTTTGGCACCATCATAAAAGGCATTTAAGCCAATAAAAAGTATCTAGAGCTTCACTGTTACACCAGTTGTATATTATGTAACTTATTTGCAGTATATGTGATGACATTTAAAGATATAAAGAGAAATGAATGACAGTTGTTGTTGTTTATTAGGTTCAGATGGTGCTAAAAGTCTTAAAGCTAGATTTGAAAATCTAGCTAAACAAAATGATGAAGAGTCTAGGAAAAGAGCAGAAGAAGAGAGAGCAAGAAGAGAGGCAAGGGAAGCGAGGGAAAGAGAGGAACAAAAGAAAAAAGAGGAGGTGGGTTCTTTATGTATAACAGAAACAAAATGTTGTTATAAGGCAGTTGTAATTGTCTTTGAAAGCTTCAACTGCTACCAGGGGTTAAGGAAAATGTTTTTAAACCACAGCTCCAACTTAAAGAACATCTTCATTTTAAGTAATAAATAATAATTCATCTTCATGGAATATGTAATTTACATGTAATTAATAAAAATTCTGTCATGGTCATTTTAATGTTAAAACTGTCACAGTAGGCAGTGTATATCCGCTGGATGTCAGCCTGACTGCAGATATCAGTAATCAAGATTGGTAGTTGATGTTAGAACTGGTGAACAGATTCATTTGTCAACTGTTATTTATTGTTCATGGTAATTTCCTTTTCATCTTCATACTTGGTTTAAATATTTGACATTTTCTTGGTACTTTGACGGGGGTTGGGTGAGCAGTATTTAAAATATATACAACGAATTGAAAGAAACCTTTATTGTGTTGTTTTTTACCATAGGAAAGGCGAGCAAGAGAACGAGAAGAGGAGGCAAGGAGACGCGAGCAAGAACAACAACAGGAACCACCAATGGAAGAGCCAGAAGAAGAGGAAGCCCCAGAACCCATGTATGAACCAGAACCTGTCCAGCAGCCCAGTTATGAACCAGAAGAGTCGGAATACCAAGAGGCAGGGCAGCCCAGCTACGAGCCAGAGCCAGTGTACAACGAGGCTGAAGAAGTACCCCAGAAACGAGAGCCAGAACCTGTCTATCAGGAAGAAGAGGAAGAAGACAACAATTACGAAGCACCACCAGACAATGTGCCAAGTGCAGCTGGGAAGGGTCGCACAGCTGTTGCATTGTATGATTACCAAGCAGGTAATTTGAATGATACTGCATGTATTTAATCAATTTAGCATTCTATTTAGATACAATCATATAATGGTCATTTCACAAAAAAGTTACTCTCAATGATGCACACATTTTGTGTTATATTTTCATTATTCTGACATGCCCCATTATATTTGTTGGTTTGTACTATGGTACCCTCCAATGTGGAAATATATTAACAGTAATTGAAGTGATATGATTATAGAACAGAAATATTATACAAATTTATGCGACTCAGTCTTTTTGTGGAAGACCCATAACTGAAATTATGTATTTCTTGTTACATGTTTGCAACAATATGTCAACAATTAGATTGACAAAATTGTCTTTTCTATTACAGCGGATGATGATGAACTAACATTTGATCCAGATGATATTATTACAAATATTGAAATGGTAAGTAATGAATACAAGAAATGATATCTTAACTTAGTTTTGCATATGCGCATATTAAAAGATAAGACTTTTCATTTTATGAATGAAGTAGTTAGTTAAGTATGAGCAAGACCATTGGTATTTGAAAGTCATAAACCAAAGAAGGTAATGTAGATAATTACAGTCAAGAAATTTTTAATCATTATAGTAGATATTGAATCCTTTATTATGGCAAGAAAACAGTGGAAAAACATTGATTTATTAATTTTGTTCTGTAAATTAGTAAGATGATGTAACATTGGTTTGGTATTCAGTATATTGTTTTGTATGTGGTTATTTTTACATTTCAGATTGATGAAGGATGGTGGAAAGGAGAGTTTAATGGCAAATCTGGACTTTTTCCAGCAAATTATGTGGAACTTCAGGAATAAAAAAATATACATTTTGTAAATAATATTTTAAGGGAAACCACTTTATTCCATTGCTGATCAAACTGGACAGATATGCTGTGTATTATTACAAAGCAACAAATGGAAACAATTACAGCAGCCAACCATTTTTATAAATTTCAAAAAGCTACTCAATCCAAGTAACTGTAGAGGTAAATTAGAATTGAACTTTACAGATTAACTGCTTTACCAGCTAAGATAAAATATTTTCATTTACAGATTATTGTATCGTTACATATTTATATAAATTATGCTTCCAAATTCCATATGCTCAGTGAAGTGTTAATTAATATATAGTAATATGCTTATATTAAACAGAAATAGTTGGTTCATTTCTTTTCTGGGTCACTCATCATGCCTTAGATTTAAATAGGACGTGAAATTGGATTTTTAAACTCGATGCATTCCCATTTGCAGTATTTACAATATTTTGTACAGTTATTTCTATGGTAATTGTCATTTCAAAGCAAGTGCCTCAGGCAAATATAATACTTTTGAGGCACAGAGCTTATGAGAATGGATTGTTTTTCCCACCATTTATGCAAGAATTTACATCTCTAAATGACGAAATAATGATAGCACACTGTTGCAACAGCCGGTGTATAAAATAGTTTTCATAATCATGATTTACTAAGCTATAAATGTAGCCAGTGGTTTCATGACAAATATTGTGTGCTACTAATTGGTAGAGATGAATATTTTACTACTGCAACTAATATTACCTGAGGTTGTGTGTAGTTAAATTTTTTAAAGAAGATTAATGGGCAAAATATCAACAAAACTGGTATTGGTTCTTCCATTTTGTGAAGAAGTTTAATATTAGAATTGAAATCTGTATACTTGGGAAAAACAATGAAATAAATCCAAACATTTGTACATGAATTAAAACTTGGATGGATTTGTTTTTCACTTCAATATTTTGATGGTCCTGGACGTTCAACAATAATATTCATTGTTATTTGTTATACCAAGGAGGTACTTATGTTGAATATAACATCTTTTACTACTGGTTGCAAATAAATTGATGCTACTTACTAATAGTTGTACGAATGAAGTTCCAAGTATCCCGACTTGAAAACTTTTCCATTAATCTCTATGGTGTAAATCATGGGCCTTAAATGTAAATTGAGATTGGTAGTGGTCACTTTAAGTTTCCAACAGCAATTTATGGAAAAAATTTTGGGTAGCTGTATTCATCTGAATTTCTAAACATGAAAAGGAAGTTTTTCTTCGAATTGGCTGCAGTAATGATTTTTATTGTGACATTTATCATGTGCTTACCAGTATTGCAAACCTTTTGCTTGATTGTTTCACACATAACATAGCCATTGTGAGGATAAAGGTATAAGTAAAAGTTTCACAAGTTATGCTTTTGTAATACCCTGCCCCAATGATGCAGTTTTACTGAAGATGAATGTGCAAAAAATATGGTTCTGTGGTCTCATGACCTTTTTATGTGGTCCTAAAATCACATTATAATTTTGATGTCACGAAAGTACATTACTTACATTTATATCACAAATATTCCCTGAATACAAAATTAATTTGCCAAGATAATCTATTGAGCAAGGTATTTGCAAGACTTTTGGGTGGTGAACAAGGATGCAAAATTATATTGAAATGATGTAACCTGTTTTTAACCTGGCACTAGTCTCCAATTTCATGTCTGAGTTGACTTGCAAATAACATGGCTGCAAATTTATTTTGCTGCAATATGGTTATTAATAATGAAAAATCAGTTTGATGTGGGCAGACTTTGTGATTGATATTTGCAACCAACAGATGTGTAAAGCTGCATATGAATCACCATTGTATATATTTATTCTATTATTTTGCTTTACTGTCTCCAAAATTACCCTCAATTACACGGCAATGTACAAGAGCTGCCCCTTAACCAGCTTGCAGACATTCTTCAGCAATATGTACTGGGCCAATATAAAAAAAAACATTATATTCCATAGTAGCTTCATTTTTCATAGTCTAAGATAAAACATACTTGCCCTTGGTAATTGTGGTTTCTTTTCATCGATTCAAGATTACATCTTTACGAGGGGTGCATACTTATGGTCTGTAAATAAAATAATCAACTACTGTGTTGGAGTTTCTTTATGAGAAGAGGGGGTGCACTTTCCAGTGTGGAATGTGTAGTGACGTCTGTACACCATGTGCCGTCTGACACTCAGCTTGTAAGTGTCAGTGTGTGTAAGAACTTCACTGTGAATACATCTTAGATACAGTTCCTCTGCCCATTTACTATCCACTTTATCTCACCTATCACTGCTATTTGCAATATTATTATTGGTTCCAGGTGTTCTACTGCAAATATTACCAGCTCTTGTTGCCCGTTTACTCTCTTTTGCAGGGTGAAATAATGAAACTTCACATCTGTCTGCCTGTCACAACAAGCCTGTTATAATACACCAAGGTAAAGATAACAGCAGGCTGTATTCATGTTCAAAAATATTAGAATACATAACCTGCACTGACTGGTTGTTGACATAATTCACAATTTATTTGACACAGGTAGCTTTTTCATTGAAATGTAATGGCGCTTTTGTACATTGAGGAAAAAGGCTATTGTGTATATATTTTGGAAGCTTTTTGGGCGTAGAACCTGCAGAAGAGGTTAGGACATGTCTGACAGTTGTATGATGTACAAATACATTAGATAACCATGTTTGACTTGCAGAAGAGGCTATAGTAAAGCAAACAGTTAAAGGAAAATGCCCTGTTAGGAGGTGATCTGGAGAATACAGTACACTTGGGACTTATGAACCATTAACTTTCAACTAGTTGATGCTTTTTGTCAAGCATAAGTGACATGCAAAGATAGCTCAGAGCATTTTCTAACCCACACATTACCAGGGTAGTTTCTTCAAGCTAATGAAATTTATGATAAAATAAAAACTGTTGGATTACTTGAGCGTTACTTATTTTTATGATTTTTGCAAAAAGAATGTGTTTGTACTAAAACATTGATCAGAAAAACAAACTAAATTTATCGAAAGCAGAAAATTGATGAAACTCATTAAGATTTCAAATGTACTCATTTTCTTAAAACCTATTATGAATTGATATGTATCACGCAATTAATTTGTGAAGATCAATGCCTATCCCAAATACATTTGCCAGTGAGCTGAGTAGAATATGAGCAATACATATTAACCTGCAGCAGAACGAGTTCAGACTGCAAAGTGATTTTTAATCAGTGATGTGGACACGCTCCCACATACATTCTAAAGCTTTAGGTGCATTAGTCAACAATAATGTTATCTTTAAATCCAAGCTCAAATTATGACGTTAAACTACAATACAGGAATGTTTTGTTATCATTTATAAGGGTCCTTGTTTGTATTTGTTCAGTTTGTGTAATAAGTTCTAGTGTATTGTAGTTTTATTATCATATGATAACAAATGAGAAGTGATCATTGTAAAATAGACCGAGGTGGAGGTTCAAGGACAGAAATACAAAAGACACTGTAAAAAGAACAAAACACAAGATCAGAAAAACCATGAATTAATAAAAAATTAGCATTCAGTTTATTCTCAGGAAGACATGGAACATTGGAGTAAATCTAATGCCTTTTTAAGATCTTGTGCTTCACAAACTCTAAAGCAAAAATGAAAGTAAAATGCATAAAAAAAAAAAATGAGTCACTCTTGAATCAAAACTTAAGATGTGCCATATACTTATACAAAATAGCATTTTTCAGTTTCTCAATTGAAAAAAAAAATGTATAACTACAGAACTACGCTTTGCATATTTGCAATGCTGTTGTCAATTTCTCTAGCTACTTCTGCTTAATCTTTTTTTTCCCTCTTAAGTATTCCAAAAACTGCAACATGATTACACAATTATCTTATATTGACATATTAGTCTCATGGGGCAGATATGGTACTATGTAATTAGCTACTGTTTCATGAATTTCTAACTTCCCAATATTCCCTAAACACAGATTACAATTGTTCCGTGGTATTTTCCATCAACCAATGAAAAAGATAATATCCCCAAAGTTGCTTGATATTATGCTATCCTACTTCATGCATTTGAATGTTATCTGTTAAGTATAACTCATTTGCCTGGAGTGTGCACAGGGGCACGATACAAGCACTGAATGGTAAAAAAAAAAACATTCCCATAATGCTGATTACTGTCTAAACTATCATATCCTTCAATTCAGCATCTTTTCAACTTGGGATGTGATGCCAATTGACCAATCAAGGAAATGGACAAAGATAATAGCTATAATATCAGTCTTTGATGAAAAATCTACAGAGATCTTTCTAAAAATTTTACTCTTCATTCTCAAAATATGTCAGTTTTGATCTAAAGATGGATTGATCTAACAGGATTTATGTTTAAATACTTCTGATGGCTCAATACTCAAACAAGTAACAAATGCATTTATAATACTTTAAACCCCTCCCATTAAATAAAAAGGTTAAAATGTTGCTAATAAAGTCATAAGTTAATATTTTTGGTTAAAAACAGCATATTTACACTAATCTACATTAACCATGACAATTACAATTATATTTCTTAACATTAAAGCCTGTATATATACATATATAAAGGTAGATTTCAAATCAATACATAAAAATCACAGCATCTCTGTATTCCAAAACAGCACATTTATCTACATGTACATTATTCATGATTCAAAGGTTTTACTCCACCTTGCAATACAATCAACACACACAGTGCCATGCAAAATCCTCATCAACACAAATCTCTGTGATAAATACAAATGTACCACAACACTTCTCAGCATAAAAAATGATAATGATAAAACACCTCAATGGCATATAGAGATTTTCACACATGTATTGGAGCTTGCATGAAAGGAAAAGAAAATTACAAGCTGTAAATGTCTATTGCCAAGACATCAGATAGGGCATAACCTTACTTATTAATTAAGGACAATTTCATTAGCCTTGTTCTTATGAGCTACTATAAAGTATGACTGAGAATCAATAGTTGTGAAGGGTAATATCACGACAACCCTGTACTGTGAATTAAGATTAGTGATGTTTTTCCCCCCAAGTTTTAGAGCCCAATACAGCTGCCAGGTTCATTTAAAAACTGAAACCTTGCCTTTTACAGACTCCAATCTATATGGTACCCAATCTGGTGTCAATCTAATCCAGATACTTTCTTGTAAGATGGCAGAAATACCAATGAAAAAATAACTGATTGTAATTGGTAACTATGAATAAAAGGAAGGCGATGGTTTTAAGTACTGTACATAGAGTAGGCTAGTTGACCCCAACAGCCGATAATCTGCAAGAATATAAAACTCAGGACTGGCATCTAATAACATGATTATTAGACACAGACAAATATATCAAAATGGCAATTTTCTGAGAAATAGGCACATAAGTACACAATGAAAATGATTCAATAATACTAGTTGATAGAAATGTGATTGAGATAATGAAATGATCATGGGTAATAGTCAAATAGCCAATTATTGAAAAATGTCAATCACCAAATAGATACCATTCAAGGTTCCATTAGAATTCATTGCAGTGCTCTAACCCTCAATACTGAAATGCTATATTTTATACATCTAGAGCATGCATTAAATTGACATAAAATTGATGGAACTACTCAAAGAGAGGGTGCAGACTCCAGTTTTAAATGCTGTGTTTAAAAAAACATCACCACCTTTTAAAATTTAGCTTTAACAGTTAAGGTATATATATATATATATATATATATATATATATATATATATATATATATATATATATATATATATCACAATGACATCTATCCTCATTACAAATAAAATACTCTTTTACATATATTTTGAGATGTACAGGAAATCTGCAAGAGAACAGTCAACACTGTCTATATCTCAATCACACCTGTCCTGTCTGAGAGGTCTGCACTGCTGCGTAGCCGATGTGGGTGTCTTCTGTAAGTCTGAATGGCTTGGTCATCCTTTTCATGCATGCCTGGACCTTGTGTCTGTTCATGTAGATAACGGCTAGTGTCAGTACGCCCAGGATGCCACAGACCACACTAAGTGCCACATAGGAGCCAGGCAGTGACTTCTGAGGGAAGTCCTCTGAGCAGACCAGTTCACCCTGGGTCAGATCTAAAATCTTGTGATCAGCCAGTTGTATTGGTAATTCACATTGGAGTGTTTGTTTGTCAATAACGAAGTGACTGCTGTTACTCACCTTCAGCCAATTATAGAAATCCTGTAAGTCACAATCACAGAGAAATGGATTGTTACCAAGATATACATTGGTGAGCTGCAGTTTTTTCAGAGCAGTCAGGAATTCTGACTTCAACACTGAGATATTATTCTGAGTCAGATTAAGATGTTTCAGTTTGCTAGAGCAGGTCACATTCAGGTTCATTGTGCCTATTGAGCCAATCTTGTTGTTAGACAGATCCAACCACTGGAGATTCGGGATCTTGCACAACATATCCTGTGCATTAATGGGAAAAATTTCTATCTCATTCTTGGATAAATCCAAGTATTTCAACTGAATTATATTACTATCAGTCAAAATAAAACGCATGAAAGTCATATACTGTGTGCTAGGATTATCCTGCAATGCATTCCTTAAGTTCAAAGTCTCTAAACTGCCCAAATTGCTGAACACCCGCGTGTGGTTGTCCAGCATCCAGTTGTTTTCATTCAATGTGAGGATTCTTAGATTAGGAATGCAATGGAATGACTGGCCTGGTATCACTCTGATGCTGTTATTGGAAAGATCCAGACTGGTTAAGTTCTTATGCTGCAGTGTGCTGTCATGGGAGCAGTTTCCCACTACGTTGATAGGAAGCTCTTGGATGTTGTTCCCAGTGAACACAACTGTCCTTGCATTCAGTGGCACTTGTTTTAGAACATCAGCATTTTGAAAGTTTGTGTTTCGGCAAGTAAATGTGGCTGTGGTGTCGTTACATGAGCACCCCTGTGGCAGGTCCTTGGGACAGGTGAGGTTGGGCAGGGCACTGATCCCCCAACCAGAGAGACATAACACTGTGAAAGCAGCTACAGTGAAAACAGAACTGTGATGCAGCACTTCCATTTTGTTGTTTGTGGCGAACCTGGAACAAAAAAAAAAAAAAAACTCAGAATTTATATATAAGTCAGTGCACTGAATGCATACCAACAAGAAAAAATCAATAGGAACATAAACATGTCTCTTACAGAAAAGTAATTGCCCATTTTTTGCAGATTGCCTAAACAATACACAGTAAAAATCTAATCCACAGAAAAAACCAACGAGATAAAATGAAAGCTAATTATAATGCCTACTTAAAAGTCTTTTAATCTAACACAAAATTATATGAATAGGTTATATACAATGAACTAATGAAACTTCACTAAAAATAAATGAAATTGTTTGTATAAAAAAATAATAATATTATCATGCTTTCAGAAGTGTATTTTCCCACATTGTTTGTTATCTGATGGCAATCTTCGCATCATAAGACAGTTGAACCCTCCAATTTCATCAACATTTCTTGTCAGCATATTACATGCTCTGAGCATTATCTCCGTTTTTGAAATTTTCATTACAAGTATTTTACATAAAGCTTAACAAAGTCTTGCAAAGGACTTCAAATTGAAGAATGATCAAGCATCAAACTTATTTTATTTCAATTTGGAAATAATTGAAAATAAATTAATAATAATAATAATAATAATCAAATATCTTTAATTTATTTGCCTTAAAAGATGAACTATAAAATTCCAAGTGTGCAATTTTCAAAGCATGTCGAGCACCAGCTCAATACTACTTCACTGCTTGTTATTTTTTGTATACCCAACCATGCTGCGCTACTCAAGTCTAACAGTGCATGCAGCCAGTGTCGGACAAAAAGATAATTTGGAGTAATAAAAATTATCTTAAAATGCGATAAAAATACACACAGGCCATCGATGTTAACATTAAAAAAATACAAAATATATTACAAGCTATAACTGCGAACTTCTTTTTCAAAACAATCCATCTGTTTACCTTTAAAGTATGTTGAGATCACATTCCGTCCGCAACACCACGACGCAACAGGTACCTGCTTCACGGCGAATCAAAAGTAGGTCAAAGTAAAGGTGTAAATAATCGGGCTTAAATTCTTTCTGCTCAATGATTGGATGGCTTTTGTGAAAGTTGGTCTGATAATTTTGGGCTTTTTTGGCAATACTAGATAAGTCATTAGTGCAGATACATGGTTTTTATATCTGTTGAATACAAAAATGAAAACAATTTGTTAATTATTCATAAAATACCAAGAAAACCTTCTCCCGCCTTCCCAGGGACTGACAAATTTGACCAATCAAGATGTACTTCCAAGCGCGTGCATTGGAAGACATATTGTATTTTTCTTGATGAAGGCAACTTTTGGTTTAAAACAGCGAATTAAAAGAATATTTTGACCCGGAAAACCACTGCTGACACGCTTTCAGTGTTGAAGATAGCCAAGGACGACTGTACATGACGTGATCAAAGGTAAGCTTACAGATTGCCTTCTTATGCACTGGAGATCACAAATGGAATTCGATGTTTTCTTACCTCCTAGATGGAGAGAATCTTAAAACCGAGTAATTGAAAAGGTTGTAAAGCAATCATTTTAAGTGTAGGCATTCCGTGCAAGGTCCTTAAGCAACGGATAAACTGCCGAATGCTTGAATTCCTAGAGTGCGTAACTGGGAGTTTGCAGAGAGCCACAGTTGATCAAGGTTATCGACAAATAGAACAGTTCGCGTTGCTTTATCCATTGATGGATTATTTCTTAAAACTTAATTCATTTTAATCCTCTAATATTTGTTTAATTAATTGTAGAAAATTCATCAAACCAGATATAATCTGGTGGTTAAGGTGTGCTACTGATATCCCGTTTATGTTACGCCCTCCTACATGTTTTGTTTTCTCTACTTCTGTGGATAATGGTAGATAAATGAAGGATATGATTCATGTAAATATGTTCAAAGGTCTTTATTCTAATATTTTGGCCAGAAGGTTAGAGCATAATCTTGTATCATTTTTTTTTGTTACATTGTGCAGTGTTCTCAATAATTTTTTTAAAATCCGAGTCCATGGGACTCACATGTTTGACAAAATGTGAGTCCCATGTAAATTTTCCGAGTCCTTCTCTTGAAGAAGAAAAAAAAATAAGTACCATTTAGAATTGCACAAATGTGTTTATTGAAATACATGTAACAGGTCAAAATTATGTAAAAATATAGCAAAATAAAAATATAACATCTTAGCTGACGTATAGTGTCCCTTCATTGACTGAAGTAGGCAAAGGTCCGGGTAGAGATTTAGAGCCAAGTTATGAGATACCAAAAAGTACACAGTTTTCATCTGATGACCGAGGTTGTCATCTGTTTTTTGTTCCGCTGTGGATATAGCCTGCTGTAGAGCTGACTGGCCCTTAAGAGTAGAAGCCGCTTGCTTATGTTGTTCGGACTGCACGTGTCGAACAAGTGTAGATCTCTGGTAATCACTGCATCCAGGATCAGTTGTAAAAACGTTACTCTTCTTGGCACGTTTACAAATGGAGCAAAACATAAAGTTGTCCGTGACATAAAGCCAGTCTTTAAAACTGGGATCTTCCAGCCAGGTTTTGTTGAAAGTCCGGATCTTTTTTTTTAGCATGGGACTGCGCCATTTTGAGACATTACAACCACCTGCATTCGGCACACCTCGGTCTTTTTCGTCAGGGATAACCTCGGCCGTAATGAGCGCCATTTTGCGTATTGCGTCATTCGGTAGATGGCGCACTAAGTGATGTGACAGCCCCAGCAAACTGCCAAACACGGTGTGTTTTTGTAAATTAATACGCTAGTTTCACCAATCACATCACTCATTCTGTATAATTTTCGTGGTCACTAAGATAATCATCCCTTTCAGTTGTTTTTTTTTATCTCTCCCACTAATCACCCGCCTAAACAGGACCGCATTTTTTTTCGTCCCTGGGACGAAAGGGTGTTGATTATTTTACGTCCTTTTTAATTTCATTGCGTTTTTCACATATTGGGACGCCGTAAATGAGAACACTGTTGTGCTGTCACAGAAATTATCATAATGTGTTCATTTTGTTTTAATATAGGCATTGGCTGACATTTGCCCACAACCATGTCAATGACAACCAGGTCAAAGCGGGGTTCCGCCAGTGCTTCAACTGTCGAAGATGTCAAGACTTCATCACCTCCAAGTAAAAGAACTAAAGTAGGGAAAGTTGCTGTGACTCCCACCAGAAGCACAAGACATAAGTCTGTGGAAGATGTTAAGTCTGAGAAAGAATGTGACCAGGCTAAAATTGAAGTTGGAAGGTAATTTTATTGCAATGTTATATTTATTACGCGGTGCTTTTGTATTTACAACAACAAATAAATAGGTGATAATTGCACTTTTTGATGTTTAAGTTTCTAGTATTTGGCTTTTATTTATTATACTATTCTTAGATCCTCAAAAAGAAACACAACATCTGGAGCACAGGCAACTACCACAAGGGAAGCAAAAGTAACAGCACCAAAGACAAGAAACAGCCCTGTCAAAAAGCCTGATAAGTCAAATGCTGTTCAGAAACAAGCTGAGCAACAGACAGACACAAACCAAAAGTCAGCTGCAAAGACGGAGCCTCTAACAGAGACAGATGAGTGTAAGATGCAAACTCAGGTTCCCAAAACCTTGCCTATGGAAACTTCAAACTCAACTGATTTGTCTGATACATTGGGATCCCCTCTGAGGAGGACCTCCAGGAAAAGGGTCTTGAGTAAGAGATTCCAAGACATGGAGGTGGAGTTAATTACACAGCAATCAGCAAAGAAACCAACAACAGGTATTTATATAATCAAGTTACACATTATTTTTCATAATTTCTTCCTAGTTTTTATGTTCTTCAGTGAAGCCAAATGTTTGCATAGATGAAATTTTTTAGTGGACCATTGAAGTAACGTAATTTGCAATTAAAGGTTTGTAATATAAATGAAAATACTTTTAAATCTATTTAATTTCAGCCCAAGATGCAAAGTCGCCAGAAACCAAAGAAGGAATGGCAAGAGGAGGAAGGTAAAAAAAGATAATTCCCTGTATGATATTTCATTCATAAAAGCAAAAGAAAAAAAAATGTTCTCTCTGCTGTAAATACTTCAGTATTTATTTAAATTTTAATTAAAAAATTGTTTATTGATTTTATAAATTTTGAAATTTTTTGTTAAAGGTTTCTCTCTAAAATGTTTAGTATTAAAAAACATTCAACTACCGTTGAAATGATCTCTTTCTAGGAAAAAAGAGATGTCTGTTGCTAAAGGTGACCAGGCTGTTGATGCTTTGGCAAGTGTTCCTGTTGAACCAGTTCCTAGTGCTGTAGTAGATACTGTGGAAATACATGTCAAGATGATAGGTACATTTTAATATTGCAGTTAATGTGATCTAAAGATACAGATAAACAATTAGGTCTTCTCTTTATAAAATAAGGTGGTATTGGGAAATTTCATGTTATGATATAAATTAGGGAAATTGTGACATTAATAAACAAACTAATGTTTTGAATAAATATAAGTTATAGTAGTTAATTAAATGAAAAGCAACAGGGATCTTCCTAAGTCATTCACAATTATTTTGAAAAAAAAATTCTATTTAAACCAGAAGACTCAAAAAAAGATGAAACTGAGGCCCTCACTCAGACAGAAAATACTGCAGAAGTCCAAGAAGTCTCAGTAACTGCTCAGCCAGAAGATGTTGACAAAGCAGCAGAGGCCATAAGTATGGAGCAGCAGACAGCTGAGACGGCAGCCATATTGCAGGAACTGTCTGATGTGCTCAGTTCTATCACAGGGAATGCTCCAGTGCAACAAGAGGGGGTGGCAGAGGAGAACCCTCAGCAGGAGCTTCTAGGTAGGTTTGATAGGTCAGGGAAGAGCTTGGACTGAGTTTTATTACAGTATTACATAATGTTACAACTGGGTGTAATGCACTTGAATTCAGAAGTTCAAGGTCTGTCTGGCAATTCCTGATTTTAGATTTATTTATAGGAAGATGAGGAAACACAAGCAGCTCTACTTTGAAAATCTTAAACTTGCTTTAATCTTGGTATATAAAGAATTAATGTCCTAACTAAATTAAAATCCTAACAAAATTTAATTAAAAAAAAATTAAATTTAAACAAGATAAAACAAAGTCCATTATTAATTGCATATAAAGGCTGGCAACTCCATTATAAGTAACAAGGGTTATCTATGTAAATAAAAAGTTAATGCGGAAAAAATCTGAAGATACGTTTTGGGATCTATTTAAGCTGTTGAAAGTTTTCTTTCATAGTGTATACAGTATATTTACCTATTTGGCATAAATCTACTTTACGTGACTTCATTGATTTTGTGCTCTTCTCAACAGAGCCCAGCAATGGAGCCGCTGCTGACAATTCAGTAGTATTACTGGTGGAACCCCATAAAGGTGAACCATCAAATTCCAATGACCACAGTTATGGAAACAGCAGTGTGAAGCTTGATGTCCCTGTGCCTGTTACAACAACAACGACAGCAACAACGACAGCAACAGCAACAATTGTAGAGACCTTTGAAGGGACGCGTATTATGCAGCCTGCTGGCAAGGGGCCCAACATTGTGATAGTGAAGCCTAGCAGCCTGCAGCAGGGGAAGGAAGGGGGGTCAGGGGTGGTAGAAGAGACGGGAGAAGAGTTGGAGGTTAGTAAGGGACATGTCTTTCAATATGAAGCCATATTTTATTAACCAAATAATGTAAAAGTTTTAATCAATCAAAAGTTCTAATAAAGCTGACAAAAAAGGTTTATGTGTAAGAGGCATGTAAATGTGGACATGGAGAGAAACATGACTCCTTGTTAGTTTAAGGCTAAGATTATTAGTACCACCAGCGTATACGCTGGCGGTACTCATGGTTTTAGTCCCGGCCCGTCTCGTACAGCTCTGCCGGCTCCGCCGGCTCCTGCGGCTCCGCCGGCTCCGCAGTCGGGCGCCGGAAACAAGTCACCGTTACCGCTTCTCCTCCTAGACCGCAAGGACCTGTGTCCCCATCTCTTGGATTTAGGTCACATATAATGTCAACTTGAACCCCCTGGTATTTTTGTCTCAGTTGGTGCATTGGTCTGGGTGTGATGCTCACTGAAATGCACCCTTGTCAAAATTTTTGAAAATTTGATGCTAAATATCTCCCAAACTGAAGGAATTTTGGAAAAAGTTACTATAGAGGTCTGACCAAAAGTCATATATGGAGTTTCCAAATATGCCCTTGGATTTGACATTTGACCTTTATTTCAAGGTCAAACAGGCCAAAATTTTCTAAAAATGGGAATTTTCTGCAAAAAAAGAATTGTTTGTGCCAATTTTCGGAAACTACACAGACCTAAGCTTTCATATTATAGTGAGGGCTACTATTTAGGGACTCCTTTCATCTTCGTGGGTTTGGGGTCAATCGGTGCATTTTCACGGGAGAAGCAGTCATTTGATGCCGAAACTAAAAACTCTGTAATTGTGGAACTGTTTACACTAGAGACGTCTTGTTTTTTGCATGAAGTACAGCTTGTCAAGCACAATACTAAAGGTGGTGTCCATTTTCTTATTTTCCATACGGTTTAGGAGTTGCACTTTATTAAATAGTACAACAATGCAATATTCAGTAGTTAACATAAAATGAAAAAAAATACTCCCAAAATTAGCAGAGATACGCCCATAGAATTTGAATAGGAAGTCATTAACTAGCAATCTAACTGTGACCTTGAAATTGACCTTTGACCTACTTTTCATGATGAACTTCACTTTGCAAGTTTTCTGGTCCTTATATTTTCTTTCTCTTTTAACTCCAAACCTGGCAGAGATAGGTCCATAGTTACTATTGAAGTTGAATAGGAAGTCATATACTGGCAATCTAAATGTGACCTTGAAATTGACCTTTGACCTACTTTTTATCATGAATTGAACTTTGCAAATTTTGGTTCCCTTTTGTCTCCAAAACTGGCAGAGATAGGTCCATAATTACTATTGAACTTGAATAGGAAGTCATATACTGGCAATCTTACTGTGACCTTGAAATTGACCTTTGACCTACTTTTCACCATGAACTGAACTTTGCAAATTTTGCTTCCCTTTTATCTCCAAAACTGGCAGAGATAGGTCCATAGTTTTTATTGAACTTGAATAGGAAGTCATATACTTGCACATATTGGTGGTGAAAGCAAAATGTGCAGTACTGTAATGGATAATAAATTTTGAACTCCGGAAAAATAAAACATAAGGCTTGGCAAAGCAGACAACTTGTGGTCAAAAATGATATTATTTCATCAAATTTGAACATCTGGAACTTCAGAGCACCTCTTATTTCAAGAATTTTGACCAAAATGACATTTTCTTTATTTTAATTTATTTTTTCTGTAGGAAATTTATGGCACATTATGGTAACTCCAAAATTAAAACATTTAGTCCCTTATATCTCCAAAACTGGCAGAGATAGGTCCATAGTTACTATTGAACTTGAATAGGAAGTCAGAGATAGGTCCATAGTTTCTATTGAACTTGCATGGAAAGTCATATACTGGCAATCTAAGTGTGACCTTGAAATTGACCTTTGACCTACTTTTTATCATGAATTGAACTTTGCAAATTTTGGTTCCCTTTTATCTCCAAAACTGGCAGAGATAGGTCCATAGTTTCTATTGAACTTGCATGGAAAGTCAAATACTGGCAATCTAAATATGACCTTGAAATTGACCTTTGACCTACTTTTAACTATGAACTGAACTTTGCAAATTTCTTTCTCTTTTAACTCCAAACCTGGCAGAGATAGGTCCATAGTTACCATTAAAGTTGAATAGGAAGTCATATACTGGCAATTTACTGTGACCTTGAAATTGACCTTTGACCTACCTTACGATGAACTTAACTTTGATTGTACCATTTTAAGTTATATATATTTTTTTGCATATTTTGAAAATTCTTGTTGATTGCATTTTTACAGCTTGTCAAGCATAAGACTGGTGGCTGTGTCCCTTCTTTTGTGTATGTGGGGGTCTATATGAATGCGCTTGCTCCAGCTGGTGGTACAATATTCGGAGGCGGTATCGCCTCTCTGATCCTCTAGTTCATTGTGTTGATGACAAGGGTTTTCCCAGCAAACTGTCAAGCCATCATTTGGACGGCCACCAGCATCACTGGATGGTCTATATTTTCAAAGACGGCTGGACGGCTTATAGATTTTTTTGGAAATATGATGGCTTCAGGCATACTTGGACTACCTGAAATTTTGTGAGAAATTACAGATGTTAATTTTGGACAGCCTGTACCCCCAATCCTGGGAGAAGCCCTGGTTGATGAACAAAACTGTACTAATTCAATATACTTGTCATTATTCTAGAACACCACAGTGTATGTGGATGTGGTACTGAAGGATGGGATGTTTATGTACAAATGTCAAGAATGTGATTATATCACAAACAAGAAGACCAATTATTACAAGCACAGGAAAATACATATGAGTAAGTTTTGCTTGGTTGTTTATGCATAAGCATTGTTACTCTGTGTAGTGTATCTTGAAAAAAAAATGACCTGAAATAAAATTATATGGTGATTACTTGCTGCGGTACTTGCATTCCTACAACGTCAGTTATATTCATTCATTTATTCTGTAGCCTCTCGGCCCCATGTCTGCCAGCACTGCAACTACAAGACATCCACCAGCAGCAACCTGAAGCGCCATATGTCCCAGCACACTAACGAGAGGAATTTTAAGTGTACGCAGTGTGGCCTGGCTTTCAGGCAGAAGATCCACTTAGAGAGACACATCAAATATAGGCATGAGGTAATGTTATAACTTTAAGTGTTTAAAATGATCAAAATGTAAAGTGTTTCTAAAGGGACTGAACATGTGTTTCTACCTATGAGGCATGACATGTAGAAACCATGCACTTGATAATCATCATAATGATATTATACAAGAGGCAATGAAACACCTATTTTGCCGTTTGTTTAAATATTGCTCTTGATCACTGTTGTTGCTGGTGTTAAATGTTTGCCAGTTATTGTAAAGAATATATACTTAATGATTTGAGTAAAAGCTATCATTAGTTGGAAGTAGAAAAAAATTTACAGTATAGTGCAATTTCAATATTAAAGGTGATAGAATAAAAAAATTTAAGTGCACAAAACATGTTTTATGTGTGTTGAAAGTAATCTTCACTACTTTGTTTAAGGAGATGGCTATAGATTACAACTATTCTTTGATTTTTAGACTATAAAAGGATCTTGAAAAAATGTGCACAGAAGAATAGAATGATAAATTATAGAATTTGCTTTCTTTCAGGAAAAGAAAGTCACCTGCCCGTACTGTGATTACACCTGTGCTAACGAGAACCCAGACCTGAAACAGCACATCAAACGCAGGCACGAGGCAAAGGACGAAGTGGAAGGCACTTTCATCTGTCACATATGTAATTTCACCACCAGTAAAAGGAAGGATTTAAAGCAGCATATGAAATTTCACAAGAAAGGCCCAGAGCTGAAATTCTACTGTTCCCATTGCTCCTTTGTTACTGAAGCACAAAGCCGTTTGTTTCGCCATGAGTTGACTCACACCAAGGAGAAACCCTATGCCTGTGGGTTGTGTGAGTATCGTGCCACTCAGCGAGAACATGTGTATCGCCACATGCGTTCTAAGCACAACATCAGTGTAGCAGTGAAATCTAGGAAGAAGTCAATCAGTGGATTAGAACTTGATCCTAGCCAGAGCCAGCAGCCCTCTGCTTCAGATCCACAAGCAGATCTGCAAGCAGCTCCACAATTAGATCCACAAGCAGATCTGCAAGCAGATCCACAGGCAAAAACACAAGCAGATCAACAGGCGGAAACACAAGCAGAAACACAGGCAGAAATACAGGCAGAAACACAAGTAGATCAACAGGCAGAAACACAGGCCACTAGTGATAAAATCAAACCCCAGGTGGAGACAGTGAATGAGGTCCCACCAGACAGCCTTGAAGCCAAGCCAGATTTGAATGCCAGTCTCGATGGCAAGCCACGCAAGAAGTACGACCCTCCAGACTACAGTAATGCTGATAAGCTTTTTGCTTGCAGCTACTGCACCATGAGCTTTGCCAAGCTGTTAAACTTGTACAAGCATGTCCACTCCATGCATGGGGAGGTTCACCCCCAGGATGAAGAAGGCGTGTATTCCTGTGTCATATGTGATTTCAGAACTTCCAAGAAGAACAATCTTCTCATTCACATGCGCAAACACAATGTAATGGATACAGAAGAAGATGATGACCCCTACACCTCGTATGCCTGCATGTTGTGCGAGTACCGCAACAAGCAACGCAGGAATTTGTTCAACCACATGAAGAAGAAACACAAGATCTCTATATTTCTGAAGAAAGATGGTACTGCAAGCTGTGTGGTGGAGGACTCCAGCTGTATCACCATAGTCCAAAGAGATGAAGAAGGCACTTCAGGGGAAAATGTTGCCATTGAAAGAGACCCTATTACCAATAAAGAGAAGAGTGTCAAACTGACTGACCTAGCCCGATCGCTCATGAGTAAGCAGAAAGTGTCAGGTGTTATTAGCAACTCTCCAAATATCCTAGGAAGAAATAGCCATACTGTGAGCCAGTTCGTTTCCTTGTCACCCTATGATAGTAATGTGGTCCACCACGAGGCAGTGGAAGCAATCCAGGGTCTCCAGGCTCTGGCAGGGGATGTGGTCATTGAGTCTGATGGCACCCTGAGTGCTGCTCCCCCTATGGTAGACAATGTCCCAACTATGCCTGCAGCCACCGTGACTGCTGTGTCAGTGACTGGCGGGGCGCAGGGAGGGAAAACCATCATTGGAGATGCTGCCTCAGACATTCAGCTTTCTGCTGAACAGCTGATGAATCTGTCTTCTGGAGATTACATCGAAATAAACGGCGAGATGTACAAAGTTGAGTTCACTACTTCGGATGATTCTCCAGGAAGCAGCTCTCAGAATACTCTGGTAGTACATCAGGAGTAGTGGATGAAAACCTGTGGCATTCAATTTAGAGAATTTTGTGGGCTGTGTTATGCACTAAGAATAAGGCAGTAATTTTTCTTCAATTTCCAAGTCTGTAGGTTGGGAGGGGGGCAAGTACATTACCTGGACAGAGGCTATTCACCTGGATAGCCTCATCTTCTGAGCAAGATGCTCAAGATAGACTGATTAATTTTGGTGATTAGCAACATTGTCAACAAAATCTCTTAAAGGAAGCAAAATAACTTCAAACATTGGAAAGTGAGCTGCTCTATGTTATAATAGGAATAACAGGAGTTATTTGGACCAGAATTTAAGATTGGGTTTTATTAAATAACTCAAGCCACTGGACAGTTGGAAAATTGTTTATGGAATTATTAGTTACAGCAATAGGTGTGCAGTGGGCTCTTTTGAATGTAAAATTTCAAGAGTTAAATCAGAATCTTAGTATGAGAAGTAAGAAACTGAACGTGAACATTGATTTATTAGTTATAGACTAACTATAATATTATGTTAATACAATTGTTATGCCTTGGCTCTGATATTTATGTAGCTGTGTACAGAATCGGCAGGGTTTAGTTGCAGTACACAGGATGACAAGTTCTAGATCTCAAAGCATAGATAGTTGCTGATTTAAGGTGAACTTATTTACTATTCGAATTGTTTTAAGAAATAATGTAATCAACATGTAATGAAATATTAGTTACTGTAGAAAAGCTAGTACACAAAAGGGCTGTCATATGTAGGGTCATTTGGTGACTGATTTCAAGAATTGATTCCTCCCAATACAGACTTACATGATATGTAAATAATTTGAAACTTGTGAACACATGAATAAGTGGGATTCAACAATAAAATCTTTATTTACATTTTACAAGTTTTTTCCTTTTTAGGGAAATATTCCATTCAAAATAAGCATTATGAAATTCTATAACATTAGTCTGAATTTGAATGTTTAAGACTGTTCAGACATTGTAGCACAGGAACTCTGTCTAAAATTGCCAAAAATACTTCTACTCCAAAAATGAAATTCCTTGCACTTTGGGGTAAAATATAATTATTAAATTGTAACAATATTTAATGAAGGCATTCTCAAGATGTAATTCATGCAGTCTACACAAACTATGCCTCCTGAGTTTAGTAACGAAATGAATCTAGGAATTTTTGTTAAATGGTGTAAAAAGATTCTGTAACATCATTGGACTTGAGCAACTATTGTATTTTTTGCACAAATGGATAATGAAGGTACAGCAAACTTTGATGATAAGCAAGCCCCAATCCACCAACAATATTGTTGTTAATTAAAAATACATGTGTATTGCTGATCACATCCACAAATATCAGATATAATTACAAGTTCCACAATACAAGCACCAATACACACAACCTTAACCATCCGACTAGATGACCATGTTAATATATTATCTATCACAGTTGCCATGTAAATTAATAACAGAGCAGTGCTCATATTGGCACAAAAAATTCAATAATTCAATGTGATGCAATGAAAGCACAATAATTCCATAAACAACCACTAATTCTCATCTAATGTGTCATTATTTTTACAAGCACCATTAAAATCTATTTTTCAAAAAAGCTTTTTTCTCCAGTTGCAAATACACGTTGATGCTGCTCAAATTAAGAACTTGGGCAAATGACACTGTAACATTTCTGGTAAGACCAACCACTAAGACATTTAACTCTTATGGCACATTCAAGAACAACTTCCAAAAGTCTGCTGGTTTTCCCTGTCAACATCCAAGAGGTCAGTTTACAATTTCTCACACTGCACAAAACCCTATACTCTGCTTCGAAGTAGATCTTTGTTTTTCTTCACAAAATAAACTTTTGCATATCTTTTGAATCTCATGAAAATAATTCTGCTTGGTTTTCTTCCTCTCCAGCATCCACTGTTTGTCTTTTTTCATCAAACAGGTTTTTAGCATATAGAATCTGCTCTGTTACCTAGAATTGAGTCAAAGGAAAAGATGTCATCATACATAAATGATACTAAATGACTGTTTACCAGGTACAAAATACACTGACTTAGTAAAACAAGTTGTGGTTTCTACAGTGTAAAGACAGAAAAGAATGAGATACTAGTGATTAATCTAACCAAAAACAATGTATTAGCTTCAAACTACTGTGATATAGACATGTATACCTTTATCCAATTACAAACCAGGTACTAATTATACTCATATCAAATTACACTACAACATATGTGCTACATCACCTGCATGGCTGTCATCTCGCTATCACATCTAATCTGCGGGGTCCTCAGAGGTATATTAGGGGCTGCCCCTCCATTTTGACTGCTGGATATGGACAACTGGACATAGTAGCCAAGGGTTCCATCATTCTGGACTGTATATGAGGAAAATATGTCAACTGTATAAGTGTTTGCAAATATGGTTCAAAATTGAATTTGTCATTTATTACACAGTACTAAGTACACATAAATGTGTTAAAATATCAAGCAACCAGAAAGAATTGTTTTATATAATTTCTCAATCCACTTACTACATATCAAGACCATAAAAATTACAGATTTTGATCTTAAACATAATTGTTATAAATAAAACTTGATATTAATGATATAAAGTGTTTTCAAGTGATAAAATACATCAAGATCAGTAATCACTTAATGAAAATGGAAACATAAAACATTCATTTTTCCCGTTTTGATGTCTCTATTACCTAAATCTATGACCCTGCATCCCTTCAGTTCCTCATAGGGCACCTGCAGGGTGACATTGTCCATGTCTGGAGATTCATGGCGTAGAAAATACAGCTGGTCACTGGTGATCAGAACTCTCAGACTCTCCCGACCACTCTTCACTGGGATCATGGCAATGTATCTAGAATTGATATAAGATATGTATCTGTATGCTTAAACATTGTACTACAGCTTAGTAATATAAGAAATACATATGATAGGATAATCCAAGGAATGCAGGATAATCCAATTCTAAGTATACTTACATATCAGAGAGCATCATGGGCCCTTTATGCCTATACATTTCAAATATATATATATGTCAGCATGATCACAGACTCCAAAAGAACAAATGCACCCCATTCTAATTACCTTTCAGAGTAATCCCCATCATTCAGCAAGTAGAGGAAGGTCTGTGCCAGGGCATCATGTTCTGAGTACTCTGGCAGGAGTCCCCCAGGGCCCAGGCAATGCCTGGTACTGCGGTGCCTGTTCTGTCTCCTTGCACTACTAGTGCGACTGGTGTCTCTCATGGCGGTGGCTGTATGGGAGGCAAAGTCCAGCATTCCCGTGACTGGCTTGGTGACAGTGCCCACCATACCGCGACCCAGCCCTGCCATCAAACCCTGAAATCAGAATGGGGGATGGTGATTTTTAAAAAACTTTTTATAAAATAAAAATATATATATGTTACAACAAGAAACTCTTTTTATATCTCTCCAGCACAGAAATGTCACAAAAGTTTTTTTCCTACTCACTATTTTCTACATTGTGTATGTGCATGTGTGGCAGAATGTATGCATATGCAGTCATAAATGCAGGCATACAGCATATTCTATTCCCTCACCTGTGCCTCTCCACTATAAATACATATATACACATAATATATTCTATTCCCTCACCTGTGCCTCTCCACTATAAATACATATATACACATAATATATTCTATTCCCTCACCTGTGCCTCTCCACTATAAATACATATATACACATAATATATTCTATTCCCTCACCTGTGCCTCTCCACTATAAATACATACACACAGTATATCCAGTTCTCTCACCTCTACTCCTCCACTGCTGTACCCCTGTACTGTGTTCTGTACAATACTGGTGAGACCTCCCACCAAGCCATGACCCAGCCCTTTGATTCCTGCTATAATATTGCCTCCACTGTCCCCTTCATTCTTGATCTGCTGCCTCACAGTCTGGTACTGCTCATCAAAGGTCAGCTTACTAAGACCATCTGACAGAGAACCAGTCACCTGGAAATAAATGATTCAGTGGTTTCATTCTTGTTCCATATTAACTTGAATCTGTCCTTTACATTAAACAGTCCACACAAGAGTACTGCTATAGGAAATAGCAAAGATGGTTCAGTTTATTTAGCTCTTTGAATATCCCCAGATAAAATGTCTAACTCATAAAGATGTACTGATACAGTGTAGTAGCGTGGAGCATGACTACAAAGCAGTCTTACAGAACAAAGGAAAAAGATGTGCACAAAATAAGAAATGCCACAAGAATACACATTGACAATTTTTAAATGACTACATATACAGTATATGTATGATACTTTGAGGCAATATCACTTCCATCTTATGAACCTCAAATACCTGTGTTTCTACACAAACTGATACCTAATGCACTGTGCTTACCTTGGCAGCAGAGTTGGTGAAGCCGTGGGCCACATTGGTAAACAGACCCCCTATATTGCCCTCTCTGACCACCCCAGAGATCCCTGCGGTCACATCATTCACCAGACCCAGGGGATTCCCCAGGAAGTCTACAGAACCCAGGATCTTAGCTGCCTGGCTTTTTAGTTCCTGGGAAGTATAAAATAATTCAACTGTCAGTACTAAATAATCCACAGTATAAAGCTTATATTCTTTATATTCTTTGATTGACATATTACTTGCATCTTAAATATTTGTCAACAATTTAACTATAAATAACGAAACAAAGAATTCTGTAGGGTGATAAATTACTTTTAACATCTTAAAATTTACATTTGTCTATACCAATGTCACCTACCTCAGTGTAATGAGTGATGATTGAATTTATAAGCAAAGCACTGGTTTCAAATGGATGGTACTGAACAAAAGGGTCTGAAAAACAAATTGAACAAATATATCATACCAAAGAAAGTAGGTATTCAAAATATGTTATAGAAAACTATCCTTTCCACAACCAAATCTTAATAAACTTTTTGTTCATTATCTTGCAAATGAGTAGCATTATTGGTAACAAATGCCCTTCACCTTCACCTTGACCTACCTAATTCAACCTTGGCATCCTCAAACTTGATGAGAGGTATTCCCATCTTGACCTTGATGGCCTCCAGGTCAGGGGGCAGCTTGGTGGACGTGTGCATGCCCAGGTTGATACGGCGCGTCTGGATCTTTAGCACTCCAAAGTAGTATCTCTTGGCCTGGATGGCTGTGGCTACTGCTTGGTTTCTATAGAAGAAATTAGAACAGTGATAATTATTTAATTTGATAGTAAAAAGTATTGGTGCTATAACTTTGCTAAACTAAGAGCAGATCAAGTCATTATAGATTGCCTCAACAACCTCACCATGAAGTACATCCCATACAAAAGTCAACATATTTTTGTTGAGCAACAACACATTGCTTAGATTGACATTCACTCCCATACACTGCTAAGATATCACCTACCTACAAAATAAACATGTTTCAATGAAAGCCCAAGAATAATGGAAATACCAAAGACAAAATAGGATGAACTTACCTTTGTGCTGAGAAGTCACTTTCATCAACTTGCTCCAAGTCACTGTCATCCAATCCAATGTCAGCAAATTGCAGTAGTTTCCACAACAAACGTTCCTCAATGATCAAAGTCATTCTCTTCATATAGACAGCAAGGTGCTGGCAGAACAAATATGAATTAATACTTTAAGGGATGAAACATGATTATAAACGTGATTATAATTTACCATTATTTTTTTTTTACTGTGAGCAGTAAAATATGAAATAAACACCTTGTATATTTCAGCATTCCATTCCTTATTGGCCACTTTATGTGCAGAGATTTGCAGTGCAGGAGAGTCGTCTCTGATGCCCTCTTTTAACCTGGTAACAAACAGCACCACTGGGGTCAGGGCGCCAAACAACTGACTGTCAACCTAAAACACAGAATGATGGCTCAATGGTTAGATAATACATAGGGAGTTTGGTTTACAATATGACACAGTGAGAAAGTATCAAATAAAATTGCTGTACTTCACATATTATAGTGATAATTTCTTGACAAAGTTTAATTTGATACATCTGACAATATAAACATGTTCCACTGTCATTTTCTACTGATCGGAACTTTCAAAGTTTTGATGCTGTAAATCCTTATCCAACTAGGTCATATTAACCTGCACATTCTTGACAGACATCTCCAGAAGTTGTGATCCCCTTTTGGAAGAAAACCCAACGTCAATGTCCATGAATGAGATGTATACAAGTTCTTCAGGGATGTGGTTGACCAGGGAAATCCCCACGCCATGGAGATTTAAGGATACCTAGAAGATGAAATGAAAACATGCTATAAACATAATGCTATATACACTACATGTTTGAAACAGGATTTGCAAAATATAACTTTTCAAAATAAAACACATTATCACATCAATTCCAAAACCTTATCAAAAATCTTGTTTTCCTAGTGGTGTCTCTATTATTAAACATCACTTTCAAATATTTTAAAAGGACTATTTTCCAAATGGTGTTTCCTAGAGGTGTTTCCAATATCAAATGTATTTTATTCCCATTAGTAGTATAGACTTGTGGCAAAATTTCTGTTTTCGTAACACACCTTCAACTCCCCAATCTTGTCATGGTCTGTTATAGAACTACTTCTTCTCTGTTGTTCTGTCCCTTTCTCTGTCACCATGGTGTAGTCATCAGAGTCTGATATTGCTACATCCTACAAATAGTTATAATATCAATAAGCAATTATTATCAGAAAACATTATCAACCAAAGGTAACTCGTTCACAATGAATGTCTTGTCCCTGTACAATGTAGTATAAATACTTGTATATAAGTTTGTTGATTAAATCAGCTTACAAGGTTCTTTCCCTCATATTTTCCACATTTATCTGTGATAAGAAGATAAATAGGCTCCTAACATTTACAGGCTTCCATTCCTAGCTTACCATGTATTACTAGCTAGAAAACATACACACATATTCCCCCTTACCCTCTGCATGAGATCAGTAATCTCCAGAACTCTAGTGGGACCATCTGGTATCACCCTGACAGCCAGTACACCAGAACCACTCCTCATCTTCTGTCTGCCCAGGGCCATGTACACAGGTACAGGGGTGCTGGACTCTGAACTGCCAGTAATGGTCAGTGGTAGACCAGGTCCCACCACCACCGCTGCCCCATCCTTCAGTCCAGTGACCCCGTCTCTGGACTGGACACTGAGGCTGCCAAAGGCACTGACCAGGCGACCATCCTGAATCACAGAGTACATATGGTTACATTCACAGTCAATATAAATTGTTACCGAGATGGACTCTGGGATTTATAAAGCCTGCAATCCACGCTCGACTTACTTGGGCTTTCACAGATAGGAGAAAAATGTAACTAGTCATAAAAATAATGTCATACAAACAGCACTCAAAGAAATATGCTATATCATATAAACTCAGATTACAAATTCAAGAAAGCACAAAGAAAACTCAATTTCTGGTCACAAGAAACAGCAATACTTGACTTTTACTGTAATACTATTCTACTTCAAGTTCACAGTTGTCACAGGCTGTCTGTCTTACTGAGTCAATTCAATATCAGACCACTTATTTCACAGATTGAGGTAAACCAAAGTCATGAAGTATAGACAAACTTTCAATTTCAGTTCTCTTTTATGAAACTGGAGCCAGAAGCTGGATTCTTTACAATATCTAATATCTAACCCCCCTGCCCCCTTACCTCAGTGAACTGCCATGTCTGTGTGGCCCTCCTCCTGGGGTCCATCTTCCTCAGCATCAGGGGTACATACTGGGTGGGCAGCGGGGCTATGGCCGAGATGTCCAGTACAAACACATTGTCCTTGGCTGGACTCTTCCTGGGGTCCCTGGGGACGGCAGAACCCTCATGTTGTATCAGACCACTGGTGGTCATCCTCCATAACTGAGACCTCTTACCTGTCTCCTGGAGATTAATACATTGAACTGACTTAGTTCTATGTTGTTTATTACTTTATCAAACTTAATGTCTTAAATTGGTTTTAAGTAGATTGATAATAGACAACACATTCATCTTGGTTTGAACAAAGTTTTACCTTTGACATTCACTCTTATGAAAAATTTTTCAATTGTTGATCAAAAGGCTGGTCAAAAATGTTTCATCAGAAGTATACCAAAAATGCACCAATTATGGTGTTTAATAAATGGCTGAACAGTGAAAATAAATTAGGAAGCATCAATACGTTCAAACCACATACACCAGTAATTACTTACTTTCCTCTTGAAGACCACAGCGGTGGAGTCTGTGGGGACATCCAACACCAACATCTGGGACTCCAAGTCTGAGGAGAGGGGCTGCAGGGAACCTGGCTGGGGCTCTCTGAACACAGATATAGGTACATATGTTATATATGACCGAGAGGAAAAATAGTATTACATATTTTATAAATGGTTAAGAAGAAAAAATATAATTTGCATCAAAAATCAGTGTCAAGTGACTTTTTCAGAAATTAGATTTGTTATCAACTCAACTTTTTAATCCATGCAAAATCATATGCAAATTCTTTCTCTCAATATACAATAATAAATTTATGAGTATTTCATACATTGTCCAATCCAACCTGTCTGTTTGTCAATCCAGTCTTTTTGTTAATTCCCAGGCTTTAACATCTCCTCAAATCATCTCACCTGATAAAAGTGCCTGTGACAGCTATATAAAAGAAGTTCTCATAATGGAGCTGCTGGCCGTCTCCTATCCTGTCCAGATCATAGTAGGCCTTGGTCCCGCCCTGGACACAGCAAGCTAATATGGATTGCAGGCTGGGCTCATCTAATGCATATGGCCCTGAAAACACAGTATAGTGAATTAAAGAAAGAGGACATATAATCAAGACTTTCATTAAAAGTTGATATCAGTTGCTTCAGTAACAATGTTTGCTTGATCTGCCATGGTTTTGGAAAGATAGGACGTTAGAGCAGCTACCTGTGTTTCTAATTTAGTAAGCAAGGGGAGCACATTTTTTTTCAAAAATAAAATCCATACTTTCCAAAAAATGCACTTCTCAAGAAACAGTAACATTAGGCCTAAAATCAAATGTAATATATCTAGTAAAACTTACATGAAGTTTTTGGTTTTATCAATGTTCTGAGTCGATCATCCACCACATCTCTTTGGTACACAACAAGGGGCACCTGCATAAATACAAAAATGTTTTAAATACTTAGACATACATAGATAAAACTAGACAAAATTGCTCTGTCAGTATCTGAAAAGTTTTTCAATGAAAAACATGAATTTCACTAGTAAAAGCCTTATAACTATAAACATAATTTTTAATTGTAAATATAAGGAAAAATATCCAATCCACAAATCACATTGGTAATGAATTAGTTGTAAAGTTTATTATAAACCCCAGTTTCCTTCTGACATATGATAGCCTCAATCAAAAGGTATATCAAGTGAACCCCCCCTCATTACCTCTGAGAAGTTGTCAATTCTGTAAGGTGGAGGCATTTGATCAGCATCAGAGAATATCACAAAGTAAGTGGCTCCCTGTAATACTACATCCACTCTTAGAAATAGTGGCATCTTCTGAGGACCCCTTGAAATAAAATGACAAAATAAAAGGATTATGTTTGAGTCCAGTATTATTATTATGTCAAGCAAAAAGTTTACAACAGTGTGAAAGACTGGCCTTGTTGATTTGATAAAATTATAGAAGAGCTTTTCAAAAATTTACAACAACCAATGAACACATGTCAATCAACTTGAGCTAATGGTGATAAATTCTAATGTTTTTTTTCACGAACATACAGACAGGCTTGTCAGACTGCCATAGAGGTTTAACATTTACACTTGATGACCAGACTGTTAATCACATTTAGTATTACCTACCTCATGTTGACATGAAAAGAGTTTACTTTATCCAGAAAGAATCCCCCTGACCAGTAGCAGTCCATGTCATCCATCCTGCGCACACACAGCAGTGTATCCAGGTCTTGGCGCGGCCAGTGGAAAGTCAGACTGGAGTTGGGGTAGGCACTAAACACACCTGATGGATTCTCAGGGCCCTGAGGAAAAGTATGAAGTATTCTTGTATGTGTGAAATGCAATGTTTATATTGTGATATTGCATGTTATGATCTCTACGTAGTTTTTCTATAAAATTGTGTAGTATTACAAAAGGAAGGGTGAGACAGAAGCACAGGCGACTTGGGTGATCTCCTCAATAGTGACAGTGATCAAAGGAGTTAATGTTTTTAAGTCAATCTGCCCATTATTTCTCACCTTGCCAGTCACTTGGTGTCTCTGTGCAAATGCCAGTCTGTACGAAGATTTATTATCCAGGGTGAATCTTGGGGTGAAGGTCACAATATAGGTGTCTCTATGGCGACCTTGGCCTTGCCGAATCTCTATGCCAATGTTATACACTCTATAAAAACAATTGATAACTTGGATCAAAAATTTGAAATAGTCATTAAAAATCACCTGTCATAGCTTGAAATTGTGATACTATTTAACAGAAAAAGACTTACACAGCCAGAAGTTACTCACTTGTCCACCTTCCTGTTATCTCTTGGTGTGACGTGCAGCTGGCGCATGCCAACTCCTCTTGACAAACTGAATCTGTGGCACCTAAAATACAAGTTTATAGCATGTCGTAACTCATAAAATTTCCAAATTTTAACATTTCATATGTGAAATTAACAAAGGAAATACAATGTCTATCTGAAGAATGATTTAAGGCATTAATCAAAGTTTTGTCACATAATAGGAAAATAACATTATTCTGTACTTACCACTGTGACAAGGAGTTTTCATGTACATGTTTCCCCAGTCTCATAATACACCTGTAATAATCATAAACATACCTCAGGAACTCATCACCTAATGACAGGCTACTGTATGGGATATATATAAGTACTAACATGTATTCTTTACACATATTTGGCATTTTAAAATCCAGATAAAAAGTCTAAAACAATAGAGACCTGTGTACATTGAAGTAAAACATTTCTTTCACACAAATGACTTATTTCAGCATCATGACACCAAAGCTTTCAGTTTTTCAGTGCTCACACACCCCCTTATTTGGTTTTGGTACAAGTCTAACAAAAACTAACAATATGGCTGTTACTATACAAGAGCATACCTAATCTTTGAAAAGCACTGTTCAAAATGTGTACACATTTTTAATTCTAACACACGAAAATCACTCACAGGAATGGAGCATCTTTGTCTGCAAAACTGAAGAGCAGAGGTGCATGACTCCTGGCCAGTTCATGTTCTTCAAACTGTCCCGCTGCCTCGGTCTTAGCACTGTCTTGTCTGAACAGCAATGGGAGGCCTGACTTGTTCACCAGCCAGTAGGGGGCCAAGATGTGCAGCTGAAGTAGAATATAAAATAATATCAATAATTGATTTCAATGTGACTTAAGGTTACACAGTACCCTGCATGATATGCAGAGTTTGTAAATTCTTACGAAATCGGTTCAGGATTTGAATTTTACAAAATTCTCTTAATGAAAATTGTTTACCTAACTAGGTGAGATAAACTGAATTGATTGATAAAATTCATTCAGCAATTGTGTATTCATCACTGATCAATACCTTCAGTGCTCCTCCTTTCCTTGCGTGTATTCTCACCATGAGCTCCAGCAGTCTGTTGTACGTGTCATACAGTCTAATCTTCACCAGGTAATCTGTCACACCTGGAGGGATGACCAGCTCTCTACAGGTGGGGAAGTTCTCCAGCAGAATACCTAATTCTATGGCTTGGCTGATGTCAGCCTGGGAAGATACAGGGTAAAAATGATACAACATCCACCATACAACATCTCAATGACAGCTTCAATTTGAATATGTTAAAACCAATCAAAATTCATTTTTTCCAATTTCCAATTTTTAGTACTTCTATTGCAATTGTTAAGAATACAATACTGTCCTTAATATGGTTTGTCATATCTTAATAGCAGACATCTGTCCTACATTCACTTTGATTGTCCATAAATAGGAGCTTAGAAATGGCTCTAAATATATTCAAAACAATATTTAAATCAACGCATCTTACAGCAAATAAAGGTTTCTCTTTCCCAGGTTTGATGGCTCCCTTGATCTGAGTGCCTTTAATGTAGTACTGTAGCTCTATGGGGAGTAGGTTAACAATGACAGTAGGTGGCACTAGTGTCAGGGTGTGTCCAGGATGCATGAACACCTCAGCCATGGTGTCTGTCTTTTTAGTGGCGTAGTCCATGGGGAAGTTTTCCTTCTTAACTTCAACACAGAATCTGGAAGAATTTTGTACAGCATTATAGGCCTTTGTCTTTCTGTAATCGAGTTCCGACCTGTCTTTTTGAATATAATCTTTCTTATTAAATATTTCAGTCTAACATTTTTCTAAAATCTCACATGACTTCCATGGTACCACACAAGTTGGGTATCAAATAACTTCTCTTTACAAAAGTCACAGAATCATAGTGACATTCATACCTGTATATGCCCTCTCCATTGACAGTATGACAGCTCCTCAAGCTGTCCCTGACCTCGCCTGGTTTCTGGACATGTGTCCAGTAGATGGGTTTCTGACAGTAGGCCATACTCCAGCCGCGGGGACGTGCGTGGAGACGGCAGTGGACCAGGGGTACAGGGATGTACAGGGGGCAGCCTGGGTCCAGGGAGAAGATGTGGGGCTTCTCTGCAAGTATGAAAATATAACGTGTTTGGTAATTACAGGGTTATTATAGTAACACAGCAGTAAAAAAAATTTAACATTTCTGATGAAGGGTAAAATTCTGTCAACTGGTACCTTGAGCAATATTCTAAATTATATATAACACTAACAGTCTATAGTCTTTAATATGCAACCCTGCATGAAGATGATGACTATGTACACACCAGTGTTGTTCAGCATATTGTGGACCTGTATTTCCACCACATCTTCCAGCCTGTTCACCATCTTCAGAGCAGATCTCACTGTGATCACCTTCTTTGCACTGCCCACTATCTTGATGTCAAACACCAGCCTGGCTGTGGGCAGGTCTTTAAACTGGAGGTACAAATATTACTAATGTAACAGCCATGATCACAAAATAAGAAGAGAATAGAGAGAGATAATAAGCCAATCCACACCAAAAATTGGATTACTTTTTAAAAATTTCTAGATAAGATAGAAGAATTGAAGTAGCCTGTGGCCAGCAGTTTGATAATAGTTTTTTTTTTAATTCTTCATTTTTTTTAAACCATTAGTTGACCCAAATTTAGTAATGTCATGGTATCAAGAATAAATTTTGATTCAGAGGAGACTTTTCTGACCAAAAGTGCCAGTCTTTGTAACCCTCCGAACCAAGACCTGCAAATATACATAAATTCACCATGTGTCCTGAGTCACCTAACCACCCTATATGAACAATTATGTGCAGTTGTCTCTATAACAACTGACTTACCAAACTGGAGGATGTATTCACTTCGGCATCAGCATTCCTGAAGTACGTCCCCACTTTATCCACTGATACTGGACTAGCTGTCTTCCATCCATCCACCTTCACTACAATCTGGTGGACTTTCAGCTCGTGAGTTTTCTAGAACAAAACAAAAGTTAGTCAGCATCAACTGAATAAGATTTCCTCCAAAGGGATCACACCTAGGTCAACATGGGGTCAGAAGAAGGAGAGAGACAAAGAGCAAAGTTGAAAATTGGCAAGGTTAAAAAGGATAATACAGGTACAAATGACAGAAAAGAAATGCAATTATGCATACAATCTTTTGACATTAACAGGATTTTGAAAATTATAGTGTTTGCTCCAATTGAAAATTAAGTTTAATTTTGTTATTTATGTTGATTCTGCATGCTATTTCAAAAGTATGCAATCATACAGTAGTAATAAATGCTACTGCAACTAACATGTGTTCACTATTTTAACACAGACAATGCCTACAAAGCAAAGAAAAAATATTTCTCTACCTGATGTCTCATCTTTCCCTTTTCCTCAAACAGAAATGACACTTCATCTCCAGGCATAACTGTTCTCCAGTTGTAGATGGCGCCACCCAGATATGTGGTTCTGCCCCAGCTGGAAACAATAACATTTGAAGGTAAGAAAATTACTGGAAGAAGTATAAGAAAAACAAAAACAATTCAGACTACAATACTTTGCACAGGTGCAGTTTTTTGCACCGAGTCCCATTTCTGACTTCATGTTTCTTTAAAATTTCAGCGAATATCTTTAGATTTTCCTGAATTATACAGGTGTGTCCTCACCTATCAGTCATATCAGTTGTCGTGCCAAACTGCAGCTTGCATCCAGTCAGATTCTTCAGTCCATAGGGTACAAAAGGGACTCTTCTCTTTCCAGCAGAGGGCATGTCTTGAGGACTAAAGACAACCAAACAGAAGGTAAGCAAAGGGTTCCATGAAGCACTACTTTCAATGCAGGATGAAAATCATTACTTTGTGAAAATTGTCATTTTCTAACAAATAAACAACTCAATATGACTAATGTTCAGTGAAGTACATTCTTCCTATGATAAAAGTTATGCACTTAATGGCCACCAACCTTTCAGTTTTATAGTAATCCTCAGTCCACTTCACCTTGGTTTTCTTATACAGGTCTAACAGTGGACTGGTCAGGTTGATATTCAAAGGGTTAAATGCTGGTGAAAGACAAAAATACCTTTGAAGCATTTGTTCATAAAGTTAGACTTGCCACCCGTGTTGCATTTGTGATGAAGGTGGTTGATTGCACATCAAAATACCTCCCATGGGTAAAACAAAGATTTTTTAAGTGTAAAAAAAGAGCTTTTGTTCTCTTTGTATGCTATTGTTATTGTACTCAAAACCACCAAATATAAAATTCAATTAAATCAGTATTTCAAGAAAACACACTGGTCATTAAATTATTCAGCTACTTACCCGACACTGATACAGTCAAACTGTTGTCTTCAGGGGTCTCATGGTACATATGTTGCTGCCATTCCACAGTGCAACTGAAATTTTAAAAAAATATTTGAATTAAATACAGAAATGCTATAAAAACATGAAGAAGAAATATTAAGGTTTTATTTCAACCATTCAAGGTTATACAGTATAGTAGCCATGTCTTCAAAGACACCATTGGTAATTTGGAGTTTACAAACAACTCACTTCCAACTCTCAATAAATGGCTCCCAGCCTGAAAGTTTTCTGTTGTAGTAATCAGCTGCTAAGGCAAAGTTGGCCTTTCCTGTCAACTTGTTTCTCAAGGTCTGAAGAACTGATAAACCTGCAATCAAAAATAAATTATGAGTTATACTGAAAAACCTGGTGAAAAAAGGTCAAATTTTACACTTTGGCTTTATATAATTCTTCAATCAATAGATCAATCAAAACCAATGTAATCATTCTTTAAATAACATTGTTTCTTTGAAACAAATTTATAATTAAAACAACTCCAGTCAGATACAGTATCACTGATTCTCAAATAAACAGCATCCAAGTGTAACACTAACAGTGACCTCACCTGAGATGGTGAACTCTGTAAGAGGCACATCAGCATCCAGACAATCATCAATCAGACACAGACAGATACTGTTTGCCTTCAGCTACAGGGGTACAAAAAATACACATTAATATATGAGGGATTTCTGTACTAAACAGACCAAACAGATACTGCCTGCTTTCAGCAACATAGGTACAAAAATTGACATTAATTTATGAAGGATTTCTGTACAAAACAAACAAAACAAACCAAACATTGCTGCAGCAAGAATCTTCTGGATATCTTTAAGATAGCTAAAACCATAAAAATGTATGTCAAGAGTTTAAAATATTGTATATTAGTAATATATAAAATATGATATGTACAGAAATAACTGTTTGAGTTTATTTCATTCCAGATAATTTGTACTTCATTTTATACTTAAGATTTTAATCTTTAATCTTAAATTTTTAAATCTAAAAATCATCATGATTACTGATTATATTATAACTGAGATAATAAAACTCACCTCTACTCCAGAAATGTTCATGCCTCCTAGCTGGCCATCATCTTTCTTCTCTCCACTTTTTGCCTTCCTCACCGGTTCAGCATTGGTTGTAAGCCAGAGGGCAGCATCATCCAGCTTCCCTCCGCACTCCTGTAATGCCAGCTCACAGTCAATGTACTTGAAACCTAGATTGTGCAGGGACTGGAAAGCTTCCACTGGAAAAGAAACTGATGAGTTTTATTTCTTTTTCAAACCAATGTCATTCTATACAGAATTTTCTCACCGGAATATTTAGTCCAGATAATATTTGTCACTTATTCTACATGGCAGAGTTAGATAGGATAGAAAGTATCAAACTATGCTGTTCAACTTCCAACAAGAGAGTCCTGTAACTGGAGCAATTTGATAATACTAAGATTTTTAAAGATTATTTTTTATAAACAGAGATTCAAAAACTGTTTAATAAGCACTTTTGACCTCAGACTTACCTGAATATTTAGACTCAGCTGGTATTGTGTCTGCTGTGATAGCCAGGTCACTCTTGCTTTTCTTGGCTTGGTACGCCTGCTCTGGCACAGAGTTAATGATGGCAAGAAACAACTTCAGGTCATTGTATGACAACCTGATGTTTAATGTACTGAAGCCGACCTGTATAGGATACAAGATTGCATGATTATATACATATGCATTTTAAAATCATCGAGTTCTGAAAGCATTGCAGAAATAAGATAGCAGAACCTAGATACATAATTTAACTCAAAGAAAATAATTTTTACTATTTCTTTAAATCAATCAAAGCAGATTTATGAATCAGATTCACCCACGGTCACATCACATGATCCAATCTTCATTTCTTTCCTAAAAGGTTCATTACAATTCACTCCCAGGTACATACCTCTAACACAGGAGGTCTGTCATCTACAGCAGCATCAGCCAGGCCATGTGCCCCACTGTCCCCCCTCCTCCCTGTCCCACTCAGCTCAATGGACACTGTCATAGGGTCTATGATAGAGAGGGCAGTCTCATTCTCTGCATTCAGTGTACAGGAGAACACCTCTAGGCTCTGTAGGCTACAGGACAGGGGCCTCTCTGTGGCTGATCTGTAGGATAATACTGCTGTGCTCTTCAGAAAAGAAACAAGGCAGCAAAGCTGTCAAATGTACAGACAAAAAACAGAAAATAAAGATGCAAAAAAAGGTCAATTTGTCAATTTTGATGCAATAATAAATAATGCTTATAATAGCACTGTCAGTCAACACTGAATTTTAATCATGCACAACAGGTAACATGGTCAATAACAGGAGCGGACCCTGAGATATTTTCTGACAGTATTCCAAAGTATCTATGTTGATCCATCCTCCATTTTGATGGTCTTCCAACAGAAAAAAATAGATACCAGTCAATATAAACTTAATAACCTGTCTTCAAGAAGACCCAGAAGATGGTCTCAATCCACCCCTTCGATAAGATTACAGTTTCAGGACCATGAGAGACTATAGTCACATGATGAAAGTCTCAATATTTGAAAAATGATGACAGTGCATAAAATAATTTTAAATGTTTAAAGACATAAAAAAAAATACAATTGCTTATGTGGAAATACAGAAAATGTGCAGAGCCTTGAGCGGGTGAGAGTTAAAAGTCACAAATGCAAGTGTTTGAGAAAAAATTGTAAAGGAAAACATAACAAAACTAGAAAACCACCAAGAGTGCAGACCTCTGCCAAGGCAGCAATTGATTATTGTTGATTATTGATTGATTATTGAGCCAGACCACCACTAAAAACTAATCATTGTCCTCTTTGGCCCAATTCTGACAGTTCCTAAAAATTTCAGCAAAATCGGTCCATAACTTTTTGAGTTATGTTGATGACAGACAAACAGGGGTGAAAATATAACCTCCTAGGCAGATTATATGTAAATATAATTTCAATGAAGCTGCTATTCAAACTTTTAATCTTTGATTTTATATATATATATATATATATATATATATATATATATATATATATATATATATATATATATATATATATAATAACCTGCATAATTATCACTGCTTATTTATTATTAATCTAGCAGAGAGCTTAACTTTTGGGAGTTTACAAGGAAATATCAACAAGTGTGCTTTACGTAATCTCCTTTAATGGCTTCTCAATTAGGCAAATGACTTTATAACTCAGAAATTAGGCTAAGTGATACCCAAGGGATATTAACATACTGACCCTCTCAAAGGTCTTTCAGGCCCATAAGTCACATCTTAAGAAAAGCACAAAACAATAATGCACCAAATAGGAGACTACCAATTCTGATGCAATAATACATTATGTTTTACTGCACAGCCAACATCAAATTTTAATTATGCACAACAGGTAACAACGACAAAAGTAAAAGCATAAGGTTTCAGGCCCATCAGAGTTCAATTTTATACTTAGAAAGTGCCAGAATGAGAAAAATGAAAATTTCACACAAAATTGCATAAATTCAATAATAAATGATAACCCAATTGACCTGCCTTTCTAATTTGAACTGCATGCCAATCCTAAAAATCATACTTGTAAGTTAAAAATAACAATAAGTAACACAGTTTTCTTTTCATAATGTTTGCAAAAATATTGTTGTCAATTTTGATGTAACATTACATAATAAATTATAGAATAATTATCACCAATCTTTGATTATTGACAATAAATAGCATGGACATGTAGAAAATTTGATTACCATTCGGCTTCATGTCCATGGGAGCTCCGAGTCCCACAATGAATATGCCAAAAAGATAATGAATATTTCACTCAAATGTATAACTTCCAGAAAAAGAAGCCAATTAGACTGCTTTTCCAACTCATTCTGCATTTTAGTCCTGTGTTTCTTTTTTAAAGGTTTGACAGTCATAACACGGTTTTTCATGACAGAAAAAATTACCAAACAGACTGCATTGCCTACTGAAGCTGTATTTTAGCCCCATGTTTCTTTCCTGTAAGTTTGAAAACAGTAAGTGACATGGTTTTTCTTAAATGGTCATCATGGGAGCAGTGCCCAAAATAGGGGTTTCTTCAAATTTTGATGCAATATTACATAATGTTTAACAGCATAATGACCATCAATTTTTAATCATAAAATATTAGTATCATGGATATTCAGAAAATGTGATTAGCAAAGGTCTGCAGGCTCATGAAACTTCAAAGTCACATCTTAAAAATGCCAAAATGTGAACAAGACAGCACTGTTCTGAAATGGGTTTATTTCCATTTTTAACATTTTTTTAACATAAAACAAAATAAACAGTTTGTTGCCATTTTTATATGACCAACTAAGAAAATTGATGAGATGGGAAAAATATCAATAGAACAGTGTTTAATGTCCAATTTCCTCCATTCTGAGATTCTGAACATAGTGGATGATTGAATCTGACAAACTGCAATGATGAGTTTATTACCATTTTTGACACTTTATTACACAATACATGATAACAAGTTTACCATCATTTTTACACAATCAATAAACAATGTTGTAAAGATGCAGGAAATATCAAACAAACACTTTTACGTATCTTATTAGTTAAATAATGAGACTGTTCACATGCCTAATAATTGAATCTGAGGAAATGTGAAAAAACAGCATAACTTCTAAAATAAAGGCCCGATCATGCTGATTTTTGAACTTGACCTGCGTATTATGAATATCCATCAGTTCTGTTAGTTTTAAGCCAAAAGGTAAAATGTTATTTCACTTATCGTGTTATCGGTGTTGCATATATGCTGAGAAAAGTGAAAAAACAGTGTAACTTCCCTAAAAATGACCCGATCATGCTGATTTTCGAACTTGACCTGCGGATTATGAATATTCATCAGTTTTGTAAGTTTCAAGCCAAAAAGTAAAATGGTTTTCCACTTATCGTGTTATCGGTGCTGCATATATGCTGAAAAAAGTGAAAAAACAGCATAACTTCCCTAAAAATGGCCCGATCATGCTGATTTTCGAACTTGACCTGCGTATTAGGAATATTCACCAGTTCTGTAAGTTTCAAGCCAAAAGCAAAAACGGTGTTCCACTTATCATGTTATCGGTAAAAGTGCACGACGGCGATGACGGCGACGACAGACGCAGATGATGGCTATATGTACAGACACATCTGTGTCTGTACATAAAAATAATATGCTTATAAGGCTGCAGAGTTCAGGTACAAGGTACAATTTTAAAATTAATGTTGCAACAGCCTTGCTACATGTTATTGGCATTGGTACCTTATTGGTAGGCAAAATGACATGTAGTTCCATTCAACTATTGTCAAGAAGGTTATTTTTTGACACTGGAAGGTCAGTAAAGAAACACATTTCTCTGAAGGTCCTTGTCTAGAGTTATAAAAAATATTCAAAAGTTGACTACTGCGTACCTTCAAAATGACTGCCTTAGTGTCCCATGTGGTCATATTCTCCACCACCACAAACTCTGTCTCTGTGATATTCAGTTTCAAATCCATCGGTTTCTGTTCCTGTAAAAAAAGCAGACCAAAACATTTCAAAATAACAACTGACATATTTTTATGTATACAAAATGCACTACACAGGGTATTATTGCAATAAACAATTTACAAGTGTCCATATTTCCATCACTTTACCAGTAATGTGGAAAAAAATCCTATTAAATAAGTGCATTACCTGAAACTGAGGTGGCTTCCTCTTTGTGGCAATTCCATCCACCATGCTCACTGCTACTTGATGCTGGCTGGGGTGCCTCTTGTCTGGCAAGGTACATGAAATAAAACAATTTTGTTGTGATTTACTGATACATTTTAAATTTTTCCAACCTTTTACCAGTCTCTTACTAATAAATAAACTGACACACATTATTGACTGATATCTAATTTGAAGAAATACTCACTAAAATTGGAGCTGAAGGGGTCCTCGGGGCTGGTGGAGAGGAATTCCTGCACCTCCAGCAGCCAGTCAAATATACAGAGCAATCTCATGTTGTTGAGCAGTGCAGTGTAGTGGACAGCGTCCTTGGTGGAGCGGTAATGGAGCTCCATCTGCAGAGCCCTGTGTTCTCCCTGGTGGCGTGTCGGGTGGAGAATTTCTTGGAAGATGCTGGATTTGTGGTTGTCTGGGAAGTCTTAAAATTGGTTAAGATAAAAGAGTTAAAACATTCCTTCAATTATCATTTGGTTTTCTAATTTTTTTCATTGTGATTAGAAAAACAAATGACCAATCAAATCATTTGTGTTTAATCCATTTTGTAATTTTCGCAAATACAGTCAGTATGTGATAAATATGAATTTCTATTAATGAATTCAAATTTTATTTCAGGTTTTTTATACCATAGGTAGGCTAAAACAAAATTATTTATTATCTATTCTCCCATGTATTCTGTATATAAAACTTACCTCTAAATCTTGTATCAGAAGCTCTGATTTCATGAGACACCAAGTCCACATCTTTGGTCTGATCTGAGTAGCTTTCAAAGCAGAGTTTGGATTTGATGAAGTCCAGCCTGGCAAGAGAGACCTCAGGACAGTCAGGCTGCTCATGGGCCATCAGGAACTCCACGCTCACATTCTTCAGCTCTATACATATGGCAATGGCTTTGAACACATGGCCACTCAAAACAGTCTGAAAATAATGAATATTTGAATATTTATTTGATGGTAAGTATCTAAATTTTGAACCACCAATCATTATCAGTGCCACTGTTTTATTTTTATGAAATATATTGAACAATCTCCACTTTGCACCACGGGTTCAAACCTATCTCACTCCCTGCCACAAAAATTCATCAGTCTGCTCAGAATAACACTAATCTAACATATTTCACAAGAACATAATTTGTCTAAAATCCATACAACCTCCTTGTCACTCCACTTACAATATTCTTAGGATCTTGCATTTCAGTGAGCAATGGTCTCTTGAACTCCTCCACAGCCTCCCCCAGGTTGTGATCCAACAACCCTCGGACCAGCTTGTATTGGTTAACATCTATAGAGCAGTGAACTGAGGACAGGGTGCCGTTGATGTTGAAATCTGGAACACTGTGACTGAGGTCGCCATCCAGGTTTCTTTCCACTTCTAGGTTCAGAGCACATTTTTGTTTCAGAAGCTTGACCGCCTGAAGAAGGGAAAGAAAATGTGTACTAATTTCATATACAAGAGACAATGTTTTTTTAATTACATTGACCTAGTCTAAGAAAAATAATTGAATATTCTACAAATACTAACACATCTTCAACTCTTGATAAGCAAAATTGTAGAATTTGCTGTGATTTATTTCTCTGAATCAGTGGTTTGACCCCTTTCATTTCAATGAAAACAACCTTGAACATTATTTAATAGTTATAATGTTTTTACATGTCTAACGTAGCAGGAACCTTGCCTGTCCCTTTTTTTAAAAATTATCAGAAGGTAATTTAAGATGTGATAGCTCATACTCACCTGTCTTTGTATAACACAGGTATTGAAAACAAAGTCCAGGTGTGGTGTACTACTGCTGTACTCCCCCTTCTCCACCCTCTCAGCAGAGTACAGGTCCATGTCCTCCAGGCTGATAGACAGGACATCCAACAAACACACGTGTTCCACACTCTCCTCATAGGAAGGCGGGGGGTTGAGAATCCACCCCAGCTTTCTGCCATTCACACTGTCTTGTCTTTGGAGTGAGGGCTTTTTCTCAAGCTTTGGTTTTGATGAGTTACACCTGGGACTTGTAGATGATGCTGTTTGAGCAGATTCACTTATTGCACTAGATTCAGTGGCTTCCATAGTATCTTCCCTCCAATCTGTGTCCAAACCCCCATAAATACTCATGGACATTGGGTCAACAGCTTTCTTTGGAGACAGGGGCATGGAATGGGTAGAGTTTTTTGGTTCTTCACCCACAGAGCTAGAAGAGGAATGCCTTTCTTTCTTTTTATGAGTGAACTCAGATTTCACTGTATTGTCAGCAAACTTGAAAGTGTTCTTCACAGTGAGTGTGCCCAGGTCTACCACCAAGATGTCTGTGGTCTTAGAGCTGTGAGGAATAAGAATGATTGGGGAACCTGCCACTATGTCAAGTTTCATTCTGCCACCACGAGATGCCTTCTCATCAATCTGGAAGGATTTGAAAATACCACATCATCAACTGAACATATGCCCCAGCCTAACTTTTCCGAAATTTCAAAACATAATTTGAAACTTTCCCAAATTTTACACCTTACGTTTTTACTAAACAATACCAAACTACATTATTTATAAATCTAACTATTAGTAATGCTGATTGTGTAAATTAAACTGGCTGTTCTAAATAATATTTTTGTCTAGCTGTTTATTAGTCTTTTAAGTTTAATTCTGAATCAGTACTTCTGATATTGAATTTAACATATGAATTCTGATGATCAATCTACAGCCTTACCCTCTTGTCACCTGTATTATGTCAAAGCACATAAAACATTACTTTTAAGATTGATATTAGTAGAAGAATTCATCATTACCTTCTGTCCAGAGCTGGAGGCTCTCATGCGCCCCAGCACCTCCTGCATCTGGTTGAAGTGCTGAATAAATGCCACGGTTTCTGATATGAATCTCTGGGAGTGCGTGTAGCGTACAGAGGCCATGCGGAGCTTCACACTCAGGTCAAACTCACGTCGTAACATCGGGTCTGGTGTGCCATATCTGCAGGGAGGGGAAGAACATGTTAAATAATATTGTAACAGAGTACATCATCTTTATAATGTGTGATTTTAATTGGGTATCAGTACATACATTCCCAAAATTGTCAACGTATGGCAAACTTCCCTCACAAAGTGAACACTTCAACAACAAAGACCAAACTTGTTGAAATATTCTGATAGAATATCCTAGCACTACACATTCCAAATGGATTTCCTCTTACTTGAATATGTCAAAGTCCAGAGCCTGTGTCCCTGTTGTCATGAACTTCTCCCTGTAGAGCACCCCATGAGGTGACTGGTCAGTCAAGGACATACTGCCCAGCTGACCACAAACAGCCATGTTACCATCTCTCAGCTTCAGGTGACACTTCAAGTTGGACACGTTGGCCTTGGCAAGCTCATATTCTTTTTTGTTCAGCAGGAGGTTGAGGCTCTTCACCTTCAGTTCTATTTCAGAGTTGACTGTTTCCTTTTCTCCTAATACAGAGGTTATTTGAATATCAATTAGAAATTTATGTTTGAAAAGGAGTGAAAATTTGGCTTTATTCTTTGAAAACTGAGATTAGAGAACTGGCAAAATGTTCAAAACATGTTTAAAGATAAATGCCAGCCATGGAATAACACAGTAACTTTCAGTGAAGGAAGACAGGCACAACTTTCTGTAGTAAAAAATCTCTGAAAAAAAAAACAAAAAAGTATTATTATAACAGACTTAAATTCATAGAGTTATCCAGACTTAATCCTTATTATGCTGTAGTACCTGACTCTTCACTAACAGTATCTGCTGCTGGTGGGGTCATTGGGTCAGTCTTCTCGGAATAAGCCTCTGTGTCATGTATCTTGGCTCCCATCCCCAAGAAGTCCAACACCACCACCCAGGTGTTGAGATTGGCCGTAGTGTCTAGGCCATTAAAGTCAACATCTATAAAACGGTTTGTCTGGAAATGTATGAGATATATTCTGTTAATGTTTATTAATAGAAGCCTTTACATATCATGCTTAATCATCACGTAACCTTTCTTTTACAACCTGCAAAATTTTTTAACCTTATATCAAGTGTTTTTAGCGCTTTACATTTTTAACACAAAAATGTGCCTGGATGTATGTACCTGTATATGGCTATACTATTTACATCTGTTTTCCCATTTTAGTAATTCTTTCTACATTTACATGTAACATTTTCAACATAATTAATATAAAAAATTTGTAATTTCTTCAGCCAAACACAGCCCACCTTGTTGTAAGTGGTAGCAAACTCAGGGCACTTCCTATCCACCAGCTGTACCTTGATGTGTACCAGGGCCTCCCCCCTGTCCCTGTCCTGGGGCAGCATGGCAGGCAGGGACAGCTGGGGGGTGGGAGGGGGTGTGCTGGGGTACTCACTGGGCCTGGGGATATAACACATGGATTAGCAATATTGAAGAATTGGGGCATATAAAAATATATCTATTAAGTACAGTTGACTTTTACTTGATCAAAAAGGATATCTTTACTATAATCCTCCATGTAAAGAACAATAACGTACTTTAAGTTAACCATTTTAAAAATAAAAAGAGCTACTTCATGGCTTATTTCTTTTTTTAGACTACTTATGATGTAATCTAATGGACTAATATGTGAAGATGTTATTAAAGAAAAAAAAAAAAAGCATTTCATCCCTAGAAAGCATGCAAAGGCAATAACATATTAGTGAAAAATGAAAGAAAACAAGAATTCAAAATGTCAAGCAAGGATTATAAACCAAAGCAAAATAATGGTTGAAAATTAAAATCGGAAATTTAAGGGTAGAAGAGAATCTTTTTTATTGTATTAATTGATGATTTTCCTCTTTCATGGAAATGACTAATGCTCATGACAGGAATTCCATCTTGCTTATCATTATTGTAGCAGTGGGACACACAATATCTAATTCCCAGCGTGGTTCTTAGTATCCCAACACCTGTTTCGACATAACAAGGCCTCCCTTTCCCACAAAGCAATTTCACTCATTGAGAAGATGAAAATCATCTATAAAATAGATATTAAGGTATTATTCTTAAAAGGAAGCATTTTCTAGTTTCAACATGGTATTGTAACATTATCTATAGTCTGGCTTAATACCATGCATATACTAGTAATGAAGACACCGATAAAGGGTTTTTAAAGCAGAAAAAAGCGGACTTCTAAAAAAAATAAATTATGTGTCAAGGTTTTACACCAGATTTATGCAAACATGAGGGTATCAAATTGCTATAAGTCAAAACATCTTTCTGATATCTAGTCAAAAAAAAAAAAAAATTATTCGTTGTTAGTGATAAATCAGCATTGTAAAAAACTCAAATGCAAATTTAGGAATTTAGATAAATATTTCTTTGGGTTAATTAGTGTTAGGGTTCTAAGATGTACCATGTAGGCAAGCGCTGACTTCTAAGTAGATTGGGGATAGGAACATGGGACATTTTAGAGCGAGGTATCGGCATTACGCCAGCAGATAAACTGGTTTTGGCAAATGTATCCCTCTCATCTGAATCCCTATAAAACAACAGAACAGTCAGATATAGAGAGAGTGAAGATAACTACACTATACTGAAGAGATTGTATGCATTCAAAAGGCACAACAAGAGACAATTAAGTCATTACTATGTAGGCCACTGATAATAATCCATTAACACAAAGAAAGGTAATGAAAGTCGTTTTAGCATAGGAAAGAAGTTTTAGCATATGTGCATACTGGTATGTGACTTTACTACACCAAAACATGCATAGATATCCATATTCTATAACTACTGAGAAACCCCAATCAGCTGAGAAAAAACGAATGTACAGTAAAGAGGGAACACAATCACCAACACATGCATATGATATTTTTCATCAGTGTGTATATCTTAATTTAAGTAAATAATTGAATATTAGGTCAAACATCTAAAAATATTACTAACTTCTCTTGTCTGGACCTATGTGTCCTGCTTGCTGTGCTGCCTTTAGACTGGGCAGCTCGGGCGGTGAAGACATTCTCCTGTCGCAAACTGCTTGGCAAAGATGGCGGCATGTCAGGAGCCGCAGCCTGTATCATACTATCGGGGCAAGACGTGGACATGTACATTTTAGTTTCACCCGCAGCAGCAAACTCTCCTGTGGGAAGAGCGCCTTTTGACACCATCAGGAAGCCATGTTTAGTTTGTTCATCCTGCAGCAAATCTTTCACAGTTAGTGATTGGAGGGCCACTTCAATTTCAGTTATGTAAGGGTTGGATTTCTCATAATCCACCACAAAATCCTTGAAACTAACAAGTACAATGGACTTATTTGGCTCCCCTCCCAGATCATTCTGCATCTCAATATCAAATACAGGCAAGTCAAATTTTGCTCTTATTGCAATGGGGTTGCTTGCTTGACTAGAGACTGTTGAGCTGGAAATGCTTGTAATACTGGTACTTGAGGCCACCTCCCCCATATCAAGTTTCAAGGCTGACATACTAGGCACCGACATCACGCTGGACTCTGTGGTCGGCATGCTCTCATTTCCTTCACTGCCTTGAAAAGACTCATTTGACTGTGATTCCTCATTATTATGCGTAAGATTGTCCAATGTTTGTAAAATCTGCTCATAGACTTGCCTGTGAAGGGCTAGTTTGAGTGGAGTCACAACCCTGCCACTGATCTGTATCACAGTATCTGGAGACTCATATGACAGAGTCTGGTCCCCAAATTGTGGAAACACATTCTCATCCAATGAAAACTCTTGGGTTGAGTTTCTATTGATATAGCCTATTTGGGGCTCTTGTTTTTCTATTTTGAGTTCTATAATAGTATCATGTAATATTGGGACTCCGCAGCGAGCTTTGGAATAAATTTCAGGCAGTGAATGATTTACAGCTTCGCTCTCAACAATGTCCTTTTCATCTCTGCTGTACATTCTTATGTCTCGAATTTCAATGAACATTTTCTCTCCTTCTTCTTCTTCCACATTGAGGAAAGATTCAGAAAAGGGAATGTTAGGCAAAGCCGGCACCTCTTCCAGCTGTTTGTTTCTGAAATAAGTTTTCCCAAGATAAGCCACCAGAACTTCAGAGCTTGTAGGAGTGCGAGGCAACACTATCACTGGGCTCTGAAGTATGCCACTGATCACGAGTTTCTTGTCGTCCCCTTCATGGATGTCACCCTGTCTGTCCATCATGCTGAACACATCTTCCTCCGAACCATACATTCTGCTAGGCTCACCTAAGTGGGATGTAGCCAGGGGGTACTGAGAGGTGCCCATGTGGTCCGATTTCTTAGACACAAACCCCATGGCCATTTCTGTGGCTGCAGTCTTGATGTTATCCATGGCTCCTGTCAGATAATCCTTGATATCAGACCCACACAATGTCAGATCACTAAGGAAGCTAGGGGAGTGAATATAATGAAGTGACGCCATTCTTATTTCTACACATCTGGCACTGTCATCCCTAAGAAAGTGGGAGTTATCAAAAGTTTCAGACTCATCCATAAATCTCCCTCCTTCTGAATATTGGAATATCAGTGCCTTATCAAGGCAATCTGCATCCAGGACAGATTCATATGCCGTGTTGTATATCTCTGTGTGAGAGAACTCGTCATAGTTTGTGCTGCACTCTGGGTCGTGACCCACACTGAAGACTGTCTTACGGTGAAGAAAAGGACCGTCGTAAGTGAGGTCTTTAAGCTGAAGTCCACCCAGATAGGCATCGAAACACATCTTTTCTCCTGGAATACAAATTGACTAGATGCCAACTGTCTTAGACACAAACTTACACATAATCAAATATTTTCAAATAAAATACAAATAAAATTATATGCATTAACTTGCTGAATGTTACATACTTACAGATTAACCCATTTCAAAAAATATGCCTACAAACTAATGATCCAACAAAAGGTAAAACTGAAAGAAATACCTGTGCTATGGAATGTGGTGCAGAATTTTGTTCTACTCATGGTTGCCATAGCGACCTTCTTTGCCTCTTTGGCATAATCATTTTCTACAACTCTCATCAACATTACATTCAACCTACGGACATCAGCTGTTACTGTGGTTTTCATGGCACCCAGGCCCTAAAGAAAAACAACGGTGAAACAATGAGAAAAGATGGCATTTTAAAAACATTACAGATAGTTTTCCAAGTAATATTAACAGAAATTCATTTTCAAATAACTTTCAGATATCAATTAATTTGAATAATACTGATATATAAAATTTAAGTCAAACAATGAGATCATGACATTTTACTCACAGGATTTAGCAAAATTGATTCACTTTTATTCATACTCCGCATGCTTTTCATAAGTGATTCGCTCTTCTTTGAATGCTTTTTGGACTTGTGTTGAGCTTGGGGTGGAGCTATCTCCTTTAAAAACCTCAGCAGCTCCACTATGGTCTCTTGGTTGACTAGAAAACAAGCAGAGCAAACAGAATAGTTACTGTCATCTTTGATCATACTGTGATAGAAAAGTTTTTCCAACTAACAGATATGTCTGCCTAGGTTTCATTTGTCAATCAATGAAATTAAACAATAATAAAGAGAGTGCATCCATTTGCTGTAAATACCCAATTTTATAATATCTTAGTGCAAATGAAGGTCATTTTTGCAAATTAGCAATATTAGCCAATTAATGCTACCTACCTACAACATCCAAATTATTAAACTGTAAGTTGATGATCCTCTCAGTTTCCTCATTGCCACCGCCAGCCTGCCCTCCTGGCTCTACTTGTTCTAACTCCAGATAAATCAGAGCATCCTCACTTTGATTTGTGTCGTCTACTGGTATAAAATTGTGCTGCTGCTGAGGAACTGGGGAGGCGGCACGATCTGGGTCAAAGGAATATGAACGCTCCCTCCTCCTGGCTTAATATTGGAAATAATGGGAATAATGTCAGTAACTTTTAAAAGCCTAGGAGCTGACATTGTTTTTACTTCTAAGGTTGATTATTCTAATGTTGGCTACTTTTTACATTAATTATTAAACACTTTATATACAAGTCTGTCAGACTGCAACAGTAAAATCATGATTTTTCTTATGTGTACAGGTTTAAGTGTTGTTAAATTTCATGACAACTTTTCTCAATTTCACCTCTCATTTTCATTCCAATTTCAAGTTGAAACTCTTCTAATGTGTATTTATGCCATTCCTCCTATAAGCAATAACCAGACTACTGTGCTGTGTGTCCTACCTGCCAGTGGGTTCAGGCTCTGCCAGGCTGTGGTGAAGGCTGACTGGAAGGCACTGAGGCTGGTCTGAGGGTTCCTTGAGGCCAGCATCTTATCACTGGGGGACTGAGGGGAGCAGGGGGACTGCGGGGACTGGGGGGAATGTGGGGAAGTGGGGGAGGTAGGTTCTGAGTCACGCATGCTGCCACTGTGGCTGTCTAAGCTAGAAATAGTCAAACAGTCGCAATTTTTGTTTATAATTTTTTCACTTTTAGTGCATTATTTTAAGCAAATACATAAATGTAGACTGACAAAATGCAAAGCAGGCCCTGCTTTATACTATTTCAGAATATGTAATATTCAAACACAGAGATTGAATAAGCATGTCATTATTATTCACCTGAAAACTCAATTACCCTTTATCGAAGTGTACATTATTACATGTATCCATACTATCTCTTCACACAGCGCCATAACCAACCTTAATCGTTTGTGCGATGCAACTAAGAGTTCAAAATCTCTTCCAAAGGTCTGCATGGCATCTACCACCAGTAGGCTGTGCAGAGAGAACTTGGCTGAGGTGTCAAAGGTCCTCTTGGTGGCGTTCACACTGACTCCTGAAACCTGGATCTCTGCCACAGGGAGACCTGGGATTATACAGAGGGAACTGGGGTATGCAGATATGGAACACAGTTGTTTTTTTCACTGAATTTATATTTATTTACTAATTAAATGAAAATATAGAAAAAGTTTGATAAGATTTAAATTTGCAGTAATTTGGTGAGTAAATCTTTCCAATAACAGGTACCGGAGAAGATCAGCATTGGTCAGAATTGTGCCGGAAGTGACGTGCAGTGGTGTTAGAAGCGAAGCTGAGTGGTCATTTTAACATAGAGGTGAACGGCAGTGAAGACGGGTTGTCGGAGGAAAAAGAAGTTTTCTAAACAACATGGTAAGATAACTCTCCTTTTTTACGCATTTTGGGCAGAGAATGCTTGTAGAAATAATAGACGCATGATATGAAAACGTGACACGTAACTTGAAGGTGCAAAATCGTGCTTAATTTGCGGTCAACTTGTTTAGAAATAAATGCTGCGTCGACCGCCAGCGCGACAAAAAGCGTAAAGGGGAAATAATTCCCGGGAGTCTATAAATCGTTGTCATGTGGAAATTTGGCATTAATATAATCCGATATGTCCATATCTAAGTATTTTTGGGTGTTTTATGGTATGGGCTGCAATTACAACGATGTTTTAGAGGTCTTGAAGGACCTTGTGAAAACCAGGAAGTAGTTCGTAACTAACAAGTGGAATGTACCGATCTCCGACTGCTGTGCACAGCTGTATCTTTTTTTTCAATATATTGACGAATTTTTAGATCTTTATATGTCCATCTGGCATGAAATTCCACACACATGATCACACTGATACACCTTTTACACTGGGGAAGGCGCTCATCGGTACAAATATACAATAAAGTGCAATGCATTCACAGGACAAATAAAACATTTCACTGACAAGATCTTCCCAAAAAGACGGAAAGAGAATTCAGGTGAGCTGACAGGTAATTAAGACTAGCTCAAAGTACTAATAATTGACATTATTATGCAATACTCAGTTGGTAAAACGATTCTCACAGGTAGATAAGATGTAACATGACCAATTTCTATAGGCTAATGATTGCCAGCCTGAGGAAAGTGATTGCCAGTCTCTTTTGTCAGTGATTTTTAACTCAGATAAGAGGCTGTCAGAATGTCACCTTTGTCTTGGCATTTGTCACTGATTAGCGCCTTCCCCAGTGTAAAAGGTGTATCAGTGTGATCATGTGTGTGGAATTTCATGCAAGATGGACATATAAAGATCTAAAAATTCGTCAATATATTGAAAAAAAAGATACAGCTGTGCACAGCAGTCGGAGATCGGTTCATTCCACTTGTTAGTTACGAACTACTTCCTGGTTTTCACAAGGTCCTTCAAGACCTCTAAAACATCGTTGTAATTGCAGCCCATACCATAAAACACCCAAAAATACTTAGATATGGACATATCGGATTATATTAATGCCAAATTTCCACATGACAACGATTTATAGACTCCCGGGAATTATTTCCCCTTTACGCTTTTTGTCGCGCTGGCGGTCGACGCAGCATTTATTTCTAAACAAGTTGACCGCAAATTAAGCACGATTTTGCACCTTCAAGTTCCGTGTCACGTTTTCATATCATGCGTCTATTATTTCTACAAGTATTCTCTGCCCAAAATGCGTAAAAAAGGAGAGTTATCTTACCATGTTGTTTAGAAAACTTCTTTTTCCTCCGACAACCCGTCTTCACTGCCGTTCACCTCTATAAAAAAATGACCACTCAGCTTCGCTTCTAACACCACTGCACGTCACTTCCGGCACAATTCTGACCAATGCTGATCTTCTCCGGTACCCGTTATTATAAACATAAAACTGGATTCTTTTAATGAGAAATACATGAATAATTAAAACTATTTTAAAACACTTCTTATCTTTTTCTCTCCTTCACATATCTTTACCTCTACTCTGGATATCCAGGGCCATCTGACTGATGGTGAACTGCAGCAGTAATAAAACACTTTCTTGAGATGCTTCTCTGCGCTGACGCATCTGGGCTTCTGACATACTGAAAAAGTTTTGTAAGTTGAGGTCTAAAACAACTTGCTTATTTATCTTTCACCTTTTGTTAATCTAAAATTGATGTGCATACACTCTGGCTTTAGTTAATATCATAAATCATGAACAAAATCACACTAACATTTGTTACAAAGCAAATGTGACAGATTTCCTTCAAAGCAATATGCTGAGATTTTTTAGATATCAATGTCAACTCCTGAATATTATTTATCTTTTAATGCTTAAAGAAAAAGCAAGTGATAAGGTTATGTATTAAAATATAAGCTTTCTTCCTATATTCCTACTCACAGCTGGTATGTGGACTGTCCCAGCTGTGTATGCTGTGTGTCGGGTGTGGCAGGGGATGGGGTGGTAGTGGGGGAGGGGCGGACTGGGTCACTGGAGATGGTGTCTATACACTTCCTCAACGCCTTCACCTGAAGATGGCAAAAATAGTTATAAAAAGCTCAAATAAATAAAATCTTCTATATTAGATTTATTGCTTTTTTTGGTCATAACAGGTCTTTTATATGACATAACTGTCTTGCATGCAGTCTCAGATGGTGAGAATTTAAATATAATTTGTAGCGAAATGGGCTGTTAAGTGCACATTTAAGAACACCAGAAAAGAAGCTCAAAGCATAGCATATTTCCGGGCATAACACAAATGACTGTTCTTATTGTGGAATGTCATAACTACATAAATCAGGTCAATTTTCTCTCACCTTCTGTTCATTAACATGCATCACCAGACTGGGCATATTTCCTGACATGGATGCACTGGGGAAGGAGGGATCATCAGTGTACAGAAGTCTCCTCTCAAACTGCAGAGATATGGTGAACCTGTCCAGGATGTGCATGTGTCCTGAACCTTTATAGTGGGCTTGTTTCCAGTTGTCTTTTCCTTTGCCTACCATCACCTGTAACTCTGTGAGCTCAAGGATATACCTGTGAAACAATGATGGGTGTACTTATAATCTTTTCTGGAATGTTACAATTCAATACTTTCAAAGAAACATCTCGTATCCAAAAGGACATAAAGATGGCATTACAGTACTGTTTTTGACACAAAACAAAGATTGTTTTCAATGTCTGACAGGTAGAATGTCCTCCAAATGACTAAAATTGTCCCAATATTCACCTCTTTATGCCAATGCTCCTACCCCAACTCCAAATTCAGATTATCAGTCATCTTTCTGTCACATTTTTTTCATTTTATATAATTGTTTTCTGTTATAATTGTATGAATAAATTCAGTATAAATAATAAATATCCCATAACACTAACTTGTCATAGAGTCTGCTCCTCAAATCGTGTGCAGGAAGATTGGCAGCCAAAAGTTCTGACAGCTCATTGGATGTCACTGTGGTTGCCTGGGAGACGGTGTCAGAGTCCTCCTCCCCCTCAGCTGGCTCCTCCTCCTCACCTGGGGGAGTACTGCTGGGAGTTTGGAAGTCCTCTGAAAATGAAACATTCTTGGGTCATAATAGGGATAAATTCTAGAATTCTAGCATACTTAAGAGGTGACCGAGGTAAAAATTATTATTAGGGATTTGAATGTCTTCTGATAATAAGCTATTCTGAAGTTAAAAGCAATGAAAAACATGAACATACCTAGAGGGTAGCAACTAATATCCATGAACATTTATATATTTTTATGATGAAAATGACCTGTTAAAATGGGCTTCAACATTCATGAAGTTTTTATCGCTATCATATTTATATTCAGACTATTCCTGTTTGTATCCACACATCTACTCACCATCATCATCATCAATAGAAGCCTGCATCTCCATGTCTTTCTTCTTGATCTTAGCTGAGGAATTCCTGAAGTAAAGGTGGCCAAAGTCAAACACCACTAAGGTCGTGTTGTGATCCTGGAAATTCTCTGGGCACACAAACTGTGGGGCAGTGATATCAAGATTGAATTCCCAACGCTTGGCTTTTCTCTGAAATTGGAAAGAAAAATTTAAAGAATGATACAAAAGAAAGACATCAAAGTACACTTTAACAAAAATATATCTCATTACCATCTGTGTTCAAATTTTAAACATGGCATCTATTCCATTTTGAAATATCTATGTAATAAAACATTCCATATTCTTAAATGCTTATCTGGTAGAGATAATTAAAACATAACTGTGATAGCAAGGCCTACCTGTTCCTTTCCCTCCAACATTTGATCTAGAGTATGCTTCAATTCAGCTTTAGTTTGATTTTTCAGTTCTTCATATTTTCTTCTTGCATCAACTAGAAAACGCGGAAATATAAATTTCTGAGGCACTTTTCCCACAGATATGTCAATATAGCCTGATTTATACATTTTTTCAATATTTATGCAATACTTTATAAGTTTTATTGACACTAGGGAGTTCTTACCTGCTAAATGGATCTCAGACTGTTTTTGTGCAATGCCAGTTGCTCTCTGTTTGAAAAACTCTCTCACTCTCTTAATAGTGAAAGGGTTGTAGACAATGTTCAGAGGCTTTGTCTTCATAAATACCCTAGAATGAATATATCAGCAAAGTAAAACAGTCATCTGTAAGAAAACAGCTGTTAATCCAGTTATAACAAGAATTTGCAGGATGTATCAAAAGATTACCTATACACATACACATAATTGTGCTCAAATATCAGTATCTGCCTTTCTGGTCTGCAGAGAACCAGGGCCTATGATAAAATTCCAACATCTAATTCAGTTCAGTGAGAAAAACCTTCACATAGTCACCCAGATTACCAGCAGTGCACCCTTCCCGTGGTCAGCTGTATTAGCTAGTACAATATCTAAAACATTTCTTTTCAGTTTGATATCAACTGCAACAATACAGTGACTACCTCTACTTTGCACAGTCATCCAGAACTCTCATCCCTGCCCCCTACCTGTGGTCAGCTGTACTCCCCAGTGGTTTCTGTTCATACTCAAACTGGAATATGGCCTCCTCTGCCACTCTGGAGTGTGAGAACAGAGCCCCTCCGTGTTCCTGAGGGTGCTGGTCTGCCCCAACACCACCAAAACCTGTGAAGAAATGCTTCACCTGGCTGCTTCTGTCCTGAAAGTCAAATCAGGGGCAAAACAGTAACTTGACTTGTTAAGTTAAATTTGTAATTTTAATGGTTAAAGTTGGCAAACACTTTGTAATAACTAGAGGATCAGAGAGGCGATACCGCCTCCGAATATTGTACCACCAGCTGGAGCAAGCGCATTCGTATAGACCCCCACATACACAAAATAAGGGACACAGCCACCAGTTTTGTGCTTGACAAGCTGTAAAAATGCAATCAACAAGAATTTTTAAACTATTGCAAAAAATATATATGGTACAACCAAATTTAAGTTCTTTGTAAGATAGGTCAAGGGTCAATTTCAAGGTCACAGTAAATTGCCAGTATATGACTTCCTATTCAAGTTCAAGAGTAACTATGGACCTATCTCTGTCAAGTTTGAAGTTAAAAGAGAAAGAAATTAGCAGAGTTCACTTCATGATAAAAAGTAGGTCAAAGGTCAATTTCAAGGTCACACTTAGATTGCCAGTATAGGACTTCCTATTCAAATTCAAAAGTAACTATGGACCTATCTCTGCCAGTTTTGGAGATAAAAGGGAAGCAAAATTTGCAAAATTCAGTTCATGGTGAAAAGTAGGTCAAAGGTCAATTTCAAGGTCACATTTAGATTGCCAGTATATGACTTTCTTATCAAGTTCAATAGTAACTACGGACCTATCTCTGTCAGTTTTGGAGATAAAAGGAAAGCAAATTTTGCAAAGTTCAGTTCATGGTGAAAAGTACGTCAAAAGTCAATTTTAAGGTCACATTTAGATTGCCAGTATATGACTTCCTATTCAAGTTCAATAGTAACTACGGACCTATCTCTGCCAGTTTTGGAGATAAAAGGAAAGCAAAATTTGCAAAGTTCAGTTCATGGTGAAAAGTAGGTCAAAGGTCAATTTTAAGGTCACATTTAGATTGCCAGTATATGACTTCCTATTCAAGTTCAATAGTAACTATGGACCTATCTCTGCCAGTTTTGGAGATAAAAGGGAAGCAAAATTTACAAAGTTCAGTTCATGGTGAAAAGTAGGTCAAAGGTCAATTTTAAGGGCACATTTAGATTGCCAGTTTATGACTTCCTATTCAAGTTCAATAGTAACTATAGACCTATCTCTGCCAGTTTTGGAGATAAAAGGGAAGCAAAATTTGCAAAGTTCAGTTCATGGTGAAAAGTAGGTCAAAGGTCAATTTTAAGGTCACATATAGATTGCCAGTATATGACTTCCTATTCAACTTCAATAGTAACTACGGACTTATCTCTGCCAGTTTTGGAGATAAAAGGAAAGCAAAATTTGCAAAGTTCAGTTCATGGTGAAAAGTAGGTCAAAGGTCAATTTTAAGGTCACATTTAGATTGCCAGTATATGACTTCCTATTCAAGTTCAATAGTAACTATGGACCTATCTCTGCCAGTTTTGGAGATAAAAGGGAAGCAAAATTTGCAAAGTTCAGTTTATGGTGAAAAGTAGGTCAAAGGTCAATTTTAATGTCACATTTATATTGCCAGTATATGACTTCCTATTCAAGTTCAATAGTAACTACGGACCTATCTCTGCCAGTTTTGGAGATAAAAGGAAAGCAAAATTTACAAAGTTCAGTTCATGGTGAAAAGTAGGTCAAAGGTCAATTTTAAGGTCACATTTAGATTGCCAGTTTATGACTTCCTATTCAAGTTCAATAGTAACTATGGACCTATCTCTGCCAGTTTTAGAGATAAAAGGGAAGAAAAATTTGCAAAGTTCAGTTCATGGTGAAAAGAAGGTCAAAGGTCAATTTTAAGGTCACATATAGATTGCCAGTATATGACTTCCTATTCAAGTTCAATAGTAACTACGGACCTATCTCTGCCAGTTTTGGAGATAAAAGGAAAGCAAAATTTGCAAAGTTCAATTCATGGTGAAAAGTAGGTCAAAGGTCAATTTCAAGGTCACATTTAGATTGCCAGTATATGACTTTCTATTCAAGTTCAATAGTAACTACGGACCTATCTCAGCCAGTTTTGGAGATAAAAGGGAAGCAAAATTTGCAAAGTTCAGTTCATGGTGAAAAGTAGGTCAAAGGTCAATTTTAAGGTCACATATAGATTGCCAGTATATGACTTCCTATTCAAGTTCAATAGTAACTACGGACCTATCTCTGCCAGTTTTGGAGATAAAAGGAAAGCAAAATTTGCAAAGTTCAATTCATGGTGAAAAGTAGGTCAAAGGTCAATTTCAAGGTCACATTTAGATTGCCAGTATATGACTTCCTATTCAAGTTCAATAGTAACTACGGACCTATCTCTGCCAGGTTTGGAGATAAAAGGAAAGCAAAATTTGCAAAGTTCAATTCATGGTGAAAAGTAGGTCAAAGGTCAATTTCAAGGTCACATTTAGATTGCCAGTATATGACTTCCTATTCAAGTTCAATACTAACTATGGACCTATCTCTGCCAGTTTTGGAGATAAAAGGGAAGCAAAATTTGCAAAGTTCAGTTCATGGTGAAAAGTAGGTCAAAGGTCAATTTCAAGGTCACAGTAAGATTGCCAGTATATGACTTCCTATTCAACTTCAATAGTAACTATGGACCTATCTCTGCCAGTTTTGGAGATATAAGGGACTAAATGTTATAATTTTGGAGTTACCATAATGTGCCTTAAATTTCGTACAGAAAAAATTAATTAAAATAAAGAAAATGTCATTTTGGTCAAAATTCTTGAAATAGGAGGTGCTCTGAAGATTCAGAAGTTCAAATTTGATGTTATAATGTCATTTTTGAACACAGGTTGTCTGCTTTGCCAAGCCTTATGTTTTATTTTTCCAGAGTTCAAAATTTATTATCCATTACCGTACTGCACATTTTGCTTTTACCACCAATATGTACTTTTTGATACAGCATAACTCGAAAACCGTATGGAATACAAAAAAACCGAGACCACCCCCAGTGTTGGGCTTTACATGCTCTACAAAATGCAAAAAAGAATGGGTCTCTAGCATTAACGGTTCCCGAATTAGAGACAGTTTTCAGTTTCGGTATCTTATGGCCGCTACTCCCGTGAAAATGCACCGATTGACCCCAAATTCATGGAGATGAAAGATGACCTGAAGGGTAACACTTTCCAATAATATTATTGGTTAAGTCTGTGTAGTGTCTGAATAACAGGGCAAAAAATTTTTTTTTCGTAAAAAATTTCATTTTTTTGAAAATTTTGACCCATTTGACCTTGAAGTAAAGGTCAAAGGTCAAATCCAAGGGTATATTTGAAATCTACACATATGACTTTTGGAAAGCCGTCTATAGAAATTTTTCCCATAACTCCTTCCGTAGGGTAGATAATTAGCATTTAATTTTGCCATTTTTAGACAAGGGTGCATTGTAATGAGTGCCACACCCAGACCCCAATACCGACAAAGCCCAAATTTTACGTGGAACGAGTTGAGATTATAGGTGACCTAAATCCATGAGATGGGTACGGGGGCCCTTACCGTCTAGGAGGAGAAGCGGTAACGGTAGCCGTCCGGCGGAACGATCCGGACGGGACCGAAACCATGTGTACCGCCAGCGCTAACGCTGGTGGTACAATAATAATGATAAATCAATTTGCACAACAGTGAATCTCTTTACTGCTAAAATGAAATAATTAGAATACAGTAGCTTCAGATTAACTCAAGATACAAGTTTTCTTTATATGAATTATATAAAGAGGTATCATTTACCCACTGTAAACACAGTGAAGTCCGTCAGCACTGTTCACTTTTTCCACATCAGTAAAATTGAACTGAGGCCAGTGAAACTGTAAAAATTTTAATTACTGGACCTTATTTCTGCCTTGGACCAGAAAATTCTTATACCCTGGCATCTGAAGGACAAGCAGACTAAAAAAGGCACATAGTAACCCAGTGTCCCTTACCCTCATTTGTGGAGAGATTAGTATGGGCATGACAGTGTTGGGTGTCAGGAGGTCCTTCAGCACCAACCCATCCACACTGATGCCAAACAGCAGAGACTTGAACCGTGGTCTACTCTCAAACTCCATCTTGATGTTAGTACACTCCAGAACAAGGAGGGGACTTGAGCCATGGGCGTCTGGAATGATAAGAAGAATATTTCAAAGGGAAAATTTAACAAATCTTGCATTTAATTTTCAATATACATTATTAAAAAAATTCTGAATATGAGACTCATTCCATATTTGCACAAAAGAAATTTTCTTATATATTACTTCACCGCAAATACAGTAAATCAAATTTATCTATCACATAACAAGTGACCACTATTTGATGAAACACACCTGTAGTAAGTGATGCAGCATTTTCACCCTTTAATTGGAAAGAGCCACTCTGCAGACAGAAGTTCAGTCTGGCAAACACAAAATCCCTCTTCAACAGTGAAGTATTTTCTTCAGCCTCATGGAAAACATCCATTATTTCTTGCTCTGAAAAACAAACAGCAATATAGATCACACTTTAAACATCATTTACATGATGTAAAATTTGCATACAGTATTTTAAATCTGTCATAAAATTCAATTTTTGATGATCAAAGCAAAGTGAAACAGTATAGTGTATATGCTCTGAAATAACCTTTGCTTTTGATAAAACAGAACATGTTCACAATTACCTATTTCATGTTTAGCTATTTTTGCAGGAGGCTCATCTTCATCTAACTCAGGAAGGGGGTGCTTCTCTTCTTTATCCTGTGGGGGTGGTTCCCCTGTAGACTTAGCAGCTGTTGTAGAGGCCCCACCCCAGCCGCTCCACCACCCCTGGAACATCCCCAGGTAGTGCTGCTGGGCCTGGGGAGCACCCTTCCCAGTTTGTTTTGATTTCTAAAAGACAAAAAGAATGCGAGAGAGGCATGAAATGATTAAGAGCTACATATAAATATCAACACTGTCATCTCTTTATCCACACTACCAACAAAAGCATATTTCATTCATCTTTATGTAAAAGTAAATTAAAGTTATTTATAACAAGATGTGAATTTATATTACTAGTTTAGGACTGAATACACACCTCTTGCTTTTTCTGCTCCTCCCTTTCTTTGAGCTTCTCTTCTGCTGTTACTAACTCCATGGCTAGTTCATGCAAAATTTTCAACTCTTCAAAGTTCAACTCTTTCAGTAACTTTTCTTTCACAGCCTATAATGGTAAATTTCTTTTATTATTATTTTTTTAGTGTTTCTTGTGTCATCTAATGGTACACTCTATTTTTGTGTATTTATGTACCAACCTAAATTTGAAGAAAAGTGGATTCCGAAGTACTATAATTTTGATTATTCTAATTCTTTTTCAAACGATGTGAATTTCAGAAAAAATTAATTAAATAATAATATAATACTTTGCAGTAATCTGCCCTTCTGCTTTCTTCTGTTGCGAAAGATCTTCCATATATTATAACAGGACATGCACAGACACAGGTAAACAAAGCACATACTATTTGAGAAGGTGTCAGATATTCGTTTTTGAGTTCTCTCCTGTATCCTTCAACATAAACAACATTATCCCTGGCCCTCTGTAGGATGTACTCCTTGTTCTGTCTCTTGCATCTTTCTTGTATGGAGAACAGGTTGGAGTTAATGGCATACAACCACCAGGCCTTAGGACTGAAATAGCATACAGAAGAATGGTTTTCAGAAAGGCAAATTGTAGTATAAGTTAAGAGAAGTCTACAAATTTCAGGCGATTCATTTCATATCACATGAAATCATTCAGGTAGACTATACAACTCTTCTGCCTTCTTCATACATTTTTACAAACATTTCAGTAATTGTTGCAGTTTTACAGCACAAGGCAAAATAATGTACGTAGAAAGGCATACAAAAACATCAATTTCTATTTATCAACATACTCTTCTATCACAGTACAGAAAGGCCTCCATTTCATGAATTTCCTGTGTTTTTCATATCTGTCAAACTCCTTCATCCAAGCCACCATTCCCCTGTACTGGCCCTCACTCAGGGATATGGGCAGCTGCTGTAGTTTGATGTCCAGGTTGATCCTAGGAGTGGACGTGGACCTAATTGGAAGCTCTGATGTGTTCCTCTTCATCTTGGCTTCTGCATTCACTGACTCCAGGATGAAATTGTGATCCTGAAAGTAGGGGAATAATGAACTAATTTTTAAGGGTTTTCAATTATGTAACATGTCATGGAACTTTTTGTCAAGTCTACTCATCATTTAATTACTTTTAACCAAAAATATAATGATGCCTATCTACAGAAAATCAACTTCCCTTATATATGGCAAGACTGTCACTATTTTCACAATTATTTTGTTATTTTCAGTAAATGGTTAATTATCACCAGATGGACACCACAGAGCAACAATTACAGACTCACTTTGAAAATCCCAGTGGAAGCAGACTGGCCCATGTCTCTTATTAAAACATCCTGAAAAACCACAACAGTTTAATTTGTTTATATACAAACATAAAGAAAGTTTTTCAATTAAACCATACAATGTAAACCTATATAGCACACATTATTATAGTATATAAAATCAAAAATAAAAAAAAGAAAATATTGATGGTTACTACAGAAAGATTTTTCTATAAGCCAAATCATTTATTTTTTTTATCAAATCACAGTTAAATTGGCAAAAAAATCATCCTCTTACACAATGCAACTTAACTTAAGCATTGGGTGAATATTTCACGTGCTACTATGAGCCTATAGTACCACACTTACAGCAAGCTCTTGCATGCTAGTCATGTCTCCACACAATTTTGCATCTGTGTCCCAATATATAGAGAAATCCTGGAGATCTAACAGCTTGTGCATCACCCCAGCCTCTGCCTTGTGAACAAACTTTGGCACCTTAAAAAATTAAATATTAAATGACTGTAGTGCAAATATACACCAGCATTTTTTTAAGTCAGGCAAAAACTGGACCACATCTATGTAGCTTTTTGTACAGTATAAATAAATATGTTTATAAAATTGCATACTTTTATGAAAGCCAAGAGATGTTTCAAAATTTGTTTTTTAATGTTTTTTGTTATATATGTTTCATGTAAACATACCCAACTTCCATCTGTGCTCTGAGCAGACAGGCTTTTAATCCTTATCCCACAGGCAAAAGAGCATCCAGGGATGGTCTGGTTGTCCTCATAGCGGATGTGGACATTGTTGACTTTCAGCTACAAGGACAGGGTATTTCAAATAAGTTAAAGCATCACAAAACAGAATTGGCATGTAATAAAGTCACAACTCTTCATTAATAATGAAATATTCACTCAATTTATGGAGCAGATAGTGTGGATATTTCTAAAGTGTTGAATGTAACATTATCACAGTCAGTCATCCATTATTTATGAGGCAAAACATGTTGAGCCAGATTGAACTGAATATTTCATTAAATGTTCACAGCTTAACATGCAGTTAAATACAGGTCAAATTTTTGCTCATTTTTTATTTATGAGAGTAATGTCAATGAAATAACTGAGTGGAAGCATATATATAATCAAATATACATTATGTATACCTGTAGGTTTTCCACAATGTTGGAGACCAAAGAATATCCCAGAGAAAGCCATGAAGAGGTTTCTACATGAGCTTGTCTTGCTACCTAGCAGCATTAAAAAAATTACATTTCACCTTGGGAATTAACATGAATACAGCTACTCACCAATGTAAGGTCAATATTCTAATTGTAACATATTCCAGGGAAAATTGAGTTGCTTCATTTCTCACTTAAACAAATTTAGCATTAAAAAACCATGCAAAACAAAATTTGTACTTAAGGATTCAAAATACTGAAACATTTAGCTGGCAATAATACACTATTTAATCATGCTACTCAACATTGTTTAATATTGCTTTAAGGCTCAACTATACCTTCCACTTGGTTTCTAACTCAAGGAGTTGTGCTTTCTTTCTTTCATCTTTAATTTTCTGCTCTTTTTCTTCATCATACTGTAATGATATAATACACATACAATCAATAATAGCAATCAATCCACATCCAATTCAGTCTAATTAATAAAATTTGTCTACAACCACCTATACCTGAAACTATGGGATACTTTCCTGAAGTAGAATGATTGTGCAATTTGGTCTACTTTAATTTAGTGAAAATCTAACTTACTCCTTTTTACTTAGTTAATAAGCTAACTATACCTCACTTCCATACATATTCCTCTAACTGAGATAGAAATTTGTAACTTAATAAAAAAGTTTCCTTTTCTCATTTATTATAAAACAATAAGTCATAGACATATCATGATGGCTAGTTCATACTGTATATATTACCTTTTTATGTGACAGTGGCCCTGCCACTAGGTAGACCTTATCTAAAGAGATTACCCAAGGCTCACTCTTCAGTCTTCTCACTGGGATCTGCAGGGAGATTTTACCAACAAATCCTGTAATATGATAAAATAAAGATTCACTTTTCTGCATTTATATATTATAATTAGCAGAAGTTTCTAGTATCACTTTACTAAAACAGACAAATCTTTTTTTGAGAATTAAAATACCCCAAGTATGTGTGCTTTTAGATAAGATTTTATACAGCATAAGTCATCATCTTTGCCAACAACAATAACAAAAGATATTTAAACAATGAGATATCTATATTAAAGTCACCCTTACCTGCTTTGACCTCAATTGGCAAGTCTAAACTTTTGAGAGCATCTTTTTTCAATGGAAGATTTTCCAACTCCACCGCACCTACAAAAATGATCAGTTAATGAATAATGTGATATCACTCTAATTTTTGATAACCTTAAACCTTTAAAGCCCATAAATGTTATCTAATTTTGATAACCTAAACCTTTAAAGCCCATATTATTTATTTGTTAAGACTGTAATTCATGGAAAGCAACTGCCACACACACTGGAATTTTAAAACGGGTATATATATCAAGTAAAACAAAGCACTTGTCCAGTTGGCAGTTTTATGAATACGGCTGTACCTCAATGTGAACCACTTTGATCTGGTGTAAACTACAAGTAGATGTAACAGGCAGATGAAGGTTTGAATTCAGATACAATACACATAGGATAACCAAGATCAAAAATCAATGGCAACATACCCTGCAGTAAACCAATGGAAAGTTGATCTGTGTTGAGATTCTCCAGATATTCCCCTACATATGTGTTCAGAACCCATGCTGCAAGGCCCTCAAGCATAACTGCCTAGTGCAAATTAATAACATGATTTCAGAATTCATACTACACCTATAGATATATCACACATGTATGTACTGTGCCCATGGCAATGTTATTTACTGGATTATCGAATCAACTATATACTGAAATTATGAGACAAACACATACTGGAAATAGTTCTTAACAATCATGTTTGTTACATTCAGGCTTAAGTGGATTGTGTTCGTACCTAGCTTTAATATTTTAATTTCACTCCATCTTAAAAAGCTGAAAATGATGCACTGACGAAAAAAAAACTTTAAAAACTGATGCATTAGGCACACTGAAATTCTGAACTTCAGTAATCACCACACATTAACATCACTGACAAAATATCAAAACAACGATGCTAATGACGCAATAGAACGTGACTTTGAACGTGCTCTTGCATTACATGGCACAGATATTTTTACTTTTGCGTACACTTTTACTTGTAAACAAACGCTGCAAAAGGTCAAATTACAAGGTCAACCTATCAAATGTGTACCTGATATAGTACAGATGTAATTCAGCTCGTAACAACGCTTAGCAGTAAATGATTATGCCATCAAATAACTGTGAACTCAGTTAAAATTAATCTTTGAGCAGTTGCGCTTTCACGATGTTCGCCATGCCTGATCTCGTGATATCTCGCTATATCTCACTGTTTTCACGGCACACTTCCGCAGTAAGAGAGAAGGTGAAGATGCCCCACTGATAAAATCCCCAAGGTAATGACAGGTGCCAAATATGTTGTATTTTACCTTGAATATATTTCAGAGGATTTCAGTTTGTGTAATTTGCCCCCCCATCCCTCTTCAAACCTTATTTATCATGATTTATATGCAACTACTTCCCAGCTGCTAGATCCTTGCACTTTGACATTTTTTCATTCATTACATGTTATTGTTAGTTATGTAGCATGTTCTACATGTAGCCGTGACCTCCTGCACTGGGTCAGGGTGACATAAGATGAGGTAATCTTGGGGACTTAAGGCCGACTAGGTTCAGGTTTGGTCAACAGTGGAAAATATTCAATAATACAAATGTACAGGGTACTAGTACAGATGCTACTATTATATATACTGGGTTAAACATAAAGCCTGCCAGAGGAATTTAAACTGAAAATATTTTGATTAATTATCATGTTAAGTACCCAGCATGAGACAAAAGGTTAAAAAATTGTATAAGTATTGACCCTAAAATCGATCTCCTGAGACTGAAAATGACAAGTAAAGTTGCTTCATTAAGCAAGGTGGTGCAGTAGAGATAAAGAAAAAGCACTTGAAATACTGCAAGGTGATGCATATACATGTAGTCAAATTAGGACATTTCCTTAAAATATGGGACATAAATGTACATCATTATGTATTATAGTCGCTCAGCTAAAAAAAAAAGAGAGAAGTATGTTTGCTCATAATGTTATATTCTGGGGGAAATATTATTTATCAGAAATGTATCTTTTAATAGTAACAACAATAACCTTGACATAATTTTCTCACTAAAAATGTCAAATGTTATTGTTCCGGCTATGATTTATTTGTATATATATGCTAGTCACACGCCCCAAAGCAATTCAGACAGTTCTCTTTTAGTTTATGATATATGTGGTTTGCTATCAGATAGTGGAGATTGATCCTAGCATTGCTTGTGCATTCAATAGAGCTGTACATATGCACAAGCACATATCAACAAGTAGGTCAGAGAAAGTAAACAAATAGATGGCAGAGATACAGGGACACAAGAAAAATATGAGACCATCTTTCCTGTTGACTATGATGCATAAGATTGATGTGTATTTTACAAGAGCTGTAAGTATGTTTGTACATGTATATAGATGTTTGTTTTCAGATATGACATCAACATTATAAGTTGTAGCACTATCCACAGTGCAGCATGGAGAGATTCTGCATAAGTTGTATGCAGAGAATTGTTGTCTATGAAACTAAAGCTGTGAGTAAAAACCAAAATATTAAGTGCAAGATAAAGACTAAATAAAAATGCATTAGAATATGTCAGTGTTTGCTGTTTAATACACGTTTGGAATAAGAGTTTTTGTTTTTTTTATTGTCAGTTGGTTTGTTTCTTTTACTGTTTTTTATGAAATACAAATATTATATACATTAGTATTATGGAATGTACTGTATAATAACCAGTTAAAGGAGCTATGCATTGCACTGTGCTCACCTCTAACTCAGATGTCTTTTTGTTTTCAGCGTTATTATGTGGTTGGTTCCAACAATACTGAAAGCAGGTTCAGAGTTCTTAAAATAGACCGCCAGGAGAGCAGGGACCTGGTCTTACATGATGATGGGGTAATCAGATAGTTTGAGGCAATATCTTACTTAGTTCAGACACAGTTGACACCAGTGTAATATAAATATCAATTAATGAGTGTGTGAAGCCTGTGTATTTCCATTTTTTGATGTTTTTTTTTTCTTGTGTGCTAAGAATCAGAGTTCTCAGATATTATAATTTGATAGAATGAAAGAAACAGTAATGAGTTAATGTGATTGCCTTACATTATAACAAGTCACATTTATTTTGTTTGCATATGCTGTCCATAAATACAAATATTCAGTAGTCCTTAATGATCATTTTTGTTGTTAAATACATGTCACTTGCCATTGTTTTATTTATACATGCTGTTAATGCTAATTAAGTAAAAAGATGATGTTTTTTCAAGGAGATGGTGAATCGTTATTCTATTTCAAGAAAGAATAATTTCCTTTTCAATTAGACTTAGGCAATTTGTATTTGTTGTTATAAGGTATCCATCTGATTTTTTTTTTTTAATTTTTGAAATGATTTTTTAGACATTCAATTTTTTTTTCCTAAAAACATCTTATTACATTGTTAGCTGGAATACACCCACAGAGAAATTCGCAACTTACTTCATATGATAGACTCTGGTAACCGACCAAAAGAGGGCAGCAAGGGAGTGGTGGCAGGTCTGCACCGCGCTGTGTCAGCATTTGGAATTGTAGGTAATTAGAGCTCTTCATTGAAAAAATAATTTAACAGATCTTCATTTTCCTTTGTTACCAAGTTCAGGTGGACAGGTACCCAGCAATTTCAAAGATTGTGTTCTTCTTCCTTGATTGGAAAATGGCATTGAACTTACAGGTAGATGAATCATTGATTCAGATTGGACCCTTTCAAGCTTAAAAGGTGGTTCATTTGAAACTGGCCCCCACCTGTGGGCATGATGCTTAAGAGATGTATTGGGATGGGTAGTGTACCTTTTCCTTTGTAAAAATGTTTTAGGCCATCCTCTCTTTAGAATTGTATTGTGTAAAAAACAGCATCTTTTGTTTTCAGGCTTTGTGAGATTTCTGGAGGGCTATTACATGGTTCTCATCACCAAGAGGAGGAAGGTTGCAATTATTGGACACCACACTATTTATAAGATAGAAGACACCAGCATGGTTTACATTCCTAATGAAAGACCTTCGCATCCTGACGAGTCAAAGTAAGTTTAAGTATTTTATTATTATTACTTGATAATAAACACTGATTCATTTCAGTTATATAGCTGTTGATTCTTTTAAATATGTTGTACTAATTGGATTGCTACACAATATATCTATATCATTTTATGTTTTTATTATTTTCTTCAAGGTATGTGAAGATGTTCCAAGCTAATGATTTGTCCAGTAACTTTTATTTTAGGTAAGTAACACATTCCTTAACAAGCCCCCTCCCACCCCTTCACATGTGCTTGTGAACATGCACGTGTGCACACGCATGCACACTCGTGCTAAATAGATTTTACTAAAATACTTGAATAGGATGTTTATCATATTCAGAAAGAACTCTTTTATTATGGAAACTTCTGATGACTTAAAGATATTGTAAAGAATTCTCTTTTCTGTGCAGTTACAGCTATGATCTTACACACACCCTTCAGTACAACCTGACGCCAAGCAAAAACCTAGAGAACCATTTTATGCAAGAAAACATTGAGGAGAAGGAGAGGAAGTTTTCTGTGCTCAAGCCAAGCAAATATGTTCCTGAGTCTACAGGTGAAGAGGTAGAAGATGCAGACACGTATGTCCCTGATGTACAGGAGTTGGAGATAGGTGACACCTCGGATGACTGCACATCTGGTGAGGATGGTGACGCAAACGGGAATGGTGCCAGAAAAAAGGAGGAAAACAACAACAAAACTGCTTCATCACAAATGGAAGGTAAGCATATGCTTGGGGTTTTAATCAGCCACTTTTGTTTCTTGGAAAATGAATTATTATTTTGACCTTTTCTGGCCAGACGTACTATTCATTAGGATATTTACCTCTTGAAAATAGACTGTGCATTAACATCTAAATTTTATGATGCAAAGGCAACATCTTACACAGGCCCGTAGCCTGGGGGGGGGGGGGGGGGGGGGATTAGAAAGAACTGCCCCTTTTGCTGGGAAAAGGTCCAATCTGGGTAAAATTTGATCTAGGTACATGACGTTTTTATGGGAAAAGGCCCACTATTTCAGAAAAAGAACCCCCCTTTTGAAATTGCTGGCCATGGGCCTCTTGCAAGTCTTCATTTTTAGATGCTTCAAACTAAATAAAATGGGTATTTCTGTTTTGAAGTTATCAATTAATTAATCACCATTCATTTCCCTTCCAGATGACTTGGTTTATGGAGTAAGAAATGAACCAGAGGACAAGTATGTGTGGAACAGCTACCTCCTGAAAGACTTCAAGACTCAAGCAAATTCAGACTGGATTTTGTATTTAATCCATGGTTTCATTGGACAGATGGGTATCCTTTTTAAAGTTGGTGCATTGGCTTAGGCATGACACTCGTTGAAATGCACCCTTGTCAGAATTTAAAAAAATTAAATGCTTAATATCTCCCAAGGAATTATGGGAAAAGCTTCTACAGAAGTCTGACTGAAAGTCGTATGTGGAGATTCCAAATATGCCCTGGGATTTGACCTTTGACCTTTATTTCAAGGTCAAACGTGTCAAAATTGTCTAAAAATGGGAATTTTCTGGAAAAAATATTTGTATATATGCCAATTTTCAGAAAGTGCACAGACCTAATCTCTCCTATAATTATAGTGAGGGGTTACAACTAGGGACTCCATTCAGCGTCAGGAGTTTGGGGTCAGTCAGTGAATTTTCATGAGAGAAGCAACCATAAGATGCCAAAACTGAAAGCTCTCTCTAATTCTGCAACCGTAAATGCTACAGATCTCTTGTTTTTTGCTTTTTGTAGAGCTTGCCAAGAGCAATACTGGAAGTGGTGTTTGTTTTTTGTTTTCAGTATGTTTTACGAGTTGGACTACATAAAAAAGTACAATGTCGCAATATTCAGTGGTGAAATTAAAGGGATAATAACTCTTCGTTTCGGCCAAAAAATGAATTTTCCTGGAGTAAACAACAATTTTCCCATACTTACCAATGGTTAATGAATCCATTTTTACATTTAAAGTTAGTCCCTGTTTTTTTTCTAAAAAGTTTGGTTTTTGTTAAAATCTCTTAAGAGATTTTAACAGAGTATAGCCATCAATGGAGGTCATGTGGTCTAAAGACAAGCTCAGATATCAGAATAATAGCTATAACTGCATTTTTGTGGTAAAACAGAATATATATTTCTATGAGTTATTCACAATGTTTTTATTGTGAAATATAGACCTCATATGAAGAGTTCTTATCCCTTTAAAATGTGAAATACTCCAAAATTAGCAGAGATACAGAGATACACCCATAGTTACTATTCAGCTTGAATAGGAAGTCATATGCTTAGTGTTGGGTACCTCCCTTTACTTATCCCGGGGCCTCCACATTACATTTAATAACTTTTTATATAAAACCTATGTAATACTGTTACAGAGAATCCCAGGTTCTAGCCTTAAACTCTACACACGGAAAAGAATGAAAGGACTCCATGTTGTAACTTCTACAGAATTTATTTTACTACACTAAGAGTTACATGGTACAAGTACGGTCTCTAGCTCTCCCCCTTCTCCAGGGGTGGATTGAGGCCGTCTTCTGGGTGTTGAAAGACGGTCAAATTTTCAAGTTTACATTGATGGGTATCCAATTTTTCCTGTTGGAAGAAAATGGAAGATAAATCAACAAAGATAATTTGGAAAACTATTGGAAAATATCTCTGGATGCGCCCCTGTTCTCTGTCAATCTCCTCTCTCCTTTCTAGATTTAAGTTCACAGATTTTTATGCCAAACTTTATCAATTAAATTGTCAATCACATAACTTAAAAACTGATTGGTTACTTTAGACACAAATTTATCCCCTTCTTGTGGGCACTCCTAATAACTCCATGTCATCAAGCTCTAATAAATTACTGGCTTCAAACAAAGGAAAGTAAAATTTGAACTGCTAAGTGTGAAATATAATCTAAGGGACCATCCCCACAGATATTTGGATCAATCTATCTAAAGTCTCACTAATTTACTGTCAACTTGACCGGCTTAAATGTCTGTCATGCCTAGTAAAGCTGTTAGGGGGTAATTATCTTTACCCTATAACTTATTAGGTAGGCGTGACAGACATTTAGGCCCGTTAGTTGACAGCAATTTAGTGAGACTCTCCAGGGAGTTAGATCGATCCAGATGGATCGATCTAGGCATAGGAACCCAGTCTAAGAGCGCATTCCCAGAGATTTAGATCGATCCATCTAGATCGACCTAACTCCCTGGGGGTTCACGCTTAATTGCTGTCAGCCGACCACGCACGGAAGTTAATTACCCCCTTTCAGCTTTTAGTAGGCAGAACAGACATTTAAGCTGGCTAAGCTGACAGTAATCTAGTGAGACTCCCATGGGGATAGATCGATCTAAAATCTGTGGGAATGGGGTTTAAAGCTACTTATACATCTTGGCTTTCTGTGTGTGAATTTTATCAAACTATGGCTTCCTCTGATTGAATTAATACTACATCATGTATGGATGTTTTAAAAGTACTAGATACAGTATTTTCTATACTGTGGTTCCTAACACATTCCTCCTTTTTTCAAACAAGAAAAATGGGATATTTGTTAGTTGCCATTGAAATATATAATTATATTACTTTATGTGCAGTAAGAGTTTTGTAAGCAGTGCCATGGAAATGACTTCCACCAACTTATACTAAATAAAATATTGACAACACCTTTAAAATTATGTACCTTGACAATAGCAATAACAATGCTATAAGCGCCATCAAGATGTGTACACTGCAAGTTTTAATATAAGCATCACCATGAAAAGTAAATACATTGAAAGGTTACAAAATAACAATGATAATAATGTAAACAACACCAAAGAACCTTTATATACAATGAAAGATTTTAGGATAGTAAAGGTAATAATATTGATTCAGAACAAGCAGTACCTTGAAGAAGCAAATGAAAAACAGTGCTAAGAACCGTCTGCACCAACCTATTCCCTTTTTTTCCCTCAACCATTTGCTTTAACATATCTTTAGTTTTCATATATATTTTGCAATTTTCAGCATACATGCAACACTGATAACACATTTCAAGGAAAACCAATAGGCCTATGGTCTTCAAACGTACAGGAATGATCTCACTAAAATACTCGCTGAGTTTGAAAATCAGCTTGGTTGGTTCTGTTTTCATGAAGTTTTGCCTTTTTTTTTGTATATCAGTGGTTTTTCCTCAGATTCAGTACTTAAGTATGTTAACAGTATCATTATTGAACTAATTAGATATGTAAAAGTGTTCTTTTGACATTTTCTACATCTGACCAATATTGTTCATTGATTATATAAAAATGATGGTTAATCTCTTATTGTATAATAAAGTGTCAAAAATGGAAATAAACTCAAATGTTAAGTAAGAGAAAAATTTGTTTAAGTGTGCACCTGTGTGTTGTTAAAGGTAAGTGTGTCTGGCCAAAAAGAGAGAAATCAACTATTTGAATGAAGGGTCCAAACGGATATGAATAAAAGAAGTGTTATAACTCATATTTCTGTTTGTTGATTTCATATATTAGAATACAACTTTTAATGGCTACTTGATTTAAAAATGTAGTGCCTGGGCCTGCAAGGGGGGGGGGGGGGTAACAGTGGGTGTTCCCCCCTCCCCACTACATTCTAAAGCTTGATAATAATAATAATAACAATAATTTTTTCAGCTAATATATAAATATACCCTGAAGTTAAATATTTCTGTTTTCAACACACACTTCTACACGTAACATCCCACAACAATGGCACCAACACTGCTTCATCAGCAACAGTTGACTGTATAAGGTATCTTTTGTTTGGATCTTGTGCTGCACTCATAACCAAAGTTGTTTCGCGGATCAAATATGGCCAAGCTTTCAAGGTAGGTCAGCCAAATTTGATCCGCAGATCTGTTAGTCCATTGATGCAGTCTGGTCAACAGGATGCAAATCTTGGTATAAGGTAAGATCTGCCCCTTCTTGTTGCTGACCTGGCTGGTGATGGATATTCTTGCAGTCATCCTCAACCTGTACTGGTAGTTGTGGATCAACAGGATGCAAATCTTGGTATATTAAGGTAAGATCTACCTCTTCTTGTTGCTGACCTGGCTGGTAATGGATATTCTCACAGTTATCCTCAACTTGTACTGGGAGTTGTGGATCAACAGGATGCAATTCGTGGTATAAGGTAAGATCTACTCCTTGTTGCTGACCTGGCTGGTGATGAATATTCTCGCAGTTATCCTCAACTTGTACTGGGAGTTGTGGATCAACAGGATGCAAATCTTGGTATAAAGTAAGATCTACCCCTTCTTGTTGCTGACCTGGCTGGTGATGAATATTCTCGCAGTTATCCTCAACTTGTACTGGGAGTTGTGGATCAACAGGATGCAAATCTTGGTATAAAGTAAGATCTACCCCTTCTTGTTGCTGACCTGGCTGGTGATGAATATTCTCGCAGTTATCCTCAACTTGTACTGGGAGTTGTGGATCAACAGGATGCAAATCTTGGTATAAAGTAAGATCTACCCCTTCTTGTTGCTGACCTGGCTGGTGATGAATATTCTCACAGTTATCCTCAACTTGTACTGGGAGTTGTGGATCAACAGGATGCAATTCGTGGTATAAGGTAAGATCTACTCCTTGTTGCTGACCTGGCTGGTGATGAATATTCTCGCAGTTATCCTCAACTTGTACTGGGAGTTGTGGATCAACAGGATGCAAATCTTGGTATAAAGTAAGATCTACCCCTTCTTGTTGCTGACCTGGCTGTTGATGAATATTCTCGCAGTTATCCTCAACTTGTACTGGGAGTTGTGGATCAACGGGATGCAAATCTTGGTATAAGGTAAGATCAAACCCTTCTTGTGGGTGCTGACCTGGCTGGTGATGGATATCCTCGTCGTTATCCTCAACTTGTGCTGGGAGTTGTGGGTCAACAGGATGCACATATTGGTATAAGGTAATGTCAACACCATCAACTACCATTGGATTATCAACATTTTTTACATGTCGTACATCAGGGGCATAAACATCGCAAGTGAAAAATACTAAAATTATACTAAAGATATAAGATTTGTAGCTCTTTTTCATCAGGGTATTATTGCAGCCTCTGTATTTAGGCTTGGTGTAACCTGCTGGAAGTGAACCATCTGGAAGTTTGTCTGGTAAGGGGGGCCTGGTCTTAGAATCCTTTGATGCCTCATCTTTGGCTGGAGCAGATCTTTTCTCTGGCCAACCGTTGATAGCAGGAGACTCACTTTCTTCATTTGGAAATGACTTGGTTTCTTCCTGCAGAATTTGTACAGAAGTTGTGTTTTCCACTTTTGGATTTGCAGCAGAATACATGCTTTTATTATTGAAAGATGACTGAGCCCTTTGTTTCAAGTGCAAATTTTGTATTGCATTGCATTAAAAATGTCATTTTATTTTGTTTTAAACAAATATATCATACCTACCTGGTCAGGGGAAGTGTGGTGACCTTTATAGCTGTTGTCATGTTGTACTGAACGTCCAACACTACATGGTTCATGTTTCTAAAATGTAGAGAAAGTTGAATGGATTGCGATTCCCTTGAACCATTTTATTTGGATAAATTTAGTATTTCATTTGGATTTGAAGTACAGTGTTTGTTAAATATTCAAAAGTAGGAAGGGTAGAGCTTATGATGCATGCTTGGCTATGATATGTCACCATACGCATATAGTCTATATAAGCAAACATCCTGCATAGTGCAGCATTCGGTACATTTATGTCAGAAATGGTTGCTGCAATAGATTTAACATGAGAAAAAATCTGAATTTGGAGTATACAACATATGTCATGCTGTTATTTATCTACATACCTTTGTACTTTCTTTATCAGTGTAATCACTAATCTTTTGCTGCTTGTTTTCATCTTCATTTGCACTATTAAAACAGAAATGTTATGATTCAGGCATAAACATTATCTTTTTGCTGCCATCCTGATATGAAGATCAGGAAACTTCATCCTTAACAGAATATTGCTGATGATGAAAATTAAGAAATAGTGAAAGATAAAGGCAAGATGGCTTATAATAAGAAAAACAGAACATGAGGTGGAAATTACATACTTGAACAATTGGAAAGCACAGAATTCAAGAAAGAAAGATTACCTTTTTTGGTTTGATTGATTACAACAAAGCATTTGATCGATTGCAACATCACAAAATACTGATTATCGTGGAAGATATTGGAATACCTTTCAATGAAATTGGCATTAAAAAAAGAGGTATAGTGTACAGGTGTGTGTATGTATATGTCCACAATATTGGGTAGCAAAAATGGGACATGGGCATTAAAATATCAACATGGCATTGATCTTGTGAGCATGCTTTCTGCTTAGAATATGCATCGATTTTTATTTCATATTCATAAATTTTGGAAAATGTAAAATAGATCACATGAAAATTATCAGGTTAGAGTGGACTGAACTTCACTGAGCCAGGAAAGCATGTGGGGATCCTGAATCAGCACTTAAATAACCCTGACATTAAGTTTTCTCTCATGCATTATGGTAATTACTCAATCTTTTCAATGGGCAAAAATTATCAAACTTTCAGATACATTATTTTAAAATCATGAAAGTTATATTTTTGTAAAGCATTTGTGGTGCTTTTAATGCATAGAATAGAACTATAAGGTAGTCTGCTTTTCAATTTTGTTGCAACCACTCAATAGGACTGCTCTTATTTTGAGAAATTATGACTTAAAAAAATACAGTATCTGTAAAATTCACAATTTTCCTCCATTGAAAAGACCCAGTCATTACCGTACGTGTCAAAAAGTGGGAACTGGATATAGCTAATTTAATTAATCACATTTAATATTCATGTCAGTCATTACATCATAAATGGATATTTCCACTTAGTACGCTAGGTCCCTGGGTTGAATCTGAATGGAGACACGATACTGCTTGCTGCAGTTTTGCTGTCCTGTGTGTGTCTGAAAGAATCAAAACAGGATTGAGTCATAACACCTGTGACTCTCTTCTTGTTTTCTGATGGCCCACATTTCACACCCAGACAGAAGTATGCTCCACGCCATAACCTAATCTTACTTTGAAATGTGCTCAATTCTGCCTTCCACACTTCCTCCATTTTGTTGGTAATAAATTTTGCTTGCCTAATTCTGCTCTTGATGTTGTCCTTACTGTCTCCCTTTTTACTTTCTCAATCCTTTCCTCTTCTATCTCCACCTCTCCCTCCCCATGCACTGTCATTGCAGGTGTTTTGTTGAGGCCCACTTCTCTGCTTACATTCATAAAAGTCTTTCCCATCTCCTTGCATTCTTCTCTGGACTTCACCAGCATCATTGTGTCCGACATAAAAATCTTATGAGGTCATGTGATGTAAAGTGTTGTGGTCCAATAGTTCTTGAGGTGTGGCGGCCTCTTTGTATAACGCCGAAGTAAAGAAATTAACTATACAATTATAAGCAATTAAAGTTTAGATCCATGTAAGGTAACAAATTAGTATATAAGCAATGAAAATTGATACCTTTGGGAGGGGGGGGGGGGAAGAAAAAGAGGAGGAGATGGGAGAGAGACGTAGCATGGACAGACATGGTTTCGAGAAGTTAAGAGTTGGAGACTAATTCACTTAGAATATGTAGATACTGAGCGTCAATGATTAAATCGTTTAACTGGTCATTGTGTTGACTTTGGTTTTCTTTGCGCGGCCTCACGTAAATCTGATGCAAATTGTGGAATCTTTAGATTGCGTTATCTGCTCAGTAAGTCAAAAATGTAATGTCCTATTTTGAGCCCACGGTTGAATTAAGCGTACAAAATTATATAAGTTTAGGACATTCATTCCATATGTATGAAAAGGTTCATTACAGTGTCCTCTGCATATCTTATGTTCCATATTTCTCCCTGCATGGTCTTTGCCCAGTCAATTTTGTGGTCTTTCTAAGGCTCCTTGCATGATTTTTACCAATTGTGTTGTAGGAAGCAGTGATACCAGGCACCCCTGTCTCAATCCTTTTTTAGATGAAAACTCTTCAGTGTGCTGGTTGTTTACCCGCATCACTCCTTTGGCATTATCATGGCTTTGTGGGGCTCTGTCATTGAGTCATTGAGTCTTCAAGAGGGCATCGTGGTACACAGAGTGAAAAGCCTTGGTATAATCAATGAAAAGGAACCCAACTTGGATCTTCTTTCTTCTTGATAACTTTCTGAGTAATGTTTCTCTCCACTTTTATTATCATATTTCTCCAAAAATGATATTTGAGCAGGTATATTTTTTGCTCTCTTTCTTTGCTATATAGATATATATCCTTTGGCTGTTTCTGCTAACTCTAATTTGAATGATTATGCACTTGCACGTGTAGCAGTTATATGTCATTCATAGCTATGTCATTTGACTTATACGCTTTGGAGGGGTAGATAATTAGTTCAAATTTATGACCAGAAATTTGAAGAAGGTGCAGATTTGAAGTTTTTTTTCTGACCCACTGATGACTTCTGACTGAGTGTTAGTGGTGATTTACTTGCATTACAGATAAACTACATGTACATGCACATGCTTCACATCTAACTTTAAGCAAACGGTGAGAAAACGGCGCAGCGCAAGTGGGCGCGCCAATTGCTCACCATTTGCAGGGGTATTTTGGTGAGATTTTTGCCTCTCGCACAGCTGAGCAAAACATCTCACATGTTTGATATTTTTGGCCTCTTAAGGTAAATGGCTCAGCGTGTGTGGGGTGCAAGCGCTGATTGCTCAAGTCATGCCAACAATAAATGCGCATGTGCCGGTAGCCAGAAACAAAGAAAAATGTCAGCCCCCAGCAAAGTCATGTTAAGGTCCACTAAATGCAAGTGATGAAATCACTCATTTACATATTATGTTTATACAATCAGTCAGCATATTAGCATTCACCTTGCTTCAGTCTTGAATGAATATTTATCATCCTCTGTATATTTATCCATGATAAGTAGAACTGATATAACTTAAAAGTAGAAGCTCTCACTTGTTATCTATTGCATTGCAATTAGTATTTAAATGAGTTGCTGCCACTGTAGCATGCAGATAGATTCCCTGTAGATAATGTGTATAAATGCTGAATGTTGGGACCTAATAAAGACACTTTTAGACTTGGAACTGAATATGTGAGTTTGTGGTTATATTCCCTCTCCCATGCATCAGTGACAAGCAAAATATTAGAAGAACCTGGGTAGGGTGGAACATGGACCCCTACATAATGGCGAGCTCGACCAGGATCACTGCAGGGGAGGGATATACAGTGTAGCTATGGATCCAACTTTGAAGATTAGTATGTGTACGAAGATGATGACTGGGATTCTGAAAAGGACTATAATATTAACGGCAGGCTTGTAGAATGCCTATCTAAACTAGCCGACTTGTTACAAAAACAATGTGGCTGTTTGCAGCAACAAAATAATGACATTAGTGCAGAATCTGAAATGAAACAAGAAGTTAAAGATAGAAACCAAAGCAAAGTAGATGGACCATCAGAAATGGAGAAGGGAACTGAAGTCGAGACATTGAGTACTGCTAAGAAAGATGGATGTATGATGGAGTTTGTGAAGGAACAAGTTGTAGGTGAAGAAAATGATGGGAATGAACTGAGCGAGGACATTATTTTTGTAAATGATCAAGAGGTAGGACAGAGAACTGATTTCGAAAAAGGGGAGAAACAAAGTGTCTGTCGAGAAAGATTATGATTAAAAGCTAGGGAAGAAAACTGATGATGATGATGACAACGGATTAAGTGAGAGTAAAATGGGTGAACTGAAGTATGATAAGAAACTTGCTGTAGATGATAATGTTTTAACAGATAATGTGAAGAGTGCTGATGAAGGATTTGATAATGATGACCCACAGTATGAGGAGAAACATGCTGTAGATGAAAGGGCTGTGACAGATTTTGAAAATAATGCTCATGAAGGACTTACTGACGAACGGATGGGAATGGACTTTCCTATTTTTAAAGATACAGACAGAGACAAAGTTTCTGAAGTAGAGATGAAACAAAGTGCAGGTGAGGTAGTAAAAGTTGTAGAGAATGAAGACAAACAAGGCTCAGACACAGAAAATGTTTGTGAGAACACAAAAGAATGGACAGGTGTAAAATGGGACTTTAACAGAGACAACAAAAAGGTGCAGAGAAAGTTTATGGCAAAGAAACTAAAATGGACACTTCTTCCACACTGCAAATTAAGATATGATTTTTTTTATTCAGTTAAAGGATAATGCATCAGTTAGAGCTGTACTGTAGGTTCGGAAAAATTAGATTTATAGATATTTTACACTTGGCTCAGTATTTGATATTCTTGTTTCAATGTTTTAAGTAAAATTGCACCAAATGACTTACATATTTGAAAATAATAACATAAATTGTGTTTACAGATAAGGTTAAATTGAATTATAAAGAATATGTGACAGTAGGTTTTTTTATTCAAAAATGGTAAATTTCCAACATGTGGGGAGATTCCCAAGATATGTATTATAGAAGGAAGAATATAGTTTCATGATATACCTGATACTGAATCGTTTAAATGATGAGATTTTAAATGTACAGTCCATTAGAAAAGCTGTTTAAACAATCTGTATGATAACTGGACATTTATCTCTATCAAAATATTTTGGAAGCATAAAAATTCTAATTTCATTTCATTAGAATAATGATGTCTTTGTACAGCAATGGAATAGACAATGAACTGAATTAATTACAATTGTTAGTTAAAGTAATGATATTTGACAGAATAATTTTTTAATTTTTTTTTTTGTAATTGAATCATGACATAGATATTTTGTATAAGTATTTAGCTGTTTAAATTTTGTCTTTGAGTATTCTGTGGAATCTTTATTTCAAAAAATTATGTAACCATAAATTTTTTGTGGGAAAAGAAGGAATATGTTAAGGTCCACTAAATCCAAAAAAAAAAAAAAAAAAAAAAATAGATCTGGACTTCTTTTTTGTAGTAATAGCAGTAAGGATGTTTTCTGTGAAAAGTAGTGTTGTAAACTAAATTGTAAACCTAGAATTTTGACATTTTTTTAGTCCTCATGAATGTCACACTTATCCAAATTACTTATTAAATCTAGACAAGTTCTGAATTTCTTTTAAGTCTTGGTCTTTTGTATTGTGCACACAATGGAGGGGGCTTTCCCTAGTGCAGTTTCATCAAGGATGTCCTCCTGCATAGACTGCATCAGGCATCTGAGGAGCTGGTGAACATATCCTGAAAGGTTAAGATATTTCATGTACAAAAGTACAATAAATATAGTTGCAGATATTTTCAACCATCATATTAATGTTTATCCCACCATAAACAATCCATACCCATCAACTTAAAGAGTAATAAAATGAGCAACACAAGTGAATAACAGGATTTAACATTTGAAATCTATCAAATGTTCAAACTATAGGGCAATTGAGACGAAATGAAGACATACATGTATATGTTATCAAGAACTCACCAAAGGAACATCCAACATGTCTGTATATTCCATTTGATCTTCTCCAGATCCTATCTCTTGACCATCAGTCAGAGTTTCTGCAGATTCTCTTCTCTGAACTTGAGGAATGGATACCTCCATTTCATACTCTTGCAACATTTTATTAAAATATGTTTTAAGTAAAGTGATATAACCTGTTATAATGTTTAAAATTGAGGGACAATAAGCATTATTCCCACAGTACATGTACAACATATCATGTTGCTACGCTATATCCCTTACATCTTATCAATTCATACTGATTTAAACTGGTATTACTTACCTTTGACAACTCCCTTTTTCTGTATATAGACCTCAATGGTTTATATCTCCATCTGCTCTAACAGTTGCACTTGCAGTTTCACTTGACTCGGCTTGGGCAACTTGATTCACTTGATTGAGAACGTGTATGGTTGGTACAGCGTCGGGTAATAACTCTTTCAAACTTTTTCATCTTCTTTCCCCATATTCCTTAGCAATTGGTACTTAAAAGGGTAGCACGTAACATCGAAATGTTTTTCAAAAAGTTCCGAATGCTGGGAGGGCTCCATGTAATCTTTCCTTGTTGTTTTCACAAAGGCAATCCACTGTCTTCTAATTGCAGGTGCTTTTGGCGCTTTGGGGAACAAATGAAATGAAACAGAGCTGCTTGAACAGCCGTAAGCTACACAGAAGTGTCCCTTTCTCTTTTGAACTCTCCTCATTTTTGTTAAACACAGGAAAAACTGATGTGCACACCTGCACTCACACTCCATAGAATGCTGGTTAGAAAGGAGGGTCACGAGACCACCGGTACTGTGTCACATTGATTAGTCTTCTGGTGTGTATTTTTACAAATCTAGTGATATATTGTCTTAATCGAAACCGATTTATTTTTCAATCTTGGGTTATGTTTATTTGTTCATTAAGTGTCTAAAGATGACAAAAAACGCACTCGGAACCCTTACTCTTTAAGCTTCTGTTAATTATCTGTTATGGTATGGCAATATAAACATTTAGCACATAATGCACAATAAAAAGCATGCAAGAACAATACAGCTCTTAACAAAATGCTGCTGATCAAGAATGTATTACCATTAACCAATATCCTGCCTTAGCAAAATCAAAAATTTGCAGCAACAAGTTTGCATGAGTTTTCCTGCAAAATTTTATTTCTGCTAATTTGCAAGAAGGAATAACAGTTTGCAGCAATATTTGCTGCAAATTTGCAGCAGGTCTGATATTTGGTAAGGGAAATCTTTGACAAAATCTACATCTCCCACACGACGTCCACATACATGAAGCTCATATACATGTACACTGTTAAAGTAGAACTCATATTACTTTTTTATTTGTTTAGTCAGTGAAAGTCCTTCACTTGATCTGGCCTGTTGGAAAAAATAATGGAGAAAGTAGTTAACTTTCAATAAATGGCCATTCAGATTGAGAAGAGCCAAGTGTTAGCTAGGCTGCAACCTAAATATGGTGGACCTACATGAAAGGAAGATAGCTTAATCGTGTAATGGTCTCTCCGCCTCTCACATGCCTCCCCATGAAACCTCGGCTCAATTCAACAGGTCGAGATTTGACGCATGGGTAGGCGTGTGATGGATGGAGAGACCATTACAGGATAAGGCTATCTTTCTTTAATGTAGGTCCACCATATTTAGGTTGCAGCCATATTTAGGTCGAGGCCTAGCTACCACTCAGCTCTTCTCGATCTGAATGGTCCCTAAAGTTCAGATATGAAGTATGAGCCCTGGTAGAAATAACTCTGGCACAACTTGGTGAGTTATCTGGGTAGATGAGACTTAACACTGAGCAGTTAACATCTATTTTCGTTTTGTTTGCTGTTTCGTAGCCAGTTACTTGGTTCTTTTTTCTCTTATCGATAGTGCAATCATCATTTTGGAAAAAATAATTAATTCTGGCAACTTGCAAAAAAAAAAAAAAAGAAAGAAAGAAAAACATTTTGTCAGTTTTGAGCACACATTACGTATCTTTGGCTTATAAGTTACAATCTAAAAGTATTTTGACTAACATGTTAGAAACCACAAAGGTGAAATAGAAGGCAACACCTCATCATTATTTATTTGACATAGTTTTTACCAATAAAGAGGGTGCAGTTATTCATCCTCACCTCACCTGCCCTCATTCTTGCTCTCAAGTGTGTTATCTCCTTGAAGTATTTCTTACCTTTCCTTTCCCAGATCCTGTTAAAGGTTTTGATTGACTAGATGTATCCTGGCATTCTACTGGATTAATAGATTTATTTTTTAATGCAATGAATTGCTGAACATCGTATTTCTGTTGGTCACTCATGGTGTCTCTGCAAGGAACAAAAATGATGTTGTAAAGTTTTCGAATTCGAGGAGGAATTCATTTGAAGAAGGGGTGTATGTTTTAAAGCAAATGACTTACACTTAAAATAAGTACAGATAACAATTAAAACAGAATCAAATGTGTAAAAGGATAGGAAGTTATTGAGTGCAAGTTGAATTTCTTTAAGTGTCAACAAATGGAACATTTCAAAGTCACATATAGTTTGATTTGATTGGTTAATTTTTTAATAGATTTGCACTTTTCTAACGTGTAAAACTCATGCAAACTCGAGATGGACAAGGTCAAGCTTGAGTAATTCGAATAATATTTTTAATATTTAAATTAAAAACGAGTACTTCTCACTGCAATTACCTAATAAGGAAATATTGAATAGCATTTTGTAACATGAGAATGGAAAATTCTTTGGAAAATAGAGTATAAATACTTGTGAAATTTTTTTAAAAAATGATTCGGTGAATAAACGTTTGAAAGCTCCAGACCATTGTCGTCTTTCCTCACTATAACAATGACAATACATTTTTTGTGTTGCAAAATGGCAACAAATATCTGCAGTATGGCTGCAAATTAGCAGGAATAAATTTTTTCTTTCAAACTCCTGCAAAATATTGCTGCAATTTTGCTGCAAACTTTTCATTTTGCTAATTAAGAGCTGTTATTTAGGAACATTTTTCTTACGATCAAATTCAGATTGCAGTGCCTTCAGTTTACAAATGGCCGCGCGGTGTGCTTGAAGGGGTTGAAAGATACAGTGGTAGCGATAAGCTGATATTTTCAGACATTTACTTATGTCTTCAGTATATCAATACTTGTAAGTGGTCTGACAGAGGTTTATACCCCATGCCATAACAGTGAGTGTTGAATAATGTTAACAACACTCAGAATTTTTTTGTGCTTTTGTTGATCGAGGTTATTTTATGAGTCTGTGAAAGGCCAGGTTTGCATTTTTTATTGGTGAGCAAACATGGTGTAAATAAAAAGCCTGTAGGTATGTATTAAGTCAATAAAAATGCAGTAAGAGCAATTTATCGAAATATTTACAAGGTGTATATATATATATTACTAAATAATGGACTACCCATTTTCAGTGACGTCATATTTGCTCCGTAACAATAGTCTCGTGACCATGTTGGAGGAAAAAAACAACAGGGAATAGTAGTGTAAATATATATGAACCAAATAAATAAAGTAAGCTACATATTGTGATTGACTACACCAAAGGGAAAAGGATATACAAGTGGAAGCTTTAAACCACCAAATAATTTCCCATTAACAGCCATACTAAGAAATGCCTGCAAAACTCCGTGAACAAAATAAATGGGTGAAACATTTCCCATCCCCATGGACAGCAGACACACTGTCATAACTCGCAATGGCACAAAAATATACTGTCATCAAGTAAACATTCTTTCCAGCATTACTTGAACATGTGCACCCCTCTGTTTGTAAGCAAACCACTGCACTGCTCACAGTCAGTACCCAGCGGGCAAAATGACTTTGTTTCAACGTTGAAACAATGTTGAATTCAACGTTGACAAGACGTTGGATAAACATTGGATTTGAAAGTAGGATCAACGTCAAATAACAACATTGTATCAACTCAGTTGTTAGACAACATTCTTGCATGAAAAGGCATTAAAATGACCTGAAATGGTTTTATTTTTATACAAATACACAGGTACACAATTATAACGTACACTGTAAAAACATCATTTAGCTCCTAAACACAATTCTTAGTGCCTGCTTTGTCTCATTTTTTCAATGCATTTAGCTCCTAAGCACGTTTTGCTCCCAAGCATGTTACATGCTTTTACCCTGGATGTGTTTAATGGTATGACGCGTTTGATGGCTAAATATATGTTGGGTGTATATGTATGACCTTTAAGTTAAGGTTTCCTTGATTTAGCTTTAAATATGTATATATATCGATCTAAAAGCTCTGGGAATACAGCCTAAGAAACTTAATTGTAAATTTATTTAGGAGAAGTCAACAACTGGTGGTCATAATTTAAAGAAAGCACAACCTACAAGAGCTTTCTTGTTGATAAAGGACAGCCATCTATTTCTGCATATCAGACTATCTGTGGGAAGTGCACCATACAAAATTTTATATTTCTTGCAAACTTCTCCATTTATCCTTTAAAATTATGAGAAAGAAAAAGTGAGTTCCTGCTCACAATTCTGAATAAGTAGAATACCTATCCTAGTTGTGTGCAAGATATCAGGATAACAACTTCAAAACAACCAATGAACACTGCACATTTGACTTTGGGCATACATTTTCTTTAACTATCCCAGTCAGGCCACGTGACGAAAGGTTTGGAGTGTACATACAGGACATTGTTACCTGTGGCCAAAATTTTGAAAGAGATGAGAAGGACACTTTAAAGTCGAGTGCAATTAACTGGCATCGCAGAATTATTTTGGGCTTCTACAGAGTTGTGATAAACATTTGGAATTGAGAACTAATAACAATACTTGGCAGATTCTCTTCAAAAACAATCATTTAAAGAGCAAAGTTAGGAAAACCAGTGAAATTCAGAACTTATTAATCATTTTCTCAAAATTCCTCTGACAAAGGAGAGGAACTGGGCCCCGTATCTCGAAAGCATCGCGTATTGCGAATCGCTATATCAATAAGAGGCTACAGTGTATTATATGAGAAGAGTATGGGCGAGTAATGGAATCGAGACGCTTGCGCACGTGCGCAACATAGCAAAGCTTTCGAGATACGGGGCCCTGATCTCTTCTTTCAGTGTTATATTTTCAGTTCTGAATGCTGCTTCATACTGTCATACAAACAAACTGGCAGCTCACCTGTAAATTACTTGGCCAATTAACATGCTCATTAAGCTGTTAACAATGCAAAGACCCAATTATGGTATGGGCCACGTCCTAATTGGGATGTGGTCTGGGCCATTTAAGAAGTAGACTAGATTGGGACCTGACCTGTGACACATGCGTCGTGTATATTGGGCTAGGTGTGGTAGCATTGCATTATTTGTTATACGTACAATAGAAATCTTAAATGTTTCAACAAACCCCTATTTTGAGTAGAACACACTGATATCACTGCCAGTGATATAAGCCCCATGGTATGTATTACATTAATTTAAAAGACCATTTTATGTGTGCTTGAATTGAGAGGAATCTCTGAGGCTAGTTTGCTGTCAAAAATTTTGTTTTTACAATACAACAGAATCATATAGCTGTTAGTTGAAAATGTCATTTTATTGACATTTGCGCTTTGATTAATGTTGCGCTATATATACTTGGATGGGAAGTCCTATGTTCACAGTCTTACTGCAACCCTGGATTTTACTTTTTCCCTATGACTTTGTTATAAATTATAATTTTCAGTAAAATAATTGGGAACTCTTGTTTACTGCATTTTGTAGAGCTTGTCAAGCACAACAAAGGAGGTGGTTTCCTTTTTTTTTTTTTTTTTTGTTTTAGATACAAATATGCTTACTCCAGCTGGTGGTACAATACCCGGAGGTGGTATTGCCTCTCTGATATTCTAGTTATTTAATTATTTCACCTGTATTACTTCACAATTTTAAAGACTGACTTAACAGAAATAACAGATGTGATAGTGTATGGTCGTAATATCTATCTGACAGTGATTGCTAGGAGATCTACCAGAATGGCAGGGACCAGGTTCTTGAAAAGAGGAGTTAATTGTATGGTAAGAATATTTCTACAGTTGTAAGTTTGTTCCACACATAACTCATTGCATCATTGAATTTATATGTATTTTAAATCATTTCCAAATTTTCCATTATATGTGAATGTTCACCGAGCGGCACTGAATGGCACCAATAAGAAAATCTTTTCAATGTGTTTGCTACTTATAAAGACAATGCTCTGTAGAAATGAAGAATGTACACATTTTCTTTATATTCAGGGTGAAGTTGCCAATGAGGTAGAGACCGAGCAAATTGTGCATGATTCCACAATTTTAGACCTAAGAAGAGCCAGGATATCTTCCTTTGTGCAATTGCGAGGTTCCATTCCACTTTTCTGGTCACATGATCTATCCAAGGTCATGCCAAAGCCCCCTATTCAGAGTAAGACAAGATTTATTTTGTAATTTTATAAAGGGCAGGAAAAATGCATTATGATATATCTTTTATTATTGCCTAGTTTTTCTCATATTTAAGAGAAATAGTTTGATTGGGATGGAGATTGTCATTGAGAATATCATTTTAAGATACATTTTGCTACATCTTTTTTCCATTATGTTTCAAAGTGAAACATGATTAATTCATTTTAAAAACAAGGATACATCTGTTTTTTTAAGAATTATTATGATTAGAATGATGACTGTCAGTTGTTTGAATATTGTTGCATCTGTTTCAATAATTTCATTGCTTCTTTGGTATTTCAGTTGACCACACTGACCCCTATGGCACAGCACCAGGTCAACACTTTAATAAGTTACTGAGGCGATATGGGGCCCCAATTATTATCCTTAACCTTGTCAAGGTAAGTTTGAATACCTTAAGGCGATACATAATTTAATAGGTCTGTAGTTTTCAGTTACCATTAAAACTGTTGTTCTGCCACAAGGTGTTCAGACGTTTTAATGGCATCTTCTCTCTAAAAAGTGTCTAATACATGAAATCTAGGATCCAAAATAATTAATTATTATTTATTTTGGATCCTAGATGAAATAAAACAATTTGATATGACAAATATAAACCAAAATACTAATAATTGACAGGTAATTTTACATTATCTATAACACAAATTTTCATTGCAGACTAGAGAAAACAAAAAACGAGAAAGTTTGATAAGTGAAGAGTTTATCAGGGTTATCAAATACCTGAATCAGTTCCTGCCACCTGAGCATGCAATAGAACACATAGGATTTGACATGGCTAGAGCAAACAAAAAGTATGTGACACACACACACACACACACACACACACATGCTCACATGTGCACACACACAGATGCCTTTATTTGCATGAGTTTTTTATGAAATGGTGTAAAATAATATATAATATGAAATTTAAATTTATAAAGAGATATTTGTCTATCATTGAAAAGTTATTCTGAATAGATAAATATGAGTAAATGTAACTGTTTCTATACATACAGTCTTCAATCGTAGTAGTATGTGAAATTGAGGGTTAAAATGTTATCAAAAATATTTTCAGGAAAAATGCCAATGTGATGCATGATCTTGGTAAGATAGCCCAGTGGTGTGTGCGGAAGAATGGGATATTTTCTAGTAAACCAGACTTCCACTGTCACCAGTGGAGCCAGGATTTCAGGTAGGCAGCAACATGGACCAGAGTAAATGACCTGAAACTAATTCTTCAATATTAACTAACTAAATAAATAAATAAATACAGCAGAAAGCTGTGTTAGCATCAAAGTTTGCTAATGCCTCACAAAAAACATACCACACATAATCTTGCCTTGGGTCGAAGGATTTATTCATTTATGTATTTGTATATCTATTTAAGACTTTATTTGTCTACAGGTGGAAGAGTCTCCAGGGATATAGAGATGAACAGGGGATGCGGCAGACAGGGGTGGTTAGGACCAACTGTGTGGACTGTCTGGACAGAACCAACACAGCACAGTTTGCAATTGGGAAATGTGCACTAGCATATCAGGTAGGCTGTAATTATTTTTACACCAAATGCCTGTAATTTGTAAAAATTGTGATTGTTGTTCAGTTTAATTAACTTTTAGCTTTGATAGCATTGATACTTTTTGAACACCATAGATATGTGGAAGTTTTTAGTTTTCCCTGGCTGCTAGACAGCACTGAAGACTGATGACTAACTGCTGAAAGCAGCAACTACGTATGCACCCTAAAGGCAAGGGCACCTGACCAGCTGGGCTAGCTCACTTGTATGACTACTGCTCAGACACTAACAGTAACTGATGAATAACATGTACTTATGTCTTATTTATGGATAATTTTTGCTGGAAATATCACAAAACATTGTATATTAATTAATTTAATTAACTCTTCAATCCTTATTTATCAAAACTGTTAACATCATATTTACAAAGGATCTCAATTTACTTTTGATATTTTGTTTCAGTTGTACGCATTGGGAGTGATACACAAACCTGAGCTGGAATTTGACACTGACTGCACCAGGTGAGAAATTGAAATCAAAAGAATATTTTATAGATAACATAGAATTCTAAAAGCGATATTTTGCTATAAGAAATATTACACACATGAGAAATTGAAATCAAAAGAGTATTTTATAGATAACATAGAATTCTAAAAGCAATATTTTGCTATAAGAATTATTACACACATGAGAAATTGAAATCAAAAGAGTATTTTATAGATAACATAGAATTCTAAAAGCAATATTTTGCTATAAGAATTATCACGCACATTTGCAGAGAAGGAAAAACACACAGTAAAATCTAATTCTCTCTGGTCTAGAATGCTTGAGGAGCTTTATGAAGACCACGGTGATGTGTTGGCTCTACAGTATGGTGGTTCCCAGCTCGTCCACAGGATAGAGACGTACAGGAAGACTGCCCCATGGACCTCTCACTCCAGGGACATCATGCACACACTCTCCAGATACTACAGCAACACATTCTCAGGTAGGAGAAACACATTGAAAGGGTGGGGGATCGAAACTCCAACAATATTCAGCTTATGTATGGAAATATTTGATGCATATTGCTAAGTAAATATAAGAACACCCATGCATACTGAAATAGAAAAAGAGGAGAGGGGTTTTGAAGTGTTTTATTTTACATATAGCTATACTATCACTTGAACTTGACTTTGATCAAAATGTTTATATAATTGTACCACCAGCGTAGGCGCTGGCGGTACACATGGTTTTAGTCCCGACCCGTATGTTCCGCCGGCTCCTGCGGCTCCGCCGGCTCCTGCGGCTCCGCCGCCAAGTCACCGTTACCGCTTCTCCTCCTAGACGGTAATGGCCTCCATACCCATCTCTTGGATTTAGGTCACCTATAATCTCAACTCGTTCCACGTAAAATTTGGGCTTTGTCGGTATTGGGGTCTAGGTGTGGCACTCATTGCAATGCACCCTTGTCCAAAAATGGCAAAATTAAATGCTAATTATCTCCCCTACGGAAGGAATTATGGGAAAAATTTCTACAGACAGCTTTCCAAAAGTCATATGTGTAGATTTCAAATATGCCCTTGGATTTGACCTTTGACCTTTATTTCAAGGTCAAATGGGCCAAAATTTTCAAAAAAACAAAATTCTTGCTGAAAAAAAAATTATTTGCGGTCTTATTCAGACACCACACAGACTTAACTAATAATATTAATGGAAAGTGTTACCCTTCAGGTCATCTTTCATCTCCGTGAATTTGGGGTCAATCGGTGCATTTTCACAGAATTAGCGGCCATAAGATATCGAAACTGAAAACTGTCTCTAAATCGGGAACCGTTAATGCCAGACACCCATTCTTTTTTGCATTTTGTAGAGCATGTAAAGCCCAACACTGGAGGTGGTCTCCGTTTTTTTGTATTCCATACGGTTTTCGAGTTACGCTGTATTAAAAAGTACATATTGGTGGTGAAAGCAAAATGTGCAGTACGGTAATGGATAATAAATTTTGAACTCCGGAAAAATAAAACATAAGGCTTGGCAAAGCAGACAACTTGTGGTCAAAAATGACATTATTTCATCAAATTTGAACATCTGGAACTTCAGAGCACCTCCCATTTCAAGAATTTTGACCAAAATGACCTTTTCTTTATTTTAATTAATTTTTTCTGTAGGAAATTTATGGCACATTATGGTAACTCCAAAATTATAACATTTAGTCCCTTATATCTCCAAAACTGGCAGAGATAGGTCCATAGTTACTATTGAAGTTGAATAGGAAGACATATACTGGCAATCTAAATGTGACCTTAAAATTGACCTTTGACCTACTTTTCACCATGAACTGAACTTTGCAAATTTTGCTTCCCTTTTATCTCCAAAACTGGCAGAGATAGGTCCATAGTCTCTATTGAAGTTGAATAGGAAGTCATATACTGGCAATCTACATGTGACCTTAAAATTGACCTTTGACCTACTTTTCACCATGAACTGAACTTTGCAAAATTTGATTCCCTTTTATCTCCAAAACTGGCAGAGATAGGTCCATAGTCTCTATTGAAGTTGAATAGGAAGACATATACTGGCAATCTAAAAGTGACCTTAAAATTGACCTTTGACCTACTTTTCACCATGAACTGAACTTTGCATATTTTGCTTCCCCTTTATCTCCAAAACTGGCAGAGATAGGTCCATAGTTACTATTGAACGTGAATAGGAAGTCATATACTGGCAATCTAAGTGTGACCTTGAAATTGACCTTTGACCTACTTATTATCATGAACTGAACTCTGCTAATTTCTTTCTCTTTTAACTCCAAACCTGGCAGAGATAGGCCCATAGTTACTATTGAAGTTGAATAGGAAGTCATATACTGGCAATTTACTGTGACCTTGGAATTGACCTTTGACCTACCTTACGATGAACTTAACTTTGATTGTACCATTTTTAGTAATATATATATTTTTTGCATATTTTGAAAATTCTTGTTGATTGCATTTTTACAGCTTGTCAAGCACAAGACTGGTGGCTGTGTTCCTTATTTTGTATATGTGGGGGTCTATACGAATGCTCTTGCTCCAGCTGGTGGTACAATATTCGGAGGCGGTATCGCCTCTCTGATCCTCTAGTTATAAATATTTTTCTATTTGTAACAGACAATGAAAAACAGAATGCTATCAATGTATTTCTGGGGGTTTTTCAACCACAGAAAGGACATGCAGCAATTTGGGACCTGTCCACTGACTATTACCTTCACAACTGTCTGGCCATGGGGAGATTTCCTAAAAATCAACGCAGGTACAGCAGATTAAAAATTTAAAAAAACTATTATTTTTTATTTTTTATACACTCCAATTATGGTTTTGAGCTTGGGTGTATGTGTGTCCTGAAACATCTTGTGGGAAGTAATCTCGGCTGAGGGGCTATTCATTTATTTAAATTCATATGTCTGCATTAATGCATTTGATTTTACACTGTCGCTTTGCATAATTGCTGTGTTTTGAGATGATATTATTATTATTAATGCATCACAGGTGCTTTATTTTGATGTATTTCACTAAGCTTTCACTTGCACGGGCTATTTCTAATGTAGCGCAGTGTGGAGTATATTGCTGGCTTGAAACATAACAAGTGAGGGTTATTATCTCAATAGCTATGAACTTTTTTTAATGTGGACTTTCACAGTCTTAAATATGGCAAAATAATTTTAAGATCTTGACATTTTACTACCAGATAGAATAATTACCACTAGTATGGATAGAGGTAGCAGCTCTTTGGCCACTGGCACATATTGAGAAATAACCCTTGACTTGATGGTTCAGCTTGTTTTGTATTGTCATGTATCTTTGTAGCCTAGATGTTTTAGATCAGGAGGGCTCTGGGTCCATTTTGATGATGAATTCAAAATTGAACAAAAGGTTTGTTGTTTGTTTGCTGCGATTAAGTGATTGATGCACATACTGTTGTAATGATGAAGGTACATGTAATACCTAAAGAATAATTATATTAAGAACATGTAGACCCATGATTTAGTTTTTCAAAATATCATTGCTTCTTGGTAAAGGGTATGTAATTTATAAACAGGTTTCAGTTGATCTGTTTGATATGTCTAAAGAACAATTCATAAAATGATAAATTGAATATTTGTTCTGCACTCTGATAAAAGGTGTTACTTTGACAAAATGCTATCTTGTTAAAAAAAAGTCATAATATTTTCTCAAATAGATTGTTATTTTTTATTAACATTAATTTACAATTGCCATCCCCAGTTATTCTCAGTGGTGGGAGAAACCAGTCAGAGATTGCCTTCCCTTGCCTTATGATGAAGGTATGATTAAAGCATTATATTTTGAAATCCTCTACTTTTTCTTGGGCTTTTCTCAAATCATTGTTTCCAGTGCTGCAGTGCTACTAATATTGTGTATAGTATTATTTCCAATACAACCTGTAAAATAACAATATTGGTGTTAAAATATGTAGAATAAACAGGAATGACTAACAACCCTGATTTTCTAGAAATTTCGACACATATGGTTTGTGTTGTCATTAAGTATGGTGACATTTTGAGATATATGTAATAATGTGTTTCAGAATCCAAAGGCATAGAAGGAAAACAAATTGTCATCAGGAGCCACAAGAGTGATGAAAGAATTAACTCCTATTTTGAGTACTACAGGCCATTTGAATTGACTAGACTGGATGACTTATTTGCTTTTCATATGCCTGACTCCATAAGGTAATACTTAAGATATAAAGAATGGTATATCTTTACATTGATCAGAATTGGTCACATTGTATCTGAATAAGCATAGACAACGTTCTGAAAGATTTCTTTAACAGTTCACATATTATACAGTTTTGTACCAGCTTGTATAAGGAAAGTGTTATGTAGACAATATTTAGCATACTGTACGCACTAAATTTAATTTAGTTTTACTGTACCAGCTTTGCTATTTTGTAAGTATGATGCATGTACAGTTAAAACAGTAATATGAACTTGAAAACAATGATTTTTTAAAGAAATTTCATGCCAAAGACCAACCAGAACTTCAGTCCCTTTGCTGTCAGAGTTGCCCCTTCCAGGAGGTATGTTTATAAAAAGAATTTGGAATTAGTATATTGTTCTTTTTTGCTATCTTGTGGACAGAATTTATGAACCTTACACACAATTAAGATCCCAAAATCAATTGTATTTTCAATTTATTTTGGAATATATTTTAAATGTCTTACCGTAAAGAGGCTGAAATGAAAAGCAATCATTAATTGTGGGACGTAACAAGGTTTCAAATTCTGAGCATAAGTGGAATATCTTAATTCATATTTTTATTTTTATGTTTGGTATTTATGTTTAATAGTGGTGTTTGTTTAACTAAAATGAAGGTTGATTTGTTGTGTTATACATTTTTGTGTGGTTATTTTTTTATTTTGCTATTTCACCTTGTCAGTCTGTTATTGAATAAGTAGATTAGTTGGTCTTAGAAGTACACACAATAACTGTAGATATATTTTCCTTTTCTTCTCTTTAAGTTATATAAACTTACGAATCAGTGGTTTCAGGGATTTATCTTTAACTTTGGCAGAAAAGATTAGGTGAATTGGGTTGTGTTATTTATTGTCTTGCTTTTTATAAAAACATTTTCACTTCAAACCCCTTTCCCTTTTGACACCTGCACTGACAGTCCAAAATTTGATAACAATTAGTGAGGGTAGGGGCCTTGTTTGTCTGTATATTCCAGAAAGATAGCAGGCCCTGTTCAAACCAGTTCCTTACTACTCAAGTTTATATACTTTTTCTTGGGCTCTAAACAATTGGAGTGGTAAGACAAACATGGCTGAACTTTTCGAATAGGGCTTTTCCTTTGTGATGAAAAAGATGATGATTTTCCCACAATATGCTTTTATCCTGAAAAAATTACCTTTCCTGAAACTTCTGGTGGTAAGTGCTTGGTGAAGATGTGGATGAGAGTCACAAAAGGACTTGGCCTGATAATTAGGTCTGAAAGTTGGGATCAATTTTTGGGCTTAATTTAAGTTCTCTTGTGACAGAAATTCCTAGCGGAGTTGGCATGGACTGTGTAATTGGAAATGGTTAATTTTACGGCAAAAACAAACTTTCTGATCACACCTCAAAAATATAAGCATATAATGTTAATATTTACAGTTTTGGCAAGATAAAGTTTAAAAGTTGTGAAAGTTTGATCTGTGCTACAGCATCCACATCTACTACATTTTTAAGTTTGCACGCTGTGTTTGCTTGGTATTTGTGTTGTAGGCTTGCTCTGTCTTACCAAAACCGTCATTCTTCAAAAAACTCATCCTTGACCAGGCAAGAGTCATCAGTATTAATTCAAAGGTTGGTGTGTTGGTTATTTAATGTACTAACAGACAAGCTTGCTTTATTTCCCCTACAAAGCTTCCTTGGTTTATACTTTTTTCATGACAGTATAGTCTCTTGTATTATGTAGTTTTATATTTAAGACTTTTTCACCTGTACCTTTATTTCTATGTCAAAATATTGCATTATTTACAGGGTTTTGGTATTATTATGTATAGACAGTGGATTAATAAAGAAAAATAATGCCAAATCTTTAAATTTCTATTTTAAATTAATGATTTTACAACGGAGCACTTAATACTACAGTTGGAATGCAGTAATTTGGTTTATTTCACTCCTAACAATAATATAATAAATAACAATATAGATTTACACTGTATCACTATGCTTGAACACGATAAGTATTGATAAAACCTGCAGCTTGTACACTCTATACCCTGCAGTTATATGAAGTCCATTTTTTAACTGGAAAAGCACTCCAAGAGCGCAGACCTCCACCAAGGCAACAATTTTTTATTATTATTGATTATTGATTGATTATTGATTCGGATCACCACCAAAAACTAATCATCTCTTCCTTGGCCCACTTCTGACAGTTCCTGAAAATTTCATCCAAATCGATCCATAACTTTTTGAGTTATGTTGATGACAAACAAACAGGGGTGAAAACATAACCTCCTTGGCGGAGGTAATAAACTAATCTGATGAACTTGGATATATATAGTAAGAGTGTTGAATTAACACCATCATAAAGCTGCATGTCATCCATTTTAAGAAGTCATTGACTTTACTAAGTTTTGTTCTTTAGTTGAAAAATACCCAGAAAAGATTATCAGGGACTTAGAAATTCATTTAATCTTTAATCTTTTCTTTGTTTATATTTTTGTAATCATATGAAATATGAAGACCTAAATGTATGCTTTTTAAAAGTCTTTATATATATATATATATATATATATATATATATATATATATATATATATATTGTGCATAATTATCTTTTGCACTGCATTGCTTTTTTCTCTTAAAAGCACTGCCATAGATCCAAACCCAAACATATCTGGCAAGGATTCCACAATGTCCACACAGTCCTCAGACAGCGAAGAAGACGGTGAAGAAGCCAGTATAGAGGGAGATGTAGAGAGCTCAGACTCTGATGAAAGCATCGGTATGGCCAGCAAGTCAAAATACATCTCTTTTCAGGTAAATGTCGGATAGAAAGGGCAAGAATTAGTGTGATGAATATAATGATAATAATCTGATTATTTATTATTATATACAAGTTTTGTTTCATTTGAAGGTAATCTTATTTTCTAGATACCCTGTAACTTTCATAAGCAGACAGTTTTGCCTTTTTGGATTTCAGGGAAGCAAGGTTACAATTTGATAGATATGAAAGGGTTATAAAAACTGGAACCAAATTAATACCAGATTCTGATGGCTTTCTATTGTTCTGATCACAGATATTTTTGTCATATTTTAGAGCATTTTCCCAACAATGGAAGAAACCTATGGAGTGGAGATTACAGACCTGACAAAAACAGACAAGAGCGTTTATAAAAGGCAAGTCTGCTATTTTTCTTCTTTTGTTTGTTATAATACAACTTCCTTTTAAAATGATAACTATAACTTTTATGCAATCGATTCACAGTTAAACAAGTTAAAATCATCTTTTAAAGTTTGTGAAAAAGTATTAAGTTTTCTTTTTAATCTCCAGGTACGTTCAGATTGGCGAGAATGCATCCAACAATTTGGATTACGAGGACGGTGCACGTGCAAGTACAACACTGTAAGTTTTAGATACTAAATGTAACTGTTTATTTGTTTATTTGAAGATATGTAATATCCATATCTGAACATATTTCCATATATCCATATCGTACCAGTGTAGCGTGAACCTCGAGATATGGGTCCCAGTACCATATCAGAAGTATTACATACCAAAAAGGGTTTTTAATGTTGTAACTTCAGCTTTAAGCTTAGTGTCATTTTAACTGTCTATAGCACCATTTCTAGCAACTCAACTTGTTACTACTTGCTATTGATTTCCTTTTACTCCTTCATCAGAATCAGAAGAAGCATCTTCACATTGGACAGTTCCAAGGAAGTGACACCACCTTGCATCAGCAGGTACTCCAGGGAGGTTTACACCAACTGTGTCAGGGTGGGGAAGGAAGGGGCTCAGACCCCTAGTATAGCAAGCTTGAAGAAGTACCAGGAATATGTCAGCTTTCTCTATCGATGATAAAACAAAGAATTTGTTAGGAACAGTTGTCACTTTCATGTGTTTGTGGATGAGGATGCTAAGGGAGGGCACCTATTACTAACTAACTATATCAGTATTGGATTTGAACTGTGATAGAAATGCTGCAGTTTACAGGAATTGCTGCTTATGGATCTTATCAATCTAAACAGTCTAAGTGCTGCTCGTACAAACAGAGGGGTTCTAACTTTTATTAATTTATAAAGAAACATTTGATTAATTTATGGTGCTTGTATTAAATGTGAATTTAATGTGATAATGTTGTTTACTTAGATATAAACAACATAAATGTTAAATGGAAGTATTGTAGTTTAAACTGTAAAATCTAAACAGAAATAATAAAAAAAACATTTCCAATTAACTTCCTTATTGCAGTGTTGGCGTCTTCAATTGCTCAGCAGTTTGGGTGCCCAAATGCCTTTCGCTGTGAGATTGTTCATTACAGACAAGAAATTGAAGTAATTAATTCTCGCATTTATAAAATACAATCTATCCCAGAAATTCTGCTAAAGGTATCCTTCATATGCTAAAAATTCCCTAATCATATTTCTATTCTGCAAAACTTATATTTTCCAGTTCAGATCTAAAGACAATAAAACTGCATAAATAAGTTTATATGAAGCCTACATAATGTCAGTACTACCTTCTCAGCCAAGGTAATGCCCACGACATCTTGCAGCTTTAAAATATGAAATAAATTAGAAAAGAAACAATTCACCATTTCAAGGAGGCTTACATATCAAAATAAATTAACAAACCTGCTAAATGCATTTTCAAATTCTATTTATTTTTCATACATTCATGTTTCATTTTATGATTATGTAAATGTAATGCAAAATGTCTTCAAATATGATACATGATAAAATAGAACATGCTGAACTACTACAGTTATTTTATTTTTTACAATATGCATTTGTGGTCCACCCAATGTATTTGAACTTGGCACATTTTAATGAATGTGCAAAAACTAAAAAAATATTTTAATCATTAAAATGAAGATAATTAAGTCCTGCAAGTCACACTTCTATACAAAGGTTAATCTCTTCAACTATACAGCTGTTCCTCTCTCCAAGTTTTGCTTAATTTCCGTGGTATATTGTCCATAAAATCTCTCCAGTTTCTTGTTGAATTTTGCATTACGGTCGTTAATGTAGTCAATATCTGCATCTTCATCATGTGCTCTCCTTCTGCTATATTTAGACCTCTCTTCAATTCTGGAATAAAGATGATTTTATACAAAATTAAGCATGAAAAATATGAAAAGACCTTTGTCTTCATTGTATTAACACCCTAGATTTCCTTAAACAGACAATAAAAGTTGCAGATATAAAACGGAATAAGAGTAACCAATTTTAAACCAACCGTAAAAAAAGGTCACCATTACCGTGACCAACATAAACTGATGTCAAAGTCTAACTTACTGTTTCTCCACATCTTCCACCATCCTGTCAATGGCTTCCTTGCTGTCAGTTGGTTGTGATGTGATCAGAGTACTGGTGTCAGCATAGAATTCCTCACCCCTATGGGAACAATACATTCATATTACAGTCTTCCACTTTCAAAAATAGAGAACAAGCAAATGTTTATAATTATCATCTTATAGTTTGTTTATCAGTATTAGATGAAATCATACTGTGAAATACTTCGATCATTCTCACACATGCACACACAAACACACCTCTTTTGCTTATGTTTAAAAAGTTTTGAAAATGTCACCTTTACCAGGCAACTTTCACTCTAATTACTCCAATTCAAAATCATTTTATATCTTACATTTTTTCCTTCTTCCTCTCATAATCATTCATATCTGGCTTCAACTGTTTTGTCAGCCTCTGATACTGTCTGTGTGTGGCAGCTTCATAATCTGAGGAAAACAAAAGTTCAAAGTTCAATAAACAAGTCAATTAAACTCAACCAATTAAAAATATTCTACATTTTACATTAAAGAAACTAAATTCCTTCTGCAAAATGTCTGTTAATCATTTCATTCAAAACTTACCTGAAAAACCAGGATCAGGGTTTTTCTTCTTCTTTTTCCTCTCCCACCTCTCAGCTTCATCCGCCCCCACATCCAGTAACTTCACCCTGTCATAGTCCTCTCCTTTTGCCTCACATTCCTGGAATAAGGACAGCAATTTATAACAGTACTAGAAACAGTTGTCCCAGCCTCTCCCAGGGCAAGTGCTTAACTTCAATACATGGTCACCCTAATTTATCCCACAAGTTGTGCTTTGATAAAAAGGAAAATCACACTCGTACATCATTCACAAGGGGTGTGCACTTGCTTGTATTTAAATATACTTCAGTGCGCACCATGCTTCACCTGATGCTTCCATATACATAAGCTAGTTCAAATAGAGGAAAGTATATACCTCAATAATCATACTCGTATAAAGCATACAGTGGGTGACGCATCTTGTTACACAAATGCATACATGTCATACCGTAAATATTTAAGCTCAATAATGTAGAGTAGTAAAATGTAAATTTTTATTTTATATTTAATTACTTTATTGATTTATGAAAAATGTATTGTTTAAACCTTATGTGTAAAAATTTAATAATTAATAAAATTATCTTTGTATGTATTGTCACATGTTTCAGATTTTTGCCTTAGATTGTATTAAAGAGCATGGTACATTTAAGTACATTATGAATTTGTGACTGATGTTAACCCTAATGGCAGGTAAGGTAGAGGGTTGACGTATGATTAGGGAAATATTATATCCTACTTGTCTTTTCTTTTCCTCTTCCTCCTCCCATTCCACCCTCTTTCTCTTAGCTTCCCAATTTGTGGGAAGTTTCTTTCTCCTGTCCTCTTCTACTACTTCTTGGTGGTTAAGTTTTCTTGCTTCATTCTAAAAAATATTGATTTCTAAAGCTATGAATAAACTAATAAAATACATCGATTGACAGCTGTTTGAAAATGAAGTGTTCACCAGAAAGTCTGTATTAAAACTGTTGACGTCACTAGCATTTCTCTCCTTTTCACAAACTGCATGTACATGGTTAAGTTCCAAGGCTTGTTACGACTACATCTGTTACGAGATTTTATATTCACATGTACGCTAATTATTATTAATTTACAAGACTTAGAATTGCTTACTTACCCTTCTCAAATGCAGTTCTTTAAGTCTTTTGAGTCTGTCTTCTCTGCTAGATGCTCCACTTGTTGATGAAGTGCCTGCTTCTGGATCCTTAAAAAAAGATAAACAGCACAAACAACTGTTAATTATTATTTTTGACATGACCCCATTACGTTTCAACTAGAGTTAACACAAAACAGCCAGTTTCAAGAACTTCCAAAGCCTACTCTTGTTTCACTATAAATAAGGTAAACATACCACATCTATTTCTCATTTCCCATAGATATAATATTCATTTAACTTTATACAGCACATTCTTACATAAAATATTTTGAAAATTGGTGAAATTTGTCATTTTATTTTAACAAAGTTTCTACAATACGTACCTGTGTAGACATTGTCTCGTTTTCAGATCTCTTTTTACAGAAGCTCGCCCTGCTGATTGTGCTAGCTGTACGCAAAGAACAAACGAAACTAGATTGCGTCGTCTCACGTTTATCGGAATAAATGTCTCTTCAAAAAATTGTTTTCCTTTTGTTGAAATCTGTTTAATTAATTGTTGTCACTTGAAAAACTTGGGGTTTATGAGAATAATGACTAAATGATAATCTTAACGGAGATAAACTCGATAAACGCCGCACGCCCGGCTCCATGCCGGAGAGGGGAGAGTATCTAGTAGGGCCTAGATTCAGCAGCCTTAAGAGCGGTGGGGGAAGGGTAGGGGTAGAGGCAGCCTGACAAATGTTAAATTGGTCGTCTGATAAACAAATTCAAAATGGTCTTATTATTTTTGGGTACAGTCGCCTCTCAGTCTAGTTCATTTTGATTTTATTTCTAACAATTTTACGTTCTGTTTGGACATTTTTCATTAGGATAATGAGGCCAAAAAACCGCTGTAGGCGGTGACAAACTGATTTTCACTTCGTCAGGAAATAAAAAAAATTTCGTTTGGTTGCTTTATAAAAATAAATAAAAGTCTTTTTTTTTTTCATTTTATGTCAAAATGCAAATAACTTTCCCCCTATTACACATCGCCCCCGCCCCCCCCCCCCCCCAAAAAAAAAAAAAAAAAAAAAAAAGAGCCCTGGGAACCGTACTGAGGGACCCTATGTACCAGGACGAACCCCCAGCGGTACTCTTTTTCTTAATTATTTTTAAAATGCATTTTAGCCTTTACCTTCTATTTCTCTTCGCCCTAGTCCCACACCTGGCCATTTAGACCTACTTTGCCACTATTTTAAAACTACTAATTGTGCCAACCGTGTTTTCCACTGTCAACTGCCCCATCGACGAGGATACATTGATTACATCCCTATACGTCCCCGCACCGATACTGCCCCGCACCGGTACATCCCCGCACCAATACTTCCCCTCACCGATGCTCCCCCGTACCAATACTTCCCCGCAGTATCGATGCGGGAAGTGGGGAAGTATCGGAGTGGGGGAGTAGCGGCAATTTTACATCGGCAATTTTACTGGGGATGTATCGATGCGGGGATCTATCGGTGTGGGGTCGTATCGATTTGCATAATACACAGAAATTTACTAAGGGGGATTATTGGTGCGGGGAAGTATCGGTGCGGGGGAGTATCGACATGACCCCCACTGATTACTGTACTTCAGCCGCCATGCATTGTTAAATTTACTTGTAGCATGATATTCAAAACTTCAACACACGTGAAAAAAAATAATAAATAACAATTAAATACCCTTGGTCTTTAAATTATGTGATTTGCTTTTAAATCGTTTGACTCGTAAAGCCTAATATTTAAGAAAAAGCGTTGGTTTATATATCTGTGTGTGATTTTGACGTGATTCTTGCTCATGCATGTCATTTTGGTGACGAACAATTTTTAGTATCTGAATTCTTGGGGTTTCGAATACTTAATTCATAAATGACAGGTCGGATATTTACTGTAAACACAAGTCGCCAAAGTGTGTGTTATCAGGGAATTCAGGTGTTTAAATAGTTACACATCCGACACATCAATTTCACATTCCCTATATACCCCGCTGCCGATCGGCAGATCGAGTGTTTTTCTGGTTTAACCACGGTTAATTTCATGTCATTAAAAAAGTGGCTTGTGTGTAAACCATATGTCTATCTTTTATTCTCGTCATTCTTGTCAATAACCACCCTGTATAATTCCCAAACAAAACTGATGTCTTATGATTCAATAATGTAAAAAAAAAAAAAAAAAAAAAAAAAAAAAAAAAAAAAAAAAAACGATACAAAAGATTTCTTAAATGGCATATACTGTAGGGCTACACAGCCCGTTAGACCTTAAGGCAGCAAAATAATTAATTAATCTTGCAAAATTAATTGAAAAACATAAAAATGAAAATATATAAAACGGGACATAGGCCTACACGGAGCACAAACTCATACTATCAGTTTCTTAACCTTGATAAAGAAACACTGACAGTTATCCATAATTGTCTTTACCTTTCTTTCTCCTTATTAAATTCTCATTTTCAAAATAGTTTTCAAAAATAACTTTATAGAATGTAGGAATAAAAAATCATCATGATGATATCAATATGTTATTACGGATATATTGCAATCCAAAGATCTTTAACGTGTGCACTTTAACCCTGCTCAGATAAGACGCCTTTTAACAGAAACACACTTTAAGTAGGACAAAGCGTCACAGCCAATCACACACCGATTTAAAGCGCAATCAACAACATGGCGCTAAGTTCGGAGCGGAGGTACGTTCTGGGTCTCGACTTAGGGACAACGACTGTCAAAGCGGCCATTGTTGACTGTGCCACTAACGAGGTAGTGGCGGCGTCTTCTGCGGACACCCAGGCGTCAGTTTCCAGTCGTGACAATGGTCCCCTTGCGAACGAGCAGGACCCGAAGAAGATCATCACGGCCTTACAGTACATGGTGTCACGTCTTCCACGAGATAAGCTGTCTCATGTCCTTAAAATTGGAATATCGGGACAGATGCACGGGGTGATGTTTTGGAAGCGGGGGAAGGCATGGAGCAAGAACCCGTTTGGGAGGTTTGAGGTGGAAAGCACCAGTAACCTTACCACTTGGCAGGACTGTCGATGTACCCCTGAATTCTTAGAGACCTTGCCACGGCATGATTCTCACTTAAGATTGTCCACTGGTTATGGGTGTGCTACTATATTCTGGTATAAAAAGAACCACCCTGAGCTTTTAGATAAATATGACTGTGCCGGTACAATCCAAGACTTTTTTGTGGCCACTCTATGTGAACTGTCAAAGCCTGTGATGTCAACACAAAATGCAGCCAGTTGGGGCTACTTCAGCACTATTGCAAATTCATGGAATACAGACATGTAAGTCTGGTATAAAATCTCAAAGTTAAATTTTTCATTTATTTTTATTTTATTTATTTATGTTTTGTTTTGACGGACCAATTGCTTATTATCCTTGCATAATTATTCAAAGAGCTAGGTACTTGGGGGGGGGGGGGATTATATTCCTCCTTGTTACGATCTGAGTTGTTTGGATTGGGGGTTAACCCAGCAGGTTGTAATGTAGTTCACTACCTCTAGGTAGGACAAGATTGGCCATTCACACACACAGTGGCGGATTTAGAGCGGTGGTCAGGGGGGAGGGTCCTGCCCACCCCCCCTTCAATTTCTGGAAAAAAATCACACCAATGGTCCCCTCTTGAAATTAGACTTTTGACTCGCTGAATCATACTTCTTAACAGTACCAAATGGCACTGTTCACCCTCTGAAATACCAAAATTTTTTGCGGCCCTTAAGCGGGTCCAGGGCCCCACACCAAGGAGTGGGAGGGTGGGCTTCACATCTGCAGACTCACCCCCCCCCCCCCCCCCCCCACCTTCAAATAATATTGGATCTACCCTTGCACACACACACTCTTTTAAGAAATTCAAAATAGACCCCACTGTGAACAACCAGAAGAATCATTCCCAAAGAAATGCAATATTGCATTATTACCACAGCCTGTGTAAGTTATCAAGGGTTATATCAGTTCTATATTTATATAACAAATTAGGTTGTTTATATCAGTTCTAAATATAACATCTAGAGTAATGTGAGTTGTGCCTTTTATATCATATAACAGCTGGATGCAATTATATTACTGCTGAGGTATGCACTAAATCATTAATCGTCTTTTTACCTGTAAGTACGTAAACGTCCAGCTGTATCCACTTGATATAAAAAATGCATTTCTATTTACTCAGAAATATTATTATATGTGGTAGTTTTCATATTTCCATTTTTTCTTTTGGTTGAGGGTTTTTCTTGTTAACAAAAGCACTGGACCCCTTTTCTCTTTTGGAATAATGTCAAACTTGGTCCATCCATACTCAGTATACTGACCTTATACCTTAATGAAGATTTCATTATTTAATGATGAACCTGTTGAGCTGTAATGACTGCAGTGTCAACTGACTTTCAGTGCCCACAAGCTATTTGACCCTTTTTTTTTGACAGGGCAAATTCTAGTATTCTTGATTTTATCCAAGCAGAATGAACAATTTTTTTTTATATTTTTGACATAAAGCACACATATGCTGATTAATTGTGGTATAAAAAAGAAACTCATCCACAGAGGTTGAGTTGAGTAGATTTTTAATTTTTCAGTTCCTACACAAACCTTTGCATTGAAAACTTTCACCATAGGTGTGCTTTAATTCAAAAGTTTGTGTAGGAATTGAAAAGTTCAAAATTTATTTTACTTGATTGACAATACTTCACAGACTAACTTACAGCAGAATCATGCATCCACAGAAGATAATATCAAATAAACTTGGCAATTACTTCTGTAAGTTCTTCAGATAATAATGTTCAAACATTAACATTGTTTCTTCTGTGGCTACCTTGTTTTCTGTATTTAAGTCTTACTGTCTTTTGAATGAACAAATCTGAGATAATATTGCATTATTCCAATTTTCACTTGAGGAAAATAAAAGGAATTTTATTTAAGTGTAAAGGAGGTAACAGAACTGTTTTGAGCAATTATCAGGGCAATTAACATGGATTGAAACCCTCCTTGCACAGCTCTTGTATGTGACACTCTGATATTTAAAGAAAGTTAAGAGTTCAGATCATATTTTATTAGAGCAGTCTAATAAGACTTGTTATCATATATATATATTTCTGATCAATTTGTAGGAATTAGAGATTGGAATAAATTTTTTAATAACTTTTGAATATTTTAGTAAAAATGCAGTTATTTAAGTTGCAAAGAAGAGGTGTCTTTGAGATATGGCTTAGACCCCATTTTCCACAGATTTTAGATGGATCTATCCCTGTAGGGGAGTCTCTCTAGATTACTGTCAGCTTAGCCGGCTTAAGCATCTGTCCCACCTACTAAAAGCTGTAAGGGGGTAATTAACTACCGTACGCGCTTGGCTGACATCAATATAGCGTGAACCCCCAGGGAGTTAGGTCAATCTAGATGGATCGATCTAAATCTATGGGAATGCAGTCTTAGAGAAGATAAGTTTTTATTATCGACTTGAACTTTTCATTCTTTGACCATTCTCTGAATAGACCATAAAACCCTTTGAAGATCCATTTCTCTTTCTTGATAAATGGATCAAAGTGTTTTCATTGAATGTTCTGTTTAGTGCAAAGGCTTTCCTCTGGTGACTCTATCGGACATTGACCATAGTTCTATATGTGACATTGGTGATTTCAGTCAGCTTGTTACCAGGGATAAAATAGTGCCCCACTTGTTGATTGAATTAGTAAAGAAAGTAGGCTGGATGAAAGATGCTTCAACTGAAAGAGAATTATTTCTAGAATCAATGAAAATTTTTGTGCAGTATATCAAAGAGTAATTTCCAAGAAAACGGAGCAATGAAAATGTCATTGATCTTTCTTAGATTGTTCTTGAAGTTATTATCTTAATTGACTGAATGCAATATCGTGTTGAACAGGTTTGTCAATATTTTGAAGGATGATGGGGGTGATTTCATAAATCTATTAAAGGTTTCTTGAGAGACAATGATTATTACATCTTGTGGAAAAAGAAAGATACTAGATTTCTTTAAATACAGTGCTCATATAGTTGAAACGAGAAGGTAAATTATGGTGATGTCAGGTAAGTTAAGGAGAGCAAAAAATAAATCAAAAATAATATGATGAAAGCATAAACAGGGGTGGATCCAGATATATTTTCTGACAGTCTTCCAAATGATCTTTGTTAATCCGTCCTCCAATTTTGACTTCTGACAGAGAAAATTAGATACCTGTCTTCCTGAAGATCCAGAAGATGGTCGCAATCCACCCCTGATAAAGATTTGACCTGTCATTTATCTCATCTTTATATGGAACTCCAAAACTTAAGATGCTAAGACTCCAGCTCTCTCTCATAAAATTCTAAATTTTCCAGACTTTCTAGGGCACAGTTTCCAGTTCACATTCTGCCTGAGGTGCGACCACCAGGTTCCATAGCTGGCCACCTATCTTCTGATTGGTATGGTTTGGCTAAGGGGACCCCAGTCAGTGTCGCAATGGGGGACCTACAGTGTTCAATCCTTTCTGGCATACAGCAAGAACATGATGCAGGTAATTTCCTTGTTTGATTTCTAATCCAGTCAGTTCTGAGTAAATATGTCTCATTTAGTGAGGAAAAAAAAGATATTTTTCCCACAGAATCACAAGTTTTCAACTCTGAAGATGCATTGTTATTTGAGTATATTAACAGATTTAAAGCTAAGCTCAACCTTTGAATATTGATTTCATACAATTACTACTCAGGAAAAGCACCTAAATCCTTACAAGAAAAATCAATGATTGTTCAAACTCAAGAGATTCATCCGGCCTTTTTTTTAGTTGTAAATGAAATGGACTTGGAGACCTTCACAAAGCTTTGTTTAAAGATGAAGGATCAGGCAGTTTCATTATAACAAAATACTAAGAATTACTTTCACAAATGAATACCCCAGGTGTACAAGTTTTCTTTTTTTATATACAGACACTGTTCTGCTATCTATCTTATTTAGGTGTTATTAAATCTGTGTCTTTTGATTTGTTACCTTCAACAGCAGAAGTGGTTATTTTTTTGTTACTGTTTGTCTGTCTGTGCACACCATTACACAAAAAGTAATGACAGATTTTGAAGAAATTTTGAGGATAGGTCCCAAATAGCCCATAGATGATATTATTAAATTTTGGTGATGATCCATCCATTTATTTATTTTAATTTTCAGGATAAGTCACAAATGGGCCAATTTCAAATATTTTCAGGATAGCTCAGAAATAGACAACGGAAGAAGTGATAAGATTTTGGAGATAATCCATTAATATATAGATAAAAAATTAGTTACTTATATGTAGATTTTGATGAAATTTTCTGGATAGGTCACAAATGAACCAAGGAAGAAATGATTATATATTGGTGATTATCCATTAATTTATTAATTGACTAATTGATTAATTAAATTTTCAGAATAGGTCACAAATGTGCTAAGGAAGAAATGATTAGATTTTGATGATGATTTTCAATTTATTAAATTAAGTAATAGTAAAATATTAGTTAATTATTTGCCTTGGTAAAAGTTGCGCTCTCTGAGTGCTTTTCTAGTTATTTTTTTCATAGGTGTTCTTTTTTACTTGTAAATGTCTGTATATTTACCAGATTAGCTGTGTAGTATTTTTATTGAAAAAAAAAACTGGCAAATTGTATAATTTCAATGGTGAAACATACTGGAAATCAATAAACACTGTAGTCTTTTAGTCTTAGTTTTTGGCTGATAAATTTTACAAGAAACACAAACAAACAAAAAATATGATGAAATTGACATAATTCATGTATTGCAGTAACATGCCATTTTGCTGCAGAAAGCATATCTTTATCCTCATATCACACTATATACCACTGAGGCTCAATTGACTTAGCATTATTGAGCCATCCTGTTGTCTGAGAGAAGTGAAGACATTTCAATGCATTGTTGCGGAGATGAAACAATTTAGGTAAATGATATTGAAGGCAATTTAGATGGATTAAGAGACGCTATTGATCAGCCTGTGGGGAAATTCCATTTTGTTTTGGCTCTGGGTCTTTTCAGAGAGTATCAAGATTCTTGTAGCAAAATTTGAGGAAATGTCATTACTTTGTAATTTATCTAGCAATTAATAGAAGATGTCTTGCAAAGTAATTGATGTTTAAGACAAAGAGGGATTCAAATTGGCTATTGAAATTATTTAAAAAACAACAACATTGTATGCTAGTTCTACCATTGTGCCAGTTTCTTGGAAATTGAATAGAAATTACTTTTGTTAATTAAAAAAATTAAAGGACTACTTGTTGGTATTGGAACAGATAAAAGGGTTTAACCATTATTCAACCTTGGCAGCCAACCTTTCCCTAACTTTTATTATCACCTTTGAATAAAATGCAGTTATTTATCCAGGTACATTCAACCACACTGATGCCATTGTTTGTGGTAGATGAATTTCATTGTGATTTTTCTAAAGCCAGTATTGTTGTAGGTTATGCAAGGTTATTCAATTCCTGAGAAAAGGATATGGCACCACCAGACACAATTTCCCTTGCTCTTTAGCACATCATAAAACGGAAGAATATTCGTAATGGCTTTGTACATGTTAAATCATTCTTAAAAAATTGAATAATTCAATCGGGCCTCAAGCACCCGTGCAGGCCCCGTAATTGATCATCCTGTGGAATTGCCCTGCACAATGCTGGTGCTTGACATTCATGCTTTTTGTCATATGTATTTTATCAAATTATTTTAATGTGCTTTTTACTGGATACAAGTATCTTGTATGAAGGGATAAGGGAATCCATCATGCTTTTCCAAACACAATTCTAATTTTTCTGTGAGCTTTACATGCATATTTGATGTTTTTCATCTTGCCAGGGGTTAACTATTGAGGAATGTTTTATGTCAGTTTTAGTGATGAAGATACATATACTACACTTTTGCATCTATCATTTTGTCTTTTCTTTTATTTTGATGGCACAGAAAACTCAATGTTGGGTTTTTAGCTAACTCAGGCCTTCCCAACTACCAGACTCGGCACCTACGGGTCCAGAATAAACCGGTATATCTGACCACACTACCCGTTTTCAAGGTGTGTGTCAGATCGCATAAAAGAGGCGCTTGTTCAAGCCTACAGGCTGATATCTACTAGTACTACCAGTGGCTTCATTAGTAACGTTCCCACAATACTTAAGTTTTCTGTCCGTGCATACAAACCCTGAAAAAGGACAGCCTCGCTGACGAGAACAATAGACGTTTCTCACCCCTCTCTAGGATTACCCCTGCCCTCAATCTCGTCCATCCCGGTAGTCATGAAAATAATTTAACCCCCGACAGAATATGCTTCTGCTATCAAAATTAAGTCTACTTTTCTAAATTAATATATAAGTTTGCAAGTTCTTATTTACAAAACATCATTGGCTATGTCCGAACCTAAATTTTATGTTAAAAATTGCGGTACTGTCAGATTTTAGCATAAACAGAGAAAATTGCAGCAGCGCATGAATCTAGATGAGATGCACTACTTTCCAACCCCGATTAGGATCATTGCTATCACATCGCGCACCAGGCAAAATCGGTGTGGTGGCTGATACTCTGTAATGCGATCTGACACACACCTTGAAAACGGGTAGTGTGGTCTGATAAACCGGTTTATACTGGACCCGTAGGTGCCGAGTCTGGTAGTTGGGAAGGCCTGTAACTGCCAGTGGATCATCAAGTTGATTATTTGTAGATGTCTCTGCCTCCTGGCAGTATAGGATTTGTTCATATGTACAGTGAACTGTTTTCACATACTTCATTATGCTGATTGAGTTTCTATTTATAAATGCCAACTCCATTACATTTGTTTAAGGATAGATATTACTGGATTTGTTTGACCAGGGCAAGCTGGTACATGGCTGCCAAGATTCAGTGTGGAATCTGAATGAAAGATCACATTTACATCGCCATGTTTTATTAAAACACATTTATATGTACTGACAATCATCTTTTTTTTTTTTTTTTTTTTTTTTTGTGTGTGTGTGTGTGTGTGTGTGTGTGTGTGTGTGATTAAAGTTACTTCATAGTTGCAAGGCAGGTGATAAATATCATAAATGTGATGTCTTTTGTAAAACACCTTTGTATAAATTTCCCTAAAAGTGGTTTGCAAAGGAGTGGAGTTAATTTGATTTACTGTAAGAGACAGTATACTAAAATATTAATCCTTTCTTGTACCCATCATATATGGGTATGATGTTTTGTAATGTTGCAGTTTTTTTCAATCAAGATGATTTTAAGGAAGGCAATAATTTATATGGTAACATTACTTCTCTGCCAGTTACTGAAAGATTGGAGATAGATTTCAAAGAGCACTAAAATTTATGTGACAACTGGAACTTGAAAGGAGCATAAAGAATACCTTTACATGCTTGATGCAATCTATTCAGGTCGTCAAGCAGCCGGAACCAAAGATAGATACACTGTATAGATTCACAGTGTGTGCTCTTTGCTAAAAGAGGCATTTGCTGAATAGATTGTGTCATGTTTACTTCAAATTGCATGTCTCTGCTTCATGAGATTTTGTAAGATAATGAGAAATTGAGTCGTGAGGCACATGTCAGTGAATTCAAACCTTATTTTATCAAACATTTCACATATTTTCAAATTAAATGCACTTAATAGCTAGAATAAGATATAAAACCAGTACACAAAGTCACGCTGTCTGATAGCAGTATTAAGTGGTAAAACATTTTTCTACTGTTTCAGTTTTAAACATTAGCACTTCTGCCCAGGTGGCATTTGCGATGCCCAAGGGATTCACGCCACCCCCCTGTGACCTGAAATCACCCATCGAGTATTTCCCCTACTTCAGTGACACCTATATTGCAGTGGCTGCCAGTTTGACAGGGGGAAATGTCATGGCGGCTTTTGTGAAGATGCTACAGCAATGGACTCATGAACTGGGTAGGACTAGGTTTTTTTCCTTGTGAAAGTTGATCATTGTCACAATCTCTGTTGGTAAGATTGGTTTAATTGTTACATGTACTTTCACATGCTATTATAATTAGTTTATCATTAGCAAAGGTATTGCTTAGTTTTACAACAAGATTGAAATAAAGGTATTGAATTCTTACAAAAAGAAACATTTTAATATATTTCTCAAGTTAAAAGGAAAACAAGTGCACAATTCTTTACTCTCTCTCTCTCTCTTTCCCTTTCAAGGTCATGCAGTTCCAGACACCAAAGTGTGGGCTACTCTTTTAGAACAGGGAGAGGAAGAGGAGAGCACCGATTTGGTGATCAGCCCAACAATCTATGGTGAACGCCATATGCCAAATCAGCACGCCACTGTCAGTAATATCAATACCAGCAACTTAAGCCTTGGCAGTGTAACGCTGGCATTGTGCCAAGGAGTAGTGACCAATCTGCACACCATGATGCCACGAGATTTTTTACTTGGAGCAGGAGTGAAGAGAATTGTTGGCAGTGGTGCCGCGCTAACCAAAAATAAAGTGATTCAGAGGGAAATTGAGAAACTGTATAGTCTGCCTGTTACTTATGTTCAAGGAACTGATTCTGCCATTGGCGCTGCCATTGCAATGATTTAGTAGAAAAGGAAAAGTATCTTGCATAATGCTTGAAGTGGAACATTTTGACGTGATATGTGAATTTGCAGTCAGTAACATTATTCAGTATTCACAGTATTTGTCAGCAAAAGCTTGTATCCCAAAGAAATTCCCACATCATTCAGTCTGTTAGGCATCTTATGTTGGTGGTCAGATTTTAATTTTTAATTTTTTTTTTTTCGTTTGTAAAATCAGTAGATGTTCATCAGAGGTGATTTCTGTAGATTAAGAACATGAGAAGCACTAGTAAATTATACTGTAGTAGTATGGACAATGGTTAAATGGGATCAGAATTTAGTCAATAATATTGTGATTATGGTAATGGAATGCTTATATTAGCTTTCAGTATTCTAGTTTGAAGTAGCTTTTGGAAACCAGTGATCAAGATTGACATTATCTAGGTCGTTTTGAAAACTGGAGCTGAGCTCTAATCTTGGTACCTTTTTACACATTAGGTGGATAATTATAAGCCACACACCAAACTTCAGTGGAAATTATAACAAGGCTTTTGGGATTACATGAATCATACGAGACTGAAAAATGTATGAGAATCTCTGTGAGGTGGGGTTAACATTTCAGCCATAAGGGTGAAACTTTATGTGCTGGGAATGTTGTGCTACCAGTAGAATACAAATTACTACTGACAAAAAACATGGTGAATGCGTGCTTAATTTTATGCACTACAGTAGATGGTAAATATTTCCCATCATGTCAGTGGATAAATTCTGTCAGCTGTCATTCGTTGCAATACAGCATTACCTAATCTGCCATTATTTCTAACCCTACTCTCTCCCAAATCTCATAAAAATTTAACTTGATTTTATGCCAAATGGTGAGGCTTTGGCCATGGGTGATTCCAAGCGTTTTTATCTCTGTCATTGCCCTCTGCCATTCACTGGAGTTTCTTTTGATACTGCTGCACAGTATTGCCTCTGGCACATCATGATTCAACAAAGGCATGTGGTTAACGCTCTCATCAGCAACACTTTGCCTAGGATTAATAAAATATTAAAATAAAATCCAGGGATTGTAAAAATAGCAATCCTTCTTTATGAATTCAGACACAATTTGTGCCATAATTATAGATGAGACCTTCCTGGTGTGGAATGTTAACTATCCTGCTTGAAGGTGTAATGAACGTCTGTGACAGTCTAGAAAAAGTATATCACCCAGAAGCTACAAGATAATTAATTCTGGCATTCTTCCTGTGCAAAGTAAAATAATGTCTAAGCACATTTTAGAACTAGTTTTCTTCCTGGGAGAACTTTTCATCTCTGTCAACAACACATTTGTTTTGTTTTATGAACACTAATATTGCAGTAATATAAAATATCTCTACTTAATTTTATCTTTACATTGTGATAACCTTTTTATTTAGTACATACACTACATTGGACATTTTTTTATTCCATCTAGGGAAATCTATCACCCTGAGTTTCATATACCTCTGGAGTCGGACACTTTAACCAGCACCCTGAAAACTCCAGATGTCTTTTTGAATATACCTCTATTCAAACCAACACCCCTGTATACTTAAATGATGATGTATATGCTGGGTATAGGAGTTTGCCAATTGTCACTTATACTACAATCTACGATGCAATATTGTGTCCTAGCTACAATATATAGGGTGTTAATTTTCCAAATGATTTTGTGATGTACACTTGTGTATTTGGGTAAGCGAAGTGATTTGTAATGAAAAGTGCAGTTGATTGATTAAACATTAGCTGCCTAAACATGCCTTTTTCTTTTTGAAATAAAGCAAAGTGAATTACATTGTTTGTATTATCTGCTTAATATGTTTGTGAATGAGCAAAATATGTATTGAAAGTTTTCTTTATTTTAGTGTTTTTTTATTGTGTGTGTGTGCGTAAAATGAATGCCTTCATCAGATACATATCTGTATCTGTGTACTATTAATACTCTGGTTAGCCAAGTATAAAAGAGTAACTTATGGTTTTAAACTATTCCTCTCTACAATGACCACAGAGATATTTATTTGTGCACATTACTTTACTCTCCAGCAAGAATTTTTGCATGGATTTTCAGTAATGACATTATTGCCCAGCTGGCCATAGTTAACCATTATTTTGTGGTCTTAAACTCATGGATCACGTTAAATACAACAGTATGTGGTCTCCCATGTTCTACAGGGATATTCAACTTGGAAGCACTTACATTACCAGTATGGTAGCTAGATAACTGTACAGTAAACATGGATGTACAATGTACGTGTTTAAACAGATACAGGCATCTAAACCACGGTAGATGTTTGGCCAGTTTTTAGTTGAATTATTGATTAGCTCCAGATTTTTTATCACGAGAAAGCATTTAGATTTTTTGTCCCACTTTAACCACCATTAATACAGCAGTTTCTGTATGGGTACTTACTTCACATTAAACTGATTATAGCCTTTTTGTTTTGAATTTTTAATGATTCATTTATTTATTTATTGTCAGTAATTTCTTTAAAATTCCTACTTGATAGACTTATGTATGTTTAAACAAGAAGCCCACAAAGATGTTTTCCCTGTGAATTCAATTTTTGAACACCTGGCAACAAATTAAGTCCCCCTCCCCCTTTTTTTGCTTGGCTTTTCATTCTGTAGATATTTCCCATATGGCAACTGTTAATTCTGTGTTTGGAAGCATTTTGAAAATTAACCCAAGCTCTGGTGTGCCAGCTGTTGGTTGCACTGCTGAGAATCAAACACAGAATGTGTTTATGACCTATGGATAAACGTTTTTTGATAAGAACAAAAAATTCTGCTACATCTTGAGAGAATGTAATTTTTTTTGTCTCAATTACTGACCACTATCAACTTGAGATGCATTTCTGATTTATCATATGCAGCAAGGTGTTTTTTTTTAATACAGGTCATAAAATTCAGTCAGTTGATAGACTAAATTCCCAATTGTGTTTGTAAAATTTGAAGAAAAAAATGGCCTAAATGCACCAAATTTTTCCAAAAAAAAAAAAAAAAAAAAAAAAAAAAAAAAAAAAAAAAAAAAAAAAAAATCTTTGATATTATACCTGGATGAGATTAAATTTATTGTTGGTTATGTCATTTCAATATCTTGGTGACATCCAAAACCACTCTAAATGTTAGTCCAAACCCTTATATCCATACCCAATTTATTATCAGAATGAAAAGATATTGATTATGGCATCACATGCCTGGATTCATTCTGAACACCTTTCAGCACTCCTTAGTTTTTATTTGTTACAAACCATTCAGCTGAACAATTTGGTGGAGGCAATAAAGTAAGTATTCACATACAGATGGATTCAGCGCAAAAGTTCAAACAAACTTTACCCTGTTTTTGCGTCTTCCTTAAATGATTTCAAAATAATCCAATGTCTCTCCACAGAGAGTTGCAAAACACCATGCGCCTGATAAACGTGGATGTAAAATTGCTTTTTTTTTTTTTTTTTTTTAGGTTAGAATGAAAATAGTGTTAACTTACTTAAGGCAGTAACAAATGCAGCAGAGCACCACATTCCTTCTTGATGATGATGGCACACATAATTAACATTTCATGCATTGTACAAAGAATAAGGAAAAGTCAGTGTTTTTGAATGTTTTGTTGCACTGATACCAAAAATGATAACACATAAGTGACCATTCAGCTTCACCAAAAAAAAAAAAAAATAATAATAAATAAATAAATAAATAAAAAAATAAAAAAAAATAATTATAACAATTCTTTAGATAAGCATAAACTTCATTGACTTTTTTCAATGGACAATTGAACTTAAAAGTATCCTTAAGTGCTTGCCAGATAATGGCAATAATTTTTATTATTAACATATAATATTGCTGAAGCTTTGAAACAAATATCAAAAATTCTAAATCACAATTTTTCCAAACCTGATACCCACATCCTGGAAACATACAGGTGAGAATGCAACACAAATTATCACACTTCCAAAAGCTTTCAAATTACATAACCAATCTAAATAAAATATGTCATTTTAATGCCATAAAAGAGAAAACCTGAAACGTATGATTTCCTCTCCTTCAATTATGTATGTATATAATTCTTTCCTAGAAGTTCTCCCCACCATGTATATCACAAAAGCCTCTCTTTAACATTCAGATTTCATTAAAAACACAACATGAATACAAAAGCAATGACATTTAAATTCAATACATAAAAGAATATATACTAGATCTTGATCTGCTCTACATGTAGCGTGAAAAGTCATGGGTTCATACATATCAAACATGCGAGCAGGAGTGCTAATGCACGCATTTTCATGTTAGTCTGCACGAAATGTTTCCTGCCAAATGTTCCATTGGCATCTCATGAATTTACTCTTCTCATCCACAAAATAGAGAAACAACAATGTTGCCTTAGGCTGGCTTCCATTACACTGTTATACCATTGCTTTTCCCTTGAGGCTGGAAGAAAAAAAAACAGACAGCAGCTGGATTACTTAGCTAAATGGATTCCTTTTACCATAGCAAGTCAATACACCAAGTTCATTTTCTTAATTGCCACTGTGACAACTTTTCACAGACTCTACATTTATCCTTATTATCTCAGACCAAGCAATAACCATTCATTGGCCAATTTGTTTACTTCATAACACATATTGATTTGAGTGGTGCTTCAATGCAGAGTATGCAGCACCTTATTGTGAGCTTGGCCTCCAGGCTCTCAAAAAACTTCATCAGGCTTTCATATTGGAAATCAGGCAATGTTCTTTCTTTGTCAGGAATCATTTGAGTTTTGTATGCTATTGGACAAATGTAATCTTTAGATTACTGAACAAACCAAGCATGCAGCCTGTCTTAAAAGTAATAGATTGAATTGAAAATGTGCACTCACGATTTTAATAACTCTTCCCTCAGATATGGTATTTTTAATTAAATGGAGCATGCAAGATATGAGGCAATAAAAGAAATACACTCACAGCCTCCCTATCTCAGTTATATTAGCTTACACAACTCCTCAAATCCCAAAAGGTAAAGAATGAGAATGAATTCCATGAATAACACATTAAAAGATTTTCCTGACAAAAATCATAATTTCATCTTTATGCCAATCTTTTCATGCCCATCTATTCAAAAGAATAAATGTGCAATGACGGGATGGTTAACACTCAGGTGACTAAGAACCTCACTGAGCGTACCAAATTAAAAAAAAAAAAAAACTCAATGAACTTGTCCTATCTGAAACACTTAACGTTTAAGCAGTTATTATCAATAAAAAAAAAACAAAAAATAAAAAAGACTTTTATTCTAAATACATTAATCTGTTAAGAAAGCAATTGGTTAAGCAAATTAAAAATGGGGGGATATGACAGATAATCATTTCCCTACAAAAAGTTGAAATAAAAGCGACACAAAAAATGTTCAAATAAACTAGAGGATCAGAGAGGCGATACCGCCTCCGAATATTGTACCACCAGCTGGAGCAAGCGCATTCGTATAGACCCCCACATACACAAAATAAGGGACACAGCCACCAGTCTTATGCTTGACAAGCTATAAAAATGCAATCAACAAGAATTTTCAAAATACGCAAAAAATATATATAACTTAAAATGGTACAATCAAAGTTAAGTTCATCGTAAGGTAGGTCAAAGGTCAATTTCAAGGTCGCAGTAAATTGCCAGTATATGACTTCCTATTCAACTTCAATAGTAACTATGGACCTATCTCTGCCATGTTTGGAGTTAAAAGAGAAAGAAATTAGCAGAGTTCAGTTCATGATTATAAGTAGGTCAAAGGTCAATTTGAAGGTCACATATAGATTGCCAGTATATGACTTCCTATTCAAGTCCAATAGTAACTACGGACCTATCTCAGCCAGTTTTGGAGATAAAAGGAAACCAAAATTTGCAAAGTTCAGTTCATGGTGAAAAGTAGGTCAAAGGTCAATTTCAAGGTCACAGTAAGATTGCCAGTATATGACTTCCTATTCAAGTCCAATAGAAACTACGGACCTATCTCTGCCAGTTTTGGAGATAAAAGGGAAGCAAAATTTGCAATGTTCAGTTCATGGTGAAAAGTAGGTCAAAGGTCAATTTTAAGGTCACATTTAGATTGCCAGTATATGACTTCCTATTCAAGTTCAATAGTAACTATGGACCTATCTCTGCCAGTTTTGGAGACAAAAGGGAAGCAAAATTTGCAAAGTTCAGTTCATGGTGAAAAGTAGGTCAAAGGTCAATTTTAAGGTCACATTTAGATTGCCAGTATATGACTTCCTATTCAAGTTCAATAGTAACTATGGACCTATCTCTGACAGTTTTGGAGATAAAAGGGAAGAAAAATTTGCAAAGTTCAGTTCATGGTGAAAAGTAGGTCAAAGGTCAATTTTAAGGTCACATTTATATTGCCAGTATATGACTTCCTATTCAAGTTCAATAGTAACTATGGACCTATCTCCGCCAGTTTTGGAGATAAAAGGAAAGCAAAATTTGCAAAGTTCAGATCATGGTGAAAAGTAGGTCAAAGGTCAATTTTAAGGTCACATTTTTATTGCCAGTATATGACTTCCTATTCAACTTCAATAGTAACTATGGACCTATCTCTGCCATGTTTGGAGTTAAAAGAGAAAGAAATTAGCAGAGTTCAGTTCATGATTATAAGTAGGTCAAAGGTCAATTTGAAGGTCACATATAGATTGCCAGTATATGACTTCCTATTCAAGTCCAATAGTAACTACGGACCTATCTCAGCCAGTTTTGGAGATAAAAGGAAACCAAAATTTGCAAAATTCAGTTCATGGTGAAAAGTAGGTCAAAGGTCAATTTCAAGGTCACAGTAAGATTGCCAGTATACGACTTCCTATTCAAGTCCAATAGAAACTACGGACCTATCTCTGCCAGTTTTGGAGATAAAAGGGAAGCAAAATTTGCAATGTTCAGTTCATGGTGAAAAGTAGGTCAAAGGTCAATTTTAAGGTCACATTTAGATTGCCAGTATATGACTTCCTATTCAACTTCAATAGTAACTATGGACCTATCTCTGACAGTTTTGGAGATAAAAGGAAAGCAAAATTTGCAAAGTACAGTTCATGGTGAAAAGTAGGTCAAAGGTCAATTTTTAGGTCACATTTATATTGCCAGTATATGACTTCCTATTCAAGTTCAATAGTAACTATGGACCTATCTCTGCCAGTTTTGGAGATATAAGGGACTAAATGTTATAATTTTGGAGTTACCATAATGTGCCTTAAATTTCGTACAGAAAAAATTAATTAAAATAAAGAAAATGTCATTTTGGTCAAAATTCTTGAAATAAGAGGTGCTCTGAAGTTTCAGAAGTTCAAGTTTGATGAAATAATGTCATTTTTGAACACAAGTTGTCTGCTTTGCCAAGCCTTATGTTTTATTTTTCCAGAGTTCAAAATTTATTATCCATTACCGTACTGCACATTTTGCTTTTACCACCAATATGTACTTTTTGATACAGCGTAACTCGAAAACCGTATGGAATACAAAAAAACCGAGACCACCTCCAGTATTGGGCTTTACATGCAAAGTTCAGTTCATGGTGAAAAGTAGGTCAAAGGTCAATTTTAAGGTCACATTTATATTGCCAGTATATGACTTCCTATTCAAGTTCAATAGTAACTACGGACCTATCTCTGCCAGTTTTGGAGATAAAACGGAAGCAAAATTTGCAAAGTTCAGTTCATGGTGAAAAGTAGGTCAAAGGTCAATTTTAAGGTCACATATAGATTGCCAGTATATGACTTCCTATTCAAGTTCAATAGTAACTATGGACCTATCTCTGCCAGTTTTGGAGATAAAAGGGAAGAAAAATTTGCAAAGTTCAGTTCATGGTGAAAAGTTGGTCAAAGGTCAATTTTAAGGTCACATTTAGATTGCCAGTATATGACTTCCTATTCAAGTTCAATAGTAACTATGGACCTATCTCTGCCAGTTTTGGAGATAAAAGGGAAGAAAAATTTGCAAAGTTCAGTTCATGGTGAAAAGTAGGTCAAAGGTCAATTTTAAGGTCACATATAGATTGCCAGTATATGACTTCCTATTCAACTTCAATAGTAACTATAGACCTATCTCTGCCAGTTTTGGAGATATAAGGGACTAAATGTTATAATTTTGGAGTTACCATAATGTGCCTTAAATTTCGTACAGAAAAAATTAATTAAAATAAAGAAAATGTCATTTTGGTCAAAATTCTTGAAATTGGAGGTGCTCTGAAGTTTCAGAAGTTCAAATTTGATGAAATAATGTCATTTTTGAACACAAGTTGTCTGCTTTGCCAAGCCTTATGTTTTATTTTTCCAGAGTTCAAAGTTTATTATCCATTACCGTACTGCACATTTTGCTTTTACCACCAATATGTACTTTTTGATACAGCGTAACTCGAAAACCGTATGGAATACAAAAAAACCGAGACCACCTCCAGTGTTGGGCTTTACATGCTCTACAAAATGCAAAAAAGAATGGGTCTCTAGCATTAACGGTTCCCGAATTAGAGACAGTTTTCAGTTTCGGTATCTTATGGCCGCTACTCCCGTGAAAATGCACCGATTGACCCCAAATTCATGGAGATGAAAGATGACCTGAAGGGTAACACTTTCCAATAATATTATTGGTTAAGTCTGTGTGGTGTCTGAATAACAGGGCAAAAAAATTTTTTTTCGTAAAAAATTTCATTTTTTTGAAAATTTTGGCCCATTTGACCTTGAAGTAAAGGTCAAAGTTCAAATCCAAGGGTATATTTGAAATCTACACATATGACTTTTGGAAAGCCGTCTATAGAAATTTTTCCCATAACTCCTTCCGTAGGGTAGATAATTAGCATTTAATTTTGCCATTTTTAGACAAGGGTGCATTGCAATGAGTGCCACACCCAGACCCCAATACCGACAAAGCCCAAATTTTACGTGGAACGAGTTGAGATTATAGGTGACCTAAATCCATGAGATGGGTATGGGGGGCCTTACCGTCTAGGAGGAGAAGCGGTAACGGTAGCCGTCCGGCGGAGCCGGCGGAGCCGGCGGAACGATCTGGACGAGACCGAAACCATGTGTACCGCCAGCGCTAACGCTGGTGGTACAATAATAAACAAGCCAAATTTGTTTGAGTTCAAACTCTTAATGAGAACTTTATTTTTCTTACCATGATAAATACATGTGAAGGTATCATCTTATGTACTATGTCGTCCATGGTCCCAGGGTACCTGAGCATGTTCAGATGTAGGCGTGGCAGGGGGATATGACCAGGAGCCAGGGGGTACAGGTTATAGTTTAGCTTATACTTGCTGCTGGGGAGGATTCTGAAGTGAAGCTGAAACGAGAATGTTTTTTTTTTTTTTTTTATAAATCACAGTTGTACTTTGAGCGTGGTGTTTAAATCATACCATAAAACCTTATTACTTGACAGTCAAGTTCAACTAAGTATCTATACTTTGAATTATGTGTGATCATTGGTAAGCTTATGTTGGTTTTACCCTTTGATGAATCTTTTAAAACCTAATTTCATTAATTTTTTCAGGTAAATATTTAAAAGTTTAAACTACTTATTGCTATATTAGCATAAACCTAAATAATTCCTCTGAAATAATAAGAAAATTAAAATATATATTATTTTTATTTAAATTGAAACAATTGTCAAAAAGAAATAAAGAAAGACACTGTTACATGGTAAATACTGTTAAAAACAACTAAAATGTGCAGATTATAAAATTAATACACTGATGCTGAGTGAAGTTCTTGGAGCATCTCATCAATAATTGAATTTTGCTCTATTGTGTATCTGATGCTGAAGGAGGTGCCTTTATATTGAGATATGAGATAATTCAAGTGGTTTGAAGCTTAAAACTCAACAAAGCAATGCTAACTGAGGTATCCCTGGATTAACAGACTGAATCAATAACACGATCTGATGTTAAAGCCTTAACCATATCATTGTTTCCTGATGCTTTTAAGCATTTACTACCTATGATACCTCAGCTGTATCCTGCCTTCAATTCTGATATTTTCTAACTCATGGTGTACTTTCATTTGTTTTTATTGACTTTTTAAAAAAAAAATCAATAAGTGATGTTAATGTGGGAAGTGTGATAAATGTAGCATAGTATGCTCTGTGAGTGGATCCCCTTGTTTGGAGGAGATCTATGACGATTAACAGGACCAGGATTAACTTTTTTACACAGAAACTCTCTAAACATTATTCTGCAGGTACAAGACCAACAACCGGTCAGAGTCTGTCAAACTGCTCATGAGCTGAGTATCAAGAAATAGATGGAATAGACGCAGCCAATTGCACATTATTTGTCAAACATTACTTGCTTAAAGACATGAATGTAACAAATGTGCAGAATCAAAGAGATCATTACACTGAGACGGGGAAATAGAGGCAGTTAAATGCACTTAACTTACTCTATCTACCAAAGAGGTCGTTAAATGTACAAATCAATAGCAGATTTAAGTGTCATGAACCAAATCTAACATCAAAAAGTGAATTATGAACCAAATCGAACATCAAAAAGTCAATTAGATATAGATCATGTCTAGGTTTATCACATTTTCTAATGGTGGATATTGATGGTGTGCCATAACTGGACTGCCTATTTTATTTAATTCTCAAAAGGAATCATTTGCCACTTATATCAAACTGAGAGGCCATTATTTGACAAACTGAAAAATGCAACAGATGAAATAAATGGACAAAGAGCTTGGAAATGAAAAACTAAATCTACTAGCCTAAAACAATGACACACCATTTTACAATAAACCTGCTGTGTTCAGGAAATTGCGTTGTTACGGTATCAACTGCATGATCTCTAGACAGACCGACGAGGCAGATGCACAGAGAATATTGATCACCATACAAAAACAGACAGACACATAAATAAAGCCATCTGTATAAGTCACTATACCTGCTTGTGCCCAGACAGCATAAAAAGCTCACTGGAATCCATGGTCACTTCTATCTCCTGTATGTAGCCAGTCTTGTTATAGATTGTATATGTCACAGGTAGAGTATCCCTGACAGAGCCGTTAGAAGGAATGTCTACATCCACGGCCAGCGGGATGTGTTCCAGAGTCACATGGGGCAGGGGGAGGGTGGTGGTCACAGACGGGAGGGTGTCATCACCATGTCTGGAAAATACAGATAAAGGTGAATTTGATACTACTGAAAATATTTCATTGTGTGTTTAGAGTATCATTTTCCTCTTCTGTATAAATTTGGATCTCTACCAACATGCACCGACATAATAATACATAATTAAAAATGTAAAAAATCATTAAGTATAAAATTTGAATCTAACTACAAAATACACTTCAGAGAAAAAAACATTTCAGTTGAATTCCGAATCAAAACCTTCCACATTTGAAGTAAGTGTACCTTACCTTTTCCAGTGTATGACGTAGTTTCCCAGGGGTACAGTGGGCTGTATGACAGGGGGAGCCACCATACAAAGACACTCCCCAGCATGCTCACTGGACTTGAGGGATACTGAAATTACATACACCTTAATCAAAACTTTGCTTTTTATTTCTTTTTAAACAATACAAAAACAGAATTAAATTTAACTTTCCAGTTCACTTTATCAGTCCTTTCTAAAGTTAACAACTGTTAAAAGTATTAGAATTGCATTAGAGTGCAAACGTAATTAAAATAATCAGTATACTGCATTGAAATTAATTTAAACATACTTGATTCCAACTGTGATTGCACATTTTCACCAACATTCTTTATAAATGGTGACTGAAAAAGAAATAAGAGTATTTATAATTCTTATAACTATGACATGTAAAATATATATTAATTTACTTCGTCTTTTTTATTAACAAACTGCATTAAATATTATTCATATATCTTAATTATCAGTTAAACCTTTCCACGGACAAAACAGTAGCCATGATGGGGCATTAAATCTCATTACCACAGACTAATCCAATTAAATTCCAAACTCATCTACTGGGTAGAGATCAATACATCATAACTAGTGTGTTCAGTTTTAATTTCTCCTCACCAGCTTGAGTTCACTGGTCTGTATCTGTATGGGCCACTGGGAGCTATTGTTGATGTCAGTCAGCACCATGAACGGGCAGTCAGCATGGACAGATTCTACAGCCTCAAACTGAAAAATGGTCAAAAATATTGTTATAACAGGCCAGTGAGCTGGCTAAACAAGAGCCTACTGGGCCCTGTTTCACAAAGAATCTTAAATCCGTAGTTGACTAGGCGTATAGTGAAGTGATGTTGGTAACCAAGACCTTCGCCAGGGAACCTGACTTAAATAAGTTTCTTTTGTGTGAAACAGAGGCCTGAAAATTCCCCCATATGTCAATAATAAAGGAGTATTGGAAACTTAGGAGGTATCATTTAATTTAAATCCTTGAAGAAATATAGATTGCACTACAGAATAGCACGTGAGATGCAATTTAACTTTATTATTACTAACAATGGGAAACTTTTTACAATTCCTTTTAATAGAGCAAAGTGTGATAATTGACAAAGTATTAATCCATTCAAAATGCAAAGTCAAGCTATAATTCACCTTCATTGACTTGACTAGAAAAGTGACTTCAAAGGGTGGCACTGCAGGAATAGTTATAGTTTCTTCTTTCTCACAGGTACAAGTTACCATATGACCCGAGACGTCCACATCCACTTCATAAGTAATCTGAAAAAAATCCATAAAAGTATCTGTCATGTTCACAAATGGACCAAACAGTCTAATTCACATCATAATTATCATCACAGGAGCAATTAACACAAAATTAAAATTACTCAACAATTTATATGTATCCTTTATATGTAACTCAAACATGTCAATGGCATGTTATACCAGCTAATTATTAAAGAAAATAAATTAACCAACAACTAAAAGCCATGTAAATTTGTCAAAATCATATTTTTAAAATATATAACAATAAACAAGCTCATGACATTACCCTAATAACTATTGTTCTTGTTCCTGGCTGAAGGCATTTCACAAAAATGCTTTTGTTGCTCTGAAATAGAAAAAAATCTTTATGGATTTTTGAGTTCAAAATTTACTACCTCACATAAATTCTGTGCCTATCCTCTGAAACATCTCATCACTGTATTAAAAGAAACACATGTCAATCAAATATGTATTCTGATTATTGAAACTGGTAACAGACTGGTAATATATAGATACATCAGTTAACACTAAGTGGCTATATCTCACCTCCTGACCAGGTTCTAATACCCCCTGGTTCCCTAGGGGCACCTGCTCACGTCTGGGCACTACTTTGTCCTGGTACTCAGCATGGTCCACTGTGACATGGGCTGAAATTACAGGAACATCAATATATCTATATATATTTTTTTAATTACCAATTATTTTCATTATATACATATGGTTACCATAACAACCTAAATCATGTGTTTTTTTAAATCATAAGATTGTGTTAGGAAATGACATAAATTGTGACATGAACAATCGATTAAAATTACAAGGTAAAGCAGAACCACAATAAATCTGAAATGCTTGATATGGCAATATTACTTGTGTGATCCAAGAAAGTATCCAGTTTTTCTTTTTGTCCTACAGATAAACTGAAACAAGAAAGAGCAGTCAAGACTGAGATATGCATTTCCTTCTAAATATATATTTTACTTATACTGCAGACTTATTAGGAAATCTGTATCTCAAACAACTACATGGCCAGAATAATGAAAATCCAAAATACTCAAATAACTGTAACAGCCTTCAATTTACAAATGTCTGAGAATAAGTTATTTAATTCACAACTCACTGATGGTACACAAAAGGTTAAAGGATGTGATACCTGTTTTTCCTGGTGCTGGAAGTTTCTGTGTTTTTTATATTGAGTTTGATGTGGTAAAATTCCATGATAAGAGCAGGCGAGTGATGCTCTATGTTAACATCCACACAGGCCACCCTGGGGACCAAGCTACATGAAAGAACAGATATAAGCAACTACATACAGAGATACAGAGACTTTTCAACAAAATTTCGTATGTTAACTGCCTCTTACCATTTAAAATTACAAAATCTTCAAAGTGACAATGAGCAAAAAAGGCCCCACTATCCCCTCAAAAGGACTGGTTTTACTTCTGGGTATAAATTTCCTCGATAACGGAAGGAATGAGAAATGTTACATACATCTTAATAACAAATATTAAAATGAAGTGTTCAAACACAAATCTGGATGCAAATGGAAATAAAAATTAATTTACTTTGCAGAGGAATTGGTATCAATCAAGTCCCACTCCACAGTCTCTAGGTCTTCCTGTGAGCTGATCTTTTTCTTCTTCTTTCCACTGTGTTCTGGTGCAGGTAATATCAGTCCCTCACTGCCGCTGTCACTCCAGTGTAACCAGTGAAGGACAGAGCAACGGGAAGTCTCCGAGCCTAACTCAAGGGCAATGGAAGATATCTGCAAAACAATACATAGTTTGGAAAGACAATAAGACAACATCTCCGTTTGCATTTGCATAGACTGGGCACACTGTGTACTCACACTGATGAAAATATTACAGTTTCAGTTTGATAAACACTGGGTGAAAGGGTCACTGTAGATATAAAAGAAATAGAAAGTAGTTAGATTTCAATACTGAACTTCTTGAAATCATTCAACTAGCAGAAAAATCAACTTAAAAATGGTGAAGTCAAGTCAGGAATACAATTACTGAAGAAGTGCATTGATCAAATAAAAAAAAATCAAGTTGAGAAGATTTGCTGATAAACCGGATGCGAGATGGGAAACCACACAACAACATCAATCAGCTGAGCTGGCCAACAAGAAGTAAATCTGTGCGGCTCAGATCACAGCAAATAGAAAACCAAGACAGAAAACAAATACACAGCAATGTCAATCAAAGCAGGGCTTAAGCTTACAATACCAGTTATGCCAATATGTTTACCAAGGGTACATCCTCAGCAAATATTCGTACAATAAAGCTAGTCCTAGGTAAGTATTACCTGTAGTGTTTTCCCCACATCCTCCTGTCTGGGTAGGTATGTGAAGGTGTACATCTTTGGCTTGCCTGGCACCAGGTACAGGTCTCCTGTCTGTTCCTCTGAGGACTCTCCAGACCCTATACCCTGCCCATCACTGACCACACAGTACTGGTTGTACACCTGGATACAGAACAATACCACAATGAAAGGGGAGTGACAAGGTTTAAGGAGAGAAGGGGGTTTAAATAGGTTTAAGGAAGAAAGGGAGGCTTAAAATAGGGGGGAGGGGAAGGGGGATGGTGAATAGGGGTGAAATAGGTTTAAAGAAAGAAAGAAAGAAAGAAAGGGGTTAAAACAGGTTTAAGGAGGAAAGGGTGGGTCTTAATATTTTTATTTCCTATATATAAATGCATGTCTTTTCAATAAAATATCATGGTCAATTCAAATTTAATCTATATGAGGAGACTACTCTACCTGGTTGTTTAAAAGCACAGACAACTTTGAAAATCTCATTGGGAATGGGCAGGTAGTTCTGAAATTAGAAAAATTGTCATCACTACATAAACTGCACTACATTGAGATCAAAGTTTAAGTTGAGATGGTACATAATTACAATCCATTAAAAAGATTATTCATTCTTTTCAAAATTTGAAAAAATATTCTGCAAGACCAAAAAATTTTTAATAACTTACGCTTCATTTAAAAAATGAAGTAAACATAGCATTTCATATCACTTACTTTAAAAATATGTGCAGGACAATGGGTACATCTGCTGTGAATGTCTCCTCACTGAAAGCTGCTTTACACTCCACTAGGTGAAAAGAAAGGAGGTTAGAGGTGAAAAACCTGGTATACACCAACATTTCATAATACTCTATAAATATATTATTTGTGAATTATTTGAACTAGATCAAATGTATGACACATTAACTCATCAGCTTATCAATAAATAAAGAAATAGTTAAAACATTTTCAACAAAACAAAGCTGATATTAAAAAATATTTAATAAATCTCTTCTTTGCACAATCTTACCAAATGGAATAATGTTCTGCATCTCCACAGTAAACATGCACTGCTCCTGCTCCTTGGAGGCCTCACACTTCCACAAAGGTTTAGCTTTCTCTACACAGTCAGCATCACAGCCAGGTTCTGGCTCTGGAGGGTCACTCTGAAGATGGCAAACAAATAGAAGGGTTAACATTGTCATTATGATCTAAAAGCTCTGGGAATACAGCCTTAGAATCAGTTAGATTTTGGTGGTGATATATTAATCAATCAAGCAATTCATAACTATGAGAATGCACTAGCAGAGGTATGTGTGCTGTATGAGTGCTTTTCTAGTTATGTTCTAAAATTTCAGCTCACCCAATATATCAAATGGGATACATGGGACATGATATTTTTATTTTAAAATAATTTGAAAAATGTCTTTTAGTTCCGAAAAACATGCATGAAAATGCTGTTCTTTTAGCATTCTCTAATGTTTACACATATTTTAATTTTTTTAAACTGCTCTTCAAAGAGAAAACTCATGAACACAGCAGTACTCACTGACATCACCCGGATCAGGTTCATCTGTATCCTAGTTTTCTCTTCTTTTGATAAGGGAATATCTTAGAGTTCACGTCAAGGTCTGATATCATATATAACAGCAACAAACAGTAACAATAAGTTAAGAAACGAGTAAGAATGAGGCTAAAAGACAGTTACTGTAATAGTACTCCCAATAATTTCTTACAAACATACAATAAGTTAGAGAATTTAAAACCAAAGCAAGAACTCTCCAACAAATAAAAAAATATTGAGCTGACTTGGACACAGAATAAAGGCAAATTCCAATTACAGCAACACCCGCAGAAAAATTATCACACTGAACAGGTTTGGTTCTATAATGGCTTTTACTTAAGTGAGAAGTAGTAATTTAAGAATGAAATTCTCCACTGATGATCAATCTGACAAATGATACTTCACATGACCAGAAGCCAGTCAATAAAATGGACAATAAAATGGAACTATCTCTTCATTATAACATAATTATTTACATAATATTAGAATAATATAATAGAATGTAAAGCATTAATGATCAGTTATGAGATATCATATACACAAAATGAGAAGGATACATTTGCTGATCAACTCAAGGCATAAAGCGACATATTCTTCCACATTTCCCACCAGGTAGGCGCATCTGAAGTAAGAACAATAAAAAAAAATATTAAATGGTTGTCTGGGTTTTTGAAGCTATTTGAGTAAAACAATTAAAGAATACATAGATCTGTACAAGCTAATTGACAAATTGACTCCATCCTGAACATCACTTAAAACTCACAATACAAAATATGTTTGATGCATTCTGCTCTGCAACAGATGTAACAGAAATAGCTGAGATGAAAAGAAAACATCTTCATTATCTTTAGTGTCACTAGAGATATTTTAGTTACCACTAAACTTTAACAAATAATAATAAACAAAGTGTGAGTGAATGTACTTTATGCATATCTCTAAACTATGACAAAATGCATCTACTTTGAAATACAAAAACATAAAGCATGTGACCTGAATAAGGGTATCTTACCTGAGTGATGTGATCAAGATATTGGTGAGAAGCAGCCACCAGTGCTCAACACGGTAATCATATGTTACACGACTCAGCAACCTAGATAAAATACAAAACAATACCATTTTTAACACCATCTCATGAATATCTTCATTAAAGAAGGAGAACAGACATACAGTCACCACAAATCATTACTACTAAAATATATTTAACAATTGGAATTACTTCACCCAAATGTAGACAAAATTGGTCGAAGTTAAAGTAATACTTACGACAAAGCATTGGTATATTGTTTAGCATGATAATACTCTTCTCCCATCTGGACCACTGAAAAGAGATTCCATTTTAGCTATAGAATACTTGGAATGATTTTTGTAAGTAAGTTAAGTACTTTTTTCTCCAGAGTACATCAGAAAATATTGTTAAAGACAACACATTTGCAAAAAGCTGTACTTACTGAGATATCTCTTCATTCTTGGGGACTTGTATTTCTTAAACTGTGTGACAGCACTGCTCAATAGGGGAATAATTATCCACTGAAATGTCAGAATTGTTGAGTCTCAGTGCAATTTTCAATAACTTGTTTTTACAATTCACTAAGAAACAGATAATTGCTTGCTTGGAACATGCAATTCAATATTATATCTAACAATTTTAAAATAACCTGTTTCAAAATCAATTTTAAATTCACCAACCAGGAATAACAAGAAGAGGTAACAAAACCACCTCCAGTATTCTTAACCCACCTCATGGTCCACTGTACTTTCCAGGTACTGCAGAGCAAGGATACCATCCTTTTCCTTGGCTGCATCTGGAGGGTCTATGCCTGGAAGGGAGAGTTCAATCTTTAACAAGATTTCAAAATGTTTCATATAAGGGGATGGTGTCCAAAGAATGGATCTTATAACTATTTTTGGTGTATTATATTGTTTGAGAAATTACGGATGGGGAGGTCTAGAGTAAAAAATTGTGAAGGATGATGTCTAAAGAATGGAACTTGTAATTTTTAGTAATATACTTTATGGGGGTCTAGAGTAATAATAAAAAGAAAATGACTCCAGTAATTAATGCTTACTCTGGTGTCCTTGCCTCCATGGTCTCTGGCCATAGTAATCAAGACTGCTCAAGCCTTCCAGTGGGTCAGGGGAAGGGTAGGTGATGTTGGGCTGAAGGAGACAAACAACAACTTAACATATTTTTCAGTGTATAATCGAAAAATGTTTGACTGAAAAATATTTTTTAGTTCACCTACACCTCAAAACATGAAAGACGCGGCATTATTGTTGTGGTTAGTACACTTAATTTTAGCTGTAGCTTGAAGAAACTATTAAGAGCATGATGAATTTTTTTTAAGGTTTCAACATGTACTTGAGAGAGCAAGGTAAAAAGTACTAACATGGCACAGCCCTCTACATAACTGTTTCCTTGATATAGAATGATTGGCAGCCTGCTGGTAGTAGAACCCTGGATGCTGGGTTTGAATGGCAGTGAGACCCAGCTTGATAGCTTCATCAAACAAGTCCCCAAATATCTGGAACCTGAAAAGTAATGTTTCTGTTGATACCAACTAATACTTTATTCATTTCCCAAAGTTACCAAATATTTGGAACCTGAAAAGTAAGGTTTCTTTTGAAACCAACTAATACTTTCTTCATTTCTGTGGTATCTCAATAATCAGGATTCCATTACACATTCCTAAAACACTAAATCTTAATAATCATGTTCATCTGTAACAACATAAAAAACTGCAGACTAATAATTCCGCTGAGTGCAGGGTATATTTTCACTCATGTTATTTCAATGTCTCCGTGGTACTTACTGTCTAGACATCCAAGCACTATGCTCAAATGACAATTCTCCAGTGCCAATCTTCTTCTTAAAGAAATCAATATGCTTTCTGAACTGACTGATGGCGTCCAGGGGTGCATTATGTTGGAAAGACAATCTGCAAATCTAATTACAGTGCAGAGTTTTCAAAAATTGATTATCACCTGCTGAAAGGGTTGTAATTGAGAACTGATATAATTGCTTTGGAAGCATTCCAGTTGCAAAACAAAATCAGGAACAATTTTAAGACAACCATCTTAGAGGAAATGAAGAATTACCAATATAACAATATTATAAATCACCTTCTATGTAAATTCTTAAACATTGTACTTTACGTATGTATGTACAATATACAATACAATACAATAAATATATATATTGTTTATAAATCACAATTAAGCTAAACTTTAAAATAATGATCAAAATGATAACAAACAGTATATTAACCTCACCTTTGTTCAGATCACATACCTTGTAATTAATAAATCCAGCAACTGTCTTTACTTCCAGCATATTGGTATTCAGCATCCTCAGTTCAAGAACATTCCCATAAGCCTGTTTATAGTGCCTGTGAACACACAATAATAACCCTAAATCAATTTCAGTGACAGAGAGAAATAGATGTGTATGTTATTAGACAAGCTGAACAAATTTTCTGCAAGCAAGATACAGTATCACACTACTTTGTCCTATTGATTAATACATATATCATCAAAATAATATACCAAAACTATAACAAGATTTTATTGAGAATAATGTTCAATATTATCAATAACAAAAGGTGCTCACTTGAGGGCTGTGTGAGTGTCCTGCTTCAGCTCATTAAAGAATGCTATTTTGAACTGATGTCTCACATATAATAGCTGAAAAATGAAAAAGAAAATTTTAATTAAAAATCAAAAATTGCTACAAACCGCAATAACATGATATGATGCCTAACATGTTTCTATTTAGCCCAGGGTTTGGCAAAAAAGGTGGAGGCCCAAAGGTAGAAAAAAATTAAGGAAGGGAGATACCGTACGCGCTATCCAAGTCCCCCCCCCTCCCCCCTGCCACAATATCTCTAGTCATTGGTTACACACTGATTATATACTGTTACATACGACATTTTGTCACACCAGTATCAATATAATGTATTACAAAATATTCACTGTTTACTGCTATGCCCATGATGACAGTGCTATGTCATGTCATGTTATACCTGGTGAGTAGTCTTATTCAGGAACTCTTTATGTGCTTTCACTCTCCTAGCCTCAGTGTGATAATAACTCTGGGCCTGTTCATAGAAGGCATTCTCCAGCCTAATCACATAGCCCAGCAGGTGGTCAGTGTTAGGGAGAACAAACAGGGACTTGGCAGACAGCTCACATGCACTGCAGAAAGAGGCTGCCCTCTCTGCTGCCACCATGTCTTCTCCTGGAGGGAGTGGAGCGTTCTTCTGGATCAGCACCACACATACTCTGGTGCTGCGGCCATCAAGACTATTCCTGAAGCAGAAAAAAATGTTATAATTCGTGAAATCCAGGAGCAGAAGGAGGCCGTCTTCTTGGTATTCCGGAAGACAACCAGAATATTCTAAGTTACACTGACAGGCATCTAATTTTTTCTGTTGGAAGACGGTCAAAAATGGAGGATGGATCAACAAAGATAATTTGGAAGACTGTCAGAAATATCTCTGGATCTGCCCCTGATATCTACTACCTGGATTAAAACATTCAATCAAAATAAAACTAAAAAGTCATTATGCCTTTACACTTAAATCATATAAATCAAATCAAATTGAGTAATGTCATAAATGTATTTTACAGCAACTTTGTCACTTATCAACTGTAGCACATATCTAAAAGATCCCTCCCTCAAATCACCTGACAATCTCAATTCTTGTAGCACATTCCATCTGCTTCTCTTTCCACAGTGGCTCATCCCAGTCCAGGTCAAAGAACACCACCACAACTGAGGGCACCTGGTCTAAGTGCTTGTTCATCCAGGCACTCTTCAGGATCCCCTTGGGAACATACCACTCGTATGTGGTCCTCTGGAAATTTACAGATATACCATGTCGTATCACTTTTAGCACTCTCTACAAGGTGTATATGGCCTTCATTTTGCTTATTCTGAGTCTAAATCTGATTTAAAATAGTCACCGATTCTCTAAATTAATCATAAAATACATGTAAATGCAAAGCATTAACAAGAACTATTAAGGCATTAATGAAAAGTGATAATGTTTAATTCAACATGTTTTAGACACCAACTACTGGGCTTTTTCTCGACTTAACTTTCTTTACAAAAACAAACACCAAATCAAGGATAAATTTGACAAAAAAATTGCTAAAATATTACTGTCTTTAATTAAGAAGCAAAAAATAGAAAAAAAATTGAAAACAAAACTTACCTTAGTCCTGCACTTGGGGTAGTCATGGTCCAAGTTGAGCACCTTAAACTGCAGAGGAACCCTGTCAGCCCTTCTGTTATTACAAAAAGCATCCCAGATAGCTTTATGGACTGCATTGTAGGTGTTGTCCAACCCTGTTAGCACCACCAGCCCAAGTGGCCTACACAGCAGGTCTGGAGGAAGCTCACTTGCCCAAGACATCTACAAGAGAAATACGTGAATTGGTACTTGTAATTATATATTTATGCATTTATATAGCAACACTGGCAACAGTAACCAGTTGCAAAATGGCAATGCATGATGAATGCATGCATGGCACAGTGCAGCACTGTAAAAACACGAAAAAACACTAGGGTGCACAGCACTTCAACCAACTTACAACAGGTAATTATGACCTGTTAAAATAGGACGCCCCCCCCCCTCCCCACCCCTTCTACATTTTTGCACATTTCATATAAACTCTAGGATGTTGTTATACAAAATATTCAGACGCAATATCTACCATGGAAAAAGGTTAAACAGGGAAGACTGCCTGTGTTAAAAAATAGAACTACCCCTTATAAAATGTTTTCGTTACCTTTCCTAATACATGTCCTGATGTTCTGCCTTCTGATTCAGGAAGTGGCTTTCACGGTGAATGCCGGGTAAATCCAAGATGGCCGCGCCCAGGTGAAGATAATCCACGCGAAACGTACAAGTCGTAATTCGTTTTATTCCTATTGCCATAATTACCCTGTGTGTTATCGAATTTGTAGCATGCTTTTATCACAACTGATTTGCTTTATACTAATAACCACATATCCCTTTGTTGTAATCCATCAGTCACAGTAGCTGGCTTTGACAAGGCCAGGTTGTTAATCCTCTGTCCGGCGGATTTAGTAATTTACATTTGTTCCCTGTTACGTAGAAGTAATCCTATCACAATTGTTATTGCTTATTCGCTAAGAGGAGATGGAAGATCTCATTATCTGCCAGTTAATTATGTGTACTGAAAACCATATTTCTCTTAGACAACCGCGAGATGACAATCCTACAGCTACTAGTTATTGTATGGTAATCAGTGATTTATATTTTCTCTCTTCAGGACTTCTTCGCTATTAGCTGCTAGGACCTGATTTAAAATGACAGCGAAAGAATTGCAGGAGGTAATATTCGGTTCCAAAGGTAGTGATTATTCTGCTTTAAATACTAGTACATGTATCAAAGATTGACACTCAGTATTATGTACTCTGTAAATGTCAGGCCATGATAGAGATATTTCTATAATTATTTGGTGTTAATTTATAATGGTCATTTTGCCTTACAGGAAGAAGTTGAAGTTTTAACATCTATTTATGATGGCGATGAATGTTTTAAAATAGCCAGTGAGACTTCCTTTCAATACAAGGTTTGTGGTTTATAATTATTGTGATAGGTCTGATATGTAGTGCCAGTCTTATTTCATGCTTTTTCATGTGCTGAATTTTGATATCTAATTTGAAGACTTTTGTAGATTTTAATTTTCTTTCATAAATTATTTTCTATTGGAATTTTATTATTATTTTCATGATTTCCATCATTCAGTTCTTTTTTCACTCAGAAATATCCATTTGCACTTATAGATTGGAGAAGATGGAAGTTACAAATCATTTTTGCTGGAAATCAGTTGGCCTGAGAATTACCCAGAAGAACTGCCAAATATCAAGCTGGATACCTTTTATAATAAACACTTGTAAGTGGAGTAAAAATCCTAGTTTCCAAGACTGTCCTGTGGCATTTTGCTGAAGTTGTGCTCACAAAAAATAGTGGCATACATTTAAGAGGAAATAGGTGTCAGCTGTTAATACAAATAACAAACAAAATTCTAGATAAGTTCCTGCAGATAGGATATCATTTGCTTTTTAGCAGTAAACGCCTCTGATTTAGAATTATATTGATGAAGTGTCCATTGTGAGATTTGTTTGTCTCATTTAAAGTATATATGTACAATTCAAAGCATGAAACATCCTCTCAGAGTAGTGAAATTACAAACCTCTCCTCCAAAAACTGTTTTTATTGACATATGATGGAACTTTAAGATGCAGAAAACATCCAGAGAGCACAAGTTTGGAAAACAGATAAATACATTAAACTGTATGCTTGAGAGAGAAAGCCATTTTGTTTTGCCTGAGAATATCTTAAACTGTGCATTTGACTCATAGTCTTAACTTTCATTTACTTTTTCAGGTTAGAGGATGTCAAAAAGAAAATAATAGCAAGACTCCTTGAGGAAGCAGAGCCTCTACTAGAGACTGCAATGACATACACCCTCATAGAATGTGCCAAGGAAAATGCAGAAGACTTGCTCATAGACCAGCCAAGTGCACCTCCTCAGGCTGCTAAGGAGATAAAAACTGAAGAAGAGACTCCTGAGCAAAGCTCAAAGAAAAAAGAAAAGAAAGAACAATTGACGAAAGCTCAGAAAAGACGAATGTTTGACAAACTTGACAACAGAGGAGAGAAGCCCAGGGGGTATGACTGGGTGGATGTAGTGAAACATCTTAGTCAAACTGGAAAACAGAAAGAAGAGTCTTAACTTCCAAAGATTATTAAATATTTATATTTTTGGTGCTCTGAGGCAGATATTTACTAATAAAAAGAAGCTTTTAGAAGATGTTTAATGCTCAAATAAACCATGCTGCACTATACTATATAAATCATTAAAAAAAGTCATACCCAATTTTGAGCACATGCACTGTTTTATTATAGCCATCTATGAAATAGACAATGCTTTTTTTCAGCATTATTCTTTGAGGTATGTTGCTACTACATTAGAGACTACTTGCAGGAGTCTAACAGTTTGCTTTCATACAAGAGATACATTGAAATATCATAATACATTGTCTAATGAATGAGTGCAATAAAATAAACCTCATCTGAACAGGAAGATGTCGCACAGATGTGTCATTTATAGCTGACATTCAGTTTGTTCTGTTCTGAGAACCAACGTGATCTTCAACTTGGGAAGCGTGGATTAAAAAAATTGAGTTCAATTTCTTAGCAACTGTAAGAGCCATTTCCTGTACAGACAATAAATGCATTTCATTAGTTTACAATTTTCACTAACAATTTGATCTAGAGATTATTTCCAGCACCACTAACATCCACTACAGCTTTAAAAATACAAACACCTCCACCAACATATAGAGTAAGATGAATACAGCCCTACCCAGCACAACCTTATACAATCAACTGTCTAACTACCCTTTATATTAAGTAAACTGTTCTGTCACATGTACAGACTTGAAAATCTTAAACTTAGAGCAGCATCTCAACAATTATGCTAATTCTTACAGCTCTTGTGTATTATTCTCCAAATATTGCAAATTTCAGAGGTTTTCAATCAGCGCTGATATTTTCGATGTCTACTTGTCCTGCAACCTTTTCAATCCATACCTTAAAAACAATAGAACACCTCGAATCAAAGTACCTGATGTTGATGTTTCCTTCAAAAATCTACTGGAAGACCTGGTTGTCTATTGACCTTCCAGTCACTTATAACTAAATTGGAAATGATATAAAACATTGAATCAAACTTCAGGGACTGGTCAAACAATGATTCGTGAGTAGAAAATTGAGGAAAATTCAATTTGGCAGGAAAATCCTGGATAGAATAAATTGAAATTGACAATAAATTGATCACTAAATTATGAAGTGGAACAAAGGTTACAATAAATGCCACTTCTAACAAAAATCACTACAGCTTAACATTGTATTACATGTCTAGTTATAATAGCAGATATAAGAGTTATTATCACAATACATATGACAAATAATCAAAAGCACATTGGCAGGCAGGCAAAGTACTGGGCTAAAATGATATAATCACAATTTATGCCTTAAATATATCACTATTCTTGAATATATATAACTACCAGCAGTTGTATGAAAGCTATGAAGCCTGCACTTGTGTATTCATTGCAACTGCACATAAATAAAAACATATACAATGACAAAAAATCTCAAAATAAGTATTTGATTTCATTATCTTTCACAAGTTTAAGAATGAGTAGTTTCTGTATTTTTGGTCCACAACAATGTAAAGAGATAGTACAAGAGATATTTGGCAAAGTCGGATGAAAAAAGAAACTTGGTTTCTTTGGTATTATTCCCTTGGTCAATTTATATATGAAACATTAGATAAATCTGCATTGTTCAAAATCAAATGCATTTTTTGGTTATTAATAGTGTTTCAGTTCTTGATATGTGACAAACAAACAAATAAGCTAAATGAAAACTTCTAGAAAACATTTGGACAGGATCTTATGCTGCATTCATTATCACTTCTTGTCTTTTGCAGATCTCATAATATATCCAAGTTTTTTATGATTACTTCAAAGATCTAATCTGCAAGGACATTGGTCTAGATCACTTTCAGATAGTCAAAAAATACTACACACCGTGATACATATTTATGCCAAAACTGGGTGCCCAGTAATTAGTCCAAATGTTTGCTATTTAAAAGGTTTGCAAATGAAATTCTTTGTGTCTGCACCAAACATTTGGTTTGCAGAGGCACATCCCATTCCACCATATTGTTAAGAATGAGAGTTAAAACTTTATCCTGTTCCTAAGTAACAATCACCACTTGGCAGGTAGATTTAATGGAAAAAAGAAATTTCAATTTTCCAGGATGGTTAATTTTTGTATATGTCAACACAAGCATTTTTAAAGAAAAATATAACAGCAAAAACTCTGGCTATGCAAGCACAACCTATCCATTGGCAACTTGCAATTGGCAATACCCACATGATGCTGTCAACCATGTACTCTGGCCAAACACATCCCTGGTCAAATAAACCTGATACGTAATTTTACCCCAAGTCCACAGCTGTTATGACAGAGGAAGAGGGAAGATTGGGTCCATCTTCTAAATGAAGTTTTCCTTTGGACTTGAACAAATCCTGTCAAGAAATAACTTTAATTAAAACAGCCAACCAACCATAAACAAGACTGCTATTTAAAAATCTTCAGAAAAATTACTCAAAAACCTGATACTTACTTAAAATTAATTTCAGAAAAATGACACAAAAACCTGATGCTTACTTTAAATGAATTCTTCCCCAATGTGACTAACACTTAATCATTCTAAGAGTGAACAGACTTTACCTGCTGTGAGGATAACTTGTCCATTTCTTTCTTCAGTTTTTCAAGCATGGCATAATTTGGTTTGTTCACCTTGTTCTCTTCAAAATCCCTTGCTAGCTGAAGGACACTGTCTTCATGTTGCTATAAAAATAATCAATACAGTGGCATAATGTAAAAAAACATTTTTAAACTCATGTTTTCTTCATCCTGGTCCAGAAAAGGCAGATATTTTGTAAGTGTCAATTAGTTTGGAGTTCAAAATTCCCTCTGTGACAAATTTTCCTTCCTACAACAGCATAGTCAAGTTGCAAAGAAAATGAATTCAGGCACTAAGGATTTTTCTAAAAAGTCCAAAACACTTGAAATACAAATGTGAAATTTAGCAATGGAATACACGTACATTATGTACATGTACATTACAGTAACAATTCAAGAGTCAAAACACAAAATTTGAACAATTTATTTGATCACAGACTAAAGAATGCTACAATTTAAGCACAACCCTGTGCTGAAAGTTAATAATCAATTTACTTAATAATTTTCAGAACTCGGCACCTTATCCCCAGATGCAGTTATTCCCAACATAAAGTAAGTTGAGCCCATTTTACCATCCTGGTTTTAAAATATATTTCTCAGTGCTTCTGCTATTATCAGTGACCGCAATCAAAAGACAAGATAAAATTTTTGAAAACATAATATTATAACTTGAATAATTAATTCACAATTTTAATTACAAAACACAGGTAGAATTAGAGTCATTTCTGTGAAATAAAAAATTCATAACAAAGTTTGCCCCTTGAGCTACTAACAATAAATAATTAGGTTTTGATTACAATGGAACTTCAATAAATCTAACTGGAATGAACATCAATTAGTCAAACATCAAGAAAACAAACAAGTCATGATATTCCACTCATCTTATGAGTAAAATTTGATAACAAACTTGCAATTAACATCACGCATTTGATCAACAATAAAATCACTTTGGTCATGCAATTAGAAGTAGATTGAATGACAAAAATGGCATGCATCACTTCCAACATCCCTTTAAACAATTGCAAAACCTTAATAATATTTCACCTTCAACAACTAACATGAGACCCTATGCTCTTAGGGGAATAAAAAAACACAAAAAAGTTCAAATAAAATGCAATCTGCATTTCCTTGCAGATTACTGAACTTAACATGTGAATGTCAACATAAAGGCTTCTACTTTTGCCTAGAATGTCTACTCCCACTGGTGACATTCTGTGACCTTGGTGCAGCTAACTGATATTGAGAGAATGAGGCAGCATCTGCTGGTAAGTGGTAGAGGTTTTCACTGGGTGCTGCAGTCACAGCAGCTGCAGACAATGGCTGGGCAGTGTAGGGTACTGTTAACCCCACAGTGCTGGGCGTGATGGGGATACTGCTGGTGCCGTGGGGCCAGGGATAATGCAGATGGGCATCTTGACCACTCCCAGACCAGGTCTGTTGTTGGTAAGGGACAGCCTGAGAGCTCTCTGGGCTGGTCACTTCTCTGGCATAACAGCTGGCTTCGACCACATTAGGCTTTCCTGCTCCCATTACTTGAATGTCTTTTTCCTTTTGTTGAACCTGTATGTCTGGACTAGGGCGTGGCTGGTAGGGAGCATACCCCTGGGAACTAGGAGTGGTGGCCAGCATACAGGGCAGTCTGCTGGGATATCTGGTCATCCCTACACTTACTGGGTATCGAAACATGTGAGAGGCATATGGATTCATGGCATACCCTGCTGGGTTCAACTTGAAGGGTAATGGATTGTGCTGTATTACTGGACTGCTGCTTTTGGTGTTGCTCTGACTTCTTGGAGGTCTTGAACTTTCCCAGTTGTCATCCATACTACTGTAGGTACACTCTGGAAATTGTGTAGCCTTATGTATAGCTGGCTCAGACTTCCCAAGTGGTTTGTCTTGGCATTTCTGGCAGCCATTATTAGGATTGGTTCTGAGAAGAGAATTGGATTTCTGTAATCTGTTTTCTGGGTCATACACAACATCTGGGAACTGGGTGGCCTTGTGGAATGTGACGTTTCCAATAACTTCTGTTTGACTGGCAGCATGTATTAGTAATTGTGGACCTATGAAACCAAAGGTCTCCTCAATCTCATCATCTTCCTATCAAAAAGAATCAATTAAGAAATTTAAGTGAACCATATGTCCAAATTACAGAAGGTTTTTATATGAATATATACAGGATATATAAAACTTTCTTGATAAAACTTGTACAATTTTAACCAAGCTACAACACCTGCTTATTAAGCCTGTCAAAGTATGTTCATATTTCAATATGGAAATAAACATGTAAATAACATAATGCATAAAAAATTAGTTAATGATGGGTTAGAGTTAAACATACCAAACAATAATTATAAATCATTAAACACACAAAACCATAGTTATAAATGTTGTGGCATGCTTGGACAATGGGTTGCTTTTAAATCCAATCAACTGAGACACTGACCTTTTGTTGGGCCTTCCTGATATACTGTCTTCTCTATCTCATTTCCCATGAAGGAATAATGATGTAGCTGCCACGCCCACAGATATTTTATGTTTATCATAAACAGAGGTTAATCAGCGGTCAGTGTAAACAAGACGCAACTAAAAGCTTGAACTGAAGAGGTAAAGCAGCCTGACCATTCCAAGAGTGTCATTTTTCACTACTATCTTAATGCAGAGGAAAATTTTTCACATGGAATTATTTAGCTTTGTAAGCAAATCTGTTGCAATATAGCCCTATGAGCCCATATTTAGCACTTAAATAATTCAAATTCATTTGGGGTTTCTTATTCATTGATGTCAGCTTACCTTTTTCTCTTCCATCACTTGTTTATCGCTGACAGAGTACAGGCGCAGGATGGAGCCCCAGTTGTAGACATAGGGGTGGAACAGCTTGAGAATGGACTGGGCAGCTAGTTGCTTCCCTTCACGTTTGTTCTTGCATGGCACCTGCATACATGACACACTGCTCTTAATATCTTCACCAACTTATGCCCAACACAACATCTGTTTAATGCTGAACTATATGCTTCGTGATGAGACATTATCACATGATGACTATATCTGAAAGTATTTGGACTACACATCATACTCACTGTTGCAGTGTGCTTTCCAACTGTCATGGTAAACTCTACTTTCTGGTGTTTCAGAGTATTCATGGTCATTTTTACTTTAGTATCACCCATACCTTGGTTCCTACACAAAATAAGAAATGGCAGTAATAGAACACAGGAATACTTTCACAATCGATCATTAATGTTGGCTGACACTATTCTATTACAAACATAGGTCATGAAACTGGTGATGGAAATAGTTCATTTTCAAAAAAGTAAGAAGATGAAGAAGATTAGATATACAGCTTACAGACCTGTTTGACAGCACAGCAAGTAAAAGATTTAAGTATTTAAAAAGAAAAGGCTGTTTACCTATTGAGACAGACTAGTAGTATTTCATAGGGAGAGGGGTGGCCGGTTTTCTGACTTAGTTCATATACCCTGGGATCTTCGATGCGAATTTCATCATAAAACTGAAACAAAGTATATCACACACCAACCTTTTAATATAAAGTTCACTGAAAAATACAGGATCTCAACACTCCACCCAGGTCAGTTGCTTATGTAAGTTCCAATATCAGAGTTAAACATATATGTCTATGCCATATATAAATGTACAAGCAAAAAACATATCTCTGGTTTACTCACTGAAACATCTGAAAGCAGTGATTCTGAAGTAGATTCCTTCTCCTCTGTAAATTTCTTCATCTCTGGTATCAAAACATTTAATGTTTCTTTGGCTGTAAGACAAACCATAAGCATATTCAATGGCATGAAAATTGAAAAGAGGTGTGTTCACATCAAATGCACAGAATGATAACAATGTGTAGTTTTATACATCTGGTAAAGAAAAATCTATAGGATGTAGAAAATCCAAGTATTAATGAAATCCATATTGTCTCAGTCACATAAAAACTACTTCCATGTATAAAGACAATGTTGCTAACTGTCACAAAACAAAAAAAAAAATTTACCTGCATTAAGTTTTGCCTGTTTTTTGCTTTTGGCCAGTCCTGAGCCATATTCTATGTCATCAATAACCACAGTTGCTCGGTGGGGATTGGCAGAATTATCTGAAATTTTACAAAAAACCTATTTACTCACACCTGGAAAAAATTGACAAACCCCCCATGCTAAAATTCTTAAACAATATTTTGATCCATGGAATAGCATGCATTTAAAGACTACCCCTGAGTTATTAAAATTCTTTATCAAAAAAAAAAAAGTATTATAATTCTGATCTTACCAATCTCCTGGAAGATGTATTTGGGCTGCAGTTTCATAGTGTGTTGCACATACTCCTGAAGAATGCACACATAGGATTTGCCATGAGGGCTGAGGACATATGCTGAAAACAAGAAAATGAGTTTGCCATTATAAATGCATTTTTTACCTTTTCTCTCTTTTTATAGCAAAGTTATTTTGTCAAAGACAATAAAAATTTCTTCTTCAAAACTGGTGCCATTGTTAGCGTTTCACAATTACCGTGTACATTTTGAGAAATAGTTACCTTTTGGTCTACTTGGTGCTCCACCACCAGCATCTTTGGCAATGTTAAGTGGACAGGTGATAAGTTTGGCACTTTCAGGCTGCACAATAAAACGGACACATGTAACAGACTTTGATATACAGGATTCCTTGATTACAGAAGAATAAGTTTAACCATATTACTTGGAAATAAAAAGTCGATTCAGAATACCATGTATTATAGCCTAATTCCAGAAGAGAAAGCATGCGCTTCTAAAAGAAAAATGCACAATAATTCTGCCAAGAAGTAGAATCTGTCAGATAAGACAGTCTGAAAGTTTGTACCATTGATGGCCTTGCTTCTTTCTTCTTCTGCTTCTGATGTTTTCTCCTGTCTTTCCAAGTCCTGGAATTGATATTCAGATGTTATCTATTTGAAGTTATAGGATAAATCATCTTTGCTCTTCCAAGGATGTACAGACACAATCAATACCACCATAAAGGCAATTTCAAGTGACTTATGTTATGTCTTTTATATTCATAAATGTTTGTATTCTTATAACACGAAGCAGTACTTACTTAAACCTTCTGACTGTAATGGTCTTAAACTGGAACAGTTTTTGACAATACTCATGCAGCTGTTTGTGGTCTATAAGAGAAATCATGTAGATATATAATTAATTGCACAAAGCCATAAAACGCCATAAAAAGTAGCATCATCAATTACAATACTAAATTTCACTCTCAACATTTCACACCTGAGTTTTTCTTGAAAACAAAAGACATAATCAAAGATCTTACCTAATATTGTTTCCTTTTTCTTTTCCTCAACACTCATCACTTTGACTGGGATGGAGGGAAGGTTGGGCGGACTAGTTCCATTGACTAGATTGGGTGTGCAGTTATCTTGGGAATCTGAAATAATCAAATGATTTTCATAGTAAATTATGATTTTATCATTAAGATGTCATATTTATATTTCAATCTTAAGTTACAGAATAACATACAGGCAGTAGTAATAATAAAATTGACAAAAAACAAAAAAAATATCCAAAACTGAGATGCAGTGTGTAATAAAAATTTAAAGCACTTTTTACATAACATATCTGATAGTTTTCTCTTTGACAACATGTAGCCTTTTAACATACAATCTTCACTGCCATTTTGATCTTGTTTCATTGACTCCTTCTCCAACTCTTTCCTGTATTGCAGACAAGGGATGGCACTGACAGGGATGTCATGTTTCTGAAAATATAACTTCTGATTTCAGTGGTTTACTCATCCAATATGTCAGGGAACCAAAAAGATATCAGGCTAATTATAGTGCTCATGAGAAAAGAGTAAGCTGGCTCTTATACAAACTGCATCACAAGACACCAAATTAACTTCATTCATTCATTCATGCATGTTATTTGTTTTGTAGAAGAAAACCTATTCAAAAAAGTGTATGAAAAGAATGTTAAAATTGACCAAGACATAAATATGTCGCAGTTGTTTTCTTTCAGTTGTAAATGTGGTGTGATGTTATACCCATAGTTAATTAGTCTTATGCCCTTTAAAAACCACGCAGTACAGCTTTCTGCTCCACTCTAGCTTTAGAGACTGACAACTCAATAGCCTGGATGTCATGCAAGTCACGTAAATGTAGCTCCATGCTAGATGTGTTCAGTTAACTAGATAAATTTTGATTAGTACAATGTTAGTACCAGTAAACTTGGCACAATACAAAATGCTGTAACACTCAGATGTGAAAAGGACCTTACCCTGGCACTCCCTGGCCCCAGGAAATATGGTTTGGCAAGAGTACACACTCTGGATTGCTTGTGAAGGTAGACTGGAATACCACTGTTGTGAGTGACTGTCACCCAGCCTTCTGGAAGCACCTCAAAAGGATCATGCCCCTTTTCTGTAATATTCACAAAATTCATATGAAGTTAAACCTTTGCAAAAAGAGCATTTTTAAGTCTTTTCTATTTAAGTCCCATTTAAATACACTCTGTTCATTAACACACAGTTTCTTAAAAATCAAAAGCAGTATGTCCACAACTTGATAAAAGCTAAACAGAGCCTCCATATTTGGCATAATTGGGAAGGGGATTTTCGTAACTTGTTCATATAATATTTGAGAGTCACCCTTTCTCTTGTCACTTACCTATCAGTACAACCTTCTCTTTTTCTTCAGGGGCACTTGGATCTGTCTCTGTGTCTACATCTCCATCCACATCAGCCTCAGAGGCAGAAGTATTTCTGGGCTTATCTAGGCACTCATCTAGCAGAGCATCTATGTCATCATCATCATAGTCATCCTCACTTTCATAGTATTCTTCTCTATCAGAGCCTAAATCATCTATAATTTCAAAAACTTGAGCATTGTGAGAAGAGGCCATGGTTTTCTCAATGTCTACTGGACTTTCTGGCCTGTGATTCTGGTCCTCAATGATCATAGAGATCTGTGAATCAGAGTCTACATCTTTGGAAGCTTGGCATTCTAATGAGAGATTTTTGGATGTTTCACATTCAATACTAACTAAGTCTGGTCCTGTAGAGAATTGATCATTGTTACTAGAGATTCCGCTTTGGCTGTCTAGTTTACGTTTTTTAAAGGCAGGTTCTTGGTCCCTCTCCACCTTGGGTTGCATATTACCACCTTCACCATGGCCAAAGTCCAATACATGAGAAATGTGATTGGACGATTGCTCTGATGCTGGTGGTAAAGTTGGTGGCTGCGCGTCTTTCTGCTCCTTACTCATGGTTCAGCATAGACATGTCTTTGTCTGAAATACACACTCCTATATACAATTTGTATTCTGACAAAAATCCTGCTTGTCTGCCAGTCAGATTTGTTCCAAACGAGGACTCAAATGCACTGTTCAAGTACTAATAAAGAAAAAGATCAAATATTCACTTTTAACTTCATTAGTATCAATCTCAGTGCTTTTGAGAACAGGCTATTGTTAAAAAATGTTGAAACTAACTATTTACTTACAGTGAAGTTGTAAATGCCAAGAACATAAGAAAGCAATAGAACAGAAAACGATGCTAGAAAGTACAAGGGGTGACTGCTTTCTTCCCAAGTTTTTGTGAAGACAGCACCAGAGCTTCCTTTCAACAGGAATAAAAAAAATTGTTCAGGCATGTTATCTATGTGAACTTGAAAGTGCATCATTTTATTAAATCATGATAAAGGCAATATGGCTGTTAAGGGTAAACTTGAACAGGGTAAATATATAAACCATTATTTTCAACGCTTAATTTTCATTTCAATCGGCGGAACTGACACTCACTCCACTTCATTCGAAGATTACACGGCATATGTTAGTTTTTCTCTTCTAACGGCACTTCCATCTGAAATACAGAACAAATATAAATTAGAAAATACAAGTAGCAACAGCGTCTGGTTGACACTGAAGTCTGCTGTCAGCGAGGTCAAGAATAAAAAGTTGCAAGTCACATCTCATTGTTACAAAATCATCTCCATTTATCTGTAAGATGAGTTACGCAATGTGAACTGGTAGTATTATTCTCTTGTTTTAAGAAGCAATCAGAACACAGGTCGAATACAAAAGCTAAAAACCTGCAGTTTTTGACTGGTACTTCTGGAACAAGAAACATGGCGAATCCGAAGCTAAACTTTATGTATATATTATTATCGAAAGAAATACCTATAAGTTACATCCATTTAACATGTAAAAGTACAAAAAATTCCGTTTATCATAGTATAATAAACATTTTAATTTCAATTATTTCCTGTGATTATATTTCTATATGCGTTCACGTAATATAATTATTCCTCGAAACTAAACCCTTATAAAAATACTGGCTTTGCTTTTGGAACACATGGCTAAGGCAGTGGAGAAATGTAAATGTCTGGTGTTATGTATATGACGTATGAACGGTTTTAGATGTTTATCTCTGACATACTACAAAACATTTGTTAGGGCGTTGAAAACCTACTTGCAAGTTTCAGAATCAAGCGATTCAAACAAATATCTTGTGTCGGCTCTGAGCATACATACACAACAGCTAGGTAATCTAGACTCTAGTAGACTAGACTGCATTGGGGAGTACTGGTACATAAAGACTTATAAGTTAATGTGCCTGGAAATAGAATAAATGCGAAATAATGATAATAATAATGATGATGATGATAATAATGATAATAATGATAATAATTATTATTATTTAAATGGTAAAGATAACAAAACTTTTAACTTAAGCTTGGTTTAACTTGAGGTTATACTTTCAAAAGTAAGCAGTTTGTTAAATGATGATGATGTGATAATACGCTGTATATAACATACACACTTCTTTCCCACCATATACTCACTAGCATATGATCATTACCAGGAGGGTAATATTTGGGTGTTCGTTATTCTGAATGATTATTGCCATTGAAAATTTAGAACATTTAAATGTTTTATATAACGAAGATATTTCTTCTTGTTGTTCTCCTCTTCTTGCCTCTTTACATTATTTATTAAATGCTCTGTATTTCATTTTAGCCATGAGCAGAAAGCAGTTAGATGAGGTAATACCCTTCCTGTCACACAAGTCAAGGGGGGATGTAAAGGCAATAGCCATAGACTATGTGACAGGTCTTACAGGGACATCAGAAGGAAGAACTCTGCTGTGTAGCAGAGACGTGTACTTGGAGGCAGTTGCAGGTTTACTGCAAGATGACATCCAAAGCATATCAAAACAGGCATACAAAGCCCTGGTGAATCTAACTGCAGAAGATTTGGTGTGTCCGAAGCTGCTGTCTCTGAAGACAAAACCCAATCTTCTCCAGGAGCTTATGAAATATGTTTGTAATCCTGAAAGTGAACTTGCTGACGAAGCATGTATGTTGTTAAGCAATTTGTCCAGACCATTAGATTGTGCCAAGAAAATGGTGGAAGTGATTCAGAAGGAAAAGGAGACACTTGGGTTTGACAAACTAATACAGGTCTTCTGTACTGAGGGATTCAACCCCAAAGCAAAACTACATCATCTGGGTGAGGGCAATTTTCGTGTTGTGCATACATAGAAATTGTGTAATAAAGAAATCTATGAAGATAATGAAAAGTCTACTGTCCAAGTAATATATCGTATCTTTGAATTAAAATTTGATAAACTGACATTTGTTGCAGCATTTGTTATTTATTAACTCAGAATTTTACATGCACTTTCAATGTATTATTGTTATAAAACGTGAACCCTCTTTTACCTCATTAGGTCCATTCCTGTGTAATCTGACCCAGATTCCCGAGGCTCGCCAGTTCATTCTCAATAAAGATGGCTGTGTCATCCAGAGACTGCTTCCATACACGCAGTATCCTGAGTCGGTAGTTAGACGCAGAGGAATTGTAGCTACACTTAAAAATTGCAGTTTTGAAACTGGTAAGATTTTATTTGATGAAATCTTATTATTTAAGAAAATTTGTTTTAGCATGTGTTTTGTATCAGATAAAAATTTGAACCAATCATTTATTTCATTTTATGATGTATAATTTCTGATGTAATCAGACAGTCACTTAAAGTAAAAAAAAGTTACTAGTAACTGTATTTGAAGTAATTACATTTCTCTCATTCAGATAATCACCAGTGGTTGTTAAGTCCTCAAGTAGATCTCCTCCCCCACCTTCTCCTCCCCCTGGCTGGTCCAGAGGAGTTTGATGAGGAGGACAATGACAAGTTACCAGTGGAGCTGCAATACCTGGAACCCACCAAGACTAGAGAACCAGAGCCAGATATCAGGGTCATGTTAATAGAGGCTGTCCACCAGGTGATACTGGTCACTGATAACTAAGTAGTGTGATTAAAATATCTGTTGAGTGACTTCATTTTTATTATGACTCTCATTGAGATGGGATAACACAAATAAGATCAGAAAATCAGTGTGATGTGATTGCTGCTCATTGATTTTAAAGCTAAACTATACAGGTAGTACCCAATTTGTAGGTTTTGGATGAACCACAGCCAGGTATTTCTGAAGTCCTGAATAACTGATTTATTTGCATTTATAGCTCTGTGAACTAAAGAAGCAGTGCCCAGTGTGTATTAATAGGTCAAGCACCATCAGGTATTTCTGAAGACCTGAATAACTTAATTTTTATAATTTTTTCATAGCTCTGTGCAACAAAAGAAGGCAGGGAGTACCTTAAAGACAAAAATGCATACATCATACTGCGAGAATTGCACAACTGGGAAAAGAATGAAGCAGTAATAGAAGCATGTGAAGATGTAGTGTCTATACTGATTGGTGATGAGCCAGCACCAGAGCATGCAAACCTCAAAGAAGTTGAAATTCCAGCAGACATTCAAGAAAAATTGAACAAAGCTAGCAGAGTTGCAAAGGATGCAGGGGGAGATGCAAAGGACAGCTAATTTTTTAAAATATCTCTTGTAGGGAAGAGGAATGTCTTTCCATTCAACTCAAAGAAATGGGTGCATGCAGTGCAATTTAAACAACTTTCTATTTGGGGCATGTAGGTGAAGTGTGGAAATGCAGATGTTGGGAAATATTGACCCTCTGCAGGAGTTTATTGATATCTTTCTTTACCCGATACATGCCACAGTAGCATGATCTATTCACAACAGAGTGATCCATTTATTTGATGCCTTAAAAATATATCAAGTACTGATTTTTTCAGTGGTGCTCAATTAAAAAACTTCTGTGTACTTCTTTTGTTCAAAGTTTCATAAGTCAAAGTCTGCAAACTTTAATGGTTTTTATACAGAGTAATTGTTTATTTAGGAGGTCAACTTTATATATTGATTATCAAAGAAATTTTTCAAGTTTTGCAGTGATCTTCCAACTGCAAGGTACACATTTTGTGCCTGGCTTTGAGCAGAGGGGAACTGCAAACCAGTCTGAAGGGGATGGAAGCAGTTTTATAAAAAATAACAAATGCAACTGGCAGTTTTATTTTATTTTATTTGGTTACACAGAAAATAAATTGGTGTAAATAAATATAATATGTTTATTAAAATGTTATTTTGTTTTAACTTAATACAAAAACTTAAAACTTGAAATGCAAAATTATTTGCACATTTTTGTTCACTTGGTATACTGGCAGATGAGAAAAGACATTCAGAATACTATCAACATTTCCTTTCACAATAAATTAAATGATATAAATAGCATTATTATGATTTTATATCTGGAAATGCGAGTCCTGAGAAAATGCAAAACTGAACAATGAAGACGTCACCATACATGACAATCTAAAAAAAAAAGGAAATGTCAATCAGACATCAAAAATATACAGCTTCTGGTATAATCTTGAAACATCAACCTCAACCAAAGTCATTAATTGTATAAAGATTTTTTCTTTTGCCCTTGATATAGTTTATTGTGACATAGCTCCTCATGTATTGGCATAGCTGGCCTCCTCACAGACTGCCTTCATCTGTCTGGTACTGAGGTTATCTGGCATATGTAAGAAGAGTAAAGGAAATTTAAAATAAAAACCTTTCGGAATTGGGTCATGCTCAGTTCACATAGAAACACTTAGCCAGCAGAATAACCCCAAAGTTACATTTATCAATATCTTCGACAAATACAACTACAGCATTTTTGTCAAAAAGGATATTTCCTCTGGGTTCAATATCTGGATCAATTTCTGTAAAGGCTGATACTTCTTTAGAGTGGAAACACTGCCCACAAAGAGAAGCTTGTGTTTTGCTCTTGTCACAGCAACATTCAGTCTTCTCCAGTCACAAAGTATCTCTGTTCCACCCTGAAAAGACAGTTGAAAACTTAGCTTAAGTTTTACTCCTTTTTGGGGTAATTTACATACAACACCATGGCATATACAGATGCAATGACCTGCACTCATAAGACCAAATTGTTTCTTCTAATTATTTTCTTTCTCATTGTGTGAATGAGTGTGTGGAAGGCATCTTTGCCTATCATCGTGTATCAAATCTCTTGCATTGACCTTGTGTATGAAATTTGATTAAAAAAAAGACCAAATTGTGCTGTGCATTAAACAAACCCTTCTTAAAAAAGAAAAATGCCTATTTATTAGGAGAAGTTTGCCTACCCTGCCTTTACTGCTGGAATCATCCTTGGAATTACTCCTGACAAAGGAGAGGATGATGACACTCTTGTCTCTGCCTTGGTATTGATCCACCGTGTTCACCTCCACCTCTCCAGAGCCACCAAGACGAGTGTGAAGGACTTTCACCTGGTTTCTGTATGGGGCTATGATGCCAAGCTCTTGTGGGGATAACCCACCCTACATAAATATATATTTCACAATGTGAACTTTTTAAATATCATTACATGCTAATGTTAAAAGAACTTTGTCATCTAAAAACTGTATATAAATCACAACATTACAAATCAAAGTAATTTTTCTGAGGGGGGGGTTTACTTATTACATACAAATGTTTTATCTTTATTTGCAAATTATATGAAAGAAGCAAGAAAGGAAGATTAAGTAAAATATTAACTTGCTTACCCTTTTGTTTCAACCCCACTTTTCTTTAATTTTGATGTAAGATTATGAAATCTGTATATTACTTACCCTAAGAAAACACTTGGCTAATTGGCAAACAATTTCTGCCTCTAAATCGTTCTTCACCAATCCCTGAGCATCATAACTTTCTGTAGCTGATATCTGTGAGAAATATATATATATATATATATATATATATATATATATATATATATATATATATATATATATATATATATATTGTGAATGAGACTTGACCTATGAAATCTCTCTCCATACATGTGAATGAGGTTCTGAGGAGCATTAACCTTTTACATGGCACTAGATAAATCAATCTACATTATTTGACCTTGAAAAATATATGAAAGTTATAAGTTTACACAAATTCAAATATTCAGAATATTTCTGCTTGTTTAAAAGGTGTCTAATCACAAGAATTTACTTACATTATCTGTATCCAAGAAAAGAACAGGCTGCGGGCTCAATGCACATTCCAGCCAGGCAGGCATCATGCCACTCAGCTAAATGGATTACAAATATAATGGTTACTGTGAAATATCTTATAGCACATATACAGTTTATACAAAATTCCAGTTGTTCAGCAAAATAAATGTATAAAATACTGAAATACTTTTAACAAATGTAACATACAAAGAGTCTTAAGAGTATGTTTTAATAAGCATGACAAGAAAGATTTTTATAAGTTTATAAATGGTGTTTCCATTCTCATCCAAATCTTCACTTATCAAAAGCATTAGCTGCAGTTATTTTATAAAACATATTTTTGTTGCATTTTTGACAAAATTTAACCTCTAAGTATTCTTAATTCAACAAGACACATTCTTATCCACCACTGTTTTAGTTTAAAGTTGTCTTCTACTTACCTCTGCTCTCACATCCTCTATGTTGGACAGCTGGAGACGGGCCTCTGCCACGTCCTGAGAGCCACATTTCAATGCTCCCTCATACACCAGCTCATTACTCAGACGCATTATTGAACTACTCAACACAAGGAGAAAATAGTATAAGAGTAATAAGAAGTTCATTACTGAGTCAAACAAAGACATAGCCCATTTTTACCTATAAAATATATATTTTGTACTTTATGACTGAAAGAACTATTTATTCTATTGGTTGGTCACAAGAGATTCCAAACATTCAGCATTCCTCACCTGTTCATTCTGTACTGCAGATTGAGCTCATATGTGGCTCCAGTATTGTCCAACCTCATGAACAAACTCTCATCCATTCCCAAGTCTCTGCAAACAAATTACAGGTTTAAATACTTAAACTGAGGATCACATATACCCTTAAACTACAGATATGCTTAAAGTCCATTTCTCTGGAAATATTATTTTTGTTAACGAAACAATACATATAGTCTGTCACATTAAAATCTACAGATAATTTTAAGTGGATGTATCATGAACTAACTTCAATTTAACCACAACCTGAAGCAATGACTGTTGAGCCTTGACAATGGACACCATCTTACCTTGCTTCTGTACTTTGTACCACAGGTGGCAGCTGTTTAGGATCCCCCACTAGCACAAACTTGGCAGCACAGGACAGAGGTCCAAAGCAGGTGGGCTGGAGGACCTGGGACGCCTCGTCAATGATACAGCTGTCAAACCTGCGCTTTGTGAACAACACGTGGTTGGTCCCCAAACAGGTGGTTGCCACAATTTGCTGTAAAGTAATAAGATCAAAGATGAAGATTAAGAAAACTTATCTGTATCATGCTTACTATGAGGTTACATATATGTTTGAAGAAACGAACCATTAAATAATCTACATCAGATTTCAACCAATGCTATGCAATGAAAATAAACAACATCCTACTCTTAACAAGGAAAAATCTAGGCATCCTAAATACCCGATAATAAAAAATTATTTTCATATAAAGGTTTAATCACCATACCTTAGTTGTGTAAAATTCTGCTAGATCTCCAACAGTTTTGATGTTCTTTGTGAGAGTACCTTCAGAATACGGCAAGATATCTGGATGTATCCTGGACTCTCGGCCAAGTCTCAAAAATTTCAGATCAAGCTTGAAAATAAAATATAATTTAACTAAATAATCAAAAAGTCTGTCATGAAAATAAACACAAAATGATGTTTCACTGATGATCAAATGTTTTATCACTGTCACATTCAAGACTACATCGAAACCTCAACAAATAAAAAAATGAAACAAAGTCAAATCTTTTAAGATTGTTTATCCTGACGAATGTTTTACCTTTTTCAGTTTCAGCAGTATGTTATCCACAGCAGAATGAGTGTAACTTGTTAGGAGAATAGAAAGTCCCAACTGGTGCAGAATACGAACAAGAGCAACAATTGTGGATGTTTTTCCTGTAATAAAAGAAGTTTCAATAATTCAGCACGCTTAGATTCAACAGTATTGCACAATTCCAATTATTATAGATGGAAAACTGTATGACTTAAAAATCAATTGCAATGAGGTTTTAAGAATGTAATATAAATACCTGTGCCAGGATAGCCTTTCATTAACACATAGTCTTTGCACATTAGGATCTAAAAATAGACAACAAAATTTAATATTGCCATGCTGCTCTTTTTCATCAAGAGCACTTTTAGAACCTGTTAACTTTTGTATGTTTGAAGCATAAAACTTTTACTTATTTATTTCTTCATTTTCTAACAGATGCTCGCTTCAACTATCATTTTTACAAAACTTACCTTCAATATGGCAGTTTTCTGTGGCTTGTTGAGTGATTTGAATATATGTTTCACTGTAAGATAATATTCAATTTTAAAACAACACAAAGGTTGACAAGAGAGATGGCATGAAAAATTTGCTGGTGTAACCTACCATTGCCATGCAAATAATGGTTCACATGCTACATGATTCACTGCTTAGCTGGGGGCAATATTGTACAGCAATATAGATGAATTTTGTTGAACAATATCTTTTACCAAAACTATTACTAAAATATAAACAAAATTCATAAACAAAGTCCTAAAGAAATTGTGAATACCTTTTTCTATTGCTCCTTTAGCTAATGTTAGTTCAAACTCGGGCTTCCTAGCATCAATGATCAGCTCCCTAAGTCTCAAACTAAAATAAAAAGGTCAAAGTTAAAATCCCAAAAATTTATGATAAAAGCAAATAAATGATTGTGTCCTGTATTTCTGACCTATCCTGTAAATTTAAAACCGTGAGTAAAAATTTAAAAAAAAATTCTGGATCAATTCAAATTTTATTTACATGAGAAATTATATATATTCATCTTAAACTGTCAAACAAACTCTTGACATGATTAATAACACCTGAAAAACAAACTCTTACCTGTGTGGATTATCTGACAAAAGTTTGGAAAGATTTGTGTAATTAGAAGCCATGGAGTTGAAGGAGTCATTTTTATCCAGTCGATAAACAGCATCACTGTTGAAATTGGTATTCTGCAGATTCCTGAATAAGTAAGACAAATTCAAAATGGTTATAACCTGTTTTGCAACAAGTGTGATGAATCACAAAATACTATTACTGAAAAATTTTTATTACAAATTTCTATCAGTAGGACAAGAAAGACAAATAAAAATTTATACCAACTGTAATAAAGACATTTTCAATATATTCTATAACACATCTAAGGGAAATGGTAAAAGCACAACCAGCACACTGTCTCACCTAACACAATGTGATATTATTAAAAAACTACCTGTCAAGTATCATAGTGATCTCTGTCTGTGTCACCTGGACCACAGAGGCAGTGCACAGGGCAATGTGTCCACTTGTCTGGCCACTCACTACCAAGGAATCTCCCTTACTAAATCCTGCTAGGGATATGTTAGGGCTTCTGAAAAAGAGTAGGGTCATAAATACTTGTTTAAGGTGATAATGGTATTTTCTTTACCTCTTTAAACTGCATTAAAATGGTAGTGCACAATTCTATATCATATTATATTTTTGTTCAGCATGAACTGTTATTTAAGGTGATGTGCTCAAACAGTATTTTTAATATTAGGACATATCTTGTGAAAGAAATCTTTACTAATATACTAAAAAATCTTATGCATTTTAAAAACCCAAAGTTTTCTTAATTCACTTACTGCTTAGAAGGTTGTTTGTGAAATGTGTGAATAAATGAACCATTATCCAAAGCTAGTACTGCATCATGTCTATCCACCAAAACCATGTCACTAAGGCAATTCCCTTCCTTCTCTCTGCAAACCAGTATTCAAAATTGTGATTGAAAAGTGACCAGGGTTGGGTCAGGCTTTATTATACCAGTCCTTAAATTCTATTTTAAATTCTTAAAATACACAAGTATAGTTGAAGGCATTAACAGTAAGCTATCCCTTCATATTACTTTGACACTTATTCTTTCTATACAAACAAATGACCATAACTGTATTAGTCTCATACTTCTGTGTGAGCTACGCTGCCCTCACCTTTGTTCAGCACTTTTACACCAAATGTCTTTGAGAGATTTGTAGCTTTCTTTAGCTTCCAGTTCTTGCAGCAGACACCAGTGTGAAAAGTACTCCAGGTGGCTCTGGCGTAGGTGTGCCAGGGTGGCTGGGATCAGGCTTGTCATGGCATGGTCGTCTGGGAGATCATGGTGATCTATGGACCTATTTTTGACATTTGCATGTTATATATAAATAACAATTATTGATATCTTTAACATTTGTTCACTGTCAACATAAGTTAAACTTTGTTTAGAAAAAGATAACAGTTATCATTCTCAGCTACAATGATGTATCCATACACCAATTAAATATAAACTACATATTTGTGAAATAACACAAATACATGTATAGACTCACAACAGCACAGTTTCCTTATCCAAGTGAAGATCTTGCCCACATTACATAACATCAAAAAAGTAACTTTTTTCATTTTCTAAAAATTGCCTAAAACCCCATATAAATGCATGAAATCACACACAGTCTTACCTCTGGTAGACAGCACAGTTCAGAAGCTGTGGACACTTGGAGCATGACCTGGGGTTGTTAATAGGACGAGGTAGTTTGGGGAGGTGGTAGGTTGTACCACTTTCACTTTCAACCTTCTCTGTATTTAGACTAAGGTAGTGAACTAGTTCATTTCTCAGCTGAAGGAGACCTAAATTATAAAATGTGTTATTGACATACAGTCATAATTAGGTGTGCATTATGGATATTTATACACAATAATTACTACCATATATTAAAATGTGACATCAAGCTTATATTGAACTACAGGAAATTCATGTGATTCACCACAGAGCAGTTCTTCATAGCGCTTCAATTATTACTGCTCAATATACTAAACTAATAAACAAAAACTCAAAATCACATTTGACTTAATACATGTACATAAAACCTAACTGCTTATTAATCCAAACACAAAATGGCACATGCTGAGTGATATAAATCCTCTTTCACCTCTCTTCTTGGCATTGTCTGCTGTAATAGTCTTCATGCTGCCATCCTTCAAGTAGAGCAGCAGTCCTCCCCCAGGATCCTCTCTCCTGTCTGAACTCATCAGGGAATACAACGTAACCTGACCACAAGGCAAGTAGTTGTTATTAAGAAATTAACTATAATAGACTGGGTTCCCATACCTGGAACGATCTACCAGGATTGATCCATCTCCAAGGGGTTTCTCGCTAAATTGCTTTCAGCTTAAGTAGCTTTTATGTCTGCACGCCTACTTAAGCTGCTAAACGATAATTAATTACCCCTAACAGCTTCAGTAGGCGTGCCAGATATATAAGCCACTTAAGTTGATTGCAATTTAGCCAAAATCCTCTGGGGGACAGATAGATCTACAGTTAGTATGACAGGGTCTGGGAATGGTCCCATAGACTGCATAAACTTGTCACTTTATAACTTGTATTTTCTCAAAAAAAAAAAAAGTTTTTTTCTGCTATCAGAGAAACAAAACCTAACTCACATCTTCTCATTAACTACACAAGTTTTCCAGTCCAGGTGTTCTGGTTATGTGCAGTTTACAGTTATCAAAAGGTGTGAGTTTTGTTAATATGAAGTGAATCTTGAATTAAAAATGGCATGCAGCATATTCAGGGGTGAGGGTTAGTTTTTTCACTGCTTAAACCTTGAACAATACAATCTTTTCATCAATTATGACAAGGAAATATAAAATAATGAATGAAGAAAAACACAATTGATTGATAATGCAGACGAGCTACCTTTAATCTATGCCAACTGTAAACATTTTAACCTTTTTTTTTTCGAGAGCAAGTCATAAAGACTTCATTGTAACGTGTAAGTCCAATAATATATTTAATAACTTTTCTTATAAATACAACTGAATGGATATTCTGTTCAGTATTACCTGCCCTTGGTGTTCTATTGAAAAGGATGGTTTCCCAGTCTTCAGTTCTAATGGCATCACTTTCTCACATTTCTGTTTGCCATTTATCTGCTGCAACATAAAGAAATTACTAAGTTCCCAAATGACTTGTGACTTCTGCCACTCATATAAGGCTTTACCATTTAAGTTAAGATGAACAGCTAAAAGTACAGTAGCTAAAGATCAACTGCTAAAAGTACAGTAGCTAAAAGTACCAGTCTTTCTTAATCTAATAATTTATGCCATGCATTCTGCAATAACAAACCCTTTAAAAGAAAAAAAAAGCCTTTTACCTTTACTTTCACTGTCAAATCAATTTTGCCTTTAACCCCATATCTGAAATTTATTGAAGTCAGGACAGAGTGAGCGATCTATAACTATCTATGAAAAATAAAATTTGAACAAACAAATGCTGACAATTCACTTTAATTCATCAATTATTCTACTCCAGTTTCAAAGCCAGTTCTCTCTCTTCATACCTTGGAGACCAGATGTTTTCTTCAATGTCCATCACTTTGGTAACATGGAGATCAGAGGTGGACGGTCTGGTGTGAGAAGTGAAATCAAAAATATAAAATATGCTTAGCCTTTTCAAAAATGTAACTTACACAGGCCATCTTCTATAGAATAAATTGTATACTGGTAAAATAATTGCATCAGTTGCTTTGAAATAACAGCATGCAAAATTCATGCAATTCACCAAAATGGCATGGAAAAATTACAAGGACTTTCATATTTAATATTAGAATTAATGCTTGCTTAGACGTGTATAACCTTGACTCCACTGTAATTAAAAGAACAATATACTCTTACCTTGCACCAAAACTATGTACCGGTGGAGGCATGTATTTCTCAGTCCACGCCAACATAGGAGGAATATATTTATCTATCTCAGCCCTCACCACTGCCTCTGTGGCATCTTGTCCATACCTTGTATAGACGGATAAATTTTCTAATCATTAAAAAATTATCATAAAATCATCATTTGTTTCAATTCAAGATTATCACAAAAAAAATAATAATAATAAAATACAAACTAATACAAACTTATTAATACAAACTTATTTTCATATGAAATAAAACTGAAATTATATTAAAATGAAAAATATATTTAACTAATTTGAAAAAGAAATAAATGTTGGACTGGTAAATTTTCAAAAAGATAAACAATTATCACATTAACATAAAGTGCTAAATCCAAAGTAATCTCATGTATATAATCAAGAAAAAAATGTCAGTGACTCATCAATGAATTCTGGATATGTTTGAACATACATTTCAATGAGGAATTTCTTTTGCTGAAGAATTTCCTTCACAATGGCCTCCACCTTGTCTTTGCTGAATGCCCTCTGCTGTACCACAGCCTGGAACAAGGCATGGATGATGCTCCCGTGGAGCATGGCCATATTGCCACTGTCACAGCCCTGGAATGATACATTGTTTATTTAAGTACATGAGAGATATTCTTACTGGTCAACTGCAATTGTTTTTTCTTCCCTTTTTTACTTTTTCAAGATTGAATCTGACCAAAAGCCATATATATAAACATTGGATTTCTTTTCAATGTTTTACTTTCCTTTTAAATGACAAAATAAAACACACACACTTACCCTAAACTTTTCATTTAGCAGTGTTCTGAAAAAGGAGAAAAACTTTAATGACAGCAAAGAACATGAATATTTCTATCATCCAGTTAAATCATTTTTAATTTTTAAAGTACCAGTAATAATAAATCAACACAAAATAATATTGTAATCTTCATCTTCATACAGAGCAAGCAATGCAAACTATCTGATAAACAAGTTAGGATATATGATTAACATTAAACACTTTTTGTGTAGACAAACACTCACTTTCTCATACAATACACTGTTCCCACTACAGATGTCCCAGATATCAGTACATCAGGATTGATGACTAAGAGACCCTGGTTATCACTAATATGACACACCCCACTGTCATCAAAGTCTCCAAGAACATTGACAATGTCTCCTGGTTGAACCAATGTATCTGTCCAGAATCCAGAGAGAACACATTTCCTTCTCTGATTTCCAGACGCTGACTCTACATCTAAAATAACTTCATTTCTGAAATGAAAGGGCAAAGTACCATGAACCCTGACTCATGAGTCTTCCCACAAATATATACAAAAAGTTTAATTACCTATGACTTTTACAATGTATTAAAAGAGTGCTTGCTTGTTATGTTTTTGGAAGTCTAGAGAACTCACAATTAACTTAGAAATCAAAACTGTGCAGAAATTAGTTTTATAAAACTGATAACCTTTCATGATGGACTGCCAGAACCAGATGTCTTCCAAACTGAACTGCAGGGGCTCTGCTGTCTATAACTTCATCTTTTTTCCTTATAAAAAAAAACAAATTAAATATATTTATTTATCCAAAAAATTCTAAAAGACAAGTAAAGTGACTGAAGACATTCTCACCTCTCACTGAGTTTATAAAGATACCAGAATTAAAAAGAAAATTTGTCTGTAAAATCAGTTTATCATTAGCAATCCTAAACTCAGTCCACGTACCTCCCTTTCTGTTTAAATGGTGTTAATTGTTTTATTCCTCTACTCAGCTCTTCATCTGCAATGTTATCAAAGTCAACATCACACATCCAGGAATCATTGCCAAATGATACAGACAATCCAGGATGATCATTCTCAGCAGGTGCTTCCTGGTGTTTGAAACTATTATCTGTATCAGATTGCAGCATTTCTTCCTGTGATTCTACAGTTTCTATCTTCATTTCCTGTGATACACTTTTTTCCTTTTCCTGGCTGAAAGAATCGATTTCTGGGATGCCTTTTGAGACATCACTGTGTTGACAGCTTTCAGAGTCAACACAACTACCAGACAAGAAATCTGTGATTTCAGGCTCTTCTGTCATCACTGTATCCCCAGCACTGTCAGACACAGGTTTTTTGTTCAAAGAAATTTCTGATGCACTGTTCAACTCCCCTAGCACCTCAGCAAGAATCTCATCATTCTTATTAGAAATTGACGTTGGATTCCCAAATGAAGTAAAACCACTCTTATCACCACTTTCTTGTGTTTTATCATTGCCCATTTTTATTTGTGTTCTTTTCTTTTTTACTTTCAAACCATGTGATGTCATCTCTGTGATGCTGTGCTTTGGCTTGCTGGGATTTTGGCTCTGCAGTTCATGCAAAATTTCCTCAAGAAAGTCATCTGAAATGTCAAGCACTTCACCCTGTTCTGACTGACTACCATTATTTTTGGGTAAATCAAAATCCAGATCTTTCTTTACACTTTCTACTTTTTTATCATCAATCTCTTTTCCATTTTCTCCTGCTAATCTCTTAGGGTCAGGGGATTGCCCTTTGCTAAGCCATCTTCTTTTCCCACTGGTACTTCCTTTGCTGCTATTCTTTTTCCATGGGGACAGGGACTTGGCAGAGGAAAAAACTCCCTTGGGTTTACTCCTATTTGAACTGCCCTGTGGTGGTTTTCTGTCAACAGAGACTCCCAGCACTGGTTGTACAAAGTCTACAGGTACTGTTGTCTTCCAGTCTACAGTATTCTGTGGTTGCTCCATGCTGAAGTTGGGGACAGGGTTGGGTGAAGTCAAGTTTGGTAAATCAACGACAGATTTAGATGGTCTACTCTTGGGCTTAGTTTTTATTTTACTATTTTGTTGCTTGTTTGGTTTAACAGAGAGCACTGACACAGGTGTTAAAAAGCTCCGCTGTAGGGGTTTCTTTTTACAAGCAACAGATTTCAGTGGGTCTTCAGGTGTATCAGGTATGATTCCATCTTGACCTCCATGTATATCCACCCTGTCTTCATTTTCACTGGCACACTCACTTTGTGATTCTAAAGAAGTAAACTCTTGTGTTTCAGGGATAATCAACTGACTTTGATGACCATGTGTGTTCTTTTGCTCTAGGGACTCAGTAAAAAGATCAACCACTTCTGACTTTTCCTCATGTGTGGTTACAGAAATCTCAGGTTGAGTTTTTTTCTTAAGTTTCAGTTTACTCTTTGGTGCCATGTCACCTTGTCCTATTGCACTGAACAAAGATTTTGGCTGGTCTGATGATGGAGGCTAAAAAAATAAAAAATATTTACTTTCTAAAAGATTAATGTTACTTCTTTTTTTCTACTTACAGATATTAATATTAATACCCGTTGCAAATACAAACTTGAAGTTGCACTGTACACACGACAATGGAGGAAATAGTGAATTTTACCGATATGCTATATTTTTTCAGTCATAAATACTCAAAATTACCACACTTCTATTGAGGGGTAGAGACAATATTGAAAGGAGGCTACCAAATAGTTCTATTCTTTATAGTAAAGCACCAAGAAGGCTTTACAGTATATAATTTTTTAAGGATTTTCCCTATTGAAAAGATTGAGACACAGCCACAATTACACTATTTAAAGATTTTACTAAATATTGTTAAATGTTATCTAATGTGAAGATAGTATATGGGCAAATGTAATTTTAAAATTTGTAGTTCAATTACACACATACCTTGAAAAATGACAAAATCTTCATCTGATTTGCGCCCTCCTTCACAGACTAAAACAAACAAGTACATGTACGTATGACATAACGTCTAAATTCAATTCTCTACTGCTAGTAAGTGACATAAGAATAATACTTTTTATATATATTTACATACATTTTTTAATAATCAAATCATCACCCAAATATTTTCATTCTCCCTACCCATGTCATTCTAGACTAAATTGTTTATTTGTAGCAGTGTTAGAAATTAACGCTGGACCGTCTGCCCGGGGCTGATAACTTTCAGAACGGACTGAGAAGTTTTCCCACCCGGCAGACATTCAGTCTAGCTACTTTTCAAGATGGCTGGACTTTCGGTCCAGCACCTAATTTTCCTAAGAGGCAAACACTGATTTGTAGCATTACTTTTCTATATCTCATACCATCATATTGACCTACATCAACTTTTCTTTATCAATTATACATACCATATCTTTCTTTAACTTTCCCATTGCTGTCCGGATTTTCAACAGATATTGGACTCTCCTTCAACCAAACCTGGCCCAAAAATGTAAAACATAACTTTTTAAACTAGTATATGAAGGGGGTAGTCTTGGGTAAGCCAAACACACAGCTAATGTTTAATCCATCTAGAGACACCCTCTTTCATATCTAATCTAAACTGCTTTAGAATGCTTTAAAATGCTTTAGATTGGATCTACAACATTTGCATCATTGAACTTAGCCAGTGACAATCAAAACGAATTACAAAGTTTGATTTAAAACTGCGGTAAGCCGATTAAAATGTGCACTTCATTTATCCATTAGTGCTCATTTCAAATTATACCCGTACATATTGCAATCACCTTTTTCTATCTGTAACATTTTCCAAGTTCTCGCCGCTCAGCCTCGCTTTCGCTCCGTCTTTTGAACCTCTAATAGAAAAGAGCTGTATGGGATTTTAAGTCGACAGATATATTTTACATTTATAAGCCAACATACAATAAGTCCCAGTATTTGAGTCATAAATTGGCCTACTACCTATTTATTTTTAATTCTGATTGTAATTAGAAAGAAAATAATTAAGAAAATGGCATTAGGCCCTATAAGAGAGAAAAGGACAGGTCCACAAACAAGGGAACAGCCAACGAACTAAGAAAACGTAAGAAAATTTATCATTTTGAGATGTCTATGAATTATTTTTTACTAAGTATATGTACAATAAGAGAAGAGTGTTATTTTTAGGTACCTTTTTTCTCAGCAAATAAGTACAGACGCTTCATATTACCATAACAAAATAGGCCTACCGTTTTAAGATAGAGGCAGCGATTAGTGGGCGTTTTCTACAATTTCCTTTAACGCTCAATTTTATCTTCACTATAAAAAAACTTGTATACCTATCCAAAGGCGTGTTTGGATCAGTATCAAATAACCTCAGTTTCTGAGGCGATGCACAGTTTCTTCATTTTTTTCTATTTCCGTACATGCTTTATTGTTCAAATAACCTCCGATACATATGGATATTTGAAAATGAAGACGTTCAACGTGTCGTTCAGCGGATATTCATTGTGCTTTGATAATGTCAAGAGCCAATACGTACCTCATATTTTTTACTGAATGTAATCAGGCAAAAGCGGATTTTCTTTAGCAACCAAAACTGCTGTATTCACGATTTCCCCCTGCCCATAAACAGAAAAGATTATGTTTGCAACTATTGTAAGGATTATTATTATTATTATTAGTATTATTATTATTATTATTATAGTGTGTATGTTTGTGTTTGCAGGCGTGCGCGCACGCTATCAAATACTATTTTCAGTATGAAAGTGATGCCAATCGCATACCACATGGGTAATGAAATCATTTTTGAGTTCTGAGCCTGTCGGAATATACAAGATATCGAAATCACAACATACAGAAGATAGTCATTCAGCTGTCGCATAATTGGGTTTAAGCCATTACCTTTTAGACTGATATGGTATTGGACTTAACCACTACTAGCTTTGCTCGGAAATTTTAACGCCAGATAACACGTGCGCGAAACACTCTAGACAACGGATTCTGACTACGTTTTTAATACGTTTCGCTCGATCTCCGCTGTCAATTCCACTAGAAGTTTTCATTATTATTCTTATTACAACAATTCTTATTAAAGACAATTTTTTTTTGGTATTTTGGCTTTCAATCCATCTCTAATCAAGCCTTTATAGAGTCCCTAAATTATGTGGTTTTCAAAACAACCAATTAAGTTCAATGTATAAAGATGGCTAGTGTTTAGGACATGCAATGCTCATCAGTTACACAACTTTTGGTATTTACTGCAACTTTGTTACACGCCTTTGGTTCTATGACGCAAAACCTCTTCATAACACCCTTTTCCCGTTTTTTCCCTATATATATATATTTTGATCGATATATTTGGATCACATGAAAATAGTTTCAAAGAAGACCAAAAAAAAAAAAGTTCACAAACGCCCGACAAGACATCTTGTGAGCCCAAATTAATTTTTTTATTGGAAAGAACGTCAGGTTGATTGAATACCGGGGCTTATCGACTAGGAATGCCAGATTATTAAAATATCAAATCACAATAACAGAAAGTTGCCATTTAGCTGCAGTATCATTAGATTCAAATAAGGATAATGCCAATACCGATAAGATTAATACGGAGTCTAATTATCGTGGCGGTATCCACTACCTTAAATCTGAAGGAGAATATCGACGTCTCAGAGCACGCATTTCCAGTTGTGTTGAAAAGTGGCTGTATCAACTCGATATTTTCGGGTAATTTATTGCCTTTTTTTCCATCATATCCGTTCTCTTTGTCCCACTGTTCTACGTCTAATATTTGATTGAATACTTATGCCACCAGTCCTAGACACAAGAATATGCTATTCTTAAATCCTCACAGGATCCTAGCAATTTAAAGACGGAGGAGGGGGGGGGGGAATGCGCGAGACATCTTTTCACGAACAAGTTTTCTACGCTTTCCAAAACATTCCAATATCGTTACTTTTTTTTCAAATCCGTTCCAGAAAAAACACGATGTTTTCGATATGCCATTTATTATAAACATCATGTACATGCAAGTGATAGCATACATCATTACACTTTCCAGTAAGCACGTCTCGCAGTATAGAATAATACATGATGATAGCGTACTGCTGAGTACGTCAATAACACCCCTACCTCAATGACGCCAGACACAAGAGATTCCACAAATACAATAAATAACTCACTACAACAGTCACTCAGTCACATCCACGCTATAAGAATATATATATATTTTTACGATATATTTTGACACAATGGATAAATGAAAAAGTAATCTTGACATACCTAACCTGGTGACGAACCAAATACGTTTCCCCTCTCATAGACGAGGAATAATTTGTAAATTAATAACTTATCAAATGAATGTTACAACAGAGAATGTTTATATCTGACGCTAGTACATTTTCAGAAATTTTGCTTCTTTTAAACTTATCAAAACTCCAGTCTTGCAATGAATGCAGATGAGAGGTTTGTGGATGATAAAGCCAAGTTTGCGTCAAATTCATGGTATCAACTCTCACAATATTTGTTAGCACACAACGTCCAAAATCAAAGCTGAAAAGTCTGGTTTATCTGTGTGAAACTGAAAATTACGCATCTTGCAATAGGTAAGATCATCATTTCAAACGAAGACTCCGATTTACATAATACTAACAACTTGCAATATTTTTCATTTACAGTAGTAGCATAGTGTTTGGCATACCAATAAGATCACCTGTGACTTAGCTTAACCACATTCAACAGAGCTTAGTCGGCTTGAAATGGCTTTCATCACTTGGCCACAATAAATGAAACGGCCAACCACCGCAACGCACTTGCTCTCTGTGCGATATCAGTCACCAATGATATCGATCTCTCTCTGTAGATTTAAAACAACGTTTAACACCCAGCGGTCCATTTCTTTCCAGCAATATTGCTCAAGGAATGATAAGTGATCTTTTTTGCTTTTTTTTTTCACTACATTACGCCTGCAGCTGAAACGCTATTTAAACCGATGTCTCACTGAACCTAATTAAAATAAGATCTTGTTCTGGCGTTACCTTTCCACAACGCATTCACTGTTTTCTAGTGCAGCAAAACCAATATCGTAAAACCATTACCCAAAGGTAAGATAACAACAGTAAAAAACTGTAGGCAACTAACACAGTTCCACAAAACAACATGAAATCAATATTCAAAAGACTCAGTTGATCCATAATTACCACCGACTTGTGCATGAACTAAATCACACCCAAAGCTCCGTTGGCTACATGAGCGATTGAAACTAAATGTGCAGCTGACAATGCAGCACTGTCCATGCATTTTAACTAAACACATCTAAAGGGACATGTTAGGATTTCCCTTCATTTTAACAACATGGTAGTTAAAAGTCTCATTCGTTAACAAAATGTAGCAAATTTCAGTGAGTAAAAACTTGATAATTGTGCTTATGTGAAAAAATAAACGATACACCATTTCAGATGTAAGTTTCTATTTGACCATGAAAAGCACATCATTATAATATTACAACTGACCTTTTATTAAAAGATCGATGTGCATGGCGAAATTAAGTGAAGACACCCTTTTAACCATAAAAATATCAGCTAATAAGCCTGAAAAGACCAGGGTTCTATACATATACATGTATATATGATAGCAGAGGTCAGGGGAGGTGAGGGTAGAACGCCTGCAGGTGGTAGTCTGACAGCTGACAGCTCAGTAAAGCATGCACACCTGTGAGGTTACCTATTACCACAAGAACAGATGAGCATGCTGAACCAGTTTTATGGAGCCAAGACTTATTATTGCTCACAGAATAATTTAAGGGAAAATTACTTAACGATAAAAGAAATTTGACTGGTTTAGTGTTTTTTGAGGTTAATAAGCTCAAAGATGCCTGGATTCCAAATAATATCGGTAAAAAGTTTGGACTGGCACCAAAGTATGCAGTTTGCTGTTAGCTGCAGCACAGGGTTGGTGCTGTATTCAGGTACAGGAAGTATCCTTTCTTGCTCTCTGAGTTTCCTGACCTTACTGGAATGTTCTTCTACCTCATCTAGCTTGTTAGATCCCCAGACATGTTATTAAATGGTAAAACCTGACAGCTTAATGTGGAACTAGGGAAACTTGAGATGACAGATCAAGGGCATCCTAAAATAATTGGTACAATTGGCCAAATAATACAAAAACATAACTTAAACCATTGCAAGCAATGGCTTCAAAAAAACTTTTGGTCCAAATAACAATTTTCTTTAATTGTTATTAACAAGCAAAATGCATGTTAACCTTAACTGTAGATTCCACTTTAACAACAGGTGGACGAAAATAAACTGCATCATGTATACACATTTCCCTGGAACCCAGCAACAGTCAATACCTAGCCAACTAATAAAGCTACATGTTATATGCAGGTTCTGTTGCTTATAGGTTTTGCAGTCATGTTGCAAAAACAAAGTCTGATCAATACATTCTTATGTAGTGCCAATACATGGCTCTTAACAACAAAGGCGAAAGGTGTGTTTGTGTCTAACAACACTTATAAATGAATGTGTAATGCTCAAAATGAAATGATGGTGCCTTGTTGAGCTCCTCTTGAGTCAATCAACATGTTCAGAATAATGTCTGTGATGAGATGAAAAAATGGATAATCCTCCTTCTTCTTGTTTTGTATGAAAAATAATGTTTGCCATGGTGAAAACGCCATTAATGCAGCAAGAAGACATCAGCCTCACATGCTCAGTAACATGATATATGCCTTAAGTGAAAATTAGATCCTATGGAATCTTCAGCCATCACCATGGCAACATAGTATCACTTTCAACAGCAAATTGTCTGTGATTCTTGGAAATAAAAGCAGATCTTGAAAATCTTGAACTGTAAAGCTCAATCCCATCCATTGTCTTTAATCATGTGTGCAAGTTCTATGATGTATTTGCCTTCTTTGTATTTTTGACTGGATTCAAAAGCATGTTCCTGTAAAACAAGAAAGTAATCAGTGAGTAAAATATTGAATCATGATTAGGCACGACATTAATTTTCAACCTCATCAATATGGCCATCCAATTACTGACATTTTCCATTTTGCAGTCTGCTGTGAACTGATTTAACCTTTGCATTTTCCTGAAACACAATATTGTAAAACATGGAATATATTTATGTGAGACAGGAAACTGAAAAGGACTCTTTTGTTGTGAAAAAAAAGGGAAACAGCAACAAAAACCACATCTTTTGTATGACCATAAGATATTGTACTCAGTTAACTGGCTCCTTCTCCTTTGTTTGCATGGAGAATTTCATTAATAAATCTAGTACAAAAAGTAATAGCACTGCACTCATGGTGAATCAGACAACTTAGACTGTGTAATTATTTTGGCTTTCCAGACAGACAAATGTCCCAATTTATCATTCTACTTTCCACGTAAAAATCAACCCACTTTACATCTTTAAGTTGAGTTTAGTGGTAATCACGCTGTTTGACAAGTTTTTTGTAGCTCTACCAGCACTGACACATCTCTAATCTACCAAAATAAGCATAAATCTTACATTTCTATGATTAATTTTCAAAATCCCTGTTGTTAAAATGGTGAATTCTATTTTATTTTAAATAAGACTGGTAGCTGTTGCAATGCATTAACTGACAACAAAATCAGACGAGGCCCATTAGTTTCAACAAAGACCATTATTTAGCAGTATATCCAAAACCACAGAAATAGAACAAAACATATTAAAAGGTTTTTTAAAAACTTTGAATGACATTTCATCTCATGTTGTTTATTAATATCTGTCTGTCACCCAAAAAAGTTAATCAGCAGAAAGGAGGGAATAAGATATCATATATCATGCAAATATATGGTATAACTAACTGTAAATAATTTCTCTCTACACTAATGTACTAATATACAAATTGCCATAAAGAAATATCATATTGAATGTAAAATCATCACTGTAACCAAAAATATCAGCAGGGTCTTATCATGAAACTGTGAACTAGAATTCTCCAAGGAGTATATCTTGATAAAATATTGAGAGAAAAATTTCCCTTTGGTCTGACCGTGCACTGCAAAGATATCTTCTATTTAAATATCCGTCTGCCACTTTCCACACACTTCATTGCTTCACTAACAAATGGATTTCTCTCTCCATCTCCACTGAGCAATTAAATTCAGCTCAAATTAAATGTCAGATCATGATATGAACAATTCAGTGGCCATTATATCAGTGATGACTCCATTCAAGTGATCTAAGAAAACTACTTGGGTGCATGAGCACGGAAAATTCCATGGCAACTACTATCTTATTATTCTCATGGTGATTCCTAAATCTCCTTGTGCATGGAAAATGTGCCTCTGTCCTTTTGTAATGTCCCAAATGTTTATCTTTAACAGTCCAATTATATTAAAATACAAAACCAAAACATTTTAATATGTCTGCAACATTAACCTGGGACATAATCTCACTGTTAACATGTCAAATGATGAACAAAATTAAAGTACAAATTATCCACGTTTGCTTTTTCTAAAAGCTGTGGTGCACAATCTCACTGGTGATGTAATAATGTTTTGTGGTAAAAATATCACTTTTATATTCCACAGTTTGTCAGTCATTAGAGAAGCCATTATTATTACAACTTTACAGCATTGTTTGGGTAAAAAAAAACTGCAGAATAAGACCTCAATTTGGTGTATGGCAGATTTTATCATCTTACAGGGAGTTATAACAGTTGAACAAAAGTTTTTTCATTAAAATCTGAGATAACAGTTTGTTTAATATGTTTTTAGTCAATCTATGAAAATAGCAATATATTGGATGGATAGTGAATCATACCTGAAACCTTCACTTTTCTTAGAAGGGAATATTTAGACATAACTATTTAGAAGGACAAAAATCAGGTGAGCTTGATATATGTACACTGTAGGCTAGGCACCTTTTATCTGAACAGGAATCAGGATACTCTAGCAATGATTAATAGTGTAAACAAATCGCTACATCTTCATTTTCCATTTGAAATAGACTTCACACTTACAGTGCCACACAATCCATCTATAAATCGTGCAAAATGTTTCGGTGTCAGATGGATATGGACTAATGGGTTATGATATCTGATGCAGTTGAACTTCTGAACCAGTGTCAGGCTGGTCAATGAACGGGGGTCAGAGGACCGGACAAATGTCACCTACTGACCACATGACACTAGCTGGAAGTCAAGTCACTGAGACACCATTGACCCCATGTGACCAGTCTGTCCTGCCGCACCAGGTATCTACGACAGGTTATGATAACCTGAGTATGTCTCCAATACATGTGACAGTAGTACAATATAGAGCAGAAACCCCTGCTGCTAGCAGATCAAGCTGTGTGTAAATCCTACAATAAAACTTACATATTTCCAGCCCAGTGTTGTTTTACAGCATTCACAGTATATATCAGCCACAGCATGGAGCCCTGTCAAAAGCACCCTCTCTTCAGCAGGGCCACACCCAACATTGACACTGAAATAAAAATGTATCATCCTTTTATTTTTTGTTTTTAATACAACAAATTATCTCTTGCTTCAACAACATCAACAAGATTGTTTTTTATTATCTATGTTTGCAAATTACAGACATCAGAATACATACTGGTTTCACAATTAGGTTTTTTTAACAATGTGAACTGAAATCAATAGTAGAAATTGGCAGCATTGGTCCGATTCCACCATGCATAACTTGTTATGGACACACATAGTACTAAGCACATGAAACTACATTATCTTTGAATCAATCTTTAACTTTGGCACCGCTACATCCCTCACGTTGAAAAAGTACAATGCCAAATTCATCAGTGTGCAGATCTGACAGAAAATCTATAGTATTACTTTAACTCTCTCTGCCATCACTTTAATCTAAACTTCCACTCAGAGAAGTTTAATTGGTTGGTTTGGTTTTAATGGACAAATCCCAAGGGTATTTGATGAAAGAAAAATAGTCTTGTTAAACAAGTTGCATGAAAGCGATTCCATTAATGAGTTGGTCCATGTAATAACTGGGCTATTAACACAATGCTTTTACAATGGCTGACATGTAAGTGAAAGGGAAAATCAATCTATCATGGCATTCACACAACACCATTATGCTTTTAATTTTAGCCAGCAATCTTAAATTTTCATCTATAAAGGCTCACAATGTGCACATGTTATCTACTTAATTCTTCATATCTGATTAGTCTAACTAAAAGCTTTAAATTAACCATGGAATATTTTAAGTGGAGATGGCAAATACTTTGTGTCAAATGAATTGTGCATTTGGATAGGATTACACGATTTGAAGAAGTCAAATTTAAATGTGTTGCATCAGTTGTATAAATATTGAAACTACGATACCAGAGCTTTCATTAGGGCCCAAAACAGAAGGTTGTAATTCATTGTTTAGGGTCATCTGAATTTGAGAAATTGATCTTAAAATGTATCTGATTTCAGTCCTTTAAATTTTTGGATAAGATAGGTTTTGGGAGTTTAGAGAAAAAGTAAAAGAAACAACATCAAAATCTTTTTGCATGCACTATATCTAGTCCATGGTTTGCCAGTATCTTCTTTAAGTTACATTCTATAAAGGAGAAAACTATAATCAAACTTGGCAAGAAGAGAAAACAACAGACAGCACTGAATTAATCCACAGTTTTACCTCTGCAAGTCTCTCATAACTGCAGAATCAGAAAAAAACATTTATAAAACTTTGCAAGGTATGAAATTCATTTAAGAGAACAGCATTGTAATTCCTCAGACCGTTTTCCTTTCCTGATATCAATTTGAGATTTACCTGTGCCCATGACACAATTTAAACACAAGTTTAAGAAACGTGCTGCCCTACTTTATAGAATCCGATCAATAACAGGTTTTCAAAGTTATACAGAACCAACTGGGCAACTCGGATAAAAGCACCAATAAACATTATTTGTATAAGCTCACCTTAGCATGGCACTCTATTTAAAAGGCACAAACTGAACTACCAATCCTACTAGTACCTACCATACCTCAGTACAGTATTTGATTTATTTAGCTCAAGTACAAAATTGCCCATGTGCACAATAATCTGTCTACGGCCATATGTTGCACTTGGTTAACGAGGGTGCAGATTAGTATATCTAAAAGTAAATGTTTTATGAATGGTACTTGATCTTTTAAGGTTGACAAAGGAGTCAAAACATCAGGTGACATACTGATCTATCCTTTTAGGGACAATCCATATGTGATGTCAACAGTACAACATGAAACTTCGTATCTAATCTTTTATAACATGAGCCCACTTTACCACAGTAAAGATAAATAGTACCCTTATATTTTCACCCTTCTGGCATTGTTCCACAAATGATTATGATACTGGAGTGTTTTGGAAACAAAGTTGACCTTACATGTAGAAACTGCAAATGTAAAAGCTATTGCCAAAAGACACGAAAAAATTAATGATCAGCTGAGCCTCATGAAAGATAAAGGCAGAAGTAGCCAATGTAATCATATTTGCTGCCTCTAGTAAATGGTACAAATTCTCCAACCCAAACATCTCACAAGGGATACAATAAATAATAGACCAATACACGAAGATTGCATTCTACTTGGCAAGCTCAGGCTAGCGAAACTGCCAAGCAAATGTTATCAAATTGGCATGTACATCATATGGGCAACACTGACATTCACTTTAACTACATGTCAAGATTCATGAAGTTGGGAAGAGGATATTAAATTAACCAAAGAATACCTGACCTCAAAGTGCCTTACTGTGCCAGGTGTCCTGGCTTACTTTAATGCTTCATCCTTTTACAATATCAACACTTTGCCCATTTCCCTACAGACCTTATCAGGTTTACCTCAGCCTGTGTATTGCCCAGATGGTTAGTTGAGGTTACATATAATACGATCAACTAGTCCTCACAAGTACACCACTCGATGGCACTATTGATGAAACCCCCTTTCCTTTAACTATAAGGATCCTGCATCTGAGAAGATATCTTAATGAGAACACCATCTTTTAAATCAAAATGTAGAGAGAATTCTGTATAATGTGCATGAAATAATGGAATGTGCCAAAAGTAAAAAAAAAAAATTCAACAGGATCAGGAAAAGCAGCCATCAAAATTCAACATCATGCACATAATAAGGTCCATAATGACGTGAGCCAGAAAAAAATTGGAGACAGTGTTTTGAAAGAATGGAAAAGGCAAAGTGGTCCTCAAATATCAACCTTAATTTTCAATTATTACTTTATACAATTTTTAATAACAAATAATTTTTTGATAATGATTTTAATAATAATACTGAAATCAAATAAATAGAACCAAACTCAGTTTCAAGGGAGTAAACTGCACAAGTAATTTGCATACTTTATCTCTGAAATGTATTATCGAGCCATACTGTTTACCGACAACGACATAGGATATGGGATTTTTATGAGTTCACGTTACACGAAATTAGAACAGGACTTTTGATATAAAGTAAATCCTATTCTACTGTGATTTGAATTGAGAGGTTCAAGAAAAACAGGGCCAGTACTCAACTTCCCTGCACTGGAACTTCCCCACACTCTTCTTCCCATACTGCATCTCTTTGCATGACCTCTCAGGGGCCCCAGGATGGAACAAATTTGATTAAAAAATTTGTTTGGAACAGTTACAGAAAATGATATGATACTGTAATGTGAATGAAGGCCTGCAGTCAGCAATTTCAAAAGGGGGTTCTTTTTGTAAAAACAGCAGACTTTTTTACTCCCTTGATTGACCCATTTTGAAAAATGGCATGGAACCTGTCAATTTTTCAGTCAGAATAGACCTTTTCTGACCAAAAGTGCAGTCCTTGCAACCACCCTACCCCCCCCCCCCCCCCATCCCTCTCCTCTCCACCCCACCCCACCCCCATCCTCTTACAGGCCTGAGAATGGCAGCTGAATACACTGTGGCCATTTCAGCACCCTTGACAAAAGGAAAAGATAATGTCACACTATATATGGGGATTCCCAAAATAAAATTTCAGCAAACATCTTACTCATCATAATGCTGCTTACTATTATATCATCAATTTCTTTTACCTGAATTGCTCCTTACACCTGAATAAATTTTATGGTTACAAGAGTCAACAAAGCTACAGGGACACTTCCCTAGTGGACTGACCACCATTTTATACTTCTTTTGTTGTCCCTAAGTGAATATACTCAGTGTGGCAATCAAGAGAGACTGGCAAAGGAAATGTATGTAAATATTTATTGGGTAGATTACAATGTAAAGATCATATATGTTAGTACAAGAAGTTAGGTCATAGACATGTAAAAAAGACCTACACCAATAAAGAAATAAATATTTTATTATACTTACACAGAATTGAAGAGATATGCTCTGCCTTGACTGCCCTGAAAGGACTGTGAAAGATAAAAAAGAAAAGAAAGTTACACATTAATGATAAGATATTTATGGCATGTTCTTTTTAACATTTAAAGATATTTTGGACACAATTCCCATCAAATAACACTATCCATCCACACTATCTTCACAGTATCATGCTGATGCTGTTTAGACAAAGAAAGCCGCAAGGATTTCACCCTTAAGACACAAGATGACAAATTTCCTGCTCAAATTACATTGTTTACAAAAGCAGGAGGTGTAAACTAGCTCCACTTTCCTATCTTACGGTTTCCAGACAAGGGAGCAAACAGGACTTGGTGCCAAACTATGATCTCATCACCATTGATTGGGTGTAAAAATCAATAAATGTCATCAGCACTTCATATATGTATATGATGTAACACAAGTATATCTATTCACTTATATACAGGGAAACTTGTTATCTCTTATCTGACATGAGGGTAGCATAACAAATTACCATTGGCAATCGTTTTGAGGCTAATACATGTGTATGGTAAATAAACATTGTTCTTTTATTGAAAATAAATTTTGAGACAAATGAAATATGGCCCCAATGCCTATCAAATCATTCTGTTAAATTAATCTAATACTTGGCTGACATTAAGTTAACCAATCAAGTGAAATGTATTGGGCTTGCCACCTTGATGTTTTCCTGGTCTAAATAGTTTCCTTGCATGCAATCAATATACCTCAGTATGAAATGCAGGTGGACTGTAAGAAACCTTAAATGGAAAGCTCACACAGAAACTAATGGATGTGTATCGGAAACACACCATGACAAAGTTCAGTAAACAAGAGTTTCTAGCCTTTTAGGATATTGACTTGCTTTGTGTGGGACTTAATTTGGTTACAGTTTCCAAAACACAACAAAAATGATGTCAAGGTATAATGCTGCATATGCTCTGATCAATCGGTCCATCTTTACCTTGTGATGTTAACTTTAAACCACCCTGTATTTCACAGCCTATACAAAATAGCAATCTGAAAAAAGATCCCTGCTTTCATGGATCATATGTTACATATGAAAAAAGAAGAAAAAAATGAGCCAACCATCATTCTCAACATGTTCTATTCAACAAAACTTGCATCACATATTTTATAGCTATGTATGCATGTTGCAGTTCACTTTCAATCTGGGATGAGGACTTGTTCAACATATCAATTTCATAAAATGGTGTGAATGAAATCTGTTCCGTCAGTTTGTTATATGTTTACATGAAAATATAGGGGCCTCATGAGCTGAAATACTGCATGGGAAATCAAGCTCAAGTGGGATACTTGGGATTATTAAAGAGTACATTATAATGGTGAATCCCAAAAGCCTAGCCATTGTGCAACCTTTTTCTGGAGATATGATTTAGGGTTATGAGAAAAAAGTTGGGAGAAATGGCCCAGTGGCCTTATGACTGGGGATCTTCAGGCTGCTTAAGGCATAAAACATACAAAAAATGGATTTATGGTTTTAACAAAAACTACATGCCTGTAAGTTAAATGAAAAGTATCCCCACCTTTGAGATCAGTTCATCGTGATTGGCTAGGTGAGCTCGGCAGTGGACGCAGCTATAAGTGCGATGGCACTGGCTCGGGAGATACGCCTGGAACGTCTTCACCATGGTGAGTGTAGACATCAATTCTGGCAACTATTATGAAGACAGACCCACATCACTGATAATCATGGAGAGAAACAAAGGCAAAATGATCCTCTGATGCCTCGCTTCTCCCTCACTAATCTTTCAGGTCATCCAACTCCACATGCGATTCATCTGAAAACAAAGGCAATTGGTCAAAATTATGGGAACATGGAATTAAAGTCTCTTGGGTTACTGCATTGTGTTCAGGTCATGATAAACTGCTAACTCGTTCATGCTCATAGCTTTGTTTGTCTACTTAGTGATGCCTTGGAGATACACCACACTACTGTGAGGTAACACCTCCTGAAATTTAATTTACTTGATATATTGACCATGGAAAAAAGAGCTCTAATTAGTCAAAATGAATCACTCAAAACCCCTAGAAGCTGAGAGTCAGTAGGTACATCCTGACAAAGACTTCACTTCAGCAGATGCTGTTGGTTGGTTTTCTTTGTTCAATTACTTCCAAAACTGGACTGCAGCAGCTGTCAGCTCTTACCTGATATAAAAGTAATTTGAGGGCAGCCGTCAGCAGTAACCAGACTTTGGAGATATCACTTTCAGACGTCTCAATCCACAGGAACTGAAACTAAAACAATGATATGACTTTAAATGCTTTTCATGACTAAATAGGTGAAAGTGTCTGCTTAAACTGCAGGTCTCCTAAAAGTGATGTCTCCAGAGGGCTATTACCTCACACCTGGACTCTTAGTTGTCATTATACCATTATCATGATTGCAGATAATAGCTTTATTGTCTCAATTACTATATCACTTAGAAACAATCAAGGGAACAGATGAATATCTAACTTCAATACAATGCTAACAAAGATTATAATCAACAATGTCATGACTGAGCTTTATGTTCTATTCTAGCATACTTCATGATACTCAAGTAGAACAATAGAGACAATTCCACTAGGCTGACAAAAGGAAAAGATAATGTCACACTATATATGGGGATTTCCAAAATAAAATTTCAGCAAACATCTTACTCATCATAATATTAGCAAATTTCTCTCATAAATGTGAAATTTAGTATCCAGTATTAAGATGTTGGTCAAGGTTAACAACAGAACTAAGAAAGCTTATTCATCATTCAATTGCATGACAAGAAAAAAAAACTTGCATGGTAACATAACCATTTCCAAATGACTTGCTAAGTACATAACAAAAGAGGAAGTATTGTACAAGAAGAAGTCTAGGCTTCTGTCTAATGAGTCATATGGGTATTTCCTTCAGGTTCCCAAACTGTCCCAACACACAGACTTGGAAAAAGAACATTGTACACAAACAAGTCTGGGCTTCTAATGAGTCACATGGGCATTTCCTCCAGCTTTACATATTGTCCCTACACACACAAAGAAGCCACAAAGTCTGCAGTGTGTTATCAGATTATTTCCTCACCATTTCTAAAGCAGAGATCATTCCAAGCTCTCTCCACTCTCAGGACAAAAGAATGCATTTGCCAATACATGTGTGTGGATCTGATATCAGCTTATATTAAAGCTGGACAGAATATAGACGTTGAACAAAAGTTCTTTATATTTTTATTGCAGCTCCATTTTGCAGACATGATCTTATTAAATACCACATAATACCCTGCTATGTAGCAAAGATAGCTGAAATCAATAATAACAATCAGGCTGAGGGATTAGACCAGATTGTTATTGTTATTGTGACCACCTAATCTTGAGATATCGTGACCTGGTTTTAATACACATGGTTTATGTGCTACTAATTTGAAACGCAATATCTTTAAATTGCATCTTTATATTGTTCACATTCAGTTTTCTTGTACCTTTTTGCAAGTCTCCCCGGGGCTTATATGAATAATTCAGTTTTCTTTCTACCTGGAATCAATAAAAACCTCTTGTCTACATGTAAATAATATAACAGTCATGATCAAGGTGACTGGAACAAAGAGATACATGGTGTCAAGTTGAACAGCACAGAGAAGAATACTGTGTTAAAATTCACACCAAGAAACTGAGAAAAGGGAAAATGATGTGCAAAGGACTGAAGTAAAAAAAGAAAGAGAAAGTGAACAAAGAATGAGTCATATATAATTATTCAAGGGATGATAACTTTTCTTAATCTTTCTACAGAAAGCTGCCCTATATTTAGTTTCTTGGGTTAGAAGCATTGCCACTATAAAAGGGCAATTCCAAATGACATTAAACTCATTCACCTTACCCATTCCAAGAACAGATTCAGCTACTCTACTCATCAGAAGTCCATGAAAATCAATATTAGTTACCACGGACTCAACAACCTGAATACTGCCTGAATATGGCAATAAGATAGGCATCCCAAGGTTAAATGCATGACCATTTATCTGGCAATGTCAATTTTTATATGCATTTACGCTTCAGTGCTAGTATCATTTTTATCTGTCGTGTATCAGTCCCCTCCCCGTCCTCGCCTCCCCCCTCCCCTAACACCTCGCCACGACCACGACAAAGGTCCTTTGTTTGCTTCACATGTCTGTATCTGTAACTGCTTAAGTTACATACGCCTTGAATAGCACGGTGAGATTGTATCAATGCCCATTAAAATGTCTTGATCACGCAGAGAGAGAAAAAGCTTGAATTCGCAAATGAAGTTGATCAGGAAAATCCCACATGGTTATGGCTCCAGCATGTAAACACGCTCTATACAGTATGTTAGTTCTATAGACATATTTGTCTTAGTTTCAGCAATGTTCAAGGTTAAGGGATTTACAAATTCTCTAAATCAAAACTGTCGCATGGAGTTGTAAACATAAAAGAAAACACTGTGTTAAAGAGAACGTGCATGTCTTTGTTTTGACGAGGCAGCAGCAGATCCAAACACGCACGATCAAATAGGGTTTCTGCGATCCCTGGAAAATAACCTGTTCAACAAACCAGATAAATGCTTACCTATACAATCTATCTTTCTCGTGAAGATTGCTTTCTTGAAATTTTAAGCTCTGCGATGTCAGAATCCTTTCTTTTTCTCGATGTCAGCTGTGAAGGTTATGGCGACTTGGTTGTCCGTGTTTACCTTTTTTCTGCTTGGCGGAAATTCGCTGACGTCAGTCACGTGTCTGACACTATTTTACATATACTTCCGGTACACGTGCTTCCTTGTCAAATATAAACAAACGGCACGTGTCTTGACATACGATTGGGGTTATCATTTTACCACACACGTTTAACAACTTTATTATAAGTAACGGGTTTCACTTTTCCTGAGAACTAAAGGCTTATTAAAAACATTCTTCTGCAACATCTGCACTGTATTGACGAACTTTCTCTATACTAGCATTACAATTGTTTGATATTTGAATCATCACTGTTAATGATTGGAAAACAAATGACTGCTTTGATTATGAATTTTACTCCTATATTTCTTATTGATGTCAAATAACCACCATAGAAATGGAATAAAAACTTGATACAAGATTCATAAACAATGCAATGACAAAAAAATGTAATAATTTTTTTCATCGCATTTGATTCAAATTGAACGTTAATAAAATTCCAATCAACATAGGTGCATTAAATTACTGATCAAGGTGTACATTTTTAAGTTAACGCTGGTTATCACAAACTGTTTCACGTTTTTTTCCATGTAGTTTTTTTTTTTTTTTTTTTTGGGGGGGGGGGTATTATCATTTGAATGAATAATAAGGTGATGGCTGCCTGTTTGTTTTTTAGTGAAATGCAATTACTGTTGGTTATAATTTTTTTTTTTTTTTTGGGGGGGGGGGGGGGGCTCTGTAAAAAAACCCTTCTAATAACTTTTTGTGACATTATACATTATATCCAAATAATAAATGCTATTTATCACATTGTTTGGAAAGCAGACAAAGCCATTAATCATTTAAAAAAAAATATTTAAGGGACTGAGATGGATGGATTATTGGCACACAATACTCTTTGAAAACGCAACTTTGACTACATTTTTGAAGCATATTTCCCTTGGATGCCTAGTTTCAACTTCAACCTATTCAATCACTTAGAATATAGTTTTTAAGTATGTTTTCCAATTTATTTATTTAATTGATTTTCCCTTATCTGCAGATAGTATTCACCAACATCTCTTGCACCTGTGTGTGATTTTGAATTTCAATGTTTTGTTAATAACTAAGTTTGGAGTAGCCAAGTTTTAAAAATACTTCAATTTATCAGGATGATATCACAAAACATTTAGAACACCACTCTAAACACAAATAATCTATTGTGCAAAAGACATGAACAACCTGTAAGTCATTGGTTCACTGAGCCGATGCTGTGCAACAACATCAGACAACACAACTAAGTCCCCACCCTCAAAAAAAAAAAAAAAAAAAATCTGTATTTAAATGGATATTATTAATTATAATTCTCAGTACAACTGGAGTGGTATTTTGATATAATTATGACATATTTGTATTGGTTTGAAATAAATAAAATATACATTTTACTATAACACATTTCAAATATCTTACAAACTAAAAGGTCAACAAATGTAATTAATCTCTACTAATCACAGGAATTTAGCTACACAGCAGTGACAACACCTTATCAATTGGTACAAGATACTACCAACACCATCACCCATATCTAGTAATATCTCTTTTAAAATTGCACTTAACTCAATCCTACTTTAGCATAAGATTACTGTATTTACAACCAATTTCACCATCTGGAATAAGCAGAATGATATGCAATAACATATTTATCATTTTTTCTTTATCAAATGCAATGATTGGCATAGAGAAAAAAAATAAAAAGAAGATATTTCACAGTTCCACATTGTACATATTTGTTTATACTGGATCATACTGAGGAAGACAGTCTGTCAAGCTACACAGGAATTCCTTTTGACTGATGAAGTGAGCATACTTCAGCACCTTATTTGGCTTAGTGTGGAATTTTATGTGGACCTAGAAAACAAAATGAAAGTCAATTTGTACAATAACTTCTACATGCCATTACAATCTATAGCATAGAAAATAAAGACATCATATTTGATTTACTAAAACTGAATAAAACCTTCTTTAGAATTTGGTAAGTTCTTTGTTCCACGAGCTAGAATCCAAAGGGTACCCTAATTAGAAAAGATTTGGGTACCATTCCCACAGATATTTGGATCGATCTATCTCCCTGGGGAGTCTCACTTAATTGTTATTAATTTAACCAGCTTGAATGGTTGTTTCGCCTAGTAAAGCTGTTAGGGGGTAATTACCTTTCCCCTCTAGCTGATTCGGTAGGTGTGACAGACATTGAGGCCTGTTAGTTGATAGTCATTTAGTGAGACTCCCCAGGGAGTTGGACCAATCCAGATGGATCGATCTAGGCATGGGAACCCAGTCTTACCCTAGGCATTCTTCTAAAAGACACAATTCCATCCTGTGCCTCAACATGGCTCAGTCTTGGTAACCCCACTGACAAACTGAGGTCCTGTAAAGACTTCACCAGCCTGGGAGAGGGCAGCATGTTCTCATGTCTGACATCTTTATCACAGGGCCTCCACTCATGCACTGAGTAAGAGTGTACGTTGTTAGTGTTCTGAGATACCATCTGCTCTTCTGGCGTTTTGGGGGATGTCTTTTCAATATCAGTGATGGCCCCTGTTTGGCTACACATGGCTTGTACCCTCTTTGCCTTGCATAGCTTCCAAGCTGCTTGTATTGTCCTGACGGCATCTAGGGTTTTCTGCCATTTTCGTCTCACCAGCCAGCCTCTCATAACTGAAATGAGGTTTAATTTTCTTTTCAACATGTTTTATTTTGTGTGAAAAAAGCATAAACAGCTCTTCACCATTTTGAAGTTGTACACGTTAGCCGAGATTTCAACTTAGTGAAGTGAAGACAGAAATAGAAGTAAAGACTAAAAAGAAAGAAAGATAAAAAATTAAGGGAAGCATACCAGCTTGTATCTTCAGGATGGATTTCCTCTTTTTACATTGGTACCTCCTCCAAGCACACTGTATGGTAAAGGCATATCTGCTCAGAAGTTTGCACCGGGCAGCCTCTAACTGTTCCAGCTACAGCACAGAAGAGAATACACATAAGTAACTGGAGCTCTGCAAAAGCAAAAGCTAACACAAACAGGTGCTTTTGCTGTATTTAAAAGAACATTTTCATTCTTAAATTTCAAAATAACTTCACTGATTTTGTAAGATACTGTTGACATTTACATATAAGTAAGACTCTTGTGGATGTAACATACAAAACAGAAAGACTAATCTTTCAGTTTTTATTACCTGGCCATCTTGCAAGAAGAGTTTGGTCCTGCCAAACTGCTTGCTCAAGTTTGGTTGAAAACCAAAAACAATCTTCATTACAGAAGCACAGCACTTTCTAGTATGATCAGAGCTGGAGAGGCCTAAAATATATATAAAGCAAAGTTGCACATACTGTAATGTCAATGAAAAATAAACACTGTTTTAAGTTAACTATAGAGATAAGACTATGTTTTAAGTTAACTTTGGATATATGACTATTATATGTTTTTTTTTAAGGAATAGCACTCTACAGGTGGACTTTTTCATTCTCCATAAAGCTGAAGATTTTAAACATTGGCTAGTAAGCATATTTCTAAATATAAAACATGAACTTTACTGAGATTAGTCAAGGAGGTTATACATCTCCTTGTGATGGTTCACTGCAGAATGAAAAATAGTCAAATAATGCAGTTGATGACAGAGCAATATATATTTTTCTGACTTTGAGTCAAAGTTACCTGTCCTTCTTCGAAGTTTCTTTTTAGGGGTGCCACTCTTTTTGGGGGTATCCAGCAGGGACAGCTGCTTCTTAAACAGTTTGTCCAGAGGGTCAAACAGAAGGTCATTCTCCTTCTCTGCGTCTCGGTCTGATTCTGACTGGGATGACAGAGAGACCGGATGAGTTGGCTCACTTTTGATGATTATTCCAAACTTCTGTACAAACTTGTCATAAGGAATTCTATAAGAAAATATTTTTAAAGTTATTTCTCTCTTCATGAATGGCCAAATACAAGACAATCACTAATCATCATGGTATGACTTTCCTTTTTTCTTCTGCTCAACACATTCTATTTAATTTTATAAAATTTAATGGCCCTAATTTTCATCCTTTTATCTCTATAATGCTATAGCCAGGGATGAGACTGCCATTTAGTGAAATAGTTGGAAAATATGGCATGGGGTTGACAGGGGTGCCTAGCCAATGACATTTTTGGCTCCCAAAAATTCAACAAATCTGCCCATTGTTGAATAAATCTCATCCCTGTACAGCTCCTCACTCTTCACTAATATTCACCTTGCTGGATATCCATTCCTACTAATCTCCACTGTCTCCATCACTCCACAGGCCTCCAGCTGCGTTATAACATACTGGCCATCAAAGTGGCCTGCCTCACACTGCTGGTTTGGTTTTATACACCGGATGTAGAGACATTCTGTGCTGTTCAGGGTTTTCATCAACGCATCCAAAGAACTCTGTGAATAATGGTAGTGAAAAAGATGCAGATTCTCCATGTCTACTAGTTTTGATTTTTATCTGCTTTATTCTTAATAATTGGCAACTTGTAATGTTTGTTTGAATTTTTATGACATTTCAAATGAATCACATCAAATTATTACAAATTATCATTAATTATTTCATTTAGATCATGAAAAAGTGAAATTAAAAAAACAGAAAACTACAAAAGTACCTTAAATTTGGCAAGAACAGTCTTCTTTTTCTTGCCAGGTTGATCTGTTTCAAAGTCAGCAAACAAGGAGGCTATGAAGTCATTATCACTGTTCTTCAACATGTCCACCAGTTCTGCTGGAACATTGTCCTGAAAACAGAAATTACTAGGCGATAATGTGAATTACTCCTTAAGGATGAAAAATGCTGAAAGTCAGAGATCTATATATCTAGTCGCTTTATTAAAATTCTGATAGTCTTTTAAATATTTTGTCACTTTTCTAAAGTTTCCTATATATGTGAAATAAAAAAATGTTATATTTATTATCTCATATTTTTTATTTCCAATCTTCAATACTCAGCATTAAATATTCACTAATACCTCACCATCCAAACTCACCTTATTTTTATCCACCAGTCCACTGACTTGGTACTGTACCGTCCCTGCATAGTGCTTCACAGCAAACCAAGGGTTCTCAAGGTCTTTCTTGGGCTGCTGGAAGTGACGGTGACTTCGTGCCGAGGTAAAAATCCGATCACAGATCATTTTGACAGAGGATGGTCTATTGAGGTTGCATTCCTGAAACAGAGTTGATATCAAAAGTTAACTTTTTCTTCAGACGGAAGACTTAAAACCATGCACAGATATACATTTTGTTCAGAAAGGGCAAGCTCAATATACACCTACTTATATTATGATCTAATGTTCTATCAGACAAAAAAATCAATAGTTTTGTTTGATGATTTTATCTCAAGTAAATTAAATAAATCATTTAAACTACTTTTAAAAGTAATTACAAGCTAAAATCACACTGAGTCCAGTATTCTATATATATATTGTTTTTCTCTATTTTGCTACTAAAGCCTGTGATACAAGTACCTCTATGAGCAGTGAGAAGATTCCCAGACTCCCATCAAGTAGCTCCACACATGGTCTGTTGTCCACAAAGTCTGTATGTGTCCATGGCAATGCCTCTTTAACATACTCAGCCTAAAAGTGAATAAGTTTGTAATTGGTAAAAACTAGATCAATGTCCTTTTTATGACCATGTTGTCTGAAAACGTGTTAATTTTGCTCACAGTTTATCAAAAATTCTTGAAAATTAATCTCTCTATCTTTCAAAGAAAATGAGAATACACCAAACTTAAGCATTGGAAAACTTTTCTATAGACTGTTCTTCAATTTTCCTTTCTAATCCATTCTGCAGTGAATTTAAGAATCAAACTTTAAAGCTAACATTTACCTGCAGTTCTTTCAGAAAATGTGCCACAAAGTGCTGCTGAAGCCTCTCATTGGCATAGTTGATGCACAGCTGCTCCAAGCTGTTGTTTATGAAGCTCTCAAAACCATAGATATCAAGCAACCCTTCAGGAAAACAAGAACTGATATCACAGCAACTCAAAAGTCATTTAGTGTAAACTCTTTAAAAGACAATATCAGTCAAAATTGTCCTTGCTTGCAAAACTTCATATGAAAGTGAACAATTATGTTATTTTCTTTCAGAAAAAGGTGGAAATATTAAGAATCAGATTGTTTTACCAACCTATAAAACTGTACAGTTCCTTGGTTTTGATACATCCATTGATGAAGGAAACTAACCAGTCAAATAACCTAAAAATATTACATTTTAATCTTTAGACATGAGAAATAATATAAATAACATTAAAATTATCTGAGCTGTATATATTAAACATATTTCATAACAAATAGAAAACAGGGTTTTATATAAAGGTTAAAAAAAACATCTTAGGGAAAAACAATTACAAATCAACACAACATTCCTCCATGTATATATATATGCAAAGAATAAATCTCTTTAAGAATATTTAAAAATATCAAAAAGTTTCAGAAATATTTCTTTTGTTTAGGCCAGTGCAATTTTAGGAGCGTAAAAACTACCTGGAATAAAGGGTCTTAGACAGACAATCTCGTCTGCTCCTCCCCTCCTGCTCATTACATGGTTTATGGAAGACACTCTGTCTGCGGCTGTGGGAGGCAGCAATACGGCGGAATGTTAGAGCTTTCTCTAGCACTGAGGGATCCACACCCAGCAGCTTGCTAGCCAGGTCCAGGGAAACATTACAGTCTGCAAGAGAGGTGAAAGAGAGGTGTAGAGAAATATATCAAATTTACAAACAACTATATTAAGCTTTTAAAATATCTCAGATTTTGTGATATTTTGAAAAGAAAATCTTAAAGGGCAGTTTTAAACTGCATTACAACTTTTATTAGGAGTAATCTCAGTGCATATAAAATATATAGATGACAAGCTAAATTATAAAAAAGTAAACCTAGATAATCAGGGGCGGATTGAGGCCATCTTCTGTGTCTTCCAGAAGATGGTCAGATTTTCAAATTTACGTTGATGGAATCTCATTTTTTCTGTCGGAAGACAGTCAAAAATGGAGGAAAGATCAACAAAGATAATTTGGAAGACTGTCAGAAAATATCTCTGGATCTGCCCCTGATAATAAACTACATGTTAAGAATTCTCACCTTGGTCATCAGTGTCCACATAACATCCCTGGTCTCCATCTCCATCAAACACCAAGTTACCAAGGTGAAGGATGGCACCTAGGACCTGGTGATGACAAATATATATATATATATACTTGAATTATTGTTATGCCTTTTTTTTGCTGATAACATCAAATTGACACACATAAAACTTGTCCTTTAAAATATTTTAATAAATAAATAAATAAATAAATATAGAGCGCTGATACTTACATACAAAATACTGAGCAGACAAGTCAAACCAAATAAAATCAGTCAAAAGGAAAGAAAGGATAAGCTGTATTGTGATTAATACTAAATTATGCTTTTACAGCATTTGTACTATGCATGGCTAAATTAACTTTATGCAATAACCCATACCCTGTTACACAAAATACACAGAGCCATTTATTCCAATATTGATGAAAGTAATCAATCAAAGGTCTGGGCCGCCAATATTGTGGTTGGTAGATTTGGCAATTACCAGTAGTGATAAAGGGCTGACCAATTAGTAACAATATGCAGAGATTGATTGGTTATTGATCTTTTGGGGGCCAAGGTAATTAAAATATTTTATCTGAAATTTATACACTTAGAAAGATTGAGATATGCATGATGAATATATATATATATATATGATAAGGTGATAAAACCATGACAAAACAGTGCAAAATTTGTGACTTAGTTAACTTTTTGATCAAAAACATAAGGCTAACGGAGGAGTTTTTTACCAAAGCACTAGAAGAGGAACTTCTCCATAAAAACATCGTGCAGTCCCTGAGGGTGAGTCAATTTTAACTCATAAACAAGATTAAACTGAAACATGGTGTCACATATAACTGGGTGACACTGTAAGTATTATAATTGGTACTTAATACTTTCAGGATACACTGTCTACATTATTTTTTATTATTCTAAAGGGTATGGATTACATTACGTGCAAATCATTTATTTCATGTTCTCATTAACATATATGGACTCAAAACTCCTAATTAAAAAAAAACATTGTAAAATATTCTCTTTTGAGGGTCTAATGAAAAATGATGTTCATGGAGTCGCCATGATGCTGATCTATGTCCTTCCACTGGGTCAAGCTGGCCTGACCTCCTTGGTCAATGTCCTGGAAGGTTGTGGTCAAGAAGAAGTATGGTGCTGGAAGGACACCACGGCAATATTTGAAGGTAACCTGTCCATTGTCATCAATATTAATAGTATATAGGTGATTATTTCAATGTTATGATTATTATAACCATCATTGATGGTTGGATGGTCTTTTTTCAACAATTATCTCAGAATCTGTAAACCGACTGTCCTAAATTAAAAATTATTGAATTTAAGTGGTACCACATTCAAAATGGAATGGATTTTACTATAATATATTTTTTTTCCTTTTTCAGCTTGGGAAACTGACAAGCAACAAATAATGAAACTGTTACTAGAATACCAACAAGAAAAAGCGCATGAAGAGTCAACCAAGCTAAAACATGAAATCCTTTACAAGGACAGAAAACTTCAAAGACTCAATTCTCAGCTTGAAATATCTCTACAGGAGCTTCAGATTAAACTAGAGGCCAGAGACAAGGAACATGAGGAGGTGAAACAAGAAAATGATGAATTAAAAAGGAGACACTCCCAGATCTCGGGGGAACTGCAGACTGACATCTCAGGCAGAATAGACAGGTACGCCCAGCTCTTATCCCTAAAGGAAAAAAAGATACAGGACCTGGAAGAAGAAATCAAGGAGGCTAAATCTCAGCTGCAAATCTCATCAGAAGAGCAAGAAAGAGAAAGGAGAGAAGCAATCAGGGACAAGGAACAGATTCATGAAAACATGAGAGAGATAAGGTCGAAACAAGATAAGTATACCATGCAACTGGAGGAAAAGCTAAAAGAGAAAGAAAAAGAAATTCAAGAACTCAGTCAAAAGACAACTGTGGACAAAACCTCTTCTAAGAGCTGTGACTGTAGTTGCCATGACAATGAAACTGAAATTGAACTACAAAATTCTGGCAAGAAGACAGTCCAGTTTGTTTTGCCCCAAGATGGTCCTCATCAGGAGCAAATTTCAGAGGAGATACTTCTAAAACTGAAAAGCGTGACACATGAACTAGAAATGCGAACGCAACAACTTGGACTGCTTGAAAAACAAAACCATAACCTTGATGCTCAAACAAAAGAGTTACAATCAATCTACATCCAGTACAGAAGTGCATCTCAGCTACAAATAGAAAACCTGAAGACACAGCTGTATAACCTTCAACAGACCATAGATAAGCTCAGTGCTGAAAATGACCATCTGAGAAGTCTCCTGTCAAATTCCTCCACTGTCACATCCCCGCGTGGTAACATCTCGCGACCACAGTCAGAACCTCTTAGGATCACATCTGCAGTCAGAATTCCACGGCAACAATCTGCAACAAAATCAGACAAACTGCCGACAATTCAGCAAAGTGGAGCTCCTCCCAGAAGAGCCAGCATGCCAAATTTCTCTTCACCACCAGAATCAGAGTCGGTATCCCACAAATCAGTTTTGAATTCCCTACAAAGGAAAGAAGATCGCCCTGGCATAGATGCTGCTGCCAGTTCCAGTAGTTTCCTAAGCAGGAGATTTGTTTCAAGCGGAAAATCAAGGAGTAAACCACTACCTGGGTTGAAAAAAGTCAACCCAAATATAACCACAGTATGTGAAGAAGTGACACCCCAAGGAGGCTTTTTAGACATGCAGGGGGCCTCATTAACAATCCCTCCAGAAGCACTAAAAGGTCCAATCTATATCCAGTGTACAAAAAACATAAGTAACCCAGCAAAATCTGAATACGTCAAAAGGTGTGGCATGTCTGAATTTGTGAAACTTGGTAGCAGGTATAACTTCAGGCCAAACAACATAAAATTTCAGAAAAAAGTCACCATGTCCACCAGCAAACCAAGTGACCAGCCCCAGGCAGCACTGGTGGTACACCAGCGGCTAGCAGAAAGGGGCATCGTAAGTGACTGGGAGGACATCACAGACAAGTGCATCTCCCAGTCACAGCCAGAGGAAAACACAGTGAACTACAAGCTCGGCCAACTTGGAGAGATTCAAGAATTCTGGATGGTGCTTATGGAGGAAAATCGTGCGCTGAGAAACAGACTTCTCAGTGTGCACAATTTGGGCAGTGTTCCTTGTGACTTTACTCTCTTTCTGCCACAACTTCCACCAGTGTCCTTCATAGAGGTAGTTTGTTCTGACCAAAGCCTTGAACTAAAATGCCTTGAAATCTTCAAGTCAAAGGACAGAAACATGATAAAATGTGGCCAAGAAGTCAGCAATTATGAACTCTGCAATGAGGATGACATTGTTTTCATGTTTGATAAACTCCTCACTGTTCAAGGAAGTTTTAAGTTAGATATTGATAAATGCCGAACAAGAGGACAGAGATTCAAACTTTCTTTAACAAATTCCAACATTCCCAGCAGTATGGAAGTTGCGAGAAATAAAATGGACAGTTACATGCCCCAAAGGATATGCACTATTGTCATCAATATTAACGGCATAGGTGATCATTATTATTTTATAGAATAAGATACTGAGATTCAATATACACAAAAGTAAACAATTCTTTTAAGTTTATGTCACACTTACACCCAGGAATATAAATGTAGCTTCAATAAAAAACACATTTATTCAATTTGACTTTAATTTTTGCTCCTTTTTCCAGAAATTGAGGCCCCTCATGGACAAATTCTGCGCCAGTTTCGTCTAAAACTCATTAAAGATGTAGACTTCAAGGACTTGGTTAACTCCCTAAGACAAGACAACACAATAAATGAGCGTATGCAAGAGGAGATAGAACAGGAAAAGACACGGATGGACAAAATGGCTAAATTTCTAGACATACTAGCACATAGACAGGAGAAAGGGTTTATTTCCTTCCTAGGTTCACTTCAAGATTCCTACGACTGGCTGGCAACTGAGATGGAGCAGTGCTTCCAACAGTTAAAAGCCCAATTTATATCAGGCACATAACTAACTTCTTTACTATAGCTAAGGCAATGGGGAATTTTAAAAAATCAAAATAAAGCAGGTTTTGTGGTAGATATCCTTCGTATGACTGAAATATGCCATGTTAAGAACATTTAGGCATCAGTTGCTGCAAATTAATGAAAGTTATAAATAAATGTGGTGACAACACATTTTCAAAAATTATCTAAATGCTTGGAAGAAAAACAATTTTGATACAGTATTTCAACTGAATGACTGCAGTGAATTAAACATGCAGGAATAAGTGAAGAAAGAGAAATAATTAATGTTACAGGTGCTGCCAAAACAGAATTTCATTCACTTCATTTATATGTGTCTATAAAATATTTTATTTATGATAAACAGACTTTATATGTGATCAACTGTAATAACTACAAATATACCACATCAATAAAGATAGTGTTTTGATGTTACTGCACATAATGCAAATATGAACAATTTCCATGTAAAATCATAACATTTTAAGACTTACATCAGCCAAAAATGCAATTTTAGTTGTAATGACATACAATTCAATTGAACATTATGGGGTTGGTAGACCAATCTTTTCTAGTCCCATATCTGATTTCATACCTATACAAGTCTGGTGGAGTGGAACATATCACCCAATGAGGTACTGTGGCTTCAAACAATGCTCAAATATTAACCAATGTTATAAATGCATCATAATACTTATTAAAACTTTTCACTGGAGGTGCTGAATTTTTTTCATGAAAGTAAATATGTTTTTAAAAGGTTTAAAAGGCATGCTGATTGTAAATCCACCAGATTTTTACCCTTCATTCACTGTAAAGCTTTAACCCACATAACAAAAGCAATTATTAAGGCGGTCTGCCACGTATTTTCTTTACACTGCAACCATTATATTTACAAAACATTGGATCAAAGGGATTGAATGTTTGTCAATAGTAATTCTGCATGAGCTCACAGGTTTTACACAACCGTTTGGGGTTTCACGGCAGTTTTAGACCAACAAGCCGTAACTTGTCAGTCAGCAGACAGAACACAGAATAAATCATGGACTACGAGAAAATTAAACAGCATTTGGAAAGCTTATGCTTCACTATCACTCCAACTGACAGTTTTTACAGGGCATGTGTAGATGGAGGGTTAATTGAGAGAACAACACTCTATAAAATAAAGGTGAGTGATGTCAAACTGTATCAGGTGACATTTCACACCATAGAAGTATGTTCCAGAAAAAAAAACTACAAATCATACACTCTTTTTAGCAGCAAGTTACAATCTGCTGCTTACTGCATTCATGTTTAAATGAAGATCATGCACAATTCAAACCCATGATAAAATTCGAAAGATGACTAGTATAATTTCCTATTCTTTCATATCCTCAGGAGTATATCAAACTCCAAGGCCACGGCGTTGCCACATTCCTCCTCAGCCTGACCCCACTAGGTGGAGTTGCCATCACAAAGCTGGTGGAGATCATTGAGAAAACTGGAAATAACATCAACCAGGCACAGCTTTATACTGCAAGGGAACACCTATCTGAAGGTCAGTCACCAGACTTAATTTTGACACATTAGAGATTGTGAGATTTTGGTGACAATATTTGTAAGTCTTGCTGCACAAGGGTTTACTATTGGGTTTCTAATATATCAACAGTTTCTCCATCAGTTTTCATGATTTTTAGTGATAAACTGACTGACAAATCACAAGATCTTTCAACAGTTTCTGATAAAATGCATATTTGTGGGTTTCTCTTTCAGCTTGGGAAAGATATCATCAACAGATAATAGGTATTCTGATAACCATTCGAGAACGTGAAGGAAATGCCATTGAAAACCAAAAAATTTCCATATTAACACAAAAAGCAAGAGAAGAAGTAAGGGTGGAACTAGCAGAGATCAACAAATCCAGGGAAAAACTGGAAAGTGAAAAGAAATATCTCATGGGAGAATGCAACCGTTTGAAGAGTGAAGTTTTACATTTAAAAACTAATCTTGCAGAATGTAACAAGAAACTCCTGACCCAGTCCCAAAGCAAAACAGAGCAGGTTAACCATGATAACACAAACAATGAACTACTTTCAGAAGCAAGTGAAAAATCACAGGGACAAAAAAAGGAGCACAAAGATGATATGCATCCTTATGCCAACTCACAGAAAGAGGCCACTGGAAATTCAACAGCAAAGTACAAATTCAGTGATCAGAATATCCAGACAGATATTTTAATGCATCAACTCAGGAACTTATCATTAGATACCAGAGATGACGATGATGATGTATTTCATGAAAGAAGGAAAGGTTTGCCAGCTCTGTCAGAAAGGCCCCATAGTGTTAGAAGTGATCCTGGTGGATCCTCCTCCATGCATCGTTCATTAAGCTTACCTTCCAAACTAGTCAGTTTACCTGAACAGGGACCTTTCGTGCACTTGAAAAACATTGGCGGACGTTCACGAACCAAAACACATCCTGCAAGTGGCCCTTCACTGCCACCTATTGCTCAAGGATTCCAAGAAAAAACTGACCAATCAGTTACTGTGTCTCCACAGACTGGTGGTTTCATTACCCTTGACGACAAGTCCTCCATTAGTATACAGCGTGGTGCAGTCAAAACCAAGACACAAGTCACTGCCAAGATGTGTAAAGATAACATGCAGCTACAACAGAAGCTGGTAAAAGGTGACCTATCTGATGAAATTTGTCTTGGAAATTGTTACAATATCAACTCACAGCCAGACGTCAATTTTGCTTGCAGCGTCCGCACAAAACCTCCGGGGCAGTTCAATTCTCTGTTTGTTCATCAAAGTACAGTTCACAAAAGAAAGGCACAGTCATTTCAGCCAGGTATCCCATCACCAAACAAAAAGTTTGCTGCTGCCTTGCCAGATGACAACATAACAGATATCACAGACCAATTAAATTATACTCAGGATGACAATGGAGTGACCTACCAGATCAACGGTTCTGGTCAGTACCAGGAATTCTGGGTAATCCTAAAGGAAAAGGAAGATGACTTGAAAAAGCAAAAGGAAATAATCAAACGATTACAAAAACGTTTGGCAAATCTGCGAAAGTTGGACATATGTATGTGTGACATCACATTATTCATACCACAAACAATCCCCAATAACTATCTTTGCCTTATATTCACCAATCAAGAGGTGCAAAGGAACTGCTCACTGTACATTCAATACAACACAAACCCATCGTTCATCAATAGAGCATATCAGCCGTCCAGTGCTTATGTTCACCACCAAGACGAGATCACAATCAAAAATCCCACAACAGAAGCACCTCTACATGTGTTAAAAGTGAACATGTTGGAGTTGAGAGGCAAGGGTATGGAAGTGAAAGTAGGTCTAGGGAACAGTACCATCCCCAGCATGCTGCAAGTAGTCAACACAACACTGAAGAGGAGGAGAGTACTGTGTAACATTCCAACATTACTAGCTGCTGAAATAGAACAAGGTAAGGAAATAATACCACTCCACTGTCATGAAATAAGAATGTCGCTGTTACCAATGTGTCTACTTCTTAACATATGTACAGCATACACATAGCTTTGGGCTTCTACATCGTTGTTGGTATGATGATAAGTTTTCAAAAACATGTTATTTGATCTTAATGTATAAGGTAAATGTAAACAACTCGACCCATTCTTTTTCACTACAGGGATGCCTTACCAAGACAGGCTGAGAAGCAACTGGTGTGACATCATAGAAAATTTGGAAGATTCTGGTGTCATCGATTACTTGTACCAGGAACATGTCCTCAGCAGTCGTCAGATGAATGAGGTCAAAGACAAGAGTGTGAGGCAAGAGAGAAATGGAAAGCTGCTTGGAATACTGATGACAGTCGGGGAGAGAGGATATCATATATTCTGTGATGCACTGCGTCAGAGTGAAGGGTCTGCATGGTTGGAGGAGCGTCTAAATAACACTTAGAAATTCTGAAAATAATTCATAAACCACAACCTAATAATTTTGTCTTATATTTATAGATCATATATTTATTGAAATAAAATTGCAGGATATATTTAGCCTAGACATTTTCATCATCCACTTTGCCAGGAGAAAAAGTAATTTTAACTAGAGGATCAGAGAGGCGATACCGCCTCCGAATATTGTACCACCAGCTGGAGCAAGCGCATTCGTATAGACCCCCACATACACAAAATAAGGGACACAGCCACCAGTTTTGTGCTTGACAAGCTGTAAAAATGCAATCAACAAGAATTTTTAAACTTTTGCAAAAAATATATATGGTACAATCAAATTTAAGTTCTTCATAAGATAGGTCAAGGGTCAATTTCAAGGTCACAGTAAATTGCCAGTATATGACTTCCTATTCAAGTTCAAGAGTAACTATGGACCTATCTCTGCCAGTTTTGGAGACAAAAGGAAAGCAAAATTTGCAAAGTTCAGTTCATGGTGAAAAGTAGGTCAAAGGTCAATTTTAAGGTCACATTTAGATTGCCAGTATATGACTTCCTATTCAAGTTCAATAGTAACTATGGACCTATCTCTGCCAGTTTTGGAGATAAAAGGGAAGCAAAATTTGCAAAGTTCAGTTTATGGTGAAAAGTAGGTTAAAGGTCAATTTTAAGGTCACATTTAGATTGCCAGTATATGACTTTCTATTCAAGTTCAATAGTAACTACGGACCTATCTCAGCCAGTTTTGGAGATAAAAGAAAAGCAAAATTTGCAAAATTCAGTTCATGGTGTAAAGTAGGTCAAAGGTCAATTTTAAGGTCACATTTAGATTGCCAGTATATGACTTCCTATTGAAGTTCAATAGTAACTATGGACCTATCTCTGCCAGTTTTGGAGATAAAAGGGAAGAAAAATTTGCAAAGTTCAGTTCATGGTGAAAAGAAGGTCAAAGGTCAATTTTAAGGTCACATATAGATTGCCAGTATATGACTTCCTATTCAAGTTCAATAGTAACTACGGACCTATCTCTGCCAGTTTTGGAGATAAAAGGAAAGCAAAATTTGCAAAGTTCAATTCATGGTGAAAAGTAGGTCAAAGGTCAATTTTAAGGTCACATATAGATTGCCAGTATATGACTTCCTATTCAAGTTCAATAGTAACTTCGGACCTATCTCTGCCAGTTTTGGAGATAAAAGGAAAGCAAAATTTGCAAAGTTCAATTCATGGTGAAAAGTAGGTCAAAGGTCAATTTTAAGGTCACATATAGATTGCCAGTATATGACTTCCTATTCAAGTTCAATAGTAACTACGGACCTATCTCTGCCAGTTTTGGAGATAAAAGGAAAGCAAAATTTGCAAAGTTCAATTCATGGTGAAAAGTAGGTTAAAGGTCAATTTTAAGGTCACATTTAGATTGCCAGTATATGACTTTCCATTCAAGTTCAATAGTAACTACGGACCTATCTCTGCCAGTTTTGGAGATAAAAGAAAAGCAAAATTTGCAAAATTCAGTTCATGGTGTAAAGTAGGTCAAAGGTCAATTTTAAGGTCACATTTAGATTGCCAGTATATGACTTCCTATTCAAGTTCAAGAGTAACTATGGACCTATCTCTGCCAGTTTTGGAGATAAAAGGGAAGAAAAATTTGCAAAGTTCAATTCATGGTGAAAAGTAGGTCAAAGGTCAATTTTAAGGTCACATATAGATTGCCAGTATATGACTTCCTATTCAAGTTCAATAGTAACTACGGACCTATCTCTGCCAGTTTTGGAGATAAAAGGGAAGCAAAATTTGCAAAGTTCAGTTCATGGTGAAAAGTAGGTCAAAGGTCAATTTTAAGATCACATTTAGATTGCCAGTATATGACTTCCTATTCAAGTTCAATAGTAACTATGGACCTATCTCTGCCAGTTTTGGAGATAAAAGGGAAGCAAAATTTGCAAAGTTCAGTTCATGGTGAAAAGTAGGTCAAAGGTCAATTTCAAGGTCACAGAAAGATAGCCAGTATATGACTTCCTATTCAACTTCAATAGTAACTATGGACCTATCTCTGCCAGTTTTGGAGATATAAGGGACTAAATGTTATAATTTTGGAGTTACCATAATGTGCCTTAAATTTCGTACAGAAAAAATTAATTAAAATAAAGAAAATGTCATTTTGGTCAAAATTCTTGAAATAGGAGGTGCTCTGAAGTTTCAGAAGTTCAAATTTGATGAAATAATGTCATTTTTGAACACAAGTTGTCTGCTTTGCCAAGCCTTATGTTTTATTTTTCTAGAGTTCAAAATTTATTATCCATTACCGTACTGCACATTTTGCTTTTACCACCAATATGTACTTTTTGATACAGCGTAACACGAAAACCGTATGGAATACAAAAAAACCGAGACCACCTCCAGTGTTGGGCTTAACATGCTCTACAAAATGCAAAAAAGAATGGGTCTCTAGCATTAACGGTTCCCGAATTAGAGACAGTTTTCAGTTTCGGTATCTTATGGCCGCTACTCCCGTGAAAATGCACCGATTGACCCCAAATTCATGGAGATGAAAGATGACCTGAAGGGTAACACTTTCCAATAATATTATTGGTTAAGTCTGTGTAGTGTCTGAATAACAGGGCAAAAAAATTTTTTTTCGTAAAAAATTTCATTTTTTTGAAAATTTTGGCCCATTTGACCTTGAAGTAAAGGTCAAAGGTCAAATCCAAGGGTATATTTGAAATCTACACATATGACTTTTGGAAAGCCGTCTATAGAAAATTTTCCCATAACTCCTTCCGTAGGGTAGATAATTAGCATTTAATTTTGCCATTTTTAGACAAGGGTGCATTGTAATGAGTGCCACACCCAGACCCCAATACCGACAAAGCCTAAATTTTACATGGAACGAGTTGAGATTATAGGTGACCTAAATCCATGAGATGGGTACGGGGGCCCTTACCGTCTAGGAGGAGAAGCGGTAACGGTAGCCGTCCGGCGGAGCTGGCGGAGCCGGCGGAACGATCCGGACGGGACCGAAACCATGTGTACCGCCAGCGCTAACGCTGGTGGTACAATAAAACTGTGTATGAAAAAATCTTACAGACCACTCTTTCCTCTCTGGTATTCTTTTACTCTGAAAAGCTTTCAATCACTCCTTAGCCCATACAAGAATCTTGCTTAAATTCCCTTCAATACTTTGGGGTAAGAGAAATGAAGTAGCAACAATTTTTCAAGAAAAATAAAACCACCTAAAATATGAAACAGAAATTGCCTTCTCCCACTCTGTATGTTATTTTATTAACTGATCACCAACTTGCAGCATGAACTTCAGATACTTTAAGTAAAAAAAAAGAATTATATAAAACAAATTTTATCATACAATATTTCTCAAATGATATCAAACAACTCTTTATTCAATCTGAAATTATAAAAAGCTTCAATCTTCACACACAAAAATTGATTACAGATTAGCAATAATATCTAAAATAGATTGCTGAAAAATCTCCATATTTGCAATCTCCAGATATGAAATTTTTCTGTGCTATTTTTAGAGCTGACTTTCATCTCAAAGGCTTTAGAAAAGTGAATATTTCTGCATTACATTTTGTGTTTGAATATTGAACAGAAATTGACAAAAGGGTATTGAACAATAGAAATTGTTTGACATAACCCAGATTAGGATCATGAATTGAAAACTGCACAATGGAAATTTAAGCTCATTGCAAATCCAAAATGGATGCAGTTAGAAGAAATCTGCAATATATATGTTCTAATGTCATTCCTTCCCAGAATTTCTGGACAGCAATGACAACATCAGGGCTGCTTGATGCTGCTGCAATCTCAGCATTTAAGGTAAATCATTTGAAAAACAAGTGATCCATTGAAATGCAGTTTATTTGTGTGGTAAAGACGGGCTTCTATCTAGGCAAACTGCTTGACGTGGGGAATACCTTGTTATCAAAGCTATTACAATATATCAAAAACTTGAATTCTGAGTGCTGTCACCTGTTTTTTTTTTTCCCTCACTTTCACGATATTTTAACCTCTGTCAAGGGGGTTATGTTTTTGCCTTTGTTGATTTGTTGGTTTGTTAGTTAACAGCCTAACTAAAATGTTATAGATAGAATATGAACTATTTCTGGATATGTAAGAAATTGGTTTACTTTGAAACAATTGGATTTTGGTGGTGATCCATTTATAATTAATTAACTAATTATAATGAAAACTGAGGCGCCTTAGCAGAAGTCTGCCCTCTCTGGGTGTTTTTCTTGGATCTTCTATTCTTTCTCTTCAGGAAAGAAGTGTTTCTTCACAGCAAGAGATGGCATTTTGTTTGCTATTTCTGACTTCAAAGAAAAGTCATAGCATTCAGGACTTCATCAAACTGGTTCAATCTACTCAGCCACAGCTACAACCAGATCAAGTGAAGCAAATGAAAGACTTCATGAAAGAAGGTATATAGTACATAACATATAAAAATTTTAACTGTTCAAACAATGAACATAAATTTGAAGTCCTTGCTTAAAGACAGCAGAGAGGAAATTTGTCTCTACCAATAACATTACACCATTCCTTACATTGGAACACAAAAATGTCGCATTACTGATGTGACTTCAGAACACTTTTGATGCTGGTTTAAAAACAATATCATACAATATTATTTTAGGATATTTCTAAAATTATTTTTTTCAGGATGGGAGGTATTCCGTGAACAAGTTATAAAAGTTCTCCTTAGTTTCATCCACACCGAAGTGGCCATTCACCATGAAGAGCAAACAAGAATGGAACCAGTCCTCAAACAGGTAGAAACAGAACCGATTCACAATAGTGAAACAATTAGGAAGCTTGAGAAGGAAATCAGTGATTTGAGGGACAAAGTTCAGCATTATAAAACACTGTGGCGAAACAGTCAGGCAAAGCAGAGTCAAGAAAAGCAATCTTTGGCATATAATGCTTGGAAGAAAAACAATCCAATCAAACGAGCAGTACCTGTAGCAATTCAGACAGAAAACACTAGTCATGAAGAAACTGGTACCATGACAGTATTAATGTCTGAAAACAAAGACATGCAGACCACAATGACTCTTGCCAACATTGAGAAATTGGAGCAAAAGATCAAATTGATGGAAGAAAGGTTCAGAAAACAGCTAGATACAAAAGAGCAAGAGATACAAACTGTTCCCACTTTTTCAGTGATGAACAAAATGGTTAGAGAAAAGACACAGAAACCAAGACGTCCTACAACAGCATATATACCTCCTCAAACCCAAAAGTCAAGCAAAAAAAGTCCTGTTAAATCAGTAAAACAACCTAAAGAAGAAATTGATAGTGGAACTCTGGAAGTAGATGAGCAGGGTGGGGCCTTGGAACTTTCAAATGCAGCATTCACCGTTCCTCCTGACTCAGTGGACGGTCATGTGACCATGAATGCTGCAACGTACCTCCCTAGCCAAGACCAAATCAAAGAACTAGAGCAAGGGCAAGTGTCTTCAGAAATCCAACCTGGAAAATGTATCAAACTGACAACAATGCCTTCCACTATAATAAAAAAGATCCTTGTTAAGTCTAAAATTCCACCAGATGCAAAATATCGGAGGTGTATGCCGCAAAGTTTTATGCTACACAAAACCAGAAAGAGAAGAAACCCTGGAGAAACACAGTATGAAGATGTTACCAGTACATGTGGCTGTAAGAAATCTGGTGCTGACATGGTGGAATACACCATCAATGGGTGTGGAGAATACCAAGAGTACTGGGCCATCAGAGTGGAGCCGAAAGATCAAGAAATTCACACACTTAAAGAAAAACTAGCAAATCTGAGAAACCTAGGTACTTGCATTTGTGACTTCACAGCTTTCATACCCCCAGCGCCACCTGTTAACAGACTTGTCATATCAGCCACAAATCAAGACCTGGCACGAAAATGCCCTAAAATAAAAGAGCTCAGACAGAAGAACATGATAGAAATTGACAATCAGCCTAGTTCTCACTCTATACACCACAAAGATCTTCTGATATTCAAAAAGGAACAGAAGACAGTGATGCTGAAAATGGAAGTTGACATGACCGAAATGAAAGCAAAAGGACAGAACTTCCAGCTTCCACTGGGGAAGGAGCCAATACCTACAGAAGTGTCTATACTTCACAGTCCACATTACTGTGTAACACATGAAAATGATCCAGTCATGCTATGCACCCTGACCTTTAGTGCTGCAAGCCTTGTTTCACCTTCTCCTTTATCTTACAGTAAGTATATCAATATGGTGAGTATATCAAACAGCTTAAGGGTCCTGACAGGTTTATGATCATCAAAATACCAAAAATGAGTTTTTTTCCTGCATCTAAATATTCACTAATCCCTCTTCCTTTCTTCTGAGATAAAATATAAAATATTAGCATTTGTGTTTCTTGTTGCTAAGCATAAGCACATAATAATGGCTCGATCGTTTCAACTCTGAAAAATTGTCAGTTTTTCAATTTCATAATTTTGAAATAATTAAAAATACATTTTTATGTAACATCTTGGTTCTTTTACTGTATAAATTAGAACAATTAGGTAGTCTGCTTTTCAATTGTGTTGTTACCACTCAATAGGGATGTCCTAATATTAATAATTATTACTTAAAAAATAAAGTATCTGTTGAATTCAAATTTTTTTCAGTTGAAATGATCCAGTCAGTACCGTAAGGGCACTTTGGAGCATTTATTGTCAATTTAACACCTTTTTATTTTTAAATGTTGAACGTAGAACTATTGATTTTTTTGCCATATTGGAAGGTTTTATAGTATAAAACATCAAAAAGAAGTCAAAAATATGCCAACATGAAACAAAATGTGTGCTTCACTGCTGTGATCAATTTTTTAAACAGAGGTAAAGCTTACACATCACTTTTATGTCTGAATTGTGATTCCTTGGATTTAAAGAAAGATCTCATCTTTTCAGGTATGCCTTATCAGAAGTGCCTGAAAAAACACTGGTGCCTTCTTGTAGATAATTTGGATGTTTCCAGTATCCTCAACTACATGTTTCAAGAAGACATCATAAGCGGCCGTCAAAAAAATGAGATCAAGAGCAAGCATGTAAAAGAAGAAAAAAATGAAAAACTTTTGGAAATACTAATGACTGCTGGAGAAAAGGGGTTTCAAATTTTCTGTACTTCATTGGACCAAAGCGAGGGGTCTCAGTGGCTCGTTAAAAAACTGCGCGATGCTTGAATATAGTAAAGTTAAACCATAGATCTATACAGTGTGAAAATTGAAGAAAAATATCTAAAAAAAATGGCTTATTATTTGTCAGAAACAAGTAAAACTTTCACTTATATACTCTAAATGGATGAATGCAAGGAAAGACAAAAAGACAGACAGATTTCTCTATGCATTTAATGTATGCATGTTAATTTTAAGTCAGACAGAAGGACAGTTAATTATCTTTTTGTAGAATGTTTCCATGTAAATTTTGTAAGTCCAACAAGCAATGTAGTCTTACATTCTCCAACAGAAGTATTCTTGACACATATTACAAATAATGCAATCATTATATGTTCATGTATGAGACTTGATGAACATGAAGTATTGCAAGAATTAAGTCTGCCAGAAACTCATTTGAAAGAAACTTAAAGGGATAATAACTCTTCGTTTTGGCCAAAAAATGAATTTTCCTGGAGTAAACAACAATTTTCCCGTACTTACCAATGGTTAATGAATCCATTTTTACATTCAAAGTTAGTCCCTGTTTTTTTTCTAAAAAGTTTGGTTTTTTGTTAAAATCTCTTAAGAGATTATAACAGAGTATAGCCATCAATGGAGGTCATGTGGTCTGAAGACAAGCTCAGATATCAGAATAATGGCTTTAACTGCTGTTTTTGTCTTAAAACAGAATATATTATATTTCTATGAGTTATTCACAATGTTTTTATTGTGAAATATAGACCTCATACGAAGAGTTATTATCCCTTTAACATGCACTGATTTGTCCATTCAGGTAAGAGCACAATATACAAACTACACTTATCAGTATTTTTAATTTGACTGAAGAATGCCAATTAAACACATTTGCAAACAAAAATTAATTATTTTTAATCATTGGTTTGTGTTAAATTTGTGGCACATAATTTGTAGACACAGTCAACAAAAAGGAAACAGTCAATAGATGGCACTCTGGTCTACTCACAGACTCTATAACCTCACAACATTGATAAAGCATTTTGATTGGACTAGCAACTTGAGTCGCTACAATGTATTCATGTTCAACAAGCCGGCAACAATTACATAAACATAAATGTTGAGAGGCGGTTTTCTATTTCACAATATACCCAATATTACATGAAGCACATTTTCACTGAAGGGCTTTAATGAAATAATTACTTCAACCATTAAACATATTACCAACTATCTAAAGACACTGAAAAATAAGATAGAAAAAACTGATTTTAAATTTGTGCTGTTCTAAAAAATTATGTGAATGAAATAATCACAAGTTTTTAAATAAAACGGGCAAAGTTCAGCTTGTAGTTAACAAGAAAATTGCAAAAATAAAGCAATATCATTAATTTTTCATATTACAAATTGTCATGTCTTGGTTTAAATTTAAAGATTATATTTTTCAAAACAGAGTAAAATACTAGACTGTTTGTTTTCACCTACCATAACCAAAAATATTATTTAATTTTGGAACACTGCAATTTTTATGATTTATTATACATAAAAAAAAAATTAATAAAAGAAAGAAAGAAAAATTTAGTAGCAGTTTACTTAATATTCCTCGAAATTAGATTATTATAACAAAATTGAAAAATGAAAAAATATATATAAGCACTGCTTGACCGAAAATTGTTATTGATATCACAAATCAAACTATGTAATTAGATGAAGCAAACAACTTCACTTGATTAAAACCAAACAAAAGCTGACCATTCCCATTTATATGCAGCTGACACAGTTGAACCGTGTCCATATGACCATAATAAATTATCAATAATGACCAATATGACATAACCCCCTGTGAGAGGGGAAGCAGGTGCTTGTTTACGTCAAGTGCCCCTTGTGGAAATGGTACTGCTTTGGTCGGCAGGCCCATGGTGCTTATACACACTTGAACTGTATAGCAACAGAGCTGGTAGCCATTCAGTGTCCATTCACGGTGATTTCTGTACATTTCAGCCTTTCTTTGTTTCAGAACAAACTCTTTACTTTTCGCCAACCAGTTCAAGTAGGAGAATTTATGAATATGATTTTAATGAAGAAAACTAAAATGCACCATGCATGAAATTTCAAAAGTTTGCATAGAAAAAGCCGATTGTGCCCATGGTCTAAGTCATGCAAACACGGCATTGTGTTCACACGCTGCGCCTCAGAAGCACAAACAATCAGAAGAATGGTGCACCTTTCTAATCACAACATCTCCTTTATGCAGGTAGCAAACCTCAGTGTTGATTCAAAACAATTTTGTGAAATGAGCATAAAGTGAAATGTGTTTGGCGTGAAACCAAGATCATTGTTCTGTATATTAACCAGACGTCTGAAAAACAGGTTGTTAGAAGTTCAGAAACAGCAATGAGACATGACGGGAGATGACGATGAAACTAACCATTTCTGATAAACACAGCTTCCAATATGGATAATAAGAAGGAACAGGAACTGAAAAAGAACTTGGATTATTTGTGTAAACATTTGATTACTTCAGATGACTTCTACAGTGCCTGTAACAACGATGGTCTCTGTGATTATGCCACGAAACGATTTATCAAGGTGAGGGCTATGTCCAAACACAACAAAATGGCTTCCAGTAGAAGCTAACCAGTGCATTGTATGTTCTTACCTGTAAGAAGTAAAGAGAAAAGATCTAGTTTTTTCCTTACCATTTGAATACAGAAAATATTTTTAAAAAATATCGTGACAAAAAATATTTTGGTAAAGTTCACACAGAAATTACTGATGAGCTCCCATACCTCTGTCTACATCTTAAATTTAATACAAACTTTAAATATTTTTTCAATGGTGAGCAACCCATATTTCATTATTATTCATTTTTATTGCCTTCAATTTAAATATTTTATATCTAATAATTATCTTGAATGGCAAAGGGGGCAGATTTTGTATCAAACTTAATTGAGTTTTGTGAATGGTTAACATTATACAACTTACACAAGTTTCAATACAATAAAATTAGAGATAAACACAAGAGGTTCATATAGGTGACAGATTTCAATAAATTTCATTTGAAACAAGTGAAAAAATCCAAAAAATTCATTTTGATTTTCTCCTGAATGAAAAAACACTGAATTCCACAAAATTAGTTTAATTGAATTTTATTCAAATATAATTTATCCTGTATGAAATTGACTATTTCTGGTTTGTCAATCCAATGAGATAGAGTGGGTCCATTCTAGTGTCACCACTCAATCCAATGAGATAGAGTGGGTCCATTCTAGTGTCACCACTCAATCCAATGAGATAGAGTGGGTCCATTCTAGTGTCACCACTCAATCCAATGAGATAGAGTGGGTCCATTCTAGTGTCACCACTCAATGCAATGAAATGGAGGTGTCTTTTAGAGTCATGCTCAATGAAACTTTTGTCAGGATGTTCAAATCAAACAGGAATTTTAATTTGTGTACACATGCATCAAAGGTTTTCATTCATATATATATATAACTAGAGATTATTATCAAGAGGGCAAACAGTTTAGTTTTTGTTTGTAAAGAGAAGCTTATAAAAATTAACAAGATTTTACTCTGGTTTATATCTATTAACATCATTTTAAAAACTTTTCACTGTCAAGATTAAAAAAATGAAAATAAATTAAAACAATATTAATTAGCATTCAATATAAATTTAAAAATAATTCACATAAAAAAGAATGATAGAAATTTGATATAAATCATTCAAAACTTCCACTGACTATTTTCAATATTAATCTTCATATCATATAAAAAAACATTAATATAAAAACTGTAAAGACAGGAGTGTTTTTGAACTGATGAAGCCTGGCAATCTGATTTGTTATTACAGGTTTTCAAAAAAATATTTTAGGTTAATTACTGTACTTACTAAATTCAGTTTTATAAGAAACATCCAAGGAGCACCGTTTTACAACAAACATCTTCAAAATAAATCAGTTTGACTAAAAAGTACCTTGGCCAATTTGTAAGCTTTATCTTTAAAACAGGAACTGGTATACAAAAAGAAAGAAAAAATTTCAGATGAGTGGATATTTTAACCTAATATGCATATCTCCATTACCAACCAGCAAACTGTGACATATTCCCAGTGTATCTGAGAAAATGAAGACGGAAGATTCCAGGCGGAATGCATTTATAAATGATAAGATACCTGAAGCAATATGAATAGACTATTTCATAGTCATTTTTCATGGTACAATTAGTTTTCTGCTTTCTTATTAACACTTAAATCAACATCAAACGTAAGTCAAACCACAGGGCAGTTTCACATCTAAGAGTTTGATTTTACATGAATCAATACCAAAGGCAGTTCAATGAGGAGATAAAGCTCTCCAACTAAGTGCAACGACATTCCCTCTAACGGTGGTTACAATTTTCCCATGGGTAGTTTTGTCTCCAAAAACATGTCAAGGTAACAAACACTGTTCTTTTCTAAAGGTAAACCTTGTTGAGGTTGCGCCCAGCGTTCGGGTCATTTGCCAATGCATAGTTAAGGTCACTGGCGTAAGCAAGTGCAATTGAAAAGCTAAAGAAAGTTTGTTTTAAGTTAAGTCACCCAAGTTCACAACGGTGTTTTTGATGTGCTAGTCAGGTGGTTGGCACCAGGCCATGACTGTATGCAAATTTTTTGTTTAGTTTTGCCAAAAGACAGCAGCAAGAAGAGAATATACTGTATTTGCATTTCCCTCTTTTACCGCGGTGCTTTAGGCCGACTTAGAGCCTACCCATTGGACTGAACATCAGAAGTCACTTTATCTTTGTACCGTTTATTTACTTTGCCTCCTCTCTAAGTGCAACAGTCATGTTTGCAGTTAGATTAGAATAGAGCCAATTACATTTAGAAATGTATTAGTGGCGAGCATCACAAAGCCTGTCAAATATGAAACACAATAGCCTATAACAATATTTTTGTAATGAATGGGTGTTACTTTTTATATCAAGGATTTTTGAATCACATCAATATAATCATTTCACTTAAAACTAAGCACAATTTCTACAAGAAAATCCCAAACAATTAAATTTACTAAATTAAACACACCTGTTTGGAATACTTTTTTTTAAAACAATTATTCTAATTCAAAGATATGGTACATACTGTAAGTAAATGACAATGATCCAAACTAAAACCCAATTCTAGTATTACTACAATGTTGAAGATATCAATCTTTCACAAACTTCATCATTTTCTCTTGAGATAAAGGTCTATTCCAACTGCATTCTGCATGAAAGATTAATTCAAATGTGTCCTTTTAAGCCAGTCTTAAATAAAATAAAAAAAACTGTGGAACGGATAACTATCATAAAGCAGTGGTTTCAAACTTGGATAGACCAGTGTATTCCATACAATATTTTGGATGTATTGTTATGCCCATAATAAGCCAGGGAAAAGTAGTGACCCAATGGGCCAAGTCAATAGAAATAGGAGCAATTGTATCAGTCTGCATATTTAATGAATTATATTCAAACACCTGCAAAGATCAGACTTTCACTATAAAAGCAAACATACCGCACAAGAAAGCCCTTGGGAGACTGTTAATAACTGAGAGTGAATGTAATCAGTGGCAGTTAATCTAAATCATTGCTGAGACAACAATGGGGCCTTCAGCTAACACGACCAGAGAAAAGGTTGTCAAGACGACGACCAAATCCAAGCGGAATCTGTCTGGAGCGTTCATCTCACAATGCATTCCCGCTGGAAAGCTGCCGTTACATCACATTAGATGAAATCATGAAATCAATAAGACAGGCTTTCCTGTTATCTTCATTGATTTTTTAGATGAGTGATTCATGCAGAATATCAGATGTATCAAAATGTCAAAAGTGAATAAAACAAGCTTTGTGAAAATCTCCATGTCTAATATCAACTATCAGCGTCAATCTTCCAATTCAGTGGTGTTTGGCAGACCGTGTTCTAAAATCAAATAGATGACTTAATAAATATTTTTAAAAATAAGTCATATATTGTAAGTTTATCATTAGCCATGACTGAGATGGCACTTTCACAAGCAATTTGTTCAATTATTGACAAAATGCATCTCTCAATCAAATACCAACTATCAGAGCAAGTCTACAAATTCATTGCTGATTGGCAGACTGCAGTCTTAAGTAAAATAGATGACTTTATAAATAACTTTTTACATAAGTCATAATTTTATCAGCAGCAATGATTGTGGTGCTACTTTCACTGGCAACTTTATCAATTGATGGCAAAATATATCTCTCAGTCAAATACCATCTGTCAGAGCAAATTTACAACTTCAGTGGTGATTGGCACACTAAAGTCTAAAGTGAAATAGATGACTTTATAAATAACTTATTACATAAGTCATAAGTTTATCAGCAATAATGATTGAGGTGCTATTTTTACTGGCAATGTTGTCAATAACTGGCAAAATAAATCTCTAAGGCTGTATTCCCAGGGCTTTTAGATCGATCTATCCCCGCGGGGAGTCCCACTAGATTACTGTCAGATAATCCAGCTTAAATGTCCGTCGCACCTACTACAAGCTGTAAGGGGGTAATTAACTTTCGTGTCCGCTCGGCTGACAACTATTTAGCGTGAACCCCCAGGGAGTTAGGTCGATCTAAAGTAGATCGATCTAATCTATAGAAATGGGGTCTAAGTCAAATACCAAAACAAATCTACAAATCACTGGTGATTGGCAGACAGAAAGTAAAATAGATTTCTATAACTTTTACAAGCAATCCTACATATTCAACTGCTAACAAAATATATCTTCATTTCTTTACGTAATTATGACAATATGGGTCTTAACTGCAACAATTCTGGCCATTCTTTAGGAGAATGCCAAGAGCCAGGTTCAGGAGATTGCCACCTTCCTACACAGCATGGTGCCACTGGGAGGGGTGGGGCTCACCAAGCTGGTCACCGTCATCAAGAATACCCAGCAGGACTCGGAGCAACACCTCAGGCAGATGAACTCCGAATTTCTCACAGAAGGTAGGAAATTATTCTTCAAAAAAATTCTCTGTTCTTTAATTCACTAAAAATTATTTTGTTGCAATATATTGAAGTGATAAATGGTGCAAATAGTGTTTCAATTAGACCAAAATTTAGCTTCAAAGTTTCGCATTTTCTAAAATGAGGATAGTATATTTGTAAAGCAGAATTATTAAAGTAGATGCCTTGGAAGTTAATTTTCTATGTCATTTATTTTATCATTTAAATTTTATTATTATTATAATTATTATTATTATTATTATTATTACACTAAGTATCTCTTCATTTTAGCATGGGAGCGCCATCAGACAGTCATCATCAGGATCCTGCTAAGCATACAGTTACGGGAAGTAGAGGCACGACTTTCAAACAACATGACAACAGCAGTTACACTTCACACATCAGAATCTGGAGATGATAAAAAGCTAGATGAGAAAGCCTTCAAAAAACAAGAAATGGTACTAAGGCAGAAGATCAAAATGCAAGAAGAAATGATACGCCGACAGTACAAAGAAATAGCCAAAAGTAAAGAGGATGCCTCAAATTTCAAAGAGGAGATAGAGAGCTTGAAAGTACTTTTAGTACAGACTGCTGCCAAAATCCCACCCCCTCCGCCACCAGAGCCCGAACCTGAGCCAGAGCCAGAGGTACCTGATTCTGAGCCTGAAATGACAGTTGAAATGCAACCTGAGCCAGAACCAGAGCCAGTTATAGAACCAGAGCCAGAGCCAGAGCCTCAGCCTGAATATGCAGATGCAGAAGTCGGGACAGAATATGTCCAAACTTCAGAATCTGAAGTCCAGACTGAGGAAATCATAAAGGAATTCAACAGTGTGCAATCACAAACCACTGCAAAGTTTGTGGAGATTGACAAACTTCAAAAACAAATAGATGCTCTAACAAAGAAAATAATTCTTATCAAAAACCAAGAACTGCCTTTCAGACCAAAACCTGAGGCAGCTAATAGGTTCCCTATTGCAGCTCTTCCTGGCAGAAGTTTTGAAATGCCAAGCCAAGAGCAACATGCACAACTGGGGAATCTAGGTAGCCATACTGACAGACCTAATCTCATCCAGTCCAACAACAAAATGAGACAAGCTAAATCAGCCCATCCAGTCCGATCCAAGCCGTTCTTACCCCTGTGTACACCCCAAACAACAGAGAGACACAAAATGACCCGCAGAGTTTCAGAAATAGGTGCTGTGATTTCCCTGGAGAAATTCACTTTTAATTTTCCACCTGGTGCAATGAAAACAGAGGCAACTGTGGGCACTGCTGAATACCAACCCACCATGTTGCAAGTTGAGGAGCTGGCGCATGGAGAGATGTTTGATCAGATCAGACCTGGACGGCGATTCACTATTAGCAGCAATCCTGACACTGAAGTTAAAGAAATCATAGTAACCACAACAATTCCTTCCAATCCAGAGTTTGCTCAATCCCAAAACGAGTCACTAGTCTTGCACAAGTCCAGGAACAGAAGACGGCGAATGTCTGACGGTGATATCGAACCATTTGAGGATGTGACAGACAAGTGCCATTCACAAATGTCAGATTCTAACAAAGTTGAATATACCATCCAAGACTTTGGTGACTACCAGGAGTACTGGGTGGTCCAAATGGAAAAAGACAAAGAGACCATTCGTAAGCTCAGAAAGAAATTGAAAAACCTGAGAAACCTTGGTGTGTGTATGTGTGACTTCTCTGCATTCCTGCCACAGGAGATTCCTGTGCGCACCCTGACAATAGTCTGCTCAAACCAGGAAGTAGAAAAGATGGCGCCACTGTTAAGGAAGTACCACCAGGCTCTGCTGAACTGTGGTTACCAAGCTGGCAGGCTCTGCCTCCATCATGAAGATGCCCTCATTTTCAAGGATGACAACAACGCAGAACTGTTATATTGTAACATAGACATGCAGCGTGTCCGAGGCAAAGGGCAGGAGTTTAAGGTGACCCTAGAAAAGGGAATCTTGCCAAAATCTATCCAAATTGACCGAGTGACGAATGGAACGCAGATGACAGCAGCTGTGTTGGAAATTGCTACAAACAAGCGATCTTTCCATGGTAGATCCAGTACAACTTAGCAGTGTCAATTCAACTGATAGCCCAAATGTAGAGCTGAGCTAATTATCTCCACTTAAATTAGTAAAATATGAAATAACATGAAGTAGAGACGCACATGTTGATAGATTAGTTTGATAAATTGATGGTCTAGGGTATTTGTTTGATAAATTAATGGTCTAGGGCATTAAATGTGAAATCTTGCTCACTGCAGTGACTGAAAGTCACAGTAAAAAGGGTGCTATATGTGATCCATTCCAATTATTGATCTCTAAATTGTGTCTGGTGTTTGAGTGTTTATTTATGTGACCATGAGCCACAACATGATGGGAAATTCTTTTAGAATATGTCATTTATATCTTAAATTTTGTCAAATGTTTATTTGTGTATATTAACAACCATGTGTCTCACTGGGGAGGGAAAAAATGATAACAGATGCAATTAGGGTTATTTATTTTACACACAGTGGAAATAGGCTAGCCATTCAGTTTTTACCTTGAATATGCTATCCTGCTGCTGGGCTGTTATCCCAATGTCTCCCATTGCCTCCCTCGTCTGTCTCCAACTTTGTTGGTCTTCTGTTTAATAATTATTAGAAATAACAGTTAGACTAGAATCAGATGACTAACCATTTAAACAGTTCTATCTGACAGTAACAAGGAATATCTGAATAACATTTAGTTTGAGCTGAGTACGCATGAATATGCATATCTCATTTAAGACTGACTGATATTTTTATACGAAATAGTGGAAAGGAAAAATTATCAGACACAAAAACAAAAGACCAGTTTTTTAAATATTATGATATTATAATATTAAATATAAAGTGTTTAGCTATGTATAGCCATGGGGACAAATCACCTGTGCATGCGTCATGATTTGTAATCATTTTAAACAAGGAGTCCTTGTGTCCGAGCCATTCTTCCTTCTCCACATCATTTCCCCCATTTAACATCTGAAATATAGTACATGACATTAGTATCCTGTTCACTTCTTGTAATGTAGGCATTCCTCTCATTGTGAGTGTCCTGTAATGTACTAAAATGTGTGTGTACAATATTGAATTCCATTTTCATTGCTGTAGAAATGCATTTTCTTTAGATTTTATTTATTTGACATTGGAGTTGTTGAATTTATTACAGTAGTTTAGTTCAGTTTATCATTTTTTTCTTGTTTTTTCCCCATAATTGTCCATCAACTTTGGTTAGACCATGTATATTACTCATGCTCAATTGTGTGCTATATATTTAACATAACATTGTGCTGAAACAGTTTTTTATTAACAATTTTACATTGGAATATTAATATGAGTAGGTTTAGTGTTAATTTAATGTTTAGTTTGTTTCACATTAACAGTTTCTGGAAATCATTTATGTTTGACAAGTGAGAATTTTTTCACAGCCCTAAGTAAGTACATGTATGTGCAATTCTCTATACTGTCAAGTATGCTTTGTGGCCATTTACCCATCTGCTTTGGCAAAGGGTGCCCACTTTACCATTTTATTTATTTAAAGAATAACTTCTGTGTTCAGAGCTGTGTTCAAGTTTCAAGTGTATTATACTATGTAATGCCTTTCAAACTGATTGCTAGGCTGAAAATAAATAAACAATAAAAATCCAAACACTGCTTATTTGTTATTTTGAAAATAAATAGGATTGTGCATGATGTGCTTCATAAAAATTATTCAAAGCACTGAGAAGTCTTGTAAACAACCATTACCTGATAAAATATGTGGAAATTCCTCTCATTTTCTGCCTGATGAACAACTCTAGTTTTCTCCAAGAGATATGTTTGGATGGAAGCACCAAGAATCTGACCATTCCTGGAAAATTAATATTAAATATCTATCTAAAGCATATACAGTAACCCACCATAAATTTTCTTAATATTTTTTGAAGATTTAATTTATCACTTAAAATCTAAGATACACAGATAAACCTTGAATGGGAAGCAGAAAAACGGCTCATTTTAAGTAATGCTTGTATTTTAAGTAATTCATGCTTGACATAATACCCCATTAAAAACTAAAATTTTAAGTGAGAATTAAAACTGTGTCAAGTACAGTAGCTTCCAATCTGTCCCTCAAATTACCTCTGAAACTGTAACTGGATGTATTTTCCAAACCGCGAGCTGTTGCTGTTCCTGCTGGTGCTTGCATTTCCTAAAATAATAATAATAATGTTTATTCGCAACTAAAATAGTTGGATTGTACAATATATAAGATATAAAGTAAAATTTAAAAAATGTGAATAAGACTCATAAAATGTTTAATTAAAAGTGTTAAATAGACAAAAAAAATTTTAAAACTAATATAACGAATTTTTATGAAAATATATGCTGTTCCATTCAATACTTCTTATCTTACCAAATGCTTCTAAAATTGGATTGGAATCTAAGATCCTGCTTTCAATTCTTGTTCCAGTATCACTGAAAATAGAAGTGGTAAATAAATATCACAATTTGTGTTCATATATTTGAAACAGTAATTGACATACTTTCATGAATAGTTATCTTTATGTTGACATTAAACACAAATTATTATCTACATAAGCATAACCAAAACTGCCAGGTTTCCTAAACTCATTTTCATTTTAAAATCTCCATCAGTGATTTCAATTTCAGTGATTTTTTAACCCCAAATTAAAAATCCTGTTGAAATCTACTTAATATATGTTTACATTCAGTACTTACCCAGCATTGGAGTTGGATATACTGGTCAGGTATTTCATCAGGTGTTTGGCAGTGACAGTCTAAAACAATGCAAAATAATGATGCTATTAATGAAAATTCAAAGTTGTAGTGTCTAAGTCTAATAAGGTATTAGAAGCAATATCATAAAATATAACTGTATTTTCTGGTATTAATATAAATTTATAAAAATAAACAGATGATTTTCAAATAACTTGCTTTGTGTGACATTTTTATGATGGGAAAAGTTCTCTTTAGTCGAATACCCCAAAACAACCAAATTGACAATTTTTCATAATTGCACAGCATTTATTGTTGTATCATAAACCAATAGTGACATGCAGATTATTTCTCTTGGTGAAAAAAAAACCCAACTCAGTATCTCCCAGTACAATTATCACCATCACACCTATCGCATCTGGAGTACATTTCTCCTGTGAGCCTATCTCTGCAGAAAATAGTATCTGGATCACTACCGTCACATCTACCACAACCATTGCCACTTCTCTATTACTCTACTCTATGTTATTCTTTCTCTCTCTCTTATTTTCACAATCCAATTAAAACCATCCCAGCCTCAAATGCAACTGCTGATATTGTGAAACTATATATACTTATAATGTCAGCTTAGAGAGCAATAAATAAGTGACACACAAAACATGTTGATTTTATACTGGTATATAAAGGACTGTAATTCAACAGTACTTATAAGAGAATACAACTATAAAAACATTCCTACAAAATATCTGTTAGCTTTTATGGGTTGCTATGCTGCATTTAGTCATCTTTGCATCTAGTCTCTTACTGTAGCTGACCCCACCTCCTATAGATCTCATGTGATTTCCATCACTTCTGTCTCTCCTACGGGGCTGTAGCAAAAGTCTGAAAGTTCATTGGTCCAAATGTTCATAACAGACACCTTCGGACCAATTAATTAAAAAACTGATGAAAATGTTACCACTTTTTGGAACCAATGAACCTTTGGACCTTCTCAAGACGTCCCCTCTTCTACCACAGCATGTACTCACCTTTCCAGAGCCACTCTCTCCGCTGACTATGACACTCTGGTTCATTCTCCCCACTTGTTGCCTCATGTGACTGTAGGCTTCCTGGGCTATGGCAAACACATGGGGGGATAACACCTAAAAGATTAACAAACCCCAAGTCACAGACATAAAACCAAATTTTAACAGCATAGGCCCCATTCAGAATAGGGGACTAACTAGTCCGAGGGTCAAATATGGTCAACCCACTTTGCAGAACACTTCCCCATGGAATATCTATTCAATGTCTTTTAGTGAATTAGATGGAAAGCTTTGTAGTGGGTCGCCATATTTGACCCTTGGACTAGTTAGTCCCCTATTCTGAATGTGGCCATAGTCAGACACAATCTTGAATGTATCAATTACTTAATCAAACATATTCAATGCAATCTACAGCATCTTTATTTCAATTCCATACAATCAAGTTGGATTAGTGCTTGTACATGCAAAACTGAAGGTTTGTTTTAGCAATGTTCAATATTAATTGATATTTCAATATCATTTAGCCGTCTAATTATTATGAATACCTTCCTCTGTCCATGTAACTGGTGGTAGCGGTCAATGACTTCTTTTTTATATAATGAAGGGACATCCTTGAAAGGATTAATGGCCACCAAGGTGACCCCTGCCCTTGTGTAAAACACATCTTGTTGGTATCTTTTCTTCAAACACTGGAACACTGGATTAAAAAAAAAACACCGTTAATTTATACATCACAACAGTGTGTGTGTGTGCATGTATGCGTACATGTGCATGTATGCATATATGTGTGTGTGAGCTTACTTGTGTACACAGTCAGGATTCCCCCTATGGTAAACTAGAAACTATAACAGGTTCCATGGGTTTTAGTTGTCTATCTTCAACCATATCTGCTTCAACATCTTTAAATGTATGTACATGCCTTTGAGTAAACATACCTGAGGCACAGGTAAGTGGAGTTAACAGAGTGAGATCCTCTGTGGAACCATAATCACATTCATTTCTCAATGCAATATCCTTATGTTTTACCCATTGTTCCTGTAAAAATGAAAGAAATGAAATTTTTTTATAAAATGTCAATTCCAATATTTCTATTGTCATGAAGTGAAAGCTGCTTGTGGGGAAATAACTTTTTTTAACCAAATCAATAATACAGTGATGAAAAAAACATCATTATCCATTCTCATATAAATGCAAGATTTTCATATATTAATCATCACATATTAAATTCCCCTTTAAGACAAACAATAGATTTCCTACAAGAATACTCTCGTGTGCTGATCAATAATTGCAACAAAGGAAGTACTAAGCCAAATTTTAGTGTAAGCTGACACCCACATTTTCAATAAAAAGTAAAATCTGGACAGTTCTGTACACACTGCGATTGCTTGGTACAAAATTGAGAAATGTTCAATGAAAACAGCTGCAATTCTCAAGAAACATGGCACAGCTAGAAAAGAACAGCATGGTTCTCAAGAATGCTTTTCCAATTTTGAATAGAAATATCTAATCAAGTTCCTTTTCAAAGTAGAAGCAACAACTGACCAGCAAGACACAGACAGGAATAGAGTCAGAAGAATATACATCACTAAGCATGTGATTGAAACTTTCTGAATGCTTTTTGAGCTAACGCTATTAGTCTGACTACCTCAGGGATTTTAGGCCTAATCATCCAATCTTAAGTCATGAATACACTTTTGAAAGTGCATTTATTCTAAGAACTAAGGACCTTTTGGTTTGTACCTGTGCTGCCCACTGAAACAGCACTTTGAATCATCATAAAAAGATGGTATGAATAAGCGAGGACTGATGAGGCTTCAAGACTAATGTGCATGTGTTCAGGTGCTTCTTAATGCTGTAGTGGTCTCAAAAATACTGAGAAGAACTGAAACAATTTTAGCCTGGATAATAAGTTCAGCAGTGTGAAGAAAGCAGTATATAATCAAGATGTGATAAATGTCTGATTATGACATGGCTGCCAGTACAAGTTTTTCAGAAAGAAATGACAGTCTTACTCATACTGAAATACATGCCCCATCACAGGAAGCTAGAGCTACAAAATTGAAACAAATCGCTCTAGCTAAAGTTCCGCAGAATAAGAAGAAACTCCTTAAGATTGTGATGCAGCTTGAACAACAGATAAAAACCAGAGAAACAAAGTCAGATCATTCCAAAATGCAGTTTCTCACAGTCCCTAGGGAAATACATGGCGCTGGAAAGAAATCATCTTGCAGTGAATCACACTGCGACAGTCCACCTACCTTTTCCTTGGAAAAGAGGGACAGCTCACCGCCTGGTCCAGAAGACACCAGTGAGAGTTGCAAAGATGACACACATTTAGGTCGACATAAAAGTGTCTGTTGTAATGTTCTGTAAAACTGCCATGTTACCATCAACCTAAGATCTGTTTATTAGATCTTAGCATCAACTTAACTGACTATGGACAACTCCAGCCAGAAAAAAGATCCAGATCCCACCAATATACTTGACTTATAATATTAAGTGAGATTCAACAATATTTTATTCATAATATACATTTTATGCCTCCATCTAATAACATACCTTTCCTGAAGGAAGAGTTACAAGGATGTTTTCTCCTTCAATCCCAGAGACAGTGCCCTCTGTCCAGATATCTACATCATGGTGGACAAACACCAGCATTCCCTGGAACAATAGACATGTGTGATTGCATTAACAGGGGCGGATCCAGAGATATTTTCTGACAGTCTTCCAAAATATCTCTGATGATCCATCCTCATTTTTGACCGTCTTCCGACAGAAAAAGTTAAATATCCGTCTATGTAAACTTGAAAATCTGACCGTCTTCCGGAAGACCCAGAAGACGACCTAAATCTGCCCCTGATTAATGCTGCTTTGGATGGATATATCAAGACAGACTCACTGAGGCAGAGTGATTTTTAACCAAATTTGGCAGAAAATCTAGTTATTTTTTCTTTTTGACAAATTCATTATTGATTGTTTCTAAATTTTTGTCATAAATGATCCAGGCATTTACATCCAGGCAAAACATTACCAACATGAACATCTTTAAAAAGCTTTAAACAAGAAAACTGAAATTCCTATGGTATAACCTTGTAAGTCTTGTAAGTCTACATACCAAAATGAGAACTATATTATTGAGTGCTGAGTATTGATAGTTAACTTGCTCAAGGGGTGCATATTAGTAAGCCTACAATTTGAGCCTAATTGCTGCTATTTAATATATAAATGTACCTGCTTAAATACAGACTGGTCATCTTTTCCATTTCCATTATAACTACTCTGAAATATAAAAAATAGTACATTTTATCAAATGTATCTACTGAGTATGCAGCAGCTGCTGTCAAAAGAACATGCTTGTAACATGTACTAGCACAAAAATTCATGTATCAGAACTGTCAACAGGAGTGCTAACGCATGAATTTTCGTGCTAAACATGTACCTGTGCAGACCAACTCAGTTATTTGATTCATTCAATAGAACACAATTCTTTTATAAATTTTAATTTAGACCAGGGAATGACATGTCAATTTTCTGTCTAAGAACTTATCCTTTGGAAAGCTTAAAATAATATTCATAAGATAAAGTGTTAATCAATAACAACAGTCGATAACTATAGAGGGTCAATATTCATTTTTTTTTTTATTGCTTCTTTTTTGTAAATTAGCTGTTGAATTGTACTGTGTCTTTGCCCAGTTTTGTCCTGGTCAACTCCCCCTATGTTTGGAAGGATACAAACCCACAAAAACAAAACAAAATAAAAAAAAACTCAAGTGAATTTAAAACATCGGTTACACATTTGAGTGAAAATCATAAATATTAATGAATGCGTCAGGCGAGGATGGTAATTGACACAAACAACTTTTAACAGGGGATAAAAATTTATAATCTACTCGTCAGTTAATAAAAGCGTAATAAGGGTGACAGAGATTGATACAATGCAATACATCATATATATCAACAACACGATGTGGTGAAAGTAAAACATGCACTGTACTACACGCAGCCTCTGCATAGCAGGGTATAAACATAAGAAGTCGTTTCACTCAATTCTGACCATTGGAAAATCAGTATGTTATCATGTTCATTTAATTAACTTATAAAAAATAAACATTCACCTTGGTTATGCTTCCAACCTGTGTTTTTCGTGGTAGATCGGCATTTCTAGTGCTAAGAACACTAACACCCCTCTCCATTTTGACTTCGAAATTGATACTCACGTGTATGATTGGGCTCACTTCAACCAATCATGGCGACCGTTATTCTTTTTCTTCCCTTAGAGCAATTTCTATTGGCTGATAACGAGTACAACCTCGACCTTGACCTAAGATCAAAACATTCTGCCAACATGGTGCTCAAGTATTATTACGATTTGATGTCGCAGCCGGCGAGGGCTGTATATTTATTCTTGAAGGCCACTGGAATACAATTTCAAGATGCCCCTGTTGCATTAAGGAAAGGTGAATATATCCCTCCTTTTATCAAGTTTCATCTCATAATTTCTTTTTGTTTTTCTTATCAATTTTGTAGGCACCGGTAGACACATTCAGTTGTAAATAACTGTGACATGAACTTTGAAATCGCAGCATGCAGTGTCAAAAAGTAGGACGTGCTTAAATCAAGTTCACTCAGTTTGTCTGTAGGCATAACTTTTTAAATTGTAATTTTATAGAATTAACTTTCAATTTAAACACATTTAATATATACAAATTAATGTTATTTGTGTTTGATTTTATCTTTTTTAAAAAAATTATAACATGGGTTTTCTAGGTGAAATTTGATGCTGAAAACACATCTGACAATTTTTTATTTCTACAACAATTATTTAGGTGATAAACTGACAATTTTCATCTTAAAAAAGACAAATCACGTGTAACTGTAGACAGTAGGCCTATATGTTTATACTGGAACTTGAGATAAATAGTTGGGTGAATGTCAAATGTTTTGATTAACAGGTGTAAAATCCCCAAAAAACATAAGAAGAGGGGTATAACAAACTATGGTCCCTTTAACTGTCTGCCATTTTGAAAATTGTGACCTTAATTATTGTTGCCAGATGTGTGTCTAGCATCAAATTCTGTCATAGAAAACACCTTTTAATCAAAACATTTGAGATTCACCCAGCCCTATTTAGCACCAAAATTCATGCGTTAGCACTCCTATTGACGATTCTGATAGGTACTGTCTGTGCTAACGCATGAAAGCAAAGGCCTCAAAAAGTTGGAAATGAAAACCGGTTGCTGAACCAGTTTTCATCTGTTTATAACGGGTGTATGATTTTATGACGGTCAAACTGGTAGATAGACAGATGAATTTAAGGAAAGTGATATCTCTGTTGATGGGAAAACTGGTTGGCTTTACAGTAATGTGCGTGTTGAGGAGATGAGATGTAAAATAAAAATTTGAGAGCTGCTGCACTCTTGGGTTTTCAAAAATAAAAAAGTTATTATTTACCCTACCTTAAATTTATTTATATTATATTTTATAATCTCATATATCCACTGATTGTTCATTTCTTCAGTTTTCAAATTAAAGTGAAATCATACAATACTCATCACTATACCAGACTTTGAACAGGCAAATAAACCTAGACACATAAACCATTGTAAAGGCAAGTCAAATATTATATTGCAATAGTATATATCTCATTTACTCTTGACTATTTTCCAGGGGAGCATTTAACACCAGAGTACAAAAAGATAAACCCCTTTCAGCGTGTGCCTGTTATTGATGATGATGGATTTTTACTCACTGAAAGGCAAGAATTTAATTTTACAATTTGCTTTCACTACGTAGTAACCACAATAGCCCAAGTGTCAATATAGACCCATAAATACCATGTGGTAGTCACAAAGTCTTCAAGAAAAGTTAATCTTATATGAAGTAATTTGACATGAAAAATTTAATTGATCCAATATTTTAGTAAAATGTAGAATAACCCTTCTTTAGCTTTTGAAAACAATTTTTAATCTTAAAAGAACTACTCACCACTATTAATTTATGTAAGATTTACACATGAAAGAAAAATCAGCATGTAAAGGAAAAATTATAGGAGCATATTTATTTCATATTAGTGTTGCCATCCTTCGTTATTTGATTGAGAAGCACAAGGTGGAGGACCACTGGTATCCACATGACCTTAAACAGAGGGCAAGGATTGATGAGTACATAGAGTGGCAACATGCAAATACTAGATTTTATGGAGCAATGTATTTCCAGACAAGGGTACGAAACTAATAGCTCAATAAGTCTCATCAATTTTACACTGTTTTTCATGATATTTATTGGTTTTTTGTAGACAAATTTTGTTTTGTTAGTGATTATTTAAAAAATCAATATACTAAAGAGGTGTAGGGTGCAGTGAGGATGGGAGCATGGTGTAATAAATTCCAGTATCAGTGGGATATATATATATGTATATATATGTATATATATGTATATATATATGTATATATATATGTATATATATGTATATATATATATATATGTACATATATATATATATCATATTGCCACTTTTTTTAAATGCTTCACTGTAAATATAATGTAATACATGAATTTTAATAATGATGCTATCAAGTTATTTGCATTCAAATTGCATTTTGCCTTTCAGGTGATAATACCAAGGGCCACTGGTCAGCCGGTGAATGAAGGAAAGGCAGAACGGTTTAGGGGTGACCTGGACACCGTCCTTGACCACATAGAGAATGTTTTCCTGAAGGATACCAAGTTTATCAGAAGTAATGATGATATCTCCATTGCTGACCTCCTGGCAGTCTGTGAACTGTGGCAGCCTATCGCTGGTGGATATGATTTCCGGAAAAACAGACCCATCTTGAGAGCCTACATGGAAAGAGTTAGGGAAAGAATGCAACCCCACTTTGATAGTACCTTTAAGTTTATCTACAAAGTATATGAGATGAATTCTGGTAATCAGTCAAAACTTTAGGAACAGAAGGTGAAAAAGAGTGAATGTCTTTCCAGACCATAATCATGTCGATTCATTCATTCCAATAAAATAAAAATACAACATGTTAAATGACATTTTTATTGAAACTGGAGACTTGTTATAAATTTGATGTACATTTATCAAATCTTTTCTCATTTTTGCCTTTGTTGGCTCATTAGTTAACAACCTAACTCAAAAAGTTGAAGATGAATTTCGATAAACTTTTCTGAGTACGTCAGAAATGGTCCGACTAAGAACAGTAAGATCATGGTGGTGATCTGCACGTTCTAGTTGAAGTAATAAATTCCTAAAGTGCCAAATCATGCACTCAATCTAACTGACATACAGAACCAGTGTGGCACTTTGTTATTGCAGATCTACAGGTTCATTGATATTGATGAAAAAGGATCAATATAAAAGTATTGGGAGTTTTTTACCAGCATTATTTTATAGATCAATTGTATTTAACATAAATCTATGCATGTAGTGATTTAGAATGACTTAAGTAATTAAAATGAAAGCAGTTGCATTAGATTTGGTGCTCTTTTTTATTATTGGATGACTGGCGCAAATGTAGATCAAAAGGAGTAAATCAAGAATTTTGCAATTTGATTTATTCTATAAATTTTTATTCATTAAAGAATATAGTTTGTCAATTATATTTATTTGTGAGTTGTTGTCCATTGAAGTTTGAAGCAGTGATGTTAAATAATTGGATCTTTCCACCAATTTCACCCGTTGTTTTGAAGATCGATATGTCCCATGCTTGGATGTGACCCGACGTGATTTTGTGACGTCATTGTATTGATCACCTGGACATGTGGTAACGGCTTGGCATGGTGCGGAGGTTGGTGGATGATCTCCCAGAGTCGCACCTATTATCAACAATTTAAATCTTGATTAGAGTCTTCAAAACAACTTGAACAAACACATTAAGATACCTCTTGCAAAGGTTCAAAGTTGACATCGGGGTTCATTTAACGCGATTTCCAGTGACGATTGTATTTTAAGTAATACTCAGACACTTATCAAAAAGATTGGAAAAATGTTTTGTAAAAAAAAACGTGTCTGGCGTACAAACATATACTTTGATAATATTCTTTTAAAGCGTTAAACACTCCATCATGGGACAGAGATTTAAAATAATGTAAACTTACTTTGCACGCCGTGTTAGGTGTCCGCTGTCTTCACGGTCTTCTGGGGTCGATTTAGCTGGCGGTAGATTAAATAACTTCAGCCCTGTCACACTGTGTTTGGCCCCGTGGCTGACCTGTGCTGGGCAGTGGGGTGTTCGCTGCATTCTTGAATGTCCCTTTGCTGAGTGCGACTCTAATTTAAATGAGCTCCTCGCATAGTCGATTTCTTTCTTTGCGGGAGAACCGTTCTGATCCAGTGGCGGACAATGAAGGCGAACTTGCTTCCTAGAATCTGCTGATGTAGGTTTAGTTGATGGCGTAGACGAAGAAGCCTCCGTCTTGTCTTTACTGAGTTGTGGGCTTACCCCGCTCCCCGTGTAGTTTTTCTGGGGCGTAGACGGCGTATATTTGAGTATGCTGCGCGGGAATTTTTGCTCTTCAATATCAGGCAGTCCGCGCATCTTAGCTTCCAATTTCCACTTGACAAGTTGTAGCTTCGCACTGCATCCTTTTAAATCCCCGTTTAATACTGATGCTGTATTCTGAAGCTTGTCTTTCTCTTTAATGTTCTCCTCTTTAAGACTGTTGATCAAAACGGAAAAGCGTTTTGCCACCGGAACGCTTGATAATTCAACATCCTGGTCACTGATTTCCCTTATTTTTCTAGAAATTCTTTGAAGCTCATGTTGTAAGTTATTGTATTGGTTTGATAAGAGTAAAACGCTGCATTCTAGAGCTTTAATCTCGCGCTGAGATTCCGACACACCATTTTTGCTGGCTTCTATCATCAGTTCTTTCACTTCTCCATTTAATTTATTCATTCTTTTGCTTTGCCTTTCATTCAGCTGCGCCAACTCCACGGCTTTCGCTTCGTATTTCGCATTCATTGCTTTGACATTTTCTTCGAGGTTTTTGTTTAGTTCTTGCAGTCTCTCCATTTCGTCCTCTCTCTGTTGTAAGTCGTCTGCCATATCATCTAGTTCCCTCTCTTTTTGTGCAAGTCTTATTTTCAGTTGGTTTACTTCCATTTCCAGCTGTTTTGGTCTGGGGGTTAACACACGCTTTAGGAGGTTCGATTCTTTACTGTCAGATTGGTTTTCCTGCACAGGATAAACAAACTTATTTAAAAGATTGTCCTTTTCTTCTAGGTCGCGTTTTACTCGAATGATTTCTTCTTGGAGTTCGTTTTTCTCAACAAAAACGCGTTCATGGATTGCTACTGATTCTCTAAGCTTATCATTTTCTTCTAAAAGCCCTCGTATTTGTTCCTTGAAATCGACTAATTCTTTTTCTCGTTGATCAATTGTTTGGGCTTTTTCGTAAATGTCTTGATGTAGCTCTTTAATTGTTTTTTCTAATTTAGTCACGTCCCGTTTTCGCTGCTTTTCTTTAATATCCAACAGTTTTTCGGTCCGGCCGGCCATCTCGGCACGTAGCTGTATTTTCTCGTTAAGTTCATCTTGAAGTTGTTCCATTCGGGAATCTTTTTCTTGTACTTCAGAGCTTAACATCATCTTTTCACGCTCGAGCTCAGCGCGTGAAATGGCAGCATCTCGTCTGGCGTCAATGATGCCACGGATAAGCTGTTGCTCAGTGTCACTCAAAACCTTCTGTAAACGTCTGCTTTTACGGAACAGATCTGAAAGTGTATATTATTGTATATTTGATTCAATCAACTTTGTAAAACGGTATGGAAAAAAAACAGAACGAAAATTATTTATTCAAAAATTTGCAATTTCAAAACTCAGGGCCATTATGCCAATTGAATTTGATTCAATCAACTTTGTAAAACGGTATGGAAAAAAAACAGAACGAAAATTATTTATTCAAAAATTTGCAATTTCAAAACTCAGGGCCATTATGCCAATTAAATTAAGCCGTTTATTCTGAAGAAATACAAGTGTGGCACTTTGTCGAAAGGAAAATGTGGCTTTTTATTGGCGTTCCTTTCAAAACGGATTTTCATGGCATTTTTTAATATTTTCTTAACTACCCAGTGATAAATCCATCCTTTCCAGCCATCAAAAATATCTCAACCAAAAGCGTTTTTTTTTTCATTCGCCCCGTTCATTTCGCCAATAAGCACAGCCGTGCTAAGCTCGAATTTGATAATTTTTCACAAATATGTTAAACATAGCAATTCACAATCGAATAATAACAAAGATCGCTCTAAAGAAGTTATCTCCTTTGCTTTTAATAAACAGGGCTGTCTACTCTACACTTAAACACATATTCAGTGTGTTTTTTCGATATCGATTTTGTTTGTTTTCAGTTGTAATTTCATTGTTAAGGTCTACGCATTTTGAGCACTGTTGGCAATCCTAAATTAATACTTCACAAGTTTTAGACTTTTGAGTTGAGTAGCATGTGGTAATCAAAATTTTCGTTCAATGTTTTTTTTTCTTTCTTGCCATGGGAAGCTTACCGTCTAAGCTGTGAATATCTGAGTCCACGGGAGAAATGGAGATCTGCGGGACGTGCAAAGTGGTCATCTTGATTCTTGTGTCTTTCTTACTCTGATTACTGAAATAATAATAATAATAATAATAATAATAATAATAATAATGTTATTAGACACATAGTGAATATCTGAACCTGACAGTTTCAATTCATGTTTGATAATTATTGCCGAACCTGTTAAAGAGTAGGCCTGTTGAAATATCAGCAAATTTCAAAATGAGCAGGTAGGACGTTCGTCCATCTCGTTCTTACTGCCAAGCGTAAAAGTTTGAGGAAAGACGCTAGGAACAAACCACCTAAACGGGTATTTAAGACGTACCTTTATCGTCCCTGACTGGTCGTCCGTAAAATGTCACTTCAGCTTGTTCCCATTACATTGTTGCTAGGGTGACTATGGCTTTTCGTCTAAACCTCGCTGAACCCAAAATTCGGCGTGAAAATAAAACGTGTTTACACCTGTCACTCTTAAGGTCCTCTAGTTAATTGTTGAAATAACGTTCAGCAGCGAGACCGCGACATTAGCAGGCTGTTTTCTTATCAAACAATGCTAACATACAATGCGCGAAATTATTAAAATATTTGAAGTTAAAACACATCGGTGTTTCATTTGTCCGCGTTTCTATCAAGCAAGGTGAATAAATGCCACTTCGTCCAGATGATTGAGATATAGACTGGCAGGCACTGAATTAACTGACATTTGCATTATATCGAATTATTGGAAAGTTCACTGTTGTTTTTATTGTTGGCAAGCAATCACGTGAGTCCACAGAGTATATTATCAAAGCCACATTTTGTTATTCTGTCAACTTGGATACACAATGAAAAAAATCAATGTCTGATCATATCGACCAATTTGATTACACTTTAGAAGCGGTATCGGTGCTACGACATCGATGCTCTAAATTAAAGGCAAATATGGAACCCAAATAGATTAGCACAAGTCACAAAGGAGCAAATACCACTTCAAGCTGCATCCGATATTTACCACGTACTTACATTAATCACCTGCTGTTATACAATAGGGATAAATACCAAAAAATGCTTTAAAATCTATACTTTGCCCCCCATGTAAACGAGAAAAATCAATTTTAAATTTGCATTAATACTTTGCCATTCGTGGATTTGACTAAATATTTTTTCTGAGTTTCTATTCCTTATGGCGCACCGATACAGGGTAAATTATATCATATTTTTTACTTAAACTTTGACCCAGAGACCTAGCTTGTAGCACTGTCTTACTTTCCATGACTGTGCAAAATTAATAACTAAATACAACGAAATTCGATGAACATAAATGCCTTTAGAATAAATAGATAAATAAAATTAGACAAAAAATACATTTCATGGTAAAAGAGAAAGTCCTTCAAAAATTAATAATGACAGATTTACCGTTAAAGTATGATCCAATCAGGCCGACTTTTAAATCTGGATCATCGTCCAACAGACGACTCCACAAAGTGGGAAATAAATCGGTGACCAATACAAAATTTAGATAAATGAATTAGTCAAAAATACATTTTATGGTAAATGACGAAGTCCTTCAAGTTACGTCCTTCTAATAACAGGTTAAATTATGATCAAATCACGCCGATTTTCGAATCCACCTGCATCTTCGTGCAACAGATGACTCCACAAAATGTGGAATAAATCAGTGACCCATTTTTCCAATAAATTTTCAATACGCGCTAAATAATTTTGGTCGACTTTTATTGAAACCTTACAGATGTCTTCAGTAAGATAGTAGCAGATTTGTGACTGTTAATAAGAAAAGTAAGCGGCGTTGGTCGCACAGGCATTGTCTGGTGACAGGATGGATGGAAAGAGACAAGTGTGCAATCTTCATTCAACGGTTTAAATCTGGAGTTTTTAGCACATTTTGAGCATCTTCCATCGATGGATATTTTGGGTATTTTACGAAATATGTAATGTTTTCACGAACAGTTCAATATCACCACATTTCTTTGCGATGTCAAAGTTCTTGATAAAAATAACATCCAAATTACCTATCTTCCTTCAATATACTTATGTTAAGGAATACATTTAAAAAAGCCTTCGTTTCCGTATTGTTAACGAATTAAACAGGTCGAATGAAAACATTGTGATATAACAAAATGTATTTGAAGTCTGAACATGCCACATTTTACTTTTTCCATATTAGGACCTTGTTATTCACCTCGCCTGGTCACCGCTTGGCTGACAAATACGGAAGTACGGAGAGACTATAGGTAAGAGGATATCGATTTATTCAGATTCCCATATATACATGCATGACTAAATGATGTGAAAATGTTAATGTGTACACCAATCGCAAGCTCCCTTGCAATCTTTCTTCCTGATAACATAAATGACATTTTCTGTAATATTCAACATGACGCAAAAAACACGTAAGGTTTGAGTAGTTCTACACATTTGTTCAATACAATTTTATGTCTTCATGAAAACATTAACTATTATCTTTTCATCATCACAGTTTCACGTACGTTGAACCATTTGGATTGGTCTCTCCTCTGTTTTCCTATTCTTTGAACAAAATCTTACTCATTTGCTTTTATGACACAATAGGATAAAGTAATGATTTTGTGAACCAGATGACAGTCCTTTAATTTAAGATTTACACTTAAAAAGATAATTCCATGTATACATGAATACCAATGGGTATACATCATACATGAAATTTCTTTAGTTGCAGGTCTACAAAACAATCACTCTCCAATATTTTCAGTCTCATAAATTGGAACAAGGCATCTCTGGACTTAAATTTGTGAATCATGCAGCAACTTTTCTCTTCTTCTTTTTTTCTGCTTTTTGAGCTTTATCATATGCCTCACGTTTTTGTTTCAATTTGTTGACCTGATAAATGAAAAATTGAAATTGAAAATAAAACAGTTAATTACAAACAAAAAAAATACAACATTTATAAATGGATGTAACATTGTAGGAAAAAACAACATTTGTTACTGTCCATTATGCCAAATCGTGACAAATATCTAGATTATAATTTCAAGCAATAAACTACGGTCTTAATATATTGATCTCAGTATTTTCCATAAAAAGCAATTAAGTTTGAATAAAAAAAATTCTGATGATTGAGATACTATATTAACACCATGAATTTATTTAAAGTCAAATAAATTTGGAAAACAAGGAATTTCTTTGGTGTACTTAACAAAATTCTTATCGTAACAAACTATCGCTTAGAGGAGTGTTATGGATAAACCATTAAATAAACTTATTTCACTTGACTTAAACGATGTAAATGTCAACATGCATTCTTTGCACATTCTTTTCACAATAAATATACAATGATGGAGCAGGTATGGAATACCTGTCTCCTTATATGCAACAAGCACAGCCTTCAGGCATAACTAAATCAGAGTATAAGATTATTTCACACATTTGATCAAAGTTCTCACATGAAAACGTTGAACACATTACTCACCTCCTGTGCTTTCTTTTTCTTAGAATACATTATTTTGTTGTAAAGTCTGCGTTTTTTCTTCGGAATCATCATTTCTGACAGTTTTCTTTCCTCGTCTGTCTGTTTTTTTAGTTTTTTCTCCACATCATCTGTCTCAACAGTTCCTGCTTCTACAGACATATTCAAGACCTACAAAAATCAGAAACATGTATGCCCACTAAATATTTTCTTAGAGTTAAAACCTGTATTATTGATCTAAAGTAGATAAAAACTTGGGAACATTCTTTTCATCTTAATTCAATTACATGTTAGTTTACCTTCATTTCTCGTTTCTTTTTCTTCATATGGTCTATTTCTACATCATGCAACTTCCTTTTCTTTTGCTTTCTTAAAGCAGCATCTTCCTCCTCACTATCCTCATCCTCCTCCACATCACTATCTTCTTCCTCCTCTTCATCAACATCCTCGTCTGATTCGTCTCCTCCCTCATCTTCATTTTCCTCTACATCCTCTTCCTCTGAATCTTCATTGACACCTATTTCATTAACAATGCAGGTTGACTCGTTTCTAAATTGTTTTAAAATCTTTAGTAAATTTCCACACATCACATTACCGTTTTGAACTATATCAATACTCTGAAACCTTATAAACTTCCAATTCCCATCTTGTTTGTTTCAAACTATTGTTGCATTGAGTATCTTTATGTTAGAAAAATGTTCAAAATGAAATGTAACTATTTTGGAATAACATAATCTAGTAACTGTGGATTACAAAGCAATGTAAAATGTTCAGTCTGAAAGGTACTAAAAGACACAAGTACCTGAATCTTCTTCCAGTGCCTCACATCTTTCTGGCGGCAAATAATCGTCCTCTCCCTCTTCCACAAAAGGAGATAGGTGTGGTGGCAAAATAGCTCCTAGGAAATAATCCTCCACAGGAAGCAACTTCCTGGCATTCACACAGTCAAATAACCACTGGGGCTGAACATAATACCTGTAAATCAAAATGGATTTGAAGTTAAATTAATCATCAAACCAAAACTATGGCTGGGTCAAATATCACCCACAGTATCTAATCACAGTCAGGTCTTGTAACCTTACTATTACGTGAGATATTGAAACTATTCTTAGCGATTCCTGGACCTTTTTGGATTCTGCAATGCACTTGAAACAGCAAAACCACCGAAACAGATACAGCCATGAGCACTGATACAATATAGGGACTGATTTCCCCCCTTATTTGCATTTGTTTTTTTTTTTTCATACCTTGATAAGTACTGCTTCTCAACATTTGGTCTGTCCACAATCTGGTGAGTTATTGTCTCATCTGTCTCAGAGTAGGTAGCACCAACTGCCACAGTTTTGTCCCAGGACACTTCACCTCCAAATGACCTGAAGAATACACAGACTTCAACTAAGGTTAACACTGGATGGTCTTTTTTCCTATCGCATAATACATTTAATCTGCACGGACACTTTGCGAAATTGACAACTTAGAAACATGGCTATTATGTAGAAGAGTCACACCCACACTTAATACAGCCAATTAATTAATACCAGGCAGCAAAACTATGGAAAACTAGTGAAGGGGGATAAAAACCCCTGTAGAGCAATTACATGTTAAGACTTCACAAAGTGAAACCATTCAATTAAGCATGACACTTGATCTGAAAAGGGGCCAACTCTAACAAGGTGGAAGATACAATTTTACATCTGAAATCATCAATTTTTCAAGTTTTCATTTCTAAATTTCAATCCAGCAAAACTTCTTCAATCTCTTACACATTACAATAAAAATCTAAGACAAACTTTATACTTACCTTATAACAAAGACAAGTGTTTCTCTTGGAACTTCCCTATTTAGAAAGAACTTTAAGCCTTTGAATAGATTTTGAAATTTTTTCAGCTTTTCTTGCTCCACCTTTGCCTGCTCTATAATATCTGGATCATCTGACTGAAGAAGAGGTACAACTGATAAAGTCACAACTTTGAGAATTTTTTTTTGTGTGTGTAATGTTCATATAATTGTATAATTATTTTTGCTCTTTTATATTATAAAAATATGGAAAATATCAAGAGTAATTGAAAATAATAAAGATATCACGTAAATTGTGTGGTTCACTGACAAAACTCAAATGTTAACTTTGTGAAATGACCCACAACCAAGGGTTTTCCCAGTGAACCGACCAGCCATCATTCTGACGGCCGCCAGCATCACTGGACAGCCTATATTTTCAAAGACAGCTGGACGGCTTATTGACGGCTTTTTTGAAAATATGATGGCTTTAGGCATACTTGGACTCCCTGAAATTTAGTACAAAATTGCAGGTGCTAATTCTGAGCAACCTGTACCCCTAATCCTAGGAAAACCCCTGCCCACAACTGTAAGTACCTGTGAAGCTGGAAACTCATCCATCTCCACCTCCTCTTCCTGGCTGTCATCAACCACTGACTTCAGCGTCTGGGTCATAGCTGCTAATCTCTAAAGCAGAGGTTGTAGAAGCTTGATATGAATTTTTCTGCATCCACTTAACCCACATTTTGAAAATTCAAAAATATCTTTTATGCAGAAATATGGAAATTAAACATATTCTGTTGTAAATTATAAAATTACAATACATTTTCAAAATTTAAAGATTCTAACACAATAAAACAAAGCCTACCATCATTCACTACAGAGACGAAATTTAACAAAATTGGTCGTAAGGTTAAAACACTGCACCAGGCTATATTTCCTTACAAGCACAAACTATACAAGATTTCTGAAGCATGTTTTCTGCAGAACCAATTGGCTTACCTCCTCCAGTCTCTCAGCCTCAGAACATGCATCTTTATCTTCACTTGTAACTGGCTCAGTTTCTAATGAAAGCTGAAATATACAAAATAATTTCCTACAGGACTAAGCATCAGGCATGTTACTTGACAGGACAAACCATGAAATTTTCTACACATATGAAATCCTTACAGAGCATTATTTTTAACAAGGCAGCAAAGCTGTCAAATGTACAGACAAAAAAACAGAAAATAAAGATGCAAAAAAAGGTCATTTTGTCAATTTTGATGCAATAATAAATAATGTTTATAATAGCACTGTCAGTCAACACTGAATTTTAATCATGCACAACAGGTAACATGGTCAATAACAGGAGCGGACCCTGAGATATTTTCTGACAGTATTCCAAAGTATCTATGTTGATCCATCCTCCATTTTGATGGTCTTCCAACAGAAAAAAATAGATACCAGTCAATATAAACTTAATAACCTGTCTTCAAGAAGACCCAGAAGATGGTCTCAATCCACCCCTTCGATAAGATTACAGTTTCAGGACCATGAGAGACTATAGTCACATGATGAAAGTCTCAATATTTGAAATATGATGACAGTGCATAAAATAATTTTAAATAATGTTTTAAGACATAAAAAAAATACAATTGCTTATGTGAAAATACAGAAAATGTGCAGAGCCTCGAGCGGTTGAGAGTTAAAAGTCACAAATGCAAGTGTTTGAGAAAAAATTGTAAAGGAAAACATAACAAAACTAGAAAACCACCTAGAGTGCAGACCTCTGCCAAGGCAGCAATTGTTGATTATTGTTGGTTATTGATTGATTATTGAGCCAGACCACCACTCAAAACTAATCATTGTCCTCTTTGGCCCAATTCTGACAGTTCCTGAAAATTTCAGCAAAATCGGTCCATAACTTTTTGAGTTATGTTGATGACAGACAAACAGGGGTAAAAATATAACCTCCTAGGCAGAGCCTGAAGTAAATATAATTTCAATGAAGCTGCTATTCAAACTTTTAATCTTTGATTATACATTATATATATATATATATAATAACCTGCACAATTATCACTGCTTCCTTATTATTAATCTAGCAGAGAGCTTAACTTTTGGGAGTTTACAAGGAAATATCAACAAGTGTGCTTTATGTAATCTCCTTTAATGGCCTATCAATTAGGCAAATGACTTTATAACTCAGAAATTAGCTAAGTGATACCCAAGGGATATTAACAGACTGACCCTCTCAAAGGTCTTTCAGGCCCATAAGTCACATCTTAAGAAAAGCACAAAACAATAATGCACAAAATAGGAGACTACCAATTCTGATGCAATAATACATTATGTTTTACTGCACAGTCAACATCAAATTTTAATTATACACAACAGGTAACAACAAAGAAAGTAAAAGCATAAGGCTTCAGGCCCATCAGAGTTCAAGTTTATACTTAGAAAGCGCCAGAATGAGAAAAATGAAAATTTCACACAAAATTGCATAAATTCAATAATAAATGATAACCCAATTGACCTGGCTTTCTAATTTGAACTGCATGCCAATCCTAAAAATCATACTTGTAAGTTAAAAATAATAATAAGTAACAGTTTTCTTTTCATAATGTTTGCAGTAGCAATGCAAAAATATTGTTGTCAATTTTGATGTAACATTACATAATAAATTATAGAATAATTATCACCAATCTTTGATTATTGACAATAAATAGCATGGACATGTAGAAAATTTGATTACCATTCGGCTTCATGTCCATGGGAGCTCCGAGTCCCACAATGAATATGCCAAAAAGATAATGAATATTTCACTCAAATGTATAACTTCCAGAAAAAGAAGCCAATTAGACTGCTTTTCCAACTCATTCTGCATTTTAGTCCTGTGTTTCTTTTTTAAAGGTTTGACAGTCATAACACGGTTTTCCCATAATGCTCATCATAGCAGCAGCACCAAAAATTGTGTTTTCTTCTGTTTTGATGCAATATTACATAATGCTTAACAGCATAATGACCATCAATTTTTAATAATAGAATATTAGTAACATGGACATTCAGAAAACGTGACAAGCAAAGGTCTTCAGGATCATGGAACTTCAAAGTCACACCTTGAAAATGCCAATAAGTGGAAAATTAAATTTCACAAAAAACTGTTTAACTGCCAGAAAAAATTACCAAACAGCCTGCATTGCCAACTGAAGCTGTATTTTAGACCCATGTTTCTTTCCTGTAAGTTTGAGAACGGTAATTGACATGATTTTTGTTAAATGGTCATTATGAGAGCAGTGCCCAAAATAGGGGTTTCTTCAAATTTTGATCCAATATTACATAATGTTTAACAGCATAATGATCATCAATTTTTAATAATGGAATATTAGTCACATGAACATTCAGAAAACGTGACTAGCAAAGGTCTGCAGGCTCATGGAACTTCAAGGTCACACCTTGAAAATGCCAATATGTGAAAAATTAAATTTTAACAAAAAACTGTTTAACTGCCAGAAAAAATTACCAAACAGACTGCATTGCCTACTGAAGCTGTATTTTAGCCCCATGTTTCTTTCCTGTAAGTTTGAAAATAATAAGTGACATGGTTTTTCTTAAATGGTCATCATGGGAGCAGTGCCCAAAATAGGGGTTTCTTCAAATTTTGATGCAATATTACATAATGTTTAACAGCATAATGACCATCAATTTTTAATAATAGAATATTAGTAACATGAACATTCAGAAAACGTGACTAGCAAAGGTCTGCAGGCTCATGGAACTTCAAAGTCACACCTTGAAAATGCCAATATGTGAAAAATTAAATTTTCACAAAAAACTGTTTAACTGCCAGAAAAAATTACCAAACAGACTGCATTGCCTACTGAAGCTGTATTTTAGCCCTATGTTTCTTTCCTGCAAGTTTGAAAACAGTAAGTGACATGGTTTTTCTTAAATGGTCATCATACAAAACAGGGGTTTCTTCAAATTTTGATGCAATATTACATAATGTTTAACAGCATAATGACCATCAATTTTTAATCATAAAATATTAGTATCATGGATATTCAGAAAATGTGATTAGCAAAGGTCTGCAGGCTCATGAAACTTCAAAGTCACATCTTAAAAATGCCAAAATGTAAACAAGACAGCACTGTTCTGAAATGGGTTTATTTCCATTTTTAACATTTTTTTAACATAAAACAAAATAAACAGTTTGTTGCCATTTTTATATGACCAACTAAGAAAATTGATGAGATGGGAAAAATATCAATAGAACAGTGTTTAATGTCCAATTTCCTCCATTCTGAGATTCTGAACATAGTGTATGATTGAATCTGACAAACTGCAATGATGAGTTTACTACCATTTTTGACACTTTATTACACAATACACGATAACAAGTTTACCATCATTTTTACACAATCAATTAACAATGTTGTAAAGATGCAGGAAATATCAAACAAACACTTTTACGTATCTTATTAGTTAAATAATGAGACTGTTCACATGCCTAATAATTGAATCTGAGGAAATGTGAAAAAACAGCATAACTTCTAAAATAAAGGCCCGATCATGCCGATTTTCAAACTTGACCTGCGTATTATGAATATCCATCAGTTCTGTTAGTTTTAAGCCAAAAGGTAAAATGTTATTTCACTTATCGTGTTATCGGTGCTGCATATATGCTGAAAAAAGTGAAAAAACAGCATAACTTCCCTAAAAATGGCCCGATCATGCTGATTTTCGAACTTGACCTGCGTATTAGGAATATTCACCAGTTCTGTAAGTTTCAAGCCAAAAGCAAAAACGGTGTTCCACTTATCGTGTTATCGGTAAAAGTGCACGACGGCGACGACGGCGACGCCGACGGCGACGACAGACGCAGATGATGGCTATATGTACAGACACATCTGTGTCTGTACATAAAAATGCCCAAATAAATGGATGGATTACAAGTTAAACTCACCTTTGGAGGGTAATGCAAATTAAGGGAATTGTACAATTTGAAGTTGATGAAACCAAGCATTGTGGTGTAAAATTCCACAAAGGTGGCCATGATTTTGTAGTCTACGTCTTCAGGATGCTGAAATATAATTTCATATTTGTTTATAAAAGTGGGAATTCTGTTGCTAAGAAATATCAGCTTATTTTAAAAACTTATAGCATTGGCATTATTTACACAGAACAAATTTGCCACAATAATTTTATATTACTCAACAACTGCATCACGAAAATAATTCTATCAAGATCTGGGAAATACTTAATGATCGCAAGGACTTACATCATAGCCATATTTGTGAGGAATAACCCAAGTTATTGTTTGACCCAAAATCTCCACTTGAAAATATATTCCTTTGATGGAAATGAATACCTAAAATAAAATACATTGGTATGTTCAACACCATCCATATAAATAGTTTTTAAATCTATGACTAGATTTAGTATACATATTTCAGCAGGTCTAGGACTGAGAATATAGATGGAACTATTCTCAATCTTGTTACCATAACACATATAAATCCACCTGGTGTATTAAACAGGACTTTAACAAATATTAACAATGGCAGTGCTATAAAAACTATAAAAAATACATTATCTGCTGTTAAACCTGAATAATTTTACCTTTCTCAATGACTTAGAAGCAATAACATAATGCATGAACTCCACTGTTAATCTGCGACACAAGTGTATGATTTCTGAGTGAGTCTTTCTGGTCTTAGGAAAAGTTGAGAACAAAAATGACATAGACAGGCAGTCCTCCAAGTCTCGTATAGCATCAATGAAGGTAGGGTACCTGGAGAGAAATAAAGTAAACTGTCTGAATATACCTAATGTATTATAAGCACTTTCATATAATGCTCAACTTGACTGAATACATTTTAGTCCCAAAATTTCATAATCTCTTGGGTGAAGAAAGATACAAGATATCTACATATATACCTTTCTTTGATAATGTGGTCCAGCTGATATTTGGGCTTGTTGTTTCTAAGGCGCATTGCTTTATCAGATTCATTTTTAGCAAGAGCCTTCTTCAGTTTTCTGACAAAAATCTGTAAATTATAAACGGAATGTTGTGATAACAACAAATGTGCCAAGTGTCATAACAATTCCAATACCAAAAAATGTCTACAAAGTGTCCTATTCCATCAGAATAACAATACCCTTTAAAACAAGTGGTCTTCTCTGATGAAAAACCATCAAAAACACAACAACCCTTGTCCAATGTAAAAAAATCTTAAATCGTAAACATAAATTCAAACAGCACCTACCTTAAATGCTCTAAACTTTTGTATGATAGGTTCATGTGCCATGAACTGTATGTCCTTGTAAAAATAGTAGGTTTTAGGGGCTGTGCTGCCCTTCCCCACCTTCTTCTTATGCCTGGGTTCATGGGGGTAAATGCCTTTTAAGATGCATAGTCGCCTGGAACAATATACATGTGCCATTGTGAAGATGAGCTTGGCCATTACTTTTTCTTACCTTAGGACACATGTTACAATTTACTCTTTAATTAAATGTATTAAGTTAAATAACTAAAAGATGTGTATCACAGGATTCAATCATCATCACTACCATTATTGGGATCATCATCTTGACTTCATAACAAACTATAAAGAGGCAAAGTGTACTATTTCAAACACATGTCAAGTGCATTTATAAACCATTTCTTGTTGAAGTTACCTGAGGACAAGTAATTAATACTTATTGCTCATATTTTAAACCATAAGGACTTTGCTGTTTTCCCAGATTGTTACTGAGTTATAGCCAGTATCAGAAAAGTGGGATTAAAGGTTGACTAGTAAGAAGAAATACTGTTAACCCCAAAAAATTAATTAAGCATGAGTTTTTTCTCAGGAATCTTTAACATATAATATCAAAGTGCACCTTCAATAAATTATGTCAAGATACTGAGACTTCAAATCTTATTTCCTCACCTAAAATCTGGTAATGACAGCTGTAATTTTTTCAGTGCCCGGTTTCTAGACACATATGCCGTAGCTGCACCACTCTCAAACTGGAAATAAAACAAACGATGGGCATTAACAAAGGTGGTGTTGCTTAATCAAATAATAATAATAATAATTTATTGTCATATTTATACAAATATAAAATGAAAGTTGGTATGATCTGTCGATAAAATGTGATACAGTGGAATTATTAAAATACATTTTGTTCATTAAAAATACGTACTGCTGATGGATAAAAACTATTCTTAGTGCGCGTGGAGGTTGCTTTTAATGACCGCAGTCGGCTTGTTGACATATGCATAAGTAGGCTATTCGCTGGGTGACCAGGGTCACTCGTGATTGACTTTACTTTCTTGAGCACTCGTCTCGTATACAAACATTCAATAGACGGCAGGTCCCTACCTACAATGCGCCTGGCAGTTTTTACTACGCGGTTGAGGCGATTCTTGTCCTCTACTGTAGCACTACTGTACCAGACGGTGAAAGATTGTGTTAGCACACTCTCAATCACAGCCCGGTAAAATTTTGCCAGCAGTTCTTGGTTGACATAGAATGACCTCAATCGTCGTAGAAAGTAGAGTCTTTGCTGAGCTTTGCGGACAATATCATCTATGTTAATGTGCCATTTAAGATCATCAGATATATGTATGCCAAGAAATTTGAAATGTCTGACTATTTCAACCTCAGAACCATTCAGCGTAAGATGGCTAATTTCTGTTGGGTTTTTCCTAAAATCTACAATAATTTCTTTTGTCTTTTTAACGTTAAGCTCGAGGTCGTTTTCAGAGCACCATGAAACAAGGGCCGAAACTTGATTTCGATAGTCAGACTCGGAAGTGCTAATAAAGCCAGCGCAGGTGGTATCATCTGCAAACTTAACAATCAAGCAATCAGGATACGAAGCCACACAGTCGGATGTAAACAGAGAATATAAGAGAGGCGAAATGGAATATAGTATAAATGCATGTACATTGTATATGGGCATTTTTACAATCCTGGGCTCCTTTTTTTCCCAACAAGGGTCAAAAATAGAAGTCATTTTTGTGTTGAAATGTGTACTTTTCTTGAAAGTATAGACCTGAAGGGTATAAGAAATGACAATCCTGAGATAAAACCTTGTGTATGTATAAAGATATGATCATTTGAATTTTGAAAATCATTTTTTTAATTTTCATAAGCTAAACCTTGAAGTGTGTGACTTTTATGGTAATTTAAGGTATTGATCTCCAAAAAACCACTTAGTTTTACTCAGAGAGTATTGCTCTTTTATGTATTTGCAAAAAAAATGGATGAAAATATCCAAAATTTGACGAATCAATGACATTTTGTAATTTTCCTGTTTCAGTATTAAATGTGACTCCATGAAGTTTTTGATTCTGAGATATTCTGAGGACTTCTGTACTTCACTTTACCTTGCATTAGTTCTTTATGTTATGCTTCATGATTGTGTAAAATATTATTTTGCACGGACATGTGTGCTAATTGCAGTGTCATGTTAAAATAAATGTCCTTTCCGAAACATCCCTGTTTCGGAAAGGACATTTTTTTAACATTTATGATATTGTTTTAATATATTGTAGTATTTGAGTTTTTATAAGTTTTAGGTGAAGTCTATGAATAACTGGGCAGAATAGGTGGAAGCTGAACTAAAATTGAAGTCTTTTTATTACATTTTGTGCTTGTTTTGTCTATTTTGTACTAGTAATTCATTACTGGAATTTTATTTTATTAAATATTGATTCTGAGATATATTCCAGGTATTCTTTATGCCATTATACCTTATTCCAGTTTCTTTTGTTACAGTGCATAGCTGTATAAAATATTATTTCACAAGGTCAGGTTTAAATTTAGTAATTACATTTATAAATATGTCCTTTTAGACATGTCCTTGTTTCGGAATGGACATTTGTTTAACATTTATGAAATTGCCTTAAGATCTCATAGTATGTTGGTTTACAAGGTACAGGTGAAGCAATCATTAGACAAAATATGAGTAAACTAGATTAAAACTGAATTGTTTTTATTACATTAATTGGTCATTTTGGATAGTTTTTGATTCTTTTTTTAAATGTTACTCCCTTAGTATTTGATCATGATATAAAATAGAGTCTTCTACACTCCATTATACCCTATTCTACTTCCTTTTGTTACAGCTCATAGCTGTATAAAATATTATTTGACAAGGTCAGGTTTAAATTTAGTAATTACATTTTTAAATATGTCCTTTTAGGCATGTCCTGTGTTTCGGAATGGACATTTATTTAACATTAACGAAATTGCTTAAATGGTGTATATATATATATATCATGATGTATGTATATATTATAGATAATCACAGGAAGTTAATTATAACCCTGTGTCTGCCTGCAAGCGCCTCTGTAAACCGTGCCAGTGAACTGACCTTTGCAACTTTAACACGTGTAGCCTCATAACTATTTTCGAATACTTTTTTGTACATCAAAAGTAAGCAGTATTTAAAGTAAGATAAGCTATATTATTCAAAATTATATTCTACATAAATTTGATGTGCTTCCCATCATCCTCTTCCTCATGAATAATAAATAGATGAGCAGACCAAAGAGTAAACAAGTGTTTTAGACAATGTGTTAAAAAATGTCCTTTCCGATACAAAGCATCCAAATTGCCTATATTTCTATTTATACTGATATAATCTCTTCAATTAATTGTTAATTTAACTTTGAAATACATGAACTTTGGGAAAGTATGCAATGGAAGTTCTAGTAGATCCAAAGAAAAGATCCTGACTCGCAAAAATGAATTTTTTTGTTGAGGATATATATAGAAATTTAAAAAGATGCCACTGAAGAAATGTTTTTCTATTATTTACATGTCATATGCATGATGCTCTAACAGTAATTTGCTTATGTCAAGTGAAACATACAGCATTAAAGACAGAATTCTCTCTATTTATAACATTGGCAATGTAAAGGTACTTTGTTTCGGAATGGACAATTTTTAACAAGCATCTCAAAAAAGACCACAGTTAAATGGGTTTCTGTGCACTGGGGTTTTCTTATATAAAAATAAATATCACATGTCCTGGGCTTTAGAGAAATATATATTGTTACTGGCTAGGTGTCAACATGTTCTTTTTATGTAAGAGAAACCCAATGTTTCGGAATGGACAAATTTAACGGAAAAACACGGTAGGGTTATTTTGCACTCCATGTCAAGCTCCAGAATCATTGCGCAGATTTCATTATTTGATGCAAACAATACCAATACATCCAAATAATGATTAGGATGGTAAATTATACTGTATGTTTTATGATATATTTTCTGAAAGTCATTTATTTTTGTTTCGGAATGGACATTTCGTTTAACGGAAATACCAGCATGCCATTAAAAGACTTTTTTTACTAGGATACACCTCTCTCCTGTTAATATTTAAACTTTTTTGCTTCCACCATACTACTGAGTGTTTTATAATCCAAAGAAATGCAATGTCAAACACTGTTTTAATTTATTTCAGATTGCTTTTTATTTCATATGACTAAAACGGGAAAAATTTTTGGTCATTTTTCGGGCTTTGCTTTAGCATATCTTTGGACTCGGTGGTGATATTTGGTTTCTATTTTCAGTGTTTATCTTCACTTACACCATTCTCTAACATAGTGATAAAAAAATTCTTTGATCATATGTATGTAATTTGTTAATTAGCAATATGTGGGAAAATCCGAAAAGTGCCCAGGATTGTAAAAATGCCCATATACAAACATTTATCATAAAGGAAAAATACATTGTGTTTAAATTCACTGTTCACTTAAAATCTGTTTAGGTTCCAACAACCCTAGTTAAGTGTTGTTTTCTAATGGGTCCACCATTGGGGCACACAGCTTCAATGTAAGGTCCTAGCCTACATGTACTTACACGGTAAGCATGTTAAACCCTCAGTACTGTACAGCGTACTGAGGGCATCTTGGCAAGAAACTACAGTACATGTAAATACTGGACAAGTCTCTATGATAATGTGTTAAACGTGCGATCAGTAAGTAAGGACTGCTTTAGATAATTCAAATAACAATTTCTCCACCACTTTGATACACATACCTTTTTCTTGTGCTTCACCATTTTGCTGTGACCACATGGATAGCAGAACTTCCGGTTTATAGAGGGCAGGCGAGAGCAAATACACGTGTTTTGCCCAAGGCAAGACCAACGTATTTTTTTGGAGTCACGTGTGACTGTTTTACCCCAACCATTAATTTACAAAATCCCTGAGCTTAAGATAAATACTTTAATCATGTTTTTTCCTTTAGATTTTACATGATAATTAATAAATCAAACAACAGTTTCGCCTCAGCCTGTCCTTGATTTAACTTGTGTACTTTATTTTGCTCTTCTTTACCAGAAGATCTTTGACTTTGTCCCAAATATCTGCAAGGGACGATGATGCGAAAAGTCGCGAAAAGCATTACTTTTGCCTTCAAACAAAACAACAAGTTATGCACTTCAAGGCAAATAAGGTACGATTCTCTATGCAAAAATACAGTATTATAGCCATTATTAGTCCGCGGTTCTACTAGCCTCAGTTTTTGGCCCTACATTCCCACGGTACCCTAAGCCTTACAGCTGGTAAGACCTCATAACGATATGTGAACCTTGAGGCCCTTAAATACCTCTGAATATCCACTTCCTGACAATCTCTGTGGGTCCTCATATTCCAGAGTTAGTGCACGTTTATTCAAAGTCAATTACATCATTAGCAGTAGAGACAAAATACAATCAATTAAACAAAACTGAAATGTTTTTTGTGAGATTAATTAGTTAATAATACTGATTTTTAAAAAAACTTTTTTATATTACAGTTATGGTGTCCATATTGGAAATCAGCAAAATGATCTCAAAGGACAATACAACAGTGGGCAGGTGATTGTCATTATAACTGTTTGAGTATACAATATTAAATTTTTTTAAAAGGAATTATAGCTATGTATAGGATTAATGTACATTGTGTTATCCATCTATGATATTAAATCAAATGTTCATGATTTGAGATGGTGACTGTCAATGAAATGGTCTCACGGGTTGTTTAAATCATAGAAGTACTTCTATGTTTAAATGGACACTAATTAATTTCATGAGGAGAATCATAGAACAACTCTCAAGAAGAATGGAAACTACTACAACTGATTTCATTTCTATATGTGCTGAGATATATACAAGACGTTGTTCCTAGGAGGTGACCTTAAAGGCCCCTGCTGTCAGACTTGTTTATGTTACACTACCACTTTAAGGACACTAGATATTGGTGACTTGAAGACACCAGACACTTGCATTTTAATGTTTGTCTATATCCGTAGTGCTTAACTGAATATTTGAACTATTAGTCACTACGAATCATAACTGATAATTCATCACAGCAGTTCCAAAAGTCTTGGAGGTGCAGGATACTCCAACCTTGTACTGGGTCATCCTTGTATAATGAAATTATGAAGGGAGTAGATGATGTTTCATCTAGTATCTGTTTTAGTAGGGCTAGCATTTAGCTGCATGTCAATCTTGTGTAGAGTGACATCTACACCTTCAATGGTGACGCCTTTGCATGAGGATAATCTGGAAAGAGCATCAGCTATTGGATTGTTCTTTCCTGGCACATGTTTGACGCTGATGTCATATTTTTGAATTTCTAACATCATCCTGTTCAAATCCTTCTTGAAAATTGAATTCTTAATATTTTGGTCGCTTTCAACTGTGACTTTACAGCCATATGCATAATAATGAGACTTTTCCAAACCATGCATGACATCAAGTATTTCACTTTTAATGTTTGAATATCACATCTCAGTAATTTGCTTCTGTACTCCACAGGACGATTATCTTGCAGTACGTAATAGTACCTGTAAGGCCGCATTGTGAATAGTAATAGTAATGATAAAATTTCTGTATGTGAAACGGGATGTTAATTGTTTTTAGCTACAGAGGAGTTATGTTTTAACAAAACTTGTTTAAAAAAAACTTGTTTTCTAGCTATTTATCCACAAGAAACTTGGATACAGAGGAGTGGTTTTATATCCATGTCAGGCAAAGATTTATGATGACAGAGATATATCTGTAACACCAGATGGCAGGTAGGAACATAGTTATTACATGCTTGTCTACAGTAAATGATATTTGGAATTACATTTTTCTGATGCATCATTTGCTGGAAGCTGTGGGTTTTTTTTCTTTTCGAAAGCATGGCATTTTAAATAAAATTTTAATCAACTTGAAGCATGACATGTCCAATTGATGAATTGAGTTGCTTTGATATTCAGTGCAAAATAAAAAAAATAATTTTGCAGTTTCAAGTAAATGTATTAATTTCTTTGTTATACAAGTCTTGATGTTATAAAACTGCCAGCAGAAGAAATTTATTACCAAGTGCTTGTAGACCTGGAGGATACAAGTATGGAAGGGGTAAGTTTTCTTATAATGTAAGATCTGTTGAAATCTTTGAATACGTATTTTAGGTAAATTAGCGATGATAATGTTTTTATGTTTTGAATTGGAAATTTGTGGATACAGAATCAAAATGGTTCAATAGTAGAAATGGTTTATGAATCATTATTAATTTGAACTACTTTTGTCTTTTGCAGGCTGGCAATGAAGAATGTATTTTTATGGCTCAAAAGGGTGAATTGAAACCACAGATACTCAATGGTATGATTACCTGTAAAAGTCTGCTTAGGACATAATTGCAATATATTTATATTACTACTTAGTGAATGTGTCAGTGTGCATTCATTTACAATGCTTTGTGTGGCATCTGATTAAGTTTAGCTCATCATAGGTAGTCAAGGCATTCCCTCTGTTCCTTCAAGTTGGTGATGTGGCATGGCCACATATAGATCATAACACTGTGTTGTGACCTAAGCTTTATCAGTCATTTCTAATATGAGACCAGTTCTTAAGATTTTCATATTGATGATATGATCACATCAAAGGCACAAAGAGTGTGTTAATGTTTGGTGTCGTATCCATTACAGGCTTTGGCTTTGTTGCCCATGAAGACATGTTACCATACACATCAACAGTGTCAGATTGGCCCGTAGAACATGCGGAATTCGAGAATTTTTTCACATACAATTTCAAAGAAGGTAAGGCAGAATAAAAATTTGGAATTTTTAAATCTTCGCCTGACATAACTACAATCTTCCTTCATCTCCAGAAGCTCCATATTTGTTTATTAATCATGAGTTATCACTGGTTTTTTTATAATAGATTTGCTGTAAACAATTTAATATTTGATCTTTTCCTTTCATTTTCAGTCCCTAACTGTAGGCCTAGAGCTCATCTAAATAACTGGAAGAAAAAATGTAAAATGCACCTACAGGAGCCTTTAAATGTCTATGTGGCTTGCACTCATGGAATTAAGGTCACAGTTATGCCATCCCTTGTGGTATGTTTTTACCCTGTGTGATATTGATAGTTTATTTCACAGTGACATTTTTGTCATTGGTATTGTACAACAATGTCATAATGATTATAATGACAATATTAAACAATGATATATCTAACTCACCTTGATATGAAGCACATGTGATAGAAGAAATTTCTTCGTATTTCAGCAAGTATTGTTATATTTAAAGTACAGCAAAGACTTCAAACAAAGGCTAAATTTCTACACATTCTTTATTTAAACCATTTTAGGATGTTATACCTATACTAGATGACCAAAACAAATATGTAAGTATATAGGTAACATATATGTAATTATCTGGAACAATTACTAATGTATCTGCAAAATTTTGATATTAGTAAGTATCATTAGTACTACTAGAGTTGATCTGATTGTGGAGGAAGTTCCACACTGAATGAGTTAAACTATTTTTTTTACATTTGAGTAAAGGTTGTGAAATGATGATTTTAATTTTTCTGTTTAATAACAATTTAACTGTAATCTTAATGTACTCTTTTACAGATCTGGGTTTATTGTATAAGGATAGAGAACACTAACAAAGAACAGGTTCAGCTCCGGTCGCGTCATTGGCATATATCAGGAGGTCCAAATCAGACTGTAAATGGAAAAGGGGTTGTAGGGCAGGTAAGGTTTGTCATATAACCATTATCATTGAGGCTGTTGATTTCAGAAGACAAAAATAGAAATGAATATGATCGTGTACTTCAAATATGATTTTTTAAATTCAGGAACCTATACTTAACATGAACAGGCCAACCTTTCAGTACAGAAGTTATGTGGAACTCCACACTAGTAATGGTTACATGTGGTAAGTATTGTGCCCTCATCTCATAACCAAACCTTTTCTTTATCTGTCCTATGCAGTTGTGACCAAGTCTGTCAGAGTGAACAGACGAAACAGTCAACAGGTAAATCAAATATGTGGATCTATCATAAATGAAAACTTTTTTGACTATCAAAACTGAGATCCAATGAAACTATTCTCACAATTCCAACTTGTGTATCCAACTTTTGATCATATTTCTCTTTTTAGGGGAGCATACACAATGGAGAAGAAAAATGGAGACATGATTAAAGTGAAAATTCCTGTGTTTCTTTTGAGAACCCATGATTTCCTAGAAACAAACTGAGCAAAAGCATGAAATTTAGTGACATGCAATTTTTGCGGAAGGGGGAAGGGAGCAAAGGTTAAACTGCAAGAATTTTTTTACAATAAGTGGGCACAAGGCCAAATTATCTTTACAATAAACAGGTCTCAGTTGTAACATGATATATTTCATGTTTAAAAGCTCATGCTGAAAGCTCATTGTTTTGAAAAAATTGTTCATTTGACCTTACTACTTGAAATATATATGTTATAATGACATTGAAGCCTGTTTGCATTTGTATTCAAGCTGCCACGTTATTCAAGATATATGAAAAAACAAAAACACTTTTTTGACTCATTCATTTTGTAACTTTTAAATGTTAAACAACAATCTGCATAACATTGCTACCGCTGTATGTGTTACTTCTTTTAAAAATGAATATGAATCAAATGTAACAATTTTGGCTTGATACTTAACAATAAGTGCAGCATTTTGTCAATATAAATAGGGTAGAAACAGACTGTCAGGTACAATAATGTTTTTTAAATAGTGCCATTTGTAAGCATAAGTGTTCCATACAATGTAAAGTGCCCCTATCTGGATTCCATGGAGATTTTTGGTACTTTGAAGTCTAATATGCTTCCTTTATCACTTTTGAATGTGATAGTTCCCCTGAAAGATGAAAAAGAAAACAAATAATGTGTGCAAGTTCAGTGTGATTGATGTGAAAAGCATTAAGAAGATGTCTAATATGGAACAATGAATGCTCTTTAATAATTACAAATTTACAAACTTAACTGAAACACAAGCACTACATAATTATTATATACATAATTACATAATTATTAAACATATTTTCATTTATATACAGAAGTGGTACTTACCAAATTTCACCTGATGAATTGGAGTCAATAATTGTATTGTTAAACTGGATAGCAGGCCTTTCCTTTGTAAGCCAAGGTTTAATATGCTTAAAAAGAAATAAATAATCTTCACAAACAATTTGTTATTCAATGATTCCTCTGAAATGATTTCTTTAGTTTTTTTTTCGTGAAAATACAAATGACTGAATGTATGTATTTAAAGGGATAATAACTCTTCGTATGATATCTATATTTCACGATAAAAACATTGTGAACAACTCACAGAAATATAATATATTCTGTTTTACCACAAATATGGCAGTTATAGCTATTTATTCTGATATCTGAGCTTGTCTTTAGACCATGCACATGACCTCCATTGATGGCTATATCCTGTTATAATCTCTTAAGAGATTATAACAAAAAAAAACTTTGGAAAAAAACGGGGACTAACTTTGAAAGTGAAAATGGATTCATTAACCATTGGTAATTATTAGAAAATTATAGTTTACTCCAGGAAAATTCATTTTTTGGCCAAAACGAAGAGTTGTAATCCCTTTAAGTGTATAAAATGTATTAAAGTGTAACTTGGTATACAAGGCACATAGGCAGTTTTCAAACATGAATAAATAAAATAAAGGTATTTACACTATTGTGGTAAAACACTTTGTCAAATAGCACCCTTCTGACTTGGAGTGGTGAATCTGGCCCAACAAATGAAACTCTATAGTCCTGTTTTTCTAAAAGTAGCTCTTCTTCACCTAAATTCTCTATCCTTATAATTAGCCTCCACTGCAAATAAACACATATCAAATCAAGCTTATGAAAGAAGCACTTAAATTTAATATGCAAACCTGTGTTTAAAATAATACTATAATATTTATTTTTCTGTTGACAGATATCAGTTTATTTAAGCTCTTTAAACAGGTATCTGATAAAAGATTCCTTCCAAAGTTACTTGGATATTTCAGTAACAAGTATACATACCACATTTTCGCATTTTAACTGAAATTGATACAAAAAAGTTATGTTAATACACAAAAATTAAATGCAAAAAAAGCTGACTCACCACAAATATATATTTCATTGAACACTTAACTAGCATTATGAATTTAAAAAATCTGATAATAATATATGTTATACCTGTGTCAAATTTGTACTTTATGGATGGAGGCATATTAACTCAATGTAGCATACCTTTTCATTGATTTCTCCTAAATACACTGGCATAAATGACATTTTGATATTTTGTGCTGATTCTCTGTATACTAAGTGCAGCTTTAGTCTTTTCCTCTCTTTTGCAATCAGTTCTTCAGGTTTGAATAAGTGGTGTGGCTGAACTGCATCAAAAATACCATAAGATTACTTCAGGTTAGAAAAATGTGAAATACAGTGATTTTTGATAAAGAACTAACACTGAAATTGTTTACCTCAAATATTTCAATGTCTAGAGCATCTTTATCATTATTTCAGTATGAGCTGTTGATTTGAAGAAAATCACTTTCCCCTAACAGGGCTTGACACAAACTTTTTGGGACTGGCCCAAGATATTGGTAAATATTGCAAGGATGATTTGGCACATGATATTTTACTTGCACTTTGGGCCAGTGACCCCTTCGATTCAATGGCCCTAGGTTGGTTTTCATTGGCCCAGGGCCAGTGGGCCACCTTTAATGTCAAGCCCTGCCTAAAAAATTACACAGCTGATGAAATTCTTCTCTGAATTAACATATAATCTTACACAACATAAATCTCATGGTGACAGTTTCACCCATCTCTAATTCCTGAACCAAAAATTACACCCCTAAATTACAACAGGGATTACCTATTATCAGTTATGTCTTTTTAAATACATATTATTAAAAAGAAAACCATATAGGATGTACAACAAAAAGTGACAGATTACCTTCAAGCTATGGGTGTTATCAATCATTTATTACCAAATTGGAATCATTATCTAGGTTTTGTTCAATATTTGAGGGCTTGGTGAAGTCAATGTGGATTTAATTCTGGATTTCTGATATGATATAAAATAAACAGGGTAAGCTTCTGACGTCACTAACGGAACCAAGTCAGGGTTTTATTCTGTACAATATTTGGAACTTTATGTTCTGTATTTTTCTCTTCCTCTTACCTGATTCTAAATCAAAACTCAATAAATCCTGCAAGTTTACATGTTCCACCGGATTTTTTACATTAGTATCTTTGTAGGGAAAGATTTCATCATGGCTAACATAGTCAAGTCCTGAAAATCAGAAACAAAACTAAACTCGGACAAATGTTGCAATATTTTGCATAAATGTTTAAATAATGTTAGTTAAATAACTTAATACTTTATATTAATTTATAATACCTATGTGCTATAAAATTTCAGGGTATACTTAATTATAAAATAAAATTGCAATTAAGATTTCATAAAGTTTCGTATTGATCAGAAATACCTTCAAGCTGTAAAATCTTGCTTCCAGTAAATAAAGAACCAAAATCAGCAAGCTGAAAATCAACAAAAACATGACATAAATCATCTAAATTAACTCAACTTGTCAATTAAGTGAATAACTTGATACCTTTCAAAATTTGTGTTATACACTAGCCTTTGCTGTAAAAGTTTTAGGACTTGAATTGCAATTTGTAAGAGCATTAAATATTGACATAAAATTGGATTATGAAAACACACTGCACAGTAAATTGGTCAGTGGTGGGTGTAAAATATAATATATCACAGAAATAACTGTATATAGTATGAAACAGAAATCCCTAACTTATATTATGTTTCAGTAAACTACTATAATTTTGGAATGAGGAACAAACTTGGCACCATGAATGAAATTACCAAGGCAACAAGATTTATGCTTCTTCATTGACTACTTGAAATTAAAAATTATAGTTTTCAGTTTCAGTATGCATTGGCTGCTTCTCCTGTGATAATCCACCAATCAAACCCAAACTCACATGACGGAAATCAAAGAGTGGAAGAAGATCCCAAGCGTAACTCTACACTATAATATGAAAGCTTAGGTCCATGTAGTTTCTGAAAACTGGCACAAACAAATATTTTTTTCACAGAAAATTCCCATTTTTACACAATTTAGGCCCATTTTACCTTGAATTAAGGTCAAATCCATATTTGAAATCTCCACATATGACTTTCAGTAAGACTTCTATAGTAACTTTTCCCATAGTTCCTCTGACATTGGAGATATTAAGCATTTAATTTTTCAAAATTCGGACAAGGGTACATTGCAACAAATGTCACACCCAGGCCAATGCACCGACAGACCCTCAAATTTAGGTAAATCAAGTTGAGATTATTTGTGACCTAAATCCAAGAGATGGTGAAACATGGGCTTGTAGTCAAGAAGAAGCGGTAAAGGTCATGTGGCAGCAGCGAAGACGAGATGGGTCAGAACTAACCAAATTTCAAATTATTATTATCATCAAATTTGCAACTCGAGGGTTGGATAAATACATTCTTTGCATCATAGTTATATTAAACCACTAGTGAATAAGAATAAAGGAATATCAAGAGACGTGTGAATAAATTTAAAACAAATAGCTAAAATGCAAGGTTAAAAATGAAATAAAAGTCTATCAGTCAATTTTGGAACTTGTATATCGCACTGGTTAAAAAGTCACTCATAGATCGTTTGGTTTTAATTTTAGGTCTTCTGAATGTCTCTTGTTCCCTTAATGAATATTTGACATTTTGTATTGGTTGTAAAACTACCACCATGCTGCCAGCACCAATGCTGGTGATACAATTATTTCATAATCACGCGTATGTCACGTGACATAAACACAAATGGAGGGGTGGGGGAGTAAAGGGCCACTGAAAACCAAGGCTTCCTGAAAAGCCAAGTTTTTTCCCCACCCACCCACCTTTAATGATTATATCTTTTCATACACTATCAAAGCCAGAGCTAGAATAGGGCAACTCCTGTTTAATAGGCTCTACTAAATCACCACCAATACCATCAAATTATTATTTTGTCACTATGTGCAAGATTATAAGTAAGACCATCAAGAACTTTGGGATGAGCAGTTATTTGCAACCCTGATGAGTTAGTTATATGCACATCCTATGGAGTACTCACATCCAGGTCACATCTGTCCACTAAGGCAAGATAATATTTATGTGGTTTGCCAGTCACTGTTGAGCCTGCATGGATAGTTTCTCTGCAGCTAAAAAAAAATCAGTGGAAAAAAATATTCCAGAATTATAGGCATTTTCTCAACATTGATGATGAATATTGACACTTGCCAAATAATTTATATGAACTATTAAAAATAAATACATGACATTTTAAAATTAATTTATTGGAACTTCCCATATATGATACTGATTTATAAATTGCAATAATAAACAAGAAAACTGCATACTCAGTATTACTTTTGCTCTATATTTAGTTTGTTAAAAGGATACAGATGTTATGGTTTAAGGCTGAAGGGTATTTACACAAGCACAGAGAGAAAAAAGAAAATGCTGTTTTTTTCATCAAAAAACAATCTGTTTGCTAAATTGAGTAGTATTTCAAATGAGCAGAAATAAATGCAAGCTATTGCCTAGTGATATCCACCTGTCAAGGGTGCTGTTTAATACGCTGCTCTCAAAGACTTCAGGTGTAAAGGAACGTATCACTACTCCTCTGTATCCTAGCACTTTGTGAATAAAATGCTAAGATGAAAAAAAAATGTATGTATGTATTTATATATTGATAAAGACAAAGCATAACATTCTTCCTTTGTTTAATATAATTTAATTTTCCATTTTAAAGGCTCTTCAGGTAATGCTTACTGTGACTAAGAAACCACTTTTACATATACAAAAAAATGTACAAAGCACTACTCACATGTATTATTCTTTTCTGTTACATAAGTGTTGGTTAATCTTTTTCTAACTAAATTAAAGCAATTCAGCTAGATTGTCATGTACGAAGTACCAGAAAATCAAATAAAACAGACAAATAATAACATCAGTTTATAAGTTTACCTGTCCTTTTCTGTAGTTCCCTTGCAGCTTAGGAGTTTCAGCAACGCCCATTTCCTCCCAACTGAATGAGAAGAAACAAATGACTTAATTTAGGTATATCACAATCCGCTAGGGGTGCCACAGTAGTAACTATCCAGGGGCAGTGAAGTGCAAAACCGAGACTGGCCTGCTAACAGCTCGCCTATGACATTCCTTTTTTAAATCCCTCTTTTAGCACCTTGTAAATAAACTAATACAAGCCATTTACTAAATAAGCTGTAAGTCAAAGAGTAAATAACGGTCATGTGATTTTTCCGTGTTGCAGTCTTAGAGAACTTTGATTTGAGGACGTTTTGAAGTTTTGCCTTGACAAAATGTTTAAAATTTCATATAAGTACTGCATGGAAGTTTTTGTAATTTATGCCATGTAAAGTTCATGAAATTTGCAATATTATGGCAAAAAATCATGAAAATTGAACCATGCAAAGTATAGTTTATTTGATGCGCAATATTTATAGTACATGATCTGCATGGAAGCCATGTGCTTGTGCGGTCGCCAATTTGGTTTTTTTCCGGGTCATTAGATTAACATAGACCCCTAATTGCCCTAATTGGTCACAAGCAATTTGAGCTGCAGCTATCGCTGAGTGATCACTGCTGAAAAGTGTGGACACTTTTGGTGAATTTTTGCAGTTAAAAAACTTCAATATCTTTGTTGCTTGTAGGAATATTTTAAAAATTCCAAAAGAATTAATCTGTTTTTTGTATTACCTTTCAGAAGATATAAGTATAATAATTTTCTGATCAGTTTGAAAAATTTTCTGATATACCTACTTAATTATCTCCGTCACGGCAAAATTTACCTAACACTGCTCAAACACCCGCCATCAACTAGGTGAAAATATTAAACCAAATTGTAAATTTATACTATCATTGCTATAGCTGATACTTACATGGTATCTGTCGTATATGTCCGCTTATTACATTGTGACAAAATAACTTCAGGTTTGGTCCAGCTCACACCATTCCTAAGAATCTTGCCAGTACAGCTAGAAACGAGCTTACAATACATCCTTATGGGCAATACCATATTTGCATTATTATCGTAGAACTTTTGTATAATAGCTCATGCCCTTTGAGTGCTTAATTTCTGGCACGTTTAGAATTCAGAAAATTAGAAATATCAAGCTTGATCACAAAACTAACAAATTATCTACAACAAAACCATGACAAGGTGTGTTTAAAAAAAGCAATACATCAACATCGATGCAACAGTGTTGTGTTCCCAAGCAGAGCACAGCAAATTACTAGGATTCAACAAATTCCATGTTTTAAATGTGAGATAATGCACTGTCACCTGAGCGATATATGCTAGAATACCTTGAGTCGTACACACTGAGAGAAAGCACTCGCATTTCACACACACACACACACACACACACACACACGAAACCGCATAAAGCGTACGTGTATCGCCACGGTCATGACAGACAAATAACGTTTCTCTATTTACGTGTATGTTTGTTCCTAGGTTTTTATATGGGATCTTAGTTTGATCCTAGAGCTTATTAGGAGTTGATACAGTGTAGGGGCCTACAAGACAATGTAAGAGAAAAAAATCAAGTACATGTATCTTATCAAATAAGACAAACTGCGAATCGATGTTTATGAGCGGAATAATTTCGTGCAACTGCATGAACAGGCCCCTATGCCACGCTCGGCATTTTTTAAAAATTCCATACCTCGCTCCCTTCCCCACACAAACTTTGGCAGAATAGGCAAGTGACAGGGGCCTACAAATAGGCCTGCTTAATTGTTCGGGTCTATTCATTTTTACGTGTATGACGTCAAAAAAAAGGGGGGTCCAAAAGACGTTTAAATCCACAAAAATAGGAAGCGTAAATCAAACATATGGCTACCGTTTAGATGAATATATATATTTTCACCCTATGTTAAATCAGCTATACCAACCCCTAGTTAAAAAGGAGAAAACATTTTTTTTAAACAGTGTTTAGGCGCCCGCATTCAATAAGATGCGATAGTCAACTGAATATGCACTTGTTAAAAAAACGACCATAAATTAAATCTACACTCTGATATCAAGACCCCCTAAAACAGTAGGTCTTTACAAAATTACTCTGTGTGCCATTTAACATTTTGTAACAGACCTTCACTATTCTTATTTATTTATTTATTTATTTATTGTGTGAAGACCAACTATCCTAAAACTGCTACCCCATTCCCAAAACATCAAAGGCACTACAAAAGATTCTTTCAGACTCGACTACCATTTTAGGATTTTGAAAAGACGTAATGTAATTTTGTAACATTCAGAAAGTTGCACCTAACATCAGTAAAATCCATTTTTTTTTTCTTTCGATAAAAACCAGGGAAGGACGGTTTAACACACAACGTTAAAATACACCCAAAACCCATCTCATTTGGATTAGACACTTTCCTTTGGCTGCAGCTCTAAATGCTTATTTTATATATTCTGATGCAAAGGTGTTTTTTTTTTTTTTTTTTTTTTTTTTTTTTTTTTTGAGAAGATAAGTTGTCAACTTTTATATGTATTTCACAAATTGAAAAGATTATTATCATCATTTTGACATTAGCAAAAACTGATAAAAATTCTATTCCCTTGATAATTAAGTATACTTTCCTTCTCAAGTTACGGTAACTATAGTAATTTGCGTGAGTTTGTTTATACACAGAGCCATGCGCTAGAGGTTTAAATACGTAGTCATTCTAAGTTACGTTTGCTTTATTTACGTCACTGACGTTGGTAATCACAATATTACGCAATCGACACATTCAAAAAAATATTTAAAGAGATGGTGCAATTTAGTTTTGTTGAAAGAAATACCTATTTAGACGGAATTTAGCGTATGACTTAATGAAACTGCGATTCCAGGTGTGACTCAAAGTCTACCATAACGTTAAACATTTGTACAACGTAAGTTTACGTAGCTCTCGCTATGACGTTTCATTTTTTCACGTCACTGACGTTACTAAGGACAACAACTATCATCACAACAAGCAACCGACACATGTACAATATGGAAGATGACGATTCCTTCCTTGATTTTTACGCCCAAAACATCCCAAGAAATAGGCGGAATCATAGCATCGAAAAGGAAGTACATGATCGTGAATCAGCAAGTACCTCGGGAGTGCAAGACTATGAAGGCAATGCAGAAACAGTCTCAAGATATTCTAGTTACCATCATACCTCCAAAGTTTATCAGCATGAACTGAGTGCTGGACAGCCTGAAATTAAATCGGGTACACTTTCTAAACCCGCCAAATCTCGAGAGAGATCGGAAAAAGCTCTATCTGAGAAGAAGAGCGCCGTTCGTTCAGAAAGAAGCAAGGAACATCAAAATGGTAACAAGGCATCGAGTAAAAATTCATCTGCCGACACTGCGGGATCTCTCAAAAATGTCAGCTGTTATACCTACATGTATATACCCTCAGATGTTAAATGTATTACCTACAAACATAATAGAAGCAGAAGTTGTAGCGAAGAAGATGAAAGCTCAAGCAGCGAAAACGACACCGAATACGAGAGCGATTTTGAAGAAATAGAGGCTATCGGAAATAATGCTTCTTTGAGTACTGCCTTCTCTTCAAATGTGATCAGCGCATACAGTTTTAAGAGCACACAGTCTCACTTAGGCCCTCAACACAACAAAAGAAAAATATCTAATCGGAGACTCAGTCCGATGGAGCACTATCCGCCCGTCACCGATTCCGACATGCTGTACGTCTACTATGATCCTGAGCCGAGAAGGGATTCTTTTCGGTTGCCACCAATAGACAAGAATTCAACACCAAGTAAACCACAAAGTGAGATGACTGCCAAAAGTGCTAAAAAGAAACATAAACAAAAAGCCTCCTCCAAGAACAAAGATTCAAGAGCAACAGAAGAAAAACTTATACCGAAACCATTTGCTCTAGTTGATGCGCCTGTCGTAATTGAGAAAACAGCCGAAAAGAAACCAAGAAATGTCAAGAAACCACGAGATCGACCTCTCTCGGCTCATGATACCCAAGTCAATGGAACGTGTCAGAAAAACGCTGCAATAACCAAAACCGCTGCCAGATCGACATGTCAATTTCCCAGTATTCCACAGGAGCTTCACGCGAAAGCACACTGGCAAGACGGAGCCATCAACGTAGTGATAACAGGTAAGATTTAACCCTGAAATTTTTGTTTTGTACAAATTTCCTCAATAGCACCTTAAGGAAGGTTGAATGATACAGGTATATATCTTTTTTAATTAAAAAAGAGACAAAAATATTTCAAAACAGATCTTTCAAATATTTTACTTACGTGTTGATCGGCCACGTATACATTATAGGATTGAAAATACAAAGCAGTAACATACAACATTAATGACTTTAAGGTATTAGGACTTAAAAGACTGTTATTTTAAGTTTTGTCACTTTCTTATGGGATAGAAACATTTTCCTGATTTACATAAACTTCTACCTTAGGTCGATGCAATGCTCGCAACATTAACTTCCAAGCAATCGAAGCAATGCCACCGATTCTTCTCAATTTCAACGTGCAGCTTCATTGTGATCCAGTATCAGTGCAAAAGCCTAGAAAAGTGAAGAAACCGGCACCAAAAAGGAGAGAAATACCCCCTAATAGGGATATCCTAAACACGCGGGCACAAGGTCCTCCAATGCGCTACACCCCAACGGAACCAAGTTAACCTATCCCACTAAATAATAATATTATATACATCCACAGCACAATTTGACATAAAGACTGTAACTCTAGACAATATTGAGTATTTATTTTTTATTTTACACGTTTTATAAAACTAAGAATAGATTTTATCCACACGTACAGACTACACTCTAGTGTTGACTGTTCTTTAACAATAAAGAAAAAAGTGAAAACAGTCTGAAATGTAGACTAAAATTGCCATGCGAATTTTCAGTCACCAAAACATTCAATATTTACAGCTTTGAATCTATACAGATTTCAAACGGTAAAGGATAACTGACGGCAAATATGATACAGAAAAGAATTAACATACCAGTACGTGACAGACATGCCTTATGCAACAACATAATACACTTGCTACGTTGTTTTATTTGTAAAATGTATAAATACTAACAAAAGAAGGATTGCTATGCCCAAGTTCTACTCCTTTATATGAAGTTTGCTGGGTCCTAGTTTATATTTAAAGATCCTGCAAATTCAATGAACTGCAATAAGTTTCTCATTGCACTTAAAAAACATAATTTAATAAATAATCCCAGCTGAAGGTGACATCTGGTGGTTTGTCCTGACAACTCCTCAGCCCCACAGATCTTCCGTTCTTCCAAACTTCATCACCAAACCTCTGAAATAACGGGATAAAAATGCTATATTAAATGGATTCCAAACTTCATCACCAAACCTCTGAAATAACGGGATAAAAATGCTATATTAAATGGATTCCAAACTTCATCACCAAACCTCCGAAATAACGGGATAAAAATGCTATATTAAATGGATTCCAAACTTCATCACCAAACCTCTGAAATAATGGGATAAAAATGCTATATAAAATGGATTCCAAACTTCATCACCAAACCTCTGAAATAATGGGATAAAAATGCTAAATTAAATGGATTCCAAACTTCATCACCAAACCTATGAAATAACGGGATAAAAATGCTATATTAAATGGATTCCAAACTTCATAACCAAACCTCCGAAATAACGGGATAAAAATGCTATATTAAATGGATTCCAAACTTCATCACCAAACCTCTGAAATAATGGGATAAAAATGCTATATAAAATGGATTCCAAACTTCATCACCAAACCTCTGAAATAACGGGATAAAAATGCTATATTAAATGGATTCCAAACTTCATCACCAAACCTCTGAAATAACGGGATAAAAATGCTATATTAAATGGATTCCAAACTTCATCACCAAACCTCTGAAATACCAGGGTAAAGATGCTATGTTAAATGGATTCCAAACTTTCTCACCAAACCTCTGAAATAACAGGATAAAGATGCTATGTTAAATGGATTCCAAACTTTCTCACCAAACCTCTGAAATACCAGGGTAAAGATGCTATGTTAAATGGATTCCAAACTTTCTCACCAAACCTCTGAAATAACAGGATAAAGATGCTATGTTAAATGGATTCCAAACTTTCTCACCAAACCTCTGAAATAACGGGATAAAAATGCTATATGAAATGCATTCCAAACTTCATCACTAAACCTCTGAAATATTAAGATGAAGATGTTATATTAAATGAGTTCCAAACTTCATCATCAAAGCTCTGAAATAACCAGATGAAGATGTTATATTAAATGCATTCCAAACTTCACAAAACCTCTGAAATAACAGGATCAAGATGTTAACAGCCAAAAATGACAGAAGTTTACAGTGAGAAAGATGGGACCATCATTTTAATTAAAATGAGGATGAAGCTCCAAGTTACACATTTTATCTAATTTTCATTTGAATTACTCTCAGTTTACACAGCACAAATATTTCATTAGCAATAGCATAAGCATCTAATTCAATGTCTAAAAATAAACAGCTAATAGATAAGCAATAGAAATCTTTATAAAAGGATGTTTGTACTCACCCAAAGAAAATAAGGGCGTTTTGGAGGAAAATCTGAACTCCAGGCATTGGATTAGGTATGTTATCTGAAATTGAATTAGTTTTGGTTTCTATTCTAAATGGATCTTGTACAAATGCACATTTTGATAATGTATATAAAAACGGACTTTGGTGATCATTTCAACTTTTTTTGCTTTTATGATGATTTAAATTAATTAAAAAGCCATTTGAAAATTCCATCTAAACTTTGTTAAAAAAAGCAGAGATGTTATAAATGAACAGATGACACCAACTGCAAAATGAAACTCCAAAAGCTGAAAATTTTGTTAGTTCCTGGACACAAATGATGAAGGTCTTATTCTAACTTGATAGAATGATCACTTACTTGGTGGAACAACATAAAGTCCAAATAAAATCCAGGCTGCAGCAATAAGGGAGCCAAAAGCCAGCAGAAAACCAATAAATAACCACACCCTTGCTCCTGGAAAACAACAACTCAATATTAATGCAAAAGACCCAATCAATACCTACATAGCTTCATCTGTCAACAAACTAATTTTTTTTGTGTGTGTGCCTACTATTTATCAATATGCTAAGGCAGGCAAACTGAGGCAATATATACAAATGTTCATTGCAGAAGCATTCTGTAAGTAGAAAAGGATATTTATAGTCAAGAATACCAAGTGGGGCAATTTTGAAAAATCTGCCAGCAACCCATAAGTACAAAAGAAGGAATTTTTCATGAATATAAGTCAATGTTACATGGTTACAGTACGTTATTTTCTAAAACTCAAGTGAAAACACAATTTTACCTCTTTGTCCCAGGCAACCAGTCGAATATGAGTCACCTCTCACTTGGCCATTTGATACCGAATTTATCCTGTGATATAAAACTTCAGTTATTTATTTGCATTTGAACCTTTGGCTACACAAAGCATGTATTTGACAGGACAATGTACCTAAATGACTTTATTTATAACTGAATAGAACTTCCACTATGGAGCTAATCTTTACCAAAAGATATCATAATTAATCATGTTTATTAATTGCCACACCTACTGTCAACATCACTCAGGACAAATAATAATAATAAAACACATTCTTACATGAATAATGCTATTGTTCCAACTGCTCCACAAATGTGGGCTGCCTTAGGCAGATCAGCTTCATTGGGGAAAACTGCTGCAGCATCTATGGCGATCCACCAACCACTAAAGAACTTATAAACAAGGCAGCAAAGCTGTCAAATGTACAGACAAAAAACAGAAAATAAAGATGCAAAAAAGGTCAATTTGTCAATTTTGATGCAATAATAAATAATGCTTATAATAGCACTATCAGTCAACACTGAATTTTAATCATGCACAACAGGTAAAATGGTCAATAACATGAGCGGACCCAGAGATATTCTCTGACAGTATTCCAAAGTATCTATTTTGATCCATCCTCCATTTTGATGGTCTTCCAACAGAAGAAAAAATAGATACCAGGCAATATAAACTTAATAACCTGACTGTCTTCCAGAAGTCCCAGAAGATGGTCTCAATTTACCCTTTCAATAAGATTAGTTTCAGGACCATGAGAGTTCAAATTCACATGATGAAAGTCTCAATATTTGAAAAATGATGACAGTGCATAAAATAATATTACATAAGTAACATAATGTTTAAAGACATAAAAAACAATACAACTGCTTATGTGGAAATACAGAAATGTCAGAGTCTCAGGCGGATGAGAGTTAAAAGTCACAAATGCAAGTGTTTGAGAAAAAATTATAAAGGAAAACATAACAAAACTAGAAAAGCACTCCGAGAGTGCAGACCTCTGCCAAGGTAGCAATTGTTATTATTGATTTTTGTCCTCTTTGGCCTACTTCTGACAGTTCCTGAAAATTTCAGCAAAATCGGTCCATAACTTTTTGGGTTATGTTGATGACAAACAGGGGTGAAAATATAACCTCCTTGGCAGAGGTAAATATAATTCCAATGAAGCTGCTATTCAAACTTTTAATCTTTCAGTTTGATATATATATATATATTAAAAACTTATTTGCAATATTAAACAAAATTTACCTGCATAATTATCACTGCTTCCTTATTATTAATCTAGCAGAGAGCTTAACCTATGGGAGTTTACAGGGAAATATCAACAAGTGTGCTTTATGTAATCTCAAATCACAAGTGTGCTTTATGTAGCCTATCAATTAGGCAAATTACTTTATAACTGAAATTAGCGAAATGATACCCAAGGGAAATTTATAGACTGACCCTCTCAAAGGTCTTTCAGACCCATTAGTCACAACTTAAGAAGAGCACAAAACAATAATGCACAAAATAGGAGACTACCACTTCTGATGCAATAATACATTATATTTAACTGCACAGTCAACATCAAATTTTAATTTTGCACAACAGGTAACACCGACGAAAGTAAAAGCATAAGGCTTCAGGCCCATCAGAGTTCAAGTTTATACTTAGAAAGTGCCAGAATGAGAAAAATGAAATTTCACACAAAATTGCATTAAATTCAATAATAAATGATAACCCAATTGACCTGGCTTTCTAATTTGAACTGCATGCCAATCCTAAAAATCATACTCTTAAGTTAAATATAATAATAAATAACACAGTTTTCTTTTCATAATGTTTGCAGTAGCAGTGCAAAAAGATTATTGTCAATTTTGATGTAACATTACATAATAAATTATAGAATAATTATCACCAATTTTTGATTATTGACTATAAATAGCATGAACATGTAGAAAATTTGATTACCATCCGGCTTCATGTCCATGGGAGCTTCGAGTCCCACAATGAATATGCCAAAAAGATAATGAATATTTCACTAAAATGTATAACTTCCAGAAAAAGAAGCCCATTAGACTGCTTTTCCAACTTGGGCTGCATTTTAGTCCTGTGTTTCTTTTTTGAAAGTTTGACAATCATAAGTAACACAGTTTTCCCATCATGGTCATCATGGCAGATGTGGATGATTGAATCTGACAAACTGCAATGATATGAGTTTATTTCCGTTTTGGACACTTGATTACACAATACATGATAACAAGTTTACCATCATTTTTACATAATCAACTAACAATGTTGTAAAGATGCAGGAAATATCAAACAAACACTTTTACGTATCTTATTAGTTCAATAATGAGACTGTTAACATGCCTAAGAATTGAATCTGAGGAAATTTGAAAAAACAGTACAACTTCTAAAATAATGGCCCGATAACGCTGATTTTCGAACTCAACCTGCATTTTTGTAAGATTGACCACTCCTGTGAGTATAATGACAATTGGCTAAGCTGTTTTTCTTATATTGTGTTATTAATGTTGCATATGTGTTGAAAAAAGTGAAAAAAACAGCATAAAAAATTAAAAGAAAATGTAAAATAAAACATAACAAAAAATACCAATAAAGCTGCTATTCAAACTTTTAATCTAGCTGTACAATTACTAACATGATATGAATAACCCTATTGAGTTTGAGAATAATAAGGCACTGTTATTCATCTTTAGCATTAATGTAAGCGTTACACAAAATTTTTTTTGTAAACTTATTTTCCATATTAAATAACATTTACCTGCATAATAATCATCGATTCCTAATTATGTGACACAGTTAAGAAAGCTAAACCGATGGGACTTTACAATGGAATCTCAATGTGTGTTTATGTAATCTCATTTAATGCCCACTTGAAAATTAATTAAGCAAATTATTTTATAACCCTGAATTAACTGCCTACTATCCATATACATTTATTGCACCAAATAGCACTGTACTGCATTGCTTTCAAAACAGAAAACAATTACGATGGTTTTCCAACACAAGCTGCACTTCAGTCTTTTCAGTAAGGTTGATTATCATAAGTAACATGGTTTTCCCTTAATCGCTATCCTGGCAGCAGTGTCCAAAATAGGGTTTTCTTTAACTTTCACGCAATATAACATGATACTTAACAACATAATGACCATCAATTTTTTATAAAAAAATAAAAGTATCATGGATATTCAGAAAATGTGATATGGAAAAGTCTCCAAGGACATGGAAGTTAGGGTCACACTTTCAAAATGGCAAAATGTTAACAAGAGATAACTGTACTGAAATGATTTTCTTTCTATTTTCAACACCTTTTTTACATAAAACCATAATCAATTAACTGCCATTTTTAAATGATCAACTAGGAAAATTGTTGACATAGGAAAAATATCAATAGAACAATTTATAATGTCCAATTAGCTCCATTTGGAGATTCTGAACATAGTGAATGATTGAATCTGACGAACTGCAATGATGAGTTCCTTTCCATTTTTGATACTTTATTACACAATGCACGATAATAGGTTAACCGTCACTTTTATATAATCAACTAACAATATTGTTAAGAAGCAGAAAATGTTAAAACAACACTTTTACATATCCAATTAGTTCCGTAATGAGACTGTTAACATGCTTAAGAATTAAATCTGAAGAAAAACCACTTATATACAAAAAGGCTAATAACTTCATCAAAACTCAACTGATCAAGCTTATTTTTCAAACTTGATCTGTATACTGGTCAGATTGATCACTCCTGTGAGTTGCAAGACAAAAGGCTGATTGGTTTTCCTTAAAATGCGTTATCAGTGTTGCATGTATGCTGAATAAAGGAAAAAAACAGCATTACTTTTGTAAAAATAGTCCAATCATGCCAATTTTCAAACTTGACCTGCGTATTATAAATATTCACCAGTTCTGTAAATTTCAATCCAAAAGGAAAAACATTTTTACACTTATCATGTTATCGGTGTTATAAAAGTGCTGAAAAAATTGAAAAAAAAGAAAAAAAAAACAAACAAACAAACAAAAAAAAACAGAATAACTTTTAAAAATTGCCCAATCTTGCTGATTTTCAAACTTGACCTGCGTATTATAAATATTCATTAGTTCTGTAAGTTTCAAGCCAAATGAAAAAACAGTTTTCCACTTATTGTGTTATCAGTGCTGCATATATGCTGAAAAAAATGAAAAAACAGCATAAATTCCCTAACAATAATCGAATCATGCTGATTTTCAAACTTGACATGCGTATTATGAATATTTATCAGTTCTGCAAGTTTCAAGCCAAAAGGTAAATTGGTTTTCCACTTATGGTGTTATCAGTGCTGCAAATATGCTGTAAAAAGTGAAAAAACAGCATAAATTCCCGAAAAATGACCCAATCATGCTGATTTTTGAACTTGACCTGTGTATTATGAATATTCATCAGTTTTGTAAGTTTCAAGCCAAAAGGTAGAATGGTTTTCCACTTATCGTGTTATCGGGGTTGCATATATGCTGAAAAAAGGGAAAAAACAGCATAAATTCCCTAAAAATGACCCGATCATGCTGATTTTCGAACTTGACCTGCGTATTATGAATATTCATCAGTTCTGTAACTTTCAAGCCAAAAGGTAAAATGGTTTTTCACTTATCGTGTTATCGGTGCTGCATATATGCTGAAAAAAGTGAAAAAACAGCACAAATTCCCTATAAGTGACCCGATCATGTTGATTTTCGAACTTGACCTGCGTATTATGAATATTCTAAGTTTTGTAAGTTTCAAGTCAAAAGATAAAATGGTTTTCCACTTATCGTGTTATCGGTGCTGCATATATGCTGAAAAAAGTGAAAAAACAGCATAAATTCCCTATAAGTGACCCGATCATGCCGATTTTCGAACTTGACCTGCGTATTATGAATATTCATCAGTTCTGTAAGTTTCAAGCCAAAAGAAAAAACGTTTTTCCACTTATCGTGTTATCGGTAAAAGTGCACGGCGACGACGGCAACGACGGCGACGACGGCGACGGCGACGACAGACGCAGATGACGGCTATATGTACAGACACATCTGTGTCTGTACATAAAAATGTTACAACTTAAAAAATAGAAGTTAACAACATATCTTTAATTTAAATTATAAGATAAACGATTATATATCAACAAAATAACATTCACTTCCTTACATAAAACAACTCATTGTAAATCTGATAGTACACAACTTTTAACTGTTCATGAGAGTTGTCTAAATTGTTAGGCCTGGCAGGCTTAAATGAAATTCTCTTACCATAGCACCTGACACAATAGATGCAATGGCATTCCTTTTTTCTCCCAGCTCACAGCACTCACACGAAGGCCATTGAAAATTATCCAAACATCCAGCCATCCTTGGCTCAAAAGATGTTTGTTATCTACCACGAGTAGGGCAACAATCCAGTTTCACAGAAATTGATCTGCAAAATAAAAGTAAATCCATTTCAATAGAAGAGTACCAGTATCTAATATACCAAAAAACAGAGGAGCAGAGAGACTTGGCACTAGAAATTTAAGTTATCCAAAATTATTGGCAAAAATTATTCAGATTACATATCAAAGTGTACTTTTACTCAGGTACTATTTTCATGTATAACACCATATGCCATTGTTCTGATAAGTACAGAATTGCACCTAATTAACATTGTATTTTAAGAACAACAAAAATCCAGCCTCTAGGTGTGAAATGATTACATTTGACCCTTTGCCTCTACCAAACACTACAATATAATTAACTCTTTTTGAAGTTTTTCACATCGTGCAGTGCACTTTTCAGTTTTGCACCATTCTGAGGGCGACTACTTAATAGCCTGTTATTTTTGTCTATTTTCCAAACAATTCCAAACTTATGAGCCAGCGGAATGTCTAGATATACCAGTAATGAGTTACTTCGAACATGAGAGGGGTCGTCGGAGCCGATAAATGGAGGAACTGGATTGGACATTGGAAACAACATTAATTTCCGCCCGCGTCAAACATTGAGTCTAGTTATTCAACCATCAAGTTAAAATACCATTATAAACTTAAGTTTATTGTTAAGTAAATGAGAATAATACCAGGTATCTTACCTAACTCATTCAGATGAAAACACAACCTTGTTTTAGGTTACTAGTTGATTCATCAAATATTCTTCGGCTTTTTCACGTGACCTTCACATTTACTTATTTGGTATAGCACGTCGTAAAGATGTTGAGTAACATTCCTTCCTTTATTATATCTTCAACACTTAAGCAACTTAAGATGTTGATATATTTTATAAACATGGAATGAGGATTTGTAAAGTTTCGTCGTTTTTATTTTGGCAAAATATGGCTATTTAGTACCAAAGACTGAACAATACAACGTTCAACGCGCGCGTTTGATATTATCAATATGTCTGCGCCCATGATGGAAACTGCTGTTAAACAATTCTGTCGAATATTGACTAATTCTGCAATCCTCAGAACAAAATGTAGCCCAATAAGACCTAAAAGGGAGTTTTCAACCATCGCTGAATATGAATCAAACAGCAAAAATGAGGAAACTCAAAAGGAAACATCTAAAAATGGTTTGAAAATTAAAAAGTATGGCAATAAGCTTGCAGACGGCCCTTCGCTTCATTATTTTATTACTAAAGGCACCACGAACTTTGAAGTCGACCAGTATGTAGGTCCATCCGAAAATGAAGACATTGTGCCGTATTTTTCACCAGAAATTCTCAGTGGAAAAGGAAGAAAGGGTAACCAACTTCTTATCAGTGACAGTATCAAGGAGAAATTATTATTATTTCTAAGAATTTTCGGACACTTTCGGCTGTCACCTGGATTGTTTTATGAATTTGTAAACCACACAAAACAACCAATATGATAGCATGTTAGACTTTCATTATGCAAAAACACTAAGAATAGTTCAGAATTTTGAAGAAATATATTATATTTAATCATTGTTGCTGTGCAAAAATAAAGCACTCAACTGAATAGAAATAAGGATAGAAAGATGAAGAAACTATGTTCACCCATGTAACTGTATGGAAATGAGCTTATTTATAAAAATAACTATGTATTCAAAGCAATTCTGATAATTTAAAAATTTTGATTAATAAGGTAGTTTACCACATATTTCTTTTACAGTGTGTATAGAAACTCATGGATGTCAGATGAATTTTAGTGATACAGAGGTTGCTTGGAGTATTCTCAAGGAAAAAGGATTTGAACGCACAGATTGCCTACCAGAAGTATGAAGTTATTTCATATTTTCATGATGAGATACACTTTGTAGTCTCTGTAGTGTTTGGCTGTTGAAAGAAAAACATAAATTGACGGAGAATCATTAAACTTATAAAATAAAGGTTCTTTGTTGAGTTGTATATATGGTGTGAGTTAATTATTCTAAGATATCAAAGTTATAACCATTATCTTTCAGGCAGATGTCCTGTTAGTTGTCACCTGTGCGATAAGAGAGGGGGCTGAGCAGAAGATTAGGAAACGGTTGGCCTATTACTCTGGTTTAAAGAAAAGAAGGCAAAAACGTAACCCAAAAGTTCCTGTGAAGATAGGCATTTTGGGTAAAGGTTTATGTAATTTATTTAATTGTTAATTTTTTTATTACAAAGATGTTTAAAATACAGAACTTTGTAAGATCTTATTCTTTTACCTGAAAATGCTTTATATCAGTTTCAAAACTTGCTAGATGTCTCCTTTCTGTTTGATTAATTGATTATTCTAATGTATTTCTTGCAACTTAGTTGGATTGTATTCTAGAATAGAAGAGTATTGAAATATTAAAAATAATGATATATTGTTGAGTGGATGAAAAAGCTGAAATTTGACACATGGCAGGGTTTTTTAAAGTTTGAGAGCCGAACTGTTTTTTCTATCAGGCTGCATGGCAGAACGTTTGAAAACTAAACTTTTAGAACAAGAGGATGTAGACATCATCTGTGGTCCTGATTCATACAGAGATCTACCAAGGATGCTGGCCTCCTCACAGGCTGGCCATTCAGCAGGTATGCACAGATTGCAGTCCCAAACTAATAAAAACACAAGTTTATAAAGCAATCTCATGAATATTAATCCATGTGCAACTGTGAAAAAAAGAAAAGCTTTTCATGGAATTTATTCATATTATCTCACTAATTTTCAGACTGAGAGATAAACTATACATTACAAGATTGCAGAAAAAGTGTTTTTCCATTTCTTCCAGTCAATGTTCAGCTGTCAATGGAAGAAACCTATGCAGATATTATGCCTGTCAGATTGAATGAAAATTCTAAATCTGCCTTTGTGTAAGTAGTATTTACATCTCTCAGAGAAACAGTCATACTAAATTTTGATCTGTTGCTAAGAATCAACTTAATTTCTGAGAGTGGTGTATATCAACATTCATGTGCATGTTTTTATATAAGTATTTGTGTTTACATGTATGTATGCATTAAATCCTTCATTCACATTGAACTTCTTGTAAACTGATATATTGTAGGTCAATAATGCGAGGCTGTGACAACATGTGTAGCTACTGTATTGTACCATTTACCAGAGGCAGGGAGAGGAGTCGGCCTATTGAGTCCATTATCAATGAAATAAAAACTTTGTCTGATCAGGTATGAAGCAACACATTTGATCTTTTTCAGCATTTTAAAGCTAGCAGTATGGCTGCCTTTCAACTTTTAAATGGTAATTATAATTTCCCACATATGCTTAGCTATACTGAAGAAGGGCATCCATAAATTAAAAAAATTCTTCTTACACCTTGCATGTACAGTTCCATAAGACAGTGAACTACCATGATTGCTCAGCCCGTATAGCTTATCTTGGTGCACTAGAAATCTTGCCATATGTTGCCCAATAACAAAAGGTAATTATCAATTGTGTGCATTTTTAGGGTGTAAAAGAAGTCATGCTACTTGGTCAGAATGTGAACAGTTACAGAGACCTTTCTGAATCTCAGCATTTTGGGGGTATTGGTGGTGACAGGCCCACAGTGATGAGTGAGGGGTTTGAGACGGTCTACAGGCCCAAACATGGTGGCAAGAGGTTCAGTGACCTGCTGGACAGGGCTTCTCTGGTGGATCCTGACATGAGAATACGGTTTACGTCACCACATCCTAAGGACTTCCCAGATGAAGTACAATGTTACATCAATATATAGTAACAGTGCTTAATGCAGATTAAGAGTTTAAGACACTCTCATGCTTTATTTTTATATCTTGTGTTGAAATATTACAACAATTTGAGCCTTTTGTTTTATGTAAAGTGTGAAAAGATTATTTAAGAAGATATAAATAGGATTGATTTTTGTAACCTAATAAGATTACATAGAAGTTTTTGAAACTTACTTTCTTTTGTTCAGGTGCTCTATCTGATACGGGACAGGCCTAATATATGTAAGCAGATACATTTGCCTGCACAGAGCGGGAACTCTGATGTGTTAGCTGCCATGAGGAGAGGCTACACACGTGAGGCATATATACAACTGTTACACCACATTCAGGAGGTCTTACCAGGTTAGTTGATTCTGCTCTTGAGACATTTTAAAAAATTATTTTGTCTTTGCGAAAGGGAAAAACTTCCATATCCTTCATTACTGAATATGAATCTGACTAATTTATCATGGCAGGGCAGGGCCTGTTCAGGGATGATTTTTACTAATTTGACTTACATATCATCCAGAATTTTATTCTATCAAGAATTATGGATTTTTGACATTACAGAGTTATACATTAACACCTGTGGTTATGGAGGAGGGTTAGGTGCCATATAGAGAAATACATTGTAAAGAATGTTGTTTCTCTTACCTTTCTTTGTGATTGTAGGTGTCTCACTGACCAGTGATTTCATAGCTGGTTTTTGTGGAGAGACTGAAGAAGCCCATGAAGATACTTTGTCACTCCTCAGGCTGGCCAAGTATGACTTTGTGTGGGCATTCCCGTACAGTATGAGACAGGTGTGTGTTGATCAGTTTGAAGGATAGATACATTAGGTATATTGGTAACTAAATAGCTGGCTATTATGGAAGGCCCTAATATGCCAATAAACTAACTTCTGCATAAACAACAAGAAGGTAACTTGTGGACAACTTGTGCAAGGGAGTGAAGTCCCCTATAGCCTAATTAGCAGGTAAAACCTGTCTTAGCATACCAGTACAGCTACATTGCTGAAATATTTTATTGAGTAGTTGCGATTTACTTGAAGAACTGATTACATGTTTTATTATTTATGTGAAATATGGAAAAAGAATAAGTATATTGCATTGCAATGAAAGATAAATAGGCCCTGATGACACTTGCATTTTTTTACCTTTAAACCAATCATAAACTTTTAATATGCTGCCATTATGTAAACATTTTAAATTACCTTGTGGGGAAAAAAAGAAGGAAGACTGCCTGATAAGACTGTGTATATTTTTGTAAACCTACTTGTTATCTCTCTTATTTAAGAAAACCAAGGCATTCCATTGGTTACAAGATGATGTTCCACAAATAGTAAAGCAGAGGAGAATGGAAGAAATTTTAGATACAGCAAGAAAAGAGATGGGAATGAAGAGAAAAAGTGAAATTGGGAAGTTGCAATTGGTCCTTATCGATGGGGTAGGTAGAATAATAAAAAAGGAATAAATTCTGAAGATTTCCTTCCATGTCTTTCCCATTGCTTGTCTGCAGAAATGAATTTTGACATTTCTTGTCAGTTGTAATATTCAAATTACATTTTGTTGTTTGCTTTTTACTAGTTTTTTTGTTAATATCCCCATAAAACATCAAATATTTCATTTATTTTGAGGTTTTTGACATAAAGATGAAATAAATAGTAAGATTAACATAAAGTACTATTGTAGTGGGCATGGGATATTCCAAGGTTCCATGTTTACCATTCATATATTGTGCATTAATTAGTTTGTTGATAGAGCTAGGTGTCATGTGTTATATATTGTCCTCTGTCAGGCAAATCTCTTCATGCATCAGTCTTGTCAAAATCCTGTTTTTTTGATAAATAACTCTTGCTATTTGATATTTTCCATTCGGCTGTCTTTTTTTTTGTTGTTAGTTTTCTTTCTATGTTAGTTACATTGCTGAAATAATGGATGAGTGATGACAAATAAGTGATAGGTGCTGTCTGGAGCATAGAGTCAATAGTGTATACCTTTCCATTATTGATCCCGATATTTCCATGTTGAATGCATTGCTCGTCAGCTTGAGTTGGAAACTCTCTCACATGTATGCTATTCAGCCAGACAGTAGTGATTGTTTTTTGAGTGATATTTCAGTAGTCATATTGGATTTCTGTCAGAATGTTGAACAGTAGCCTGTTACATGTAGCTTCCCACAAGCATCATGCATTTTTGATGAAATTTGTAACATCCTGTTTATTTCTTCCGAAGTATTTTATAAATAATACTTTAACGTTGAACACAACCAGAACTTCAACAAGTACATTTTGTCAGTGATGAATATATGCTCCCAGGTGGAGGAAAAGGGATGATAATGAATGATTGTTTTTTCAATCTGTAATTAATATATCTTATTAAAGTGTCCATTTTAAGCCATTCCCTTGTCTGTTGACCTTCAGCCCCCCACTGATTGATCAGTCATTGGGTGACACTTAATTAGAACTCTGGTCACCCATGCTAATTAGAAGTTGGGTGAAATTGATAATGCCCAAATTGATTCATTATTTTAACCAAGGAATTTTTTTTTTTTTGTATAATTTGAGATATTTTAAGGTATACTTTGTCAGTCTGTCAGATTCTTATAAATGAATTTCCTAAAAAGCTGTTTATTATTTATTTATTATTATTATTATTTTTTTTTTTTTTTTTTTTTTTTTTTTTTTTTTTTTTTGCAAAATGCAATTTACTACATCAGAAGAAAACAATTTCCATATATCAAAAATGTGTTTTCTAGAATAGGCTCATGTCACGGTTGGATTTTTCTTACCATAATAACACCATTCAGTGCTGGGTCGCTGGGGGACATGTTTTGTCAGGTCATAAATTGCAAATCAATTATTTCACTATGAAGTAGTATGTTCAAAGGAAGATGCTCAGGTTTATTTCATATTTATTGGTGCTGATTGGCAAGTGTGAATTTTGAGATGGTGATCAGATTTTAGGAGCCAGTGTCTAACTAGACTAGAGTCCGGGTAAATCTGGGCTGGGTTGAATGGCTGATGCTTCAACAACACGTATATACACCTTACCCTTTGTGCATGAATGGTGTTTCTGGCTTAGGAGCCACCTGCAGCAGGATTGGTGACTTCTAAGTGATTGAATTAAGACAATGTGTCTTGTCCTTGTTAAGAGTACACTGCAAGAAAGAAGCAGTTGACTGTAGGGACTGCTGGAAGAAACGTGTGGTGACTGATGGGAGAAAAAACCTCTCAGTCAACAAGTGATCTGTATTAGCTGTCTTGGATTGAATGATCAATACATTCTGACAAGTGAAGATTATAGTTATGTAATATTTAACAGAGATACCACATGACAGATATAGTGTTTTGCTTTAGTGAATGTAAAGCTGTTTATCAAGCCAGTTCTGCACTTTAAATTGCTGGGACCCGTGAGAGTGGTATTGAATTTAAGTTGATGGAATTTGAGCACGGAAAATGGTATTTTTTCTCTTATGCTCAATCATAGTCTATTGCACAACAGTCCCAGCAGGTAGAGTTTGACTCTTATAGCCCAAAAGTAACCCCCAATTCACATGGATCCTCATACTTTTTCTATTCTTGTAAAACATCACACACTGTTATTTGCCTTATTTTAGGCTCTATCTAAGATGCTGGGTATTAGATCACTCTGGAGAATCATACCATTTCCAAAATACTTGATTTGCTTAACGGCCTGTTTGCATGGTGGATGAGGTTTTTATAACAGGAAAGAAAAATTCCCAAAGAGTTCCTGAAATCAGATCTCATCAGTTTCTCAGTTCTGTTGCTTACAGTCTTTGTTGCTGGTGATGTCAATTTTGTGATATGCTGTATCAGTGGTTATAAGGATGGATGGATTCTATTTAGGCTGAGCTTGTTAGAAACAAGATACAATGATGGAGTTTTCATCAAAAACTTTACACTGCTTCCCGTGAATTATGTCCTTAATTTATAGCAGAATATTAAATATAAATGACAGAAGGCAGGCAAATTTCGTGGAAAATTTATCAAATCTGACGGCTGCAGTGTATGATGCTTGATTGGTATCATCAATCATGTGGAGTATTCTTTGATTTTTAGAGGAATATTTCTGCTGTTTAACAGAAATTTCATTTTAAGCAAGAAAAATCATTATGATAATACTAAAAAGAAAAAACCAAGACAACTATATTTTGACTGTAAATGATTTCAGTTTGACCAAGGGTATTTATTTGTGTGTCTGTGTCTGTCTGGCTGTCTGTGGGTCTGTCTTTCTGACTGGCTGTCTGTCTGTGTGTCTGTCTGTCTGGCTGTGTCATGTTAGGAGGACTCTACAAAAATGAATCAGTCATTATTTACTTGTATCTGCACTTAGATTAAAACGGAGTATTATTGAATGAGCCAATACAAATATATGTTGTCACCTTGGATTATACGTATTTTCCATTTCTTGAATATGTATCTTCAGTGTGAGCTCATTTAGATACACTGAGTGGCATCATTTTGAGGTAATACATGCATATTCATCACTAGCAGTTTTGTCCAATTGCATATCATTTGATTGGTAAGATGTCAGCTTTGTTCATGATCAGATTTTTTTCTCTATAAATTAGGAAGCATGGATAAATGAATAAAGCTGTTGAGCTTTTGTTCTCTGATCAGCAGCATGTTAAAAAAAGTTCTGGATGTGAAAACAGTTGTGTTGGTACAAAAGCCATTGTGCAATATTCACTTTTGATTCAGATAAGCATGGCTATTTATTTATATGTATATAATAATAATGTTAGTGATGATGATTATGATGACTGATAATAAACATATTTTAGGGTGGGAGTTTTCCTGCTTGTTGAAGATATTTTCTTTTCATTTAGGAGAGCAAGTTTCAAAAGTTTTTGTATTTTGTATGAAAATGTTGATAGGAAGTCTAGTTTATAGTTCATAGACTTTCACCCTTTATTAACATTCTCAATCTGCTCCCATCCATGCAAACACGCTGAATGTCTATGAAGACAGGTCAGTGACAATGTCTAAGTCAGCGCCATTGGTCATTATGACAACAACAGTTCAACTGCATCATTTTCATTGAGAGATTTTCAGTTGACCCCCATTACTGATTTGTTTTGACTTGCTTTGGTTTTCATTATTTTATTATTCTCTAGATTAATTTGAAAACATACTTGCTATGCATTATTCAGTTCCCAAGCATGTGGGAATTGGAAGAAAATTTATGTGATGACCTTAGGTGATTTGAGAAAGGACCAATTAATGATAGATTCACAGAAGAACTAGGAAGTACTTATTATCTCTGCCAAGGTCAGCTGATGCTGCCTTTGAGATAGTTATTTTATTATTTTTATAGCAAAAGGGTGAAAGTTCCACACAAGAAAAAAGTATCATGTATTACCTCCAAAGGAGGGTATGTGTTTTGCTTTTTTTGGGTTTTTAGATAGCAGCCTAAACTCAAACTAAAAATATTGATATGATATGATATGACATTCAGGATGGGCCTGAAACTGCTAACTGAGAATTGAATAGACTTTGGAGTTGATGCATTGATTAATTGATTTGTATGCCTTGGTGATCTTTTCTAGTTTCATTCTATTGTTGGAAAAATATGAAATTGAGGAACATTTAATTGCCAAAAAATTTCTGATCTTATTTTTTATAAATCCTATGCTGATGGATATTGAGATTTTCAGTTTTTGTCTTTCTTCCTACTTCTCCCTTGGAACATGAAATCAAGTCTGATAACAGAGCATGAATCCCCCCTAGACACTAAAATCTTACATCTGGAATCATCCATTAATTAGCACTGACAGTAATTCCAACTGTTATTGCATTTTTACTTCAAATGTAGCATTTCTTAATTTTTTTTATTAATATACCATAATGTCAGTTCTTTTCAATTTACATTGGAACATCAGTTATTGTGTTCATTCCAATGCTCATGTTGGTGAACATGTTCACCTGGGTTATTAACCAGCAGGAGTTTTAAAATAGAGACACACAAACTGTTCTTGTCAGTGCTCAAGTCTGTCAGCTGTATACATGCTAACATTGCTCTAGATTTGGAACTTATGTTGATTGTGTTTTATTTTTCATATTGATAGAAGATTAAAAAAGCCTTGTGTGTGATATTAAGATTCTTTTACCATTCAAGGTGACGATTGTGGCTCTAGTGATAATAGCAGTGATTATTTAGTTCAGTTCTTTAAATTTTGTCTTTAACCACCCTGATTTGTTTTATGAAATTTTCATTTTAGAAAAAAATGTGAACCTTTTAGATGACCCTTAATTTACAAGTGATGTTCAGCCATTTCTTTGATTGATTTTTCAGGACAGCAAAAAGTCGTCTGCTGACCTGGTTGGTAGAAATGATGGAGGTATTAAGGTTGTTTTTCCCCAGTGCTCTTTACCTGGGAACAGTGACCAAGATGCAGCTAGTTCAAGTCCCTTGAAACCTGGTGATTATGTTATTGTGAAGGTATACAATATTTCTATCATGCTTTAAAGAAACATTGCAATTGCTTTACAGTGAAGCTATAACTTGAATCTTTTATGTACAACACATAAAAGGATGTAAATTAATTCAGATCAAATCGTTGCCTATAGTAAATAGTCTCTGAATCAAGAGATATAATATATAAACACAACTGAGTGAAATAAGTTTGTTATATAACTCATATTGTAAACCAAACTCAGATCTTGACTATTAAATTGGCAGAAGTTAACAAAGTTCTCAGTGAGAAGAAACCATTTAAAGTCATCATAAAACCTTGCTGTTCATCCTCGTAGAGACTATTATCATTTTGCAACAAAAATGAAAAATTTAAATTCCTCCCCTGCACTATTACAATTATATTTGTTTAAAGTGGTCAGGGGATTAATTTACATCAAAAACATAATATTTGAAATAGGAAATATTAACATAATTTTACATATTGTTTAAGCAGCTTCACTTTCTTCATACTGGTGAGAAAGAGGTTTTTGAGATTTTTTTCTTTTTCATGCCTGTGGTTCCACTATGTGTTTGGCACACATTTATGCATTTGTTTATATTGTTATCATTCATGAAGATGAAACCCAGGCTCACATCTAAAAATTGCTCACATGGGATCTATGTATCAATGAATCGTGATGTGCAGTAATTGATGTCTTGGCTGTTGTGTAATATTTTCTTATTATGGAATTTCTATTCTTAATCAACCATTAAAAGATAAAACACAGATGATTGAAGTTCTAGACTGAAAAGCCAGTGTTATTTTTATTTTTCATATTTATGTTCTAATTAATCTGCCTGTGAACTGACTACTTCAAAGTGTTTCATAAAAATTACCTCATATCCGCTAACAAGGAAAAGGTCTGAGTCAAATGATATTTTTAATCTTTATCAGGTTACAAGTGCAGAAGGTCAGACAATGAGAGGTGTTCCTGTAGCTCGCAACTCTCTACGTGAATTCACCACAGCAGAGTGACATACACACTGATACACGGACAAGGAGTCGGGAGTTTAGACCGTTGACTTCAGTTTGAGAGCCAAACCTCTGAAAACAGACAGTATTCAAGAAACTAAAGAAAATGATAAAGGGCCTGGACTTATTATCACAAAGTCTGATATTTAATCAGAAACAAAGTTGCACATTTTACTAATTAGAATATTTGAATTATCACCCCTCCCCCCTTCATAAAATCCACACTTGGCACATTTGTAACATTGAAATTCAGTACATTCAGAGCAATACAACGTACATTATATTATGCCCTAAACATTAAAATAGATCAAAGAAATCCACTTTTAAGTTTTCTCTCTAAAGTTGAGTGTTATTGACATAAATCTATCTGTAATGATTGCATGGATGCCAAATGTCATCTGAGTCAAAGATGGCTACTTTTGTGTGTGCTATTTTTATATTGATTGATAATTGGCGTGCAGATGCACTGGTCCTTAGTATCATAGAATTGCCAAGTCAGATCTCCCATTTTCTACTTGTAGTACACAAGCACTTGCTGTGATCTCTTGATAAAATAAAAAAACAACAACGCAACTTTATGACCTAACTCCACTGGGAGAAATAGCACTTACCAAGTGCTAATGCAAAATCTATTTCTGATGGTTATAAGATGTATCACTAAGTATTGGTAAGAAAATAAAAGCTACTTTGAGTCTCCAGGGTTGATCGTGCGCTCTGGCCACACCGGCATCAGGCCTTATGTCAGAGTACAAGAGGATTGGGATTGTTGTCGAAAAAAAAATAAATAAAACATACTTTGAAAAGAAAATGTACCACTCTCCTCTGATTATTCTATTGTTTATTAATTTATTAACTCACTAATTTATTTATTTATTTATTTTGCAACATAAAAAGTAAGAAAATCCAAGATGTGCCAAACTACCTTGCATCAGCTACACGAGTTAACATTAAAAGATCATAGCTGTAATTGTTTCTCTTAAATATCTTGATTTGTGTGTTGCGTTTTATTTAATATCAAGCTTTTTCCTTCATACTATGTGCAATGCAAATGAGAAGGAATAATTTCAAGTATATGTGTGATGTGTGTGCAAACTGGCTGCCAACGCACCAAGTAGATAAAAAATGCATTAACTTAAGACTTGTACTGATGGTATTTTGATATAAATACACCTATTATATAGCTGTCAGCGCAGGTTGGTGATACGCTGTACTTTCATCATACATAGGATGGGAGCTTCTGATGTTCTGCTTTTATCTCCTTCAAGCAGACTTGTTCGGTTTTCTGTAATGGACCGCATGTAACGAACCGCGTTGGCAAGTAAAAACAATTGTACTCGGGAGTTAAACATTAGAATGGGTCCACTTTCAAATGCGTTTACCATCAAAGATCAATATTATACCATTTATTAGAACGTCAGAAGTTACAAAGTCCATTTCACAAAGCGTTTCAGAAAGATGACAAGTTCTTCCTGGAAATACTGCCATGGCTTATTGACGCTCAACTTAAAAGTGTCTTATTAGTAGTGTTTATGGATATGCGAGCCCAGTTAAGTGTGCGCTTTTACAGCCTCATCACCACCTTCCCCCCTCATTTTGTCTCCGCTTACTGTTAACAGCCTGCATTACAATACAAATGATCCAGCTATCGCCGTTTAGGTGTCGAAGTCGTGACTCTCATTTCCTGCAATCTTTCGGTTATCAAGGGGCTCAGTTGCATTTCCATTAAGACGCTCACGAAGTACACTTTTTTATCTGAAAAACGCAGTTTCTGGTGTTGCATGAGATACAGAGTTATTAAGTGAGCTCATCTCCATCTGCGCCACTCCAGTTAACCGTCACATCATCTTTAATTATCTATGGAAGCACGTGTTAGAACCTCACGTTAAGGAATGGAAAAATTGCATTAAATACATATTGTAATTGCTGCTAGTTCTGACTATTTAATTTACACTATGGAATACATAAAAATTGCCTTTTTACGAAAAACCACTGCACAGCGGATACAACCACTTCCCTTTAAATGAAGCGAGTCGTGTTTCTTTCAATTATACCAACACGAGAATCATTTGTTTCAGCCGTTAAAGAAGCGTTTACTTCCAAATTGAAAGACAATTCGCGGAGTAGAGTCACGATTCAAAGGGAATTTAAAAGAATTTCCTTACTTAGTCGACCTTTTTAATGTTTACTATTTCACGGGAATATATTTGACCTTTTTGTATAAAAAGTAAAGCCTTTTTAATGACAGCATTTATTTGACTTAAAACGTTTAAAACTAATTAGTTGTAAAAATGTTTCAAGATTCACGTTCACGGGCTTAATTATAGCAAGAGGAGATGATAACTCGGGTGGACAGATCGGAAGTCGAAACTTAATCTTGATGCGGCCTTGCATGAATGATTAAGATTATACGGCTTTAAAAGTGGAAGGAATCAAAAGCAAGATCAAAAAAGACTGTTTTGTGATGTCCCCCCTCTTTGCCATTACAGTGTTAGTGTACCTTTTGCCAAAGTGAGCAGATACAAAGCTACTTTATTTATTATTATCATTTATTATCATTATTATTATTATTATTTATTTTTTATTTTATATATATATATATATATATATATATATATATATATATATATATATATATATATATATATATATATATTTTTTTTTTTTTTTTTTTTTTTTTGCAATTTTTCTCACTCTCTATTTTTAAATGATATCTGAGTGTAAGTGATATTAAAGTGATCACTGTACGTAAACTTGGGTTTTCCTGCCTGCCATCTAAATGCAGATCGAAGTGTTTTTATTGTCCAAATTGACAGCAGTTCACCTGTAGACAAGTTATATGAACCTGGATAAAATTGAATCAATTTAAACGGTCTTTGGTCATCAACACAACAATAGACCAGCCATCATAGCCGTTTCCTTTCTTTATACAGTCACTGTAGATGTCTTTACATATTCTGTTTACCTGGGTCTACACTTATCGTCGCCGTCGTTGTCGCCGTCCGACACATTTGTTTTCCCCATAAAACTCAAACTCTTTTCTTTAAGTTTACTCAGGGACAGTGTTTGGTAATTGCAGGCTGAGTTTGAAAATCAGCATGATCGAATTATTCATTTATTTTTTCATGCACTTTTGCGACATTTACCCCATACGTGCCAATTTACAAACTGTATTTTTGTTTTACTTAATCTATACTTGGGAGCTTTTCCCTCTGATAAAAGTGGGTTTGGTTTAAAAATCAACAAGATTAGGTCATTTTCACAAAATTCGTAGACGACATACACCCAGAAAGTGCCAATCTGTATTTCTGTTTTACTTTTAATCTAGTAGGAAGCTTTTTTGCATGTCTTTTGCGACGTTTTCCCCATAAGCGCTACGCCATATTTTAGTTTTATTGTATTTGCTAGTAGGATTTGTTTGGTTAAGTTTGAAAATCAGCATGATGGGTTATTTTTCAAAGTTATTGGCACATTTTGAAGTGTTTAGCATTCATGGCTTCCGATGTTCTCTTTAACCCATTTATATTGTACTGTATTGTACTATGGTTACATATTAAATTATATCAAAGCAGTACACTATTTTGTTTTAGTTTACTGGTAGTAATCTTTTCCAATTTTGTGGTTTATTTAAGTATTAGTCTCTGTACGAAGTATTGTGAATTCTTTCTCGCCGGACAACTTTTGCAAGCTTCGCCGTATATGTGTTTTCCTGTCTTAGCTTTTGACCCAGTTACGTCACGCAAACCTATACCTGTATGGATCCATTGGAGGGTGGGCTATAAGTCTAGGCACACCCGATTCATGAGAGACAATTGACCAAGATACTCAATAGCCTTTAAATTGTCTTCTTTCTAATTTTGGCACAATTTCCATCAACCTCTTGCTGAAGACTGTAGAACCTCCGTCATCAAATACCATGTTTATATCCTATTTCACAAGCATTTCATACGTGCTAACTGCTCTCTCGGAACTGTAACACTGGTTAAACGTTTATTGATGATATAATGATCTGCTATCTTCCTTCTCCTGTTGTCTGTATCCCAAAGGCTGAAAGGGACTCGTGGTGCATTATTGCTACAGGGAGTTGGAGATCACTTCTCAAGTTGTTTGTGATTGCGAGTTTGAGCGAAAAAAGCACTCGTCTATGCAAAATATATGAAGGGTTTAATTGCTTTTAAGCACCATAATACGTAATGTCGAAAGTTCGGAATGTTCTTTGGGAAAGGGTTTTAACCTGTAGAATCGATTACTTTGCTTTGGCTGGATCCTCCATGACTTTGAGTAAGTTACTGTGAGGATCATTTGGCGAAAGCCATTGAAACCTTGTTTATTATAAACAATCAATTGATGCGATAGATTGGTTCTTTAAAAAAAAAACGTGGAATATCAACAGATGCTCTTGGGGTTTCAAATATGGTAATTACCAAGCATCAGTCGGTTTTATGCGACCTCAGATATACTGTTTGTGCGTACGTGTACGACTACTGGCCCCCTAGGGTTTCTTTTTTGTGCGCATTCAAAATTGATAAACTTAGCTAACAGCGACAGTCCTACAGTGTATGCAACTGCGACAAAATCCATTATAGACATTTCTGATCTTTGATATTTATTAGTCTGCGTGTTAACCAAAGGTTGGCAATTTAGCTTCGCCTTTTACATCAGCTGCGTGTGTTAAATCGACTATAATACAACGGTAGATGAGGTGACAAATCCCAGATGTCGCTTTATAGTGATTGTATTAATTTCAAAATTGTTTATTCGTAATAGCATTTCCGGTTGTTGACATTTTTTTATTTGGTTTTAAAAGTACTACGTGTATCGGTAAGGCTTTGTTTTTAATCAGAGTTCAGATGCTTAAGGACGTTGCAAAATTTTATGTCCACTTGATTGTGATTGCAAAGGTACGTGAAATAAATGCATGTTTTTTTATGAATAACTACCTTGTACAACCAACCGACCAAGCTAATACCAGGCGCGAGAAATTCGAAAAAAAAATCAGTCATTGAAAACTGAAATGGCTGTTACGTGGGAAAAAATGAAGAAAAGTCTTCGTTGTTCGATCGCCTTCTTTTGATTTGCTGTGCAAGCGAACCCCAAATGACACTACAAAAGTGTTTTTCATTAACAGTATTGCCTAAATGACGATGAAGCCCAGTGTTTAGACCAAATGATACTCATATGCCGAGAAACATTTTTGAAATCAGCCAAAGTGTCATTGGATGCCTAGCCCTTCGAACTTTACTTCACCCAGTGGTTTGACGTCAATTGGATTATATCATGCAGATATGTCAGGTAGTGGCCCCATCATGATTATGATACTTCTATCATAAGAAGACTCATTAGGTGCTTTAAAGTGCTGTTTTGTTAAGAATGAGATGACGAAATTTCCTAGGCTTATTGGATTTGTTCTGAGATTATTGCAGATCAGACATTCTTTGGCGACTTTGAAGGTTATGTTATATATATAGAAAGCTTTGAGAGGACTGCTGCTTTTGCCGATGAGTTCCAATAAAGACTCAAAAGTAGCTATAGGCCTATCGCTGGGAAAGATGGAAAAGATGTTGTAAAAAACCTTTTTACTTTGTCTAACAGTTATTTGTTACATATCACAATCAAATACTCCTTTCACATATTATTTTGGTCTTTTACACTTGAAGCAGAATTTATTTAAAGGTTTTTCTACCAGTACAGTTTTTTTATATAGAAGCTACTAAAACCACTTAAATAAAGATGTGTACCTAATTACTAACATTATTTTACTGTGACATAGTGCATTTAGGTAGAAATCGAACACACTGGCAACTGAAGTACATAAAAGTACTTAAAACAATGAAAATTATAGAGGTAAAGTAACGGATTTTGATCGCGTATTCCATATCTATTCCCTATGCCGGTGTAACAGGAATGGAAGTCCTTGGAATGGAAGACCGGGCTCCCATATGATATTAGTACAGGTTAGGGTTAGTTGGAGTATTGGGGTTTGTATATGGGACAAATGTCACCTGTACTAAAGTAATGGGAAACGGACTACGGTTCCTAGCGGACTTTCATTCCTGTTACACCGGTTTTACCATATGCATGCGTTCAGAATTGTATACAAACGCCATTTTTGGATCAACTCTGCTGAATGTAATACTATTCACTGCCATTAATAGTTACGTCCGTGAGGTTGAATTTCTAATTTGTTGTTTTTACATCTGTCTTAATATTTTTATACACAGCACATACAATGTGCCATACAATGGTTATAATTAAAAAGTAGAAAATATAAATAAATAAATAAATAACCGATCGTTATTTTGATACTGAAAATCCCCTTGATGCTGTATAGATGTCATGGTATTGTGTCATACGATATACTGTGATGATCTAGATTCGACATCTTAGTCACCTCCAGAAGACATAGTGCACATTAAGAGCGCGCACCTGTCACGCTAAGAAATGGCTCCATACATCACAGTTTCTTTAGATTATCAATTAGCAGACAGGGCTGTCATGAAATCAATTGCTGCGGTATTGCCGCCTGACAAATGGTCGTTTTAAGTGTATATTTTTCAAGCTGTGTGATGTGATAGCTAGTCTCAATATCAAAGAATGGATGACTATCCACTGTGGACGATCACTAGTGTTTGTCTATTAGGTTCTAAGTGACGAAAGCAATGTCATATATGGTTGCTCAAGCCTAAGTAAAAAGATATACATTCTCTCCTCAGATGGTATCTTAAGGAGTTGTTGAAAAGACACGAACATTTTCCTTCTCATATTTTTATCTACTTATTGATCTATTTTTACATTGGTAGATTTTTAAAATACCCTTCCTACTTCAAACAGCATTTTTGGGAATACAACACACATGCTAAAATAAGATTTCGATTTTTTTTTCAGGTTTGATCATGAATGATAAAAAAGGTTTGCGGGTTGCCAACACGTTGCTTATATGTTTTTTTTTTCTGTAACAAAAATTGTAATATGGTTGTTTTTGAATGAAATTAGGCCGCTCCATGGAAATGAGCATTAGGATATCTTTTAAAAACATTTCCATTATTGCACTGTGCGGAATTTTGCCAGAGAGACACGTTTCAAGAAGTGTGAAGATAGCACAGTTAATGTCCTTCACCTTGGAAGCACCTCAGTCTGTCTGCAGAATCCTGTCTTAAGAACGCAGGTCTCTGGGGAAGGCCAGAGTTGTCTTGTCTAAAGGGCACTGCGTTGTATTTAAGGAGATAAAATGTAAAAAATCTGTCACCTTCCGTTCATCTGCTCGTAAATATCTTTTATAAGAAAGCTTGGATCTGGATAAAGCGTGTGGCGCATGTGACATCTCCATTGTGCTAACTGAATATTTGGTTTCTACGACTACTTGACCAAATTAGATCAATACTAATTTAGGAAAAGGCTTTGCACTTAAAATCAGTGTTCCTGTGCGAGGAATGTGTGTTTGTTCACATGTAATTTTAATTAATAATATAACGTTTGATGTCCTGCTGTCTGTCGGATTAGAAAATGAGACATTATAAAACTTCTGCAAAATGCAAATCAACAATATTCATGAATATTGTACCTTTTTCAATTTTCAATGCTCATTTCCATGGAGCGGCCTCATTTCATTCAAAAACAACCATATTACAATTTTAAGGGCTATAGGTGCAGAGGGCTAGTATCATAAATTTACTATCAGCTATTGACTTGTAAGCTCAGGTTCCAAAAACACTTTTATATCTTCTCCATCCATCTACACAAGACATACCACTATGCATACAGATGACAAGGTTTGTATTTTGGCCCATCCAGTTTTTATTATTTGCAAACTCTTCGTGATTAATTACATTAAAGCGTAGTCAATCATTCCGCTTTCACACAAGACAGAATAATCAATTAACGTATTATGTAAAAAATTACAATTTGACACAGCGTTAGTCGTCCCATATTAGACCAAATGACGTAATCAAAATCAAACATGTGGGGTTCAGTTTCAACATATTAATTTTTTTGCGCTGCCATTCTCAGAGCATGTTTACTTCTAACGTTATCCTGATTGCCCCCCATTAGTCCGAAAGAAGTGCCGTTCGGCAATTGAAAGGAACCTCAGCCATTGGTCTTACTGGCCATTTATGCACGGTACGCCGCTATGAAAAAAGCACGGTGCAAAAGTTTGTCTGAGTTTGCACGATTGAAGGGTTTTGTCATCCGCTTTATTTCTCTTGCAAACCTAAACTCGCGATAGTCGAAAGTTGTCTGTAGTAAATGACCTATTTATAACTGAGAACGGCGATATATCCCACTTTCTATTTTAAATTATTATATGTGTGTGTGTGTGTGTGTGTGTGTGTGTGTGTGTACCTACGTGTGCATTTATATTTATTACACAAATGAAAAGCATGTTTTATTGAAATATTAGGCATGTCTTCATCACTTTGACAAGCACGGTACTCGATATTGAAAGTAGTCTCCCTGAAAATGTCCCCGTTAAAGCTTCTAACTATACGTTCACGCACGAAATACATTATTAAGGTACAGAGGGCCAATTGCCATTCCAATTTTATGACATTATTAAGGATATATGCACAAGAATTACGCCTTACTGCATAGCATAAATACTTAGTGGTCATTCCCAGGTGAATATATAAAATCATTCAAAAATACCTTGGTTCAAATATCACTTGTATATAATATACTGAAACCTGGCCGTGGAATACAGTCGGGTTGCTTTGCCATTCACTTGACAAAATTTGTCACATTTCATACACCAACCACTGCAAGAGGCGATGTTTGATCCTAGACAGTTTAAATGGTCTGACCCCCGTGTTTTTAATGATTGCCTCATAGTCTCTTCTGTAAACGTATTTTATCTGAAGCTTCTCAGTCTTAAAGTGCTTGTAAATGTACCAGAACAGTTTTCCAGGCCGTTGGGATCAGACGCAGAAGTAGGACGCTCTTGGCTATGCAAGCGAAAAACTGACAGGAAGAAGATTGTCTGTTAAGTTTCCTGGGTTTCTTGTCCAGGAAAATGTAGGCTACACTGGAATTATGATCGAAATAGATTCTAGAAATACGCCCATTTAAACCACTCTTGTATTTGGTTCCACAATTTTGTAGAAAGCTGCCATTTTCTTAAGAAATGCTCTCGGCGTCAATTTGGTTTACGGTTTTGAAAGTTCACTTTCTTCATTTACTTGAAGACAAACGCAATGAAGATCAATATCTCTTCCCATAAGTCCACCTCGATAACTTAAAATGTGTCAAAATCAAATAACTACACATGAGGCTAGGAAAACACTATACTAATATGTCAATAGCTTATTGTAGTTCTATTTTTCACTTAGGTAATAAAATTGGTAATGACTGTGTGAACATTTTTTGTCGGTGCTAAAGGGTTAAAACACGATTTGATTAGTAACAGAATTACCAAACGTTCTGCTCATTATTTTGTTTTAAATTGCCTTTAGCGCGGGTACCCAATGATTTGGTTTGCCCAAGGGAAAAAACCGAATGATTTGCCTATATATCAAAGAAAAGCACTGAAATCTTAAGGCTTTTATTCTAGTAACAGAAACAATAAATTCACAATAGAAAATCTGAGCTTTTGCTCTCCTGCCATTGACATACGTCATGCTACAAGAACTGTCCTTGCAGTTCAACAGTCTTGTTTTACAATGATGAAAGTAATAGAACCAACTAAACATACTGTTTATACATATCTTACTTGCTCCAATAGTTTTTACTCACTCGAAGATCTGTATAGCTATTTTTATCACCACAGGTTATTTCCAAAACATTGCACTGGGTCATATAACCCCCAGATCTTTCAGTGAAACACGTCAAATAATATAACAAAATCTGTTATCTTATCTTTTATTTTCCAAGTGGTCACGGTAGTATCTTACAATCTTCAAGATAGATTTTTCATGGAACAAAATACAAATTCCATATCATAATTTTGCGTCAAATTTAGATCAACCATTGTTAATCTGTGTCGTTTAACAAAGATATCTTCCTCTTTCAACCAATCCAGTTTCATACTACTGAATGCTATAATAAAGAATGTAGTATTTGTTTCTTTTAGCTTTTGTGATCTTGTTTATTGTGCTACGAAAATAAGTACTTCGAACAATTCTGATTCTGGTTTGAATCTATATGAACAAGAACGTGTATCCATAATAGCTTAGTGCCGACATGCAAACAGAATATAGATTAACATTGCCGTTAACGATTAGAACATCGTTAATCTTCTTCAGGATACACGGCAAACATTGCATTGAATCTATGTAAAAGTATGATATGATTATTCGTTCTATCTATTGATTTCTAATTGTAAAGATATACGCCATGGCATAAAAACGACAAGATGACAATGTCCAAAATCAAGATCATTGCGTCTTCGCCTTCGCGGCCTTTTTATCAAAAAAAAAAAAAAAAAAAAAAAAAAAGAAATAAAAAAAGACCTGATGCTGTAACACTGTCGACTAAGTGCTGTATTAATAATCACTATTGTGCTACACAACTTGTGCGTATAAAGTAGTTGCAGGTTTTGGTTTGATTATTTACAACAATAAAACACACACACACGCAAACACAAATTCATAGTGGAACAAAGGTAGTCGTTAAATCAAAACTTTAAAATATGGCCGTGCCATAATTGTGAGATACTGATGTTAACGCCAGATATATGAGCTGTCGACTTATCACCTAGCACTTCACACTAATTATATTACCTCTATCTAATTTTAAACACGTTACCCCCTAGAGGCTAGTCGATATATGCTGCTAATTACACCATGCATTTCTGAATCAAATTCCATAATGTAAGTGACATAGGCGACAATTTATGAGCACAAATTCTTCACAAGGTCGTTTTTGGCATTTTGCCTCAATACTTTATATATCCATTAACAAACAAACAAACAAACAAACTAATAAATAAATATGCTTATAACATAGGTCATAATATCCTGACATATCGACATTATAGATTGTTATTGTTTAGTTTCATTTAGACCATAATATATGCTTCAAGAACATATCACGTACAATAAATACATAGTGCTCTGTATACAGGCATGGTTCTCAATATATCCTCCTCCCCTTATACAATTCCCAAAATAATGTATATTCAACAAAGGCAAAATTTCCCCTGCTGGGGGCTAGTGGATCCGAGGGCAAGGAGCTCCCCAGGGACCATATTATAAAAATAAACCCAGAGAACTTCCAGTCTACCTCATATAGAGATGTCTGGAGCCATACTTCATTGAAAGCCTTACGTTCTTGGGCTAAGTTTAGACTTCTAAAATCAAATAGATGACTACGGAATGTCGATTTTGTGATATTTGTCTTTGAGTTTGAGTGGACCTCAATAATTGTATTTGATATATCTTTTTGGGCTATTGTTACCACATGGAAAGTGGCTTTTAATGCTCTTTGCGTAAACGCATCTTTGTAGGCAAAAAGAAAGTCTTGGTAGGCTTATTTTTCGTAAGACAAGTCTTAGTTGGCTAAATTCTTTGTATACTTTCAGTGAAACAGACCCCTGGTGTGGAATTGGTCCTAATTACAATTTAAAGACAACATCTTTCCTTTTGACTTAAAAATGTGTAAATATTGCATTTTTGTAGAAATGTTTGTCCTAACTCAGTCGATGAATAGCTGCAAAACTAATGTTTCCTTTCGATTTATACCCGACACGAAATAAAATGTATTGTATTGTATTGTAAAACTCAATCCAGTATATTGTGAGAATTGATAACATTATAACGTTTAACAATTATCACCAAGGTGCTAGCAATAAATGAGACGTATATCACATCAGTCCATATGTACTTGGGCGAAAATTGATTCCAATATCTACCATAAATCTTAACAATGTAGCTTTCTATTGAACTGACAAAGTGCAGGATTTTGAACACACGTTAAATATAAAAACCGCTTCTTGTTTTTGAACATCTCTGGGAACAAGTTAAACGTTTTGATAATATTTTAACAGGTATTTGCCATAAAATAATATTAATTATAATACATAAATAAATGAAAATAATAAATTACCTCATCCTGACGATTCTCGTCTCCCGTCAACCATCTTGTCACAGTTTTAAATCACGTGGAAAGTCAGTAAAAGAATTGAGCTAGACAAGATACCGAAATTTGAATAAAATAAACATTCTGTAAGTTAAGGACTTTTTAATCTCCCCAGATGGTTATTGCAAGTGACAGGTAAGGAGTATCAAAGGATGGTTAGTAAGAGAAAAATACCACTTGCCCCAGCAAAGTTCGTTAAGTAAGTGATTCACGTGGCAATTTAACATTTTGTGCCCATTTAAATGGCAGTATTTCTATTTTAAATTTTATTCAATTACGCAGCCAAATCACAACCACCTAAACACAGAATGTTATAAAGTGAACAACCGTCACTGCGATCTACAAATTACAATAGATTTGGGACCTTTTCACTTCGAGTGGTACATTAAACTGGACCGGTGTAACGTAACAGAGAGTCCCCCCATGAGTCCGATTCCCATTCATTTGTTCAGATAAGCCTCACCCTTGATTTTGACCCTCTCACGTCCGGCTTACCCTACTAACCATTATAACAAAATGGTTGGCGGACTTTCTGTTACACGTACTCTCGGTTTCGTTACATCGGTCCAATCTGAGAGGTCCCAAGATGTTATAACGCTACAGGGGGGTTGGGGGTTACTACCTTTCACAGGTTTTCTACAAGTCCCCTTCCTGTTGCTAAGTATATTAATTGGCTGTGTCGAGCACGGGGGTTCCGTTTAGGTGATTAGCTCACTTGAAAGCCAGTGTACTAAGTTGGCATTGTTTGTAACTGGACCGGTCTATTTAAATGTACCTCTTGATGAGAATAGAGCTTTAGTTACCCCCTCCCAGAGTTCGTATCTCCAGTTCCAGCGCCTCTTCTTCGTCCTCCTCGATGTTCAAGTGTGTTGTAGAGCGGTGAGGCTGGTGCTGGACCGTCTCACCAGGACTCCTGTGCCGTTCCCATCGGCGGTTGTTAACTGGTAACCCAAGGAACTCTGGGATTTCTGTCCGTTTTTTGGAATCTGTCTCTTACATCGACGGCAGCAGAACACGCTCCTGTTATAATGTCGTCTGAACTGCTTGCTTAAGATGTACAAAGTCAGAGGGTTGACGCAAGAGTTGATAAAAGCCAGGCAGAACCCAACGATTTTGAAAACATACCAGAAAAGGTTCATGTTCCCGTTTTCGTCGACATGGAACCAGATCAGGTATGCATGGCGAGGCAGCCAACATAAAATAAATATTACCACAAAAGACAAAACCACTTTCGCAACTTTCTTTCTCCCCTCTATTTGTTTGCGGTAATGGCTAGTGTTCCGGGTGTCCATGCATTCCTCCACAGGCATACGGTCGGCGCTGTGGAACAGCGAAATGGCCATCGATATGTAGAAATACGCTATTATCAAAACCGGGAGGGTGAAGTACACGAGAAATTTGAACAGAACGTCAAACTTGGGATACCAATCGGGCCAGCCTTGCGCATACGGGTAACAATGCTCTAATGCACTACCCTCTACTCCGTCTTCGGTGACGGTACCAAAGGAAACTGCTGTAACGATTCCAAGCACCAGCGACAAGATCCACGTGGATGCCACCATTATCAGCGTTTTCCTATAATTGCTGGCCTTGTGGATTTTAACCGGGCTGACGATGGCGATATAGCGGTCAGCACTCAGCGTTATTAGAGTGAATACTGATATACCCAAACTTACTATTCTAAGGTATTCTGTCAGTTTACACATGAAGTTCCCATACGGCCAGTACGGAAAGGTATACGAAGTCGCCAGAAACGGTACCGATATAGCTATAAGGAGAAAGTCACCAGCAGCTAAACTCACAATCATAATGTTCGGTCCATTCCGCAATGACTGGTTTTTTAAAATTGTGAAGATGAGGGTTCCGTTACCAAAAATGCCAACAACGAATATAAGTCCAAATATGATGGGGACCACAATGGCCGCGATGGCTTGTGCGCGGAGACCGCTGTCGTCTCCGGTGTAGGTTTCGTTGTCAGCCTCCATGGCCGGAGTAGTGATCATGGCGGCAACATTTGTGTGATTGAGGTGCAACGACTCTGTCTCTTCATTTAAATGGCTCCATAGCAATACCTTATTTTTCAAACCCATCAGAATCTCTGCCATGGTGATCAATCAGCGTCAGAATAGACCGTTTAATGCCGCCCACCGAACGTCAACAGTCTCTTATGTCACTATCTCTTGCTATTATCACCTTTCCTTTCATACTCTGCTCACTTCTGTGGTACCGGTAATGTGTAGACAGTTCCCGTTGGTAGACCTACGGCATGAGTGTTTTTTGACATTTGTCAGTCACGAACAAAGAGAATACTTGCACTTCAAAGTGAGAAGTGAACACGACACTCCAAGCGCGTTCGCTTGCAGCAGCTACTCTGACGGCGTAATTTTCGATAACAAACGAAAGTTGCCAATCATTGGCAGAACCTGATTGCTGCTATGAAATGACTAACCCATTTAGAAGGCATGCGTAAAAAGCGCCTATTCATTTTCACATTTCGACCACAAAGCGTAGTGGCAGCCTTTTTATTGATGTTGATATCTTTTGCAGAAAAGCTCTCGGTATCCAGGCTGTTTTGCGTAATGTACGTATGGATTTCAAGTAAAACGAACATGAAATTTATAGCATTCTGTACAGGGTTCACTGTATAAAAAATAAATACTTCATTGTCTTAGGTTTCAACTGTTTGATATATACATGTAAGTAAACTTAGAACAGTAGGCAATGATTTTTTTTAAGTTTCTCAAGTTGGGTGGGAAGGCCCTCTTTTTTTTTCAGAAATTGCTGGCTACACGCCTGGTTAAATAAACCTGTGTATTTTATCTTTTTTAAGAAATGCATTTAAAATAATTAAATTCAAAATAGTTTACTTTTAAAGCAGCCTCTTCACACAGATTATCCTTTAGTTTTGGAATGTCTCTGGTCTCCGGCTTTTATTTGATTTGATCAATAAAATAAGGGACATGTTGTTCTAGCTTAATTTTCGATGGGGTCACATTGTTAAACCACTGTATGCTGAAAATCAAGATAAATTGAATTAAGACGGTTTGATCTGCCAAATTAGCCTTCTAAAAGCAGGTCGTTAGACCTAATGGAAAACCTATATCTATATCTATTTCTCCTAGTCCATTATGTTTAGGCAGAATGTGGCATGCGCGGATGAAGCAATCTACAGTGGCTCTATCAATAAGTCTCTCTCTCTCTCTCTTTGTGTGTGTGTGTGTGTGTGTGTGTGTGTGTGCGCGCGCGCGCGCTGGCGTCTCAATTCAGTGTGTGCGCAAAATCATGGAGACGCAGCGATATCACTCCGCACACTAATCTTTCCTTTTCTTTCCGGCTTCATTCTAATGATCGGATCTAGTGAAGACTCATGTCTCTCCACCCTTTGATATTGTCTTTCGATAATTTGCAATCAGTCTATCTCGACAGAAATTATTGAAATTTTTAAAGGACACAATATTTACGCTTATAACACATTTTCTGAACGAGTTATCATTTAATTATAACAAGGTTGTCGATGTGCTATGGGGAAAGAAAATTGCGTTTCTCTGTTCTGCCACTGAGCAGAATTCAAGCGACATGATTAATAACAATATGATGGCTATCAGCTTCGCACATAAGGCAGATCGATCTCCAAATGGTGTTTTTGCAGCAGGAAAATGGCCACTCAAGGTATGAAACTTGGTTCATATTCAGAGAAATGGGTAATTTGATACACTTAAGGTCTAACTTAATCCAAATAATCCGCGGGGATGGAATTTTTATGGGTTTATGAGCATTTTTTGGCTTAAGTCCCCCTTAATCTTTTATAACGCGGTTTATTGTTTGATCAATAATTGCGCAAGTGCCTATTTCAACGCTCAAACTCCATCCCCCACCGGCAAAATTCCAAAACTTGAACGCGTTCATGAATATTCAAAAGTTGCACGACATTATTTATGGAAAGAGATACAATAGACTTGTATTGGTGGTATTTTTAAAGTTCTAAACCACTATGCTCGAGACCGCTCTGATATGTTTAAAAGTCACGTTATAAAGGAATTGCATGGAACTGGAGACGAAAGCCACAATTACGAAAAGGAAGGACGCATGTGTCTTTGGACCCCTTTACATGGCAAAAATTAGACGATGTCTCCAACGGGCGGCGGCTCTGGTTAAGAGAAACCCCTCTGGATGTGTTCATATTTCGTTCGTACAAAATAAAGGCCACAGCTTTAGCCTCTTTCCCTAAAATGACAAAGGCCAAAGACTTTAATCGCCAGCGTTCATCAAAGAAATCACACAAAGGAATTGAAAGCTATCAAATTTGGACACATTTTCGTTGTCCTATAAAGTAATTTCAACATTCAATACACTTAAATACGTTAGTGCGGTAATTCCATATTCTATTTAATTGCTGGGTAAAGGCATAATCATTCTGCATTAGTAAAAGGACACCTTTTATAATTTTTCCTTTATTGTTTGTTTTCCCTGAGGTCTCCGTTATTTGACAAAGTTAAATTGTGCCCTGTAAGATTTTTCGTCCAAGGGTAAACTTCTGGTGGGCGTACCGTCGAATTAAAAGGGGAGTCGTTTCTTCGCTAACGAGCGGGATATATATGCACATGTTAGTGTTGGTACATTACTGTTAGTATCATATCTCATCACTAATTGAAAAGTTAATGGTTTTTATTGCGGAATAGATGTCTTTGATAAATGATGATAAATGATGCGATGTGCTGTATACAACAGAAAAAATAGCAACTCATTCAAGAAAACTGATCTGAAATAATGACGCTTTTGCTCATTATACTGTTGTTGTTGATGCGCTTTGTCAATGTCAGGAAGAAAGATAAAAAATGCTTCTCAAAATTCATGCATTTCCGGCTTTTAATTTTGTTGTGTGATCAAAGAGAAGAATGGCCAGATTATACGCCTGTGCATGGTCATTATTGAAATCAAGTACTGTCTATATAATAAGCTCCTACTTGAGACAGTTTTTTGAAATCGAGAATCATAAATAGGAAGCTCTGAATTCGAAGAAACGTTATGTAAAGAAATAACATAAGTGCAAAAGTGCGACTTATGCAAAGGCAGTACTACGTGAAACAACCTTAGGCGACTTAAGAGGATTCTAGGCATTGTTGCTGTATTTAGATTATTACCCAACACAATGCCTCGACAACTTATATTTGCACTAACCCAAGGAAGAGCTAGACTGTGCACTTCCTAGTCCGATTGACATACATGTATGTGTAAATAATCCTATTAAAGTACATCTTGCCGCAGTTCATCAGTTTTAATGATCCGAAAATCTTCAAACTGTGAACAGTGAACGGAGGCGGATGTACACGACAAGTATTGGCGGGGCGCAAGGCAGTCACATGATCATTAACTGTATTGCTTGCGAATTACACCTATTAATATGAAGTGCACGTGCTTAGCTGTCTTTTAGAAAAAGTACATGTGTGCTTCTTTTACCTTAAGCACCATAGTTCATTGAGTTTTAGAATGCGATAACAGTGGGGTGAAATAATTGATCTGAATTTTACTTGCCACAAGAGTTTAACTTTGAATTTTTATTAAGATGACATTTTTTCATTCAAACATTTTACTGAATTGTTTCCAATATCATCACAAAGAAAACAATAAAAATCCTATTTAAGGCAGATGCACGAATCTGTGTGGATTTTTACATTGACGTTGAGGTTCATTACCTCCGCCAAGGAGGTTAAGTTTTCACCCCTGTTTGTTTGTCTGTCATCAACATAACTCAAAAAGTTATGGACCGATTTTGATGAAATTTTCAGGAACTGTCAGAAGTGGGCCAAGGAAGAGATGATTAGTTTATGGTGGTGATCCGGATCAACAGTCAATCAATAATCAATAATAATCAAAAATCGCTGCCTTGGCGGAGGTCTGCCCTCTCGTGCTCTCGTTGTATATTAAATGCAATGCCCCTATACATGGTTCCTGAAATCCAGGTAAAATGAGCGATAACTGCCCTTCAACACAAAAATTTTGTAAAATTTCTCGACAGCAAATGTGGTTTACATCATTAAAGAGCTAGAGCACGGTGGTTTGTAAAGTCTATGATGTCATTTTCACTTGCCTTTCTTGATCTTTCGTGGCACTCGGTTACAAAGCAATTAAATTTAGATCACACGGTTAAATTGAGAAAGAGGTGTAGGTAATTGTGTGTCCTGTCCAAAATAATCTATCTTTTTTGATGTTGCATAAATAAAGAGTCAAGGGAGACAAAGACAGTATATACTTCAATGCTGCATTTTACGGCAATGTCACTCCACTCGTTGTTTCATTGCTTTCTCATTGCCTTGGCGTGACTATTGAAAGCCACTTCCTCTCAGCGGCTACTGTTTCTCCTGCGATTCATTCTTAGACAGCAAGTGGTTGTATGTTTTACATTTTAACTTACATTTTAACTCACCTCATGAATGAGTAGCCTGAAAATAACTTACTTTGTCTTAGAGCTCCTTTCAAATGATCTATTTGTAGATAACTTCGGATTTTTAATCTGCTTATTTGAACACAATGAAAACTGCGATTGTAGCTGTTGATTGAAATTTATAAAGCACTCCATTGTCAGTTACCCTATTATTAGCTCAATCAAAATTTAAAGATCGTGCCTCTCCTTTACTTTCTCAACTGTTAAACAATGGCTTTATGTGCTTTATTAGCACGTAAAACATTTCGACTTTATCAAAGCTTTAATTACATCCGTAGATCCTAATACCACAAGACTTTACGTATATGTGGCTCTTTTATCAAAGAACCAGTGACAAGAGACAAGAATACCGTACTTCATAAAATTCTACACTTGAAGATGTTCATCTGGATTTAGCACCAATTTTTGATCTTTGTATAAATATCGTTTCAACGTGGGCTTCGCATATTTACAAGTAGTATTCATTTACCCTTGAAACTTTTCTTCTGTATCTTCAATTAGACTCAGAAGATAAAACAGCGTTCGTGTGTAATGAAAGTACGGCTGTAACGACCAGCATCTAGTGTATATTAGAATATTAGAATCTTCTTCAGTAAATATTGAAGACATACAGTTATCACGTTCCCAATTGATAAGAACCATCATCTAACAGCTAAAAATATGTTGTAAAAGAGGATGAAGGATGAATTCAGTTAAAGTGCATCTGGTGCACCACAGGAAGTACTTACTGTGAAATTAGTTTGCCCCACAAAAGTCATATCTAAATGAGTAAATATTTGTCAAGTGGTTTGAGAGAATGGACCTATTTCCAAAATGTCGACGAAACCCTATTGAAAATGCTTTAACGCCATGTGTTATATAACATGTATGCGTTAATGTACCGGCAGTCCCCGTTAATGGATCAGATAAAATCACTTGAAATGAAGAGTTTTTGCCTCATTTGGAAACAATGCATGGTTAATAACAAACGATACTTTGATTGGTATCTACATTTCAATTATAAAAGTTTTTGTTCTCGAAATTCTCAGAAGACAATTTCAATCTCTTCCCTGAAACTTGAGATCTTTTTGCTTATGCATTAATCATATCATTCATATGATAGCTGAATTTTTCTTTCTGATATATCCGTGGGCCCAAGTCGAAGCGCAGTGTGTTTACTTTCATGCCACTTCTCCAAAACCAATCAATAATGACTTTATTAAGTGATAACGAACTGCGGAATGGCCCTAAAAGCCAATTATTTGATGGTCAAATTTAAATTTTCAAAATTTAAACAATAATCATAAAATCTATTCAAGTAAATTCTGAACCTGTAAAGACATGTAGGCTTAACCAACAATACTTGGCACCGTCTGGGTCTTTTTTTTTTTAATGCTGATACTGCGTCGGTGAAAAATAGGCTGGCAATGGGGTGAACACTTGATTCATCATGGCGTCAGCCATGCGAATTAATTCCAAAATTCCGACAGTGGACTGAAAATTTATCGTATTTTAAGCTATTGCACCTCATAGTTATCTTAATGGATGTCAATCACCCAACAAGGCCAGACTGAATTTGATACAACTTAGAGCAAAAACGATCCTTTAATGCTACATTAAAGAGCTCATGTAGCGTAAGGCTTAGAAACCAATTTCGAACAACACCACAAGGGAACCAATTTTGAAAATGACCAATTGGTTTACTACATTTTTTCAATGATCTTTGGGATTTTAGGAACGCAAAGATAGACGCCCTTATCCATTGGATAATTATGCATATGGCGACCATCTTAAGAGAGCTTTAATCAAACACGAATGGCATGTTTATTTTAAAAAAATGGGTTAAAATGCACAGATTCAACTAAGCTTGGATTTTATAGGATTTTTTTCTAAAGTGCATGATGCTATAGAACTTAAAAGCTAAATTAAATAGTCTGAATTCAATCAACGAGGATCAATATACTGCTTTCTTGTTCTCATGGAAGCTGCCAGTAAGTTTACCCCGGCTGTCATGTGAAACCAAGGCAATCAAATATTGACTCTTTTTCTTATTCAAGAGTACAAGCAGTGGTCCAAGGACATATAGGTTGCACATTCTGGTATTGTGATTAGAATGTACATTAAATTCGTTTGGAACAAATATTGGAAAATAAATTGTTTTAATGGGTAAATGATTGTTCTTATTAAAGTGCTTAAGTGCTAAAGTACATGTTTTGGACTTACGAATGGCAAGTAATACTATTTCAATTCTTCGTCTGCCTTTTTATGAAAAAGCATTGAGCCCAGGCAAATCCTTAAATTGCAAAGCATATGAAACTTGGACACATAAGGAGGGAAGAGTGGGATTCTCATTTCTTGCTGTCCTCAGGTACGATGCCAGTGCGACTTAACTCGGGCATCCGCTGCAGTGTGGTATATATGACGTAGGCTAGGTCATGTGATGGCTGCTGACGAGTTTTTTACTCCCTAAGGACTTTGACTAAAAACTTTTTTTTTTTTTACCTCGGTGAAATATTTGAAACCTCTTTCTCCTTTAGGATGCAGTTTTGTTTTTTTAATGATTTTGAATGGCCCATATTAACTAACATATGTCGTCGTAGACTTCTTGACGTGCGTTAAAATACATTATATAGCATAAATATTTTCGTATAAGAGACGAGATTTATAACAAAACGCCGTTAGAGAAAAATTGGCGTCACGTTTTGAATATAAGGCGGAATCTTCAAGTACATTTTCCCTTCGAGTTTTTCATGTTTCCCTCTCATGTTTTTACTAAATGTCGCATTTAACATACGGCGGAAAAATTGACATTTCCAGCTCTCAAATGAATATGTTCTAACTCTGCTGCCAGGTGATAAATTGATATCTGTCATTTATTGTATTATTTAACACATTCGTTTCACTTGAGATATTTCTGACTGCGAAACCCTATTGCGATGTAACAAGGACACACCAGTTATATAAACTGTATTCGAATGCGTTTCTCAGGCTAACGTTATTTCTATGTTACGATCTTAAATCTTTTTCATTTCTGGAATAGAGATAACATGTATTTAAAGAGGCAAGGGACCTACGATATCCGAAAGTAAAAATTATTTAAAATTATTTATAAATGGTGTAAACTTGTGTGAATGACACGAAAAAAAAAATACGCGTATTTTAAGATGAAAATACGAACAAACTCTAGGGAGCCAGAACTCGCTCCCAGACCGCATGCATTTATCACCGAGTAATTCAATAACCAGATACTATAAAATACGAGGTGTATGTCAATATGTGACTTTTCATGGAAAGAGTAAATATCATCAGTGTGTGAATATGTTCTTTTTTTCCTATTACAAATAGTCAGGGTAGCATTGCTGCATTGCGTAGCTGCAGTTTTTAAACAGAAGAGTCCTTAGAATCAGAAATAAAATATGGACTGTTTTTCCCCTATGAAATCATTAAATACATCAGCAGTAAGCGTTTACGACGTTGTCACTAAGATCATTAAAAGTTTCTTCATTAATTCTCACCAAAACCAATGAAGTAATCATTAATTGAAGGACAAATACCTCTGGAGGTGACAGTGAGGATAAAAAATGTCTTTCCTGTTAAGATACCAAATTGATAAGGAACTACAACGCGATTTCATCTAGGTAAAGACTCCCTAAGCCATCTCTTTGAAACAGTTGCGTATCATCTAGCAGCTTGCCCGGTGGCCAGTGCGCGGTCTTATTTAAATAGCTATACTTTCAATCATGATTTCTCCTCTTCCGTCTGGCAAGCATAGATAAGACTTTAGATGTGTCTGCGTGTTTCATACACATATCACCGGTCGCCCATTATTTCAAAGGGGAAGTGATATTTGTAAAAGATGGGCAATTACTTCCTTCAAGCATGACAAAATTGATGTCAAATGCCGAGCTGTTTACATTACTGCCTTTTAAATTATTTGCATAAGCGAATCATACGCTTGATATTCCAGTGTAATTCATTTACATGGCTGCCCGAAGATCAATACACGACACAGTTATCAATTGTGAAAGTCGCAATCCCAAACTAGGGTCGGCCCTCTGCCCCCCAAGGTCGGCAAATTGCATTACTTTGTCCGTCAATATTGACCGAGCAAAAGCAATTTCCACCACAGAAGAGCAATAGTTACCCTGAAGTTTTAATACAAAGGACAGAGACGGCTCTCTTGCTGGTCGGAAAGAACATTTTTGCTAGCTTGGTCTTTTTTGTGTCTGATCATCGGAGACATTTCAAACGAACTGCATCGTGTGAGGCGTCGAAGACTTGTGTTCGCTGTAAGATTTATTGAAGACTATAAATCGATTTATCACCGTAAATATTATAACCTCCAGCAAGAGACATGTCAATGTAAGGCAGGGAAAGAGTGACACTTTGTAAGAACATATTTTACGCTTCTTTCAGCTTCTTTCACCACAAACTAATCAGTTGTGAATATTTTTTTATCCTTTTTCGTTTAATTCAGGATCTGGATAAGCTCTGGTTTATCTTCTTTGCCATTTTGTTCCATCATAAATAAGAAACAAAGTTTCTGATGTAAAGATTGATTTTAAACAATCTATCTACTCTTCACGCGTACATCGGACTATACATTGAGCCTCATCTGTAGCGATTATTGGGACAGTTGTAATAAATCTTTTATTTCCCGCCAGATTTTCATTAAATTAACAAGTTTATTTCATTATAAAAGGCGGCTTCTTTATGAGGTTCTGTAAAACTCACGAGAAGGTTAAGAGCTCTGAACAGAGTTATCGATAAAAGCTCATATATTAAGATATGTATGGTGGCAAAAGTTTTGAAATCGATCCCCAACGTACGCAGTGGTAACGGCAATGGTGGTAAAAACGCCAATAAAAAAAAACATTTTACAGCATATCATGGTCGCAAGTCAAAGATGAAAACAACGGCACATTGGGCAAAAATAGTTCAAACCTACCTATAGTAAAACGCTGAACACCATACTAAATAAGATTACCAAAACATTGTATCGGCACTACAGTGCTACCGCTCAAACAATCTTAAGATATTTCAAAAATTATTAGAAAACATATGATGCGATCATCCAGAATGAGAAATCCACTCGGTTATATAATGTAATAGTGCTAGAAATCCAACCAAATGATATAAAGATCCTTTTTATCTGATGATAGATGTAAAGTCCTGGCGGAGCATACGAAATTCAATTTCTGCGTCCGCGTGGTGCGTGGAGTTTGATAGCACACAAAGCCGTAAGGGTCCGGTTACACATGAAAAACTCATCTTCCGACTGATAGCCCGTTGACGCCAGACACGAGTTAGAATCATATTTTTGATTCACTTGAGTAGCTCGTAAGTATGGATATATGGTAATCGGTTTGTTTTAACTTCTGCTGAAGGAATTGCAGGCAGACACGTTATAATATATGAGTAACAGATAATGTAAACGAATCCTCAGTAATGATATTGTATTCAAAAAATTAGTTAATGATCATCATGGAAACCTTCTGATTTTCTCATATTTCTTGCATCTTTCGTAATTAACTTCCGCGTATATCGTGGGGGATCTTTTTATTTCACTTAACCCTTTTGATTTTTATCTTTTATCGTATTAATGACCTGAAATACACAAAAACACCCGAAATGAACAAAAGCATATTCTGAAAAAAAAAAAGCCCGAAAAACTGTTTTATCATCAAATTTCCTTTAAGCAACCCCATAAAATATGATTCATACCATTTATCGTATTAATGATCTGGTAAGCACAAAGACATCCGAAATGAATAAAAGCATATTCGAAAAAATCCGAAAAACTGTTTGATAAGCTAATTGCCTTCTAGCAACCGCATAAAATTTGATAATGCATAACTTATCACCATCAAATTTTGGCCACCCCATACTTTAATACTATTATCAATCATTTGGATTACCGTTTTATTACCTGGTTTATGAGATAAAATAAAATCGTAAAATCTCATTTTGTTTTATCATAAATAAAGTGGTCTTAACTGGCCAAATATCAATCAACCTATACATTGCGCTTGTCATTGATTTCGTAATTGAATCCCACACATCTCTATGGAGGAAATATAAGCGTTGAAAACTTGACCTTTTTTTCTGATCTTCGTTAGCTATAGTGAAAAAATGATTGCGCTAACGCGAGTTGCTCTCTGAAGGTGAAAGTCATGCAGTTAAAACTGCTGCCCTGTAGAGTAAATGTAATTTCCCGCACAACTCTTTTATATCGACAGCTACGGACAATTGGTCTTAAATGTTGCAATAATTGAATACTTTGGTTTTGATTAAAAAACCGAAAAGCTTGTGATAGAGACATTCAGTGTGTTTTCTCCTTCTCCCAACTTTCTTTATTTCTTTTTTTTTTTTTTTTTGGGGGGGGGGGGGGCTTTTATCCAAATATAGCAGCAGGTAGATAATTACAGTATGTATCACCTGCAGGGTTTTACTTTTCAATAAAGACTTATGCCCTGCCGAAAGTAAGGGAAAGACATTCATTTAACTTGGTAATATTCTGGTTAGTTCAAATTCAAAATACATCGAATTGAAAGAAATAAGAGTATGGAAGTGTATGTCCATCACGTATTATAACCGTACTGCCAGCTTGGTATCTTGGGAATTGATTTCGTTTATGTAACCGCACTGTTATATTCTGGGCGCGCATCGCCTCGTCTCAAAAGTCCGTATCTATAAACTTTATCATCTATTACAAAGAAGCATCCTGCCGAGGACAAACTTGAGTCCCGTAAATAGATAAGAAATCTAATTTTCCCGGATCAGATTAAAAAATGGCACGCGGGACTGATTCCTTTTATCTTAGTCAACGATCGTTAAAGGATAGTAAATAATATTTACTTGGTCCGTATTACAAACCACCTTTTTTATCATGTTTGATTGCTTATTAAAGAATATCAAATTTTTAAAAGGCACATGAAAAAGGCATCAGCTGGGACAATAGATACATTGTATCAGTTTTTCGGTCTGAAGTAGGCACTATATAAGGATCAAAACAATATAGGCCTACATCAGACAGCAAAAACTACACCGTCAACATTTGTCATAAATATCAAGAATAATAAGAATAATAATACATCTTCTTGTTTAGTATGAACAAAAGGTAGAGACAGACTGCCTGTAGGCATTTCCAAGGGGAAATCTGATTTGTTCTCGGATCAAAGTCCATCACGGTGGTCGCGCCGATAGAAGTCGGGAAATTGCTGTTAGGACTTTGGGACACATTTTCACATTTCCGCCGACATTTCTTGTTAAAGGCTACCATTCAAAAGCAATTAAATCTCAAATAGAATGTTGGACTATGGGTATTGTTTTCTAAAATGTGAAACATTTCAATTAAGATTCACTGAGAAATTGAAAGAATTTTACACCTAACTAATTAGGCAAATGTACTTTTGCTATAAGTAACACTAATGTACTGTTAGCAGAGAAAGGACAAACATGCATATCGAAAAAAAGCTGTATGTTGTGACACGGAATTCGACAAATATCTTGCTTACTACCTTACCCATGCATTTTATCTAAGTATCGCAGTTACCCCACAACTTAATAAAAAAGACATACAAAAGACAAAATACAAAAAAGAAAACTACTACATGTACTTATCGTTTTTATTCTGGGAATGTAAGGAGGAAGTGCATACCACCGGTTAATATGAGAAGGAGATTTCGAGCAGAATTTTATTCAAAAAAGTCCACTAAAAAGTCTACATTTCCCTTTTAAGATTATAACTGGTATCAGACAGTTCGACTGGCAGACAGGAAAATAGACGGACGTTATTACCCTCCCCGCGATCTTCTCGCGGAAATTAAGAAAAAAAGCTCCGATGGTAAGGACATAGATCAAGGTCAAAAGGCCTTGCTTCAATAAAATTGCCCCTAAACAGAGCTGGGAGTGGGTGGTGAAGAGAGAGACGGATCAAACTATTTAAAGGCCACATCAAAAAAAATGGACAGACATCAGGTTTTCCCACATCCGGGCTTTGATACACAGCTGAGAGGAATGGAAAAAAATTACGCACTATGGATTTGAGAGAGAGATAGTGAGAGAGAGAGAGAAAGGGGGTCCGCCATATAGATAAACGCCCCAATAAAATATTCGTCCCGATAGATACGTCTCTATACATACACGTCTCAATAGATTTACGTCTCGTTAAATTTACCTTCCAATAGATCCACCAACAGTTTCCTATAAACCCACGTATCTTTAGATCCAGGTACCGCTAGATCCATCTATCTGACATCGTAATTAATCGGCTAAAATGCCGATATTAACTTGAGATACAGGTATGAGGCTTTCGAGAGATAGTCTGGATGCGAGTACTGACCCACTCAGTGAGATGACTTAATTACAACCTGATATTTATTTATTTATATATTTATTAGGTGTTCAAACAAGACATAGGCCTACATGTACGTTCGCGTCTACACGTCTTTACTATCGTTTACTATCATTTACTCCATTCCGCAATGTACGCACGTAACTTCATCAATGTAAACTACTTGGACATAAAAACGACACAAATTCGTTATTAAGTCCAAGATGTAAGTAACTTCTATATATATACAGCCGATTTTTGCCTGCAAACTTTGGGTATGTTTGTCAACCATACAGTAATGGTTTCTATCAAGTAGGCCTATACAAGACAGTTATCAGGCAGAATCATTCATGAAATGCCCAAATAAATCATACACAGTATAAAATAAGATGAGTTTACTTGTAAAACTCTTAACATTATTTCATCAACTTTTGCCGAGTTCTTAATTGACGGGTGTGGTGTGTGTGTGTGTGTGTTTTCTTGTATTAATCGCTATAAAAAAATATAATCTTAGGTTCCTGTCAGAAGCCTTCGTAATCAAAACTAAATGAATGTAACATGAGAATAACAAAACATCTAGTGAAATCATAAATTTCTGTCAGATAATGCATTAGTAGGCCTAATGTAAATTACCCGAGTATTGCGTAAAAACGATCTATAGTAGAATAATAAATTGCTGAAAGGATTAATATGTGTACTCTCGTTTTAAACAGTGCATTTTATGTACTGAGTAGTATACCAACCATTTTGAGCAATAGTGTACCTGTAATGGATCTATCGGTATTTGGATCTAAAAATACGTGGATCTAGGTATGCGGATTTAAAGGACGTGGGTTTATGAGGACGTCGTATCTATAGGAACGCAAATTTATAGGACGGTGGTAAAAAATCGGATCTATCGGTATTTAAATCTAAAAAGACGTTTTTTCAGTTTTCCCTTTATGTATCTATCGGTAACGGGAATATAGGGACGTGTAATATTTTGGGACTAAATTTTATCCGTACGTACCCAGAGAAAGATAGAGAAAGCTTACTTTCTTCTACCATCTTGGCCGAAGAAATATACTACATGTCGCAATTAATCAGACGAGACAAATTTGTTGCTCCCCCTCTCAAATCTCGCAATTTTTTCATTTATTGTGCAATTTTGCTTTTACCTTACCAGAGGTCTGTGAACGTTAACTGGTGCAAATACTGCAATTTTGTATCATCTTGTATCATCATCATTTTGGTGAGAACCATTGAGATATTTTGAATGAAAAACATTGTGATTTTTTCAGCCCTTTTTATGATAACATATCTAAAAGGTGTGTCAATGACAAGTATATCAGAATGTCTAAAGTTTTCCACTTCCACTTTCAAAATACATTCTTTAAAGTCCTTTTGAAAGTTAGAACATTTCTCGGTATTATTATGGTATTTGTAATGGTAAGTTTGTCAAGATTAAATGCACAAATGGCTATTGTTTTTGTTTTAACCATACTACGACTCAAACTTCTGTATTCTACAAGGTTGACAGTTATATATATATATATTAAGGCATGCTTTGTTTTAATTCTGATACGGCCATGTTTCCCTGACTGAGACGACAGCAGCAAATTGGGCGCTTATTTCCAGTTTTTTTTGTTTTTTTTTTACACGGTTAACGTTAGGACTCATTTTATTACTCACGAGGGTTCCGTCCAAACCTAAGTTTTAACCTAGTTTTGTGTACAATGAAATGTATCAAACCTGCTAGGTCACTCTCAGTTTGCAGTCTGGACCTTTGAAACACGTCTAATACGTGAAAGCACTGCTCATTCAAAGATGGTTTTATTGGAACAAAACAAGATTCCTTGATGGTGAACACGAATGTTGTGGGAAGTTTCTTCCAGGCCCGTAGCCAGGGGGGTTCGGGGGGTTCGAAAGAACCGCCCCTTTTGCTGGGAAAAGGTCCACTCTGGGTAAAATGTGATCTAGGTACATGACGTTTTTATGGAAAAGGTCCACATCTTCAGAAAAAGACCCCCCCCCTTTGAAATTGCTGGCTACGGGCATGCTTCTGTACGTCATCCCTTACCAGCCTCTTCTGTTTATTAGTGAGAGTAATATTATTATCTCGGTCGGACCAAGCCCCTAATCATCAAGTTTAGGTTATGTCAGGAGCGTTGATATATTGGTATGTTATGCGTCAAGAAGGAAAAAACGTGCAAGTTTAGGCCCACGCGCCGATCAGCTTCATTAAGCTTTCCAATGAAAACGTTTTAACGGAGGGACATTCGATTAAGTAATGAAGTAGTCTATAAGTGAATTCATGACTGCACATATCTTTGTGGCACACATTTTCTTCACTCATAACAGATCTGGTCATTAATTTCTCATTGTGCTTGTGAGCAAGTCAAATATGTTCTAATAACGGTTAAAACGCGTTTTCAAAGCGAGTTAAGTGTAACGCTTTTACATTTGTCGACAAATTTCTTTACTGCATGTAGGGTTCCTTAACAATCTGATTGATCCTACCCGACGCCTACAATTAACGCCAGCGCCAAAACGATGCCCCGAATTTTTCCAACATATCTTAAACCAATTAATTATGTTACAAATGCTTTAATAGATAGATATACTTAAAAAAACCAATTTTGAAATCAGTCTTTTACATATAAAGTCAAGAATGCACTTGCTGACTGATAATCTTAAGAAATAATTCCATCATGCGTAGATTAAGAAGACCATAATTATTTCCTTCACTTACCGTCGTCTTGGGGATGGATGGTGGTTGCATTCACATTGTCACTATAGAAGTATCAGGCATTGTTGCAATGTTACGAAGGCGGTTTAGCTGCTACTGTTGACTATTGTAACGCAACTGCACTGAAGAAACTCCTACTTGGTGGTAATTAAAAGACCATGTGGTTTGTTTGCTTAAACCACCTCAGCAGTGAATTGTCTAGCTTATTAACCGGTTCTGTAGAATTTCAAAGATTGCTAATCCTTACAAATTTCCTACAGAACTAATGCTGAGTAACATCCTAAACGTTCGGCCGTGAGTGAAAGACCACATGGTTTGCTTGCTTGTATCACCTCTGTAGTGAATTATTTTCCTTTGAATGCTAAATCACACTAAATACGAGTAATTGAATAACTATAAGAGAACTTTAAAAAACAAACTGCAAGATCACACACCCTTGTTCGCCCGTTTTCTAATGATTTTCTTACTTTTAAGAAATTACAGGAAACTGATTTGGAAACTTTTTGCTTTACCTTCTGTTAATAAATTTAGGCTGTATAATATTTCAACATTCTGCTGTTTACATGAAGGTTTCTATGTGATGCTATTACTAGTAGTTATGATATAGAAAGTACACGTGTAGAAGTGCAATACCAACTGTCTGTAAATCGGTATTCTAAACAAGGATACAGATAAAACATCTGTCTCCTTTTACTAATTGTATCAAGAAAAGCGTGGCAAACTAATCGATTGCTCTGATCGTGCCACGAGCAATAAATTAAAAACTCCGCTGAATACAATTATTCACCAATTAAAAGATAAGAGTCAACGCACTGTTAATTAAAAGCATCCATGTGGAAGGTGATAATTTGAATGCAAAGCTTTAACGCATACCCACCGCTCTCAGTTAAGGATAAAAACCGTTTCAGTAGCCATTTAATTAACACAACGTGAAGTCTCGTGATATTGTTTTCTATGCGGGACGTGGGCTGAAGACCTTTAACAAACTTAGTACGTGGTAAAAGTTCATACATCAAATTGGAAAACTTTTGTGCATAACTGCAGTAGGGGTCGCCTTTTTCATTGGTAAAGCTGCACCCTGAATATAACAGTTTTGTCATTTACTTTACATCATTACCAAGCAAGAAAGCGCTCGTGCTATATCCAGGCAGTTCTTTTGTTCAGGGTGTCGAACAAATGCAGTGTACAAAAACTAATCCTGTATTTTTGTGTTGAAAAAAGTTTTTTATATGGGAAGACAAAATAAAGATTTCAAAAGGATGATAAATTAACCACCTAATCTCACTTCAATCCAGCTAAGCGTAACTCTATATACACATTTTGATGAAGAATCTTTGAAGGTTGAACAGCATTTCTACAAATTGACTATAACTAACAGATGGACAGTTTTTGTCTTCGTATCGGGCGGCTTCTCGACTTCTGGGTTTCAGCCCTTTTTGAAAACAAAATGTTATATTAAGCCCCCAGGCCAGGTTCTCCAGCAGAAAGGTTTATCATAGGAACACAGAAACAGCACCAAAGTCGTAACATATTTTTAAGTAAGAATTGCACTCCCCCCGGATTGAAGTTCCCGGTCCGTTTTTCCTCTTCATCGAGCGTAATGCAACAGTACTGTCAGTTTTAGAATACCTAGAGGACAACGAACCCGTGCGTTGTAATGTGCAGTAATTTGAAAATGTTTTACATATATATTGAATCACCATCTGTATGTTCACAACAAGAACATTTTAAACTCTTGATGCGGTTTCCGACTGTTTTTAATTTCACTGCGTTTTCTGATATCAAAATTACTATAAGATATCATATAAATGGTTTCAAAACACTAGATAATCAATTGCACATACGATGAAACGGAAGGAAATGCAGTGAATCGAGACTGAAATAAAATTTGTATGACTTCACTGGCCAGTGTGTTGGCTTCTCTTAGAGACGACAAGAGGGAAAAAATAGAGGTTGGTTTGAGGTTGACAACAGCTATTATGAAATAGAAAATAATATGTTTTAATGTAGACATGGGTACTGTACAACAAGAATTACACCAAAAAGTAAGCATAGAAAGAAATTCCAAACACAGAGGAAGGTGGAAGTATAACGCAAATTTAACCTAGTGAAAATAAGTTGGCACTTGTTACATTACTTTTACCAAATTATATATTTAGCTTTGATTTCTTGGATGCCTGAAAATAAAGGTTTTTGTATTAAAATCTAGAAAAAAATGTTTTGACGATTTTTAAAAAAATTTTGACGATATATTAAAAGACCTTATTTTAATCAGGGCTGTCTAGTTAGTGTCTTTCAGCATGTTCTAAATAGTAATGATACCAGCAGTTAATATGTTCTTTACAAATCGGAATGTTTATGGCTATATATCGTCATGCTTTACCCTCAAGATAACCCATTATATTAGGGTTTTTACCCATAGATGGTTAATGCATTGTTTTATGCATTAATTAAGAATTTCATCACCGTCTAAAAGGACCTTTTATATTCTGATCGATGTAAAAATCCGCCTTTTCTATGTTATTAACAATTAGCCTTCATGGACAGAAGAAATAACGTTTCAAACCCCCTTAAGCTTTATTTTGTATTGCGGCGTTCCGCCTATTCCTGTTCAATCTGGGCCCACGGGACCCAGACAACGACAGCTTGCAGCTCAACGGTCAAACTTGTGGATATATTGAAGATATTCTCATTCATTTTGATTTCATAAGTTCCCATCATACTGCTTGGTGATCTCCATTCACAATCCAATCATAGGTCTGTGAAAGAGACTCTGTCCACCCCCTACGGGACCCGAACATCGATCTCCGTAATGTTGTGATTTTTGTAGATTTCATCATTTCTATTTCCTGTGGTTTTGGCACCGCCTTTTTCACAGAATACTACTAGTTACATCATTTTTTAAAAGATAGGTGTACAGCCTCATACAATTTGTATTTCTTGACTGAAGACATAGAATCCATACTACCCCAGATATTTGAATGTATACCACATGATTGGCGCTATCTCCCCCCCCCCTTTTTTTTTCTAGAGGACCCTGTGATATCAGAGGATAGATATAGCGTTTATGTTTCTCTTCAGTAACAGCATTATGAAGAGAAACCGCGTCTGGTTAAAAGTAACCAGTCAACCTGTTACTTTTTTGCTACTATTGTATTTTTGCCATAGAAGTAAAAAAATACTCTTTTGCTCTGCTTTGTATAATTTCCGCTTGTCCCCTGTACTTCCAGGCTTACAGACAGGTCTTGAGTGAGTTTTCGTATCTTTAACCTGTATATACATTTCGGCACATAAGTGATCACAAGAAAGGTATTACTATACGGAATAAAAGACATAAAAGCTTTGCTGAATATTAGCATGTGTTTTCAAATTCGTAGTGAAAACTTGCTAGTGCATCATTAAGATTTCATATATTATATATCATATTTTAACCTCCATTGTTTTATATTGTATGGACCCCACCCCCCTCTGTATTCAATCTGTTGTGCCTATTCACCACGACAGTGGAGCATTTGATATATAAACTGTCTAAATATGATAATATCTTAATAAACCAGCCAATCAGCTCACTGTTCATATAACACCAAAATACAGACGTTGTGAAAGAGGTCCCATTCAGAATAGGGGACTAACTAGTCCGAGGATCAAATATGGCGACCTACTACAAAGCTTGCCGTCTAATCGGCTAATAGACACTGAATAGATATCCCGTGGGGAAGTATTCAAGTGGCCCTCGAACTAGTTAGTCCCCTATTCTGAATGGGACCAGAGACATGAACCAAATACCATACTCCACTTAACAAGACTTTCAATTAGCCCAAGATCAATTGCTCTTTTCCCCTTTGACATCCCTGGTGGTATAAGATGAAGATGAAAGTAAAGTAAGTAAAGTGCAGTATACCTCAGTCAGTACAGTACATGTCCTTTTATCCGAGAAATTACTTTAGATGTAGACTGCTTCTCTTCTTGGTTAAAAAAGTAGATTGTGGGTTACTTCTACCCTTATATCAATATAGCTTTTACATAATCATGTCATCCCCTTACTTACGCCTTCTTCGCTTATCAAGATCAATTATTTTTTCTTTTTTAAGTCGATTGTTCACATCGTACGATTCTATTTTTTTTTCTACGTGATGACACGAAAATAATTACTCCAGTCATCTCCGTTAGTAATAAATATGTCAAGAAAAAGGTTTACTTTTATGATAAATTGTATTTTAAGAAAAGTTCTCTCATTTGTAATTTTCAAGTCATAACGGCAGGGGCATATTGTGTTCTTTTGTTCGTGTCAACTTGATTCATAGACTTAATATATTTAAGGTCAAATAACAACATATTTCTGAATACTTATTGCCCTTTGCCTTTCTTAAGGACGTTATGATGTATACTCTTGCTAAAATGATAGAATGTTCCAACAGAATATTGCATTTGTGATTTCAATAAGGCCAACCTAAGCCAAACTGCGCCATTCATCAAGTTCATTTGTGTTTCATTAAAATGCCATGTTCTAACTTCGAGTGACAGTACATTCGTGACACAATGTCTATTTGGGCTCTTTCCTGGTCATCAATTTAACACTTGGTAAATCACCACCAATTCATAGTGAACAGAAAATGTAATGTCCCCGGAAGCGTAGATACATGCAAAATACTAGCGTCACCTAAAGCCAATGTTATTCCATGATGAATAACTCTAGTAAAGATCTCGTATACTGTAGCTGTCGCGAAGACGGCATCTATCCTTCGGGGGTTATACTCGCCCAGTTTATTGTTATACCTCTGGGTATAATCAGCCCAGTCTTCTGCTAAAGCTTTTATTGGCTCATCCATTGAAGCCGCCTGGACCCCCCTTCCCTTACAGCCCGGTCTGATGCATCCCAACAATGTTCAATGGGAATCAAATCAGGGGAAAATACAGGCCAGTCCAGTTGCTGAACTTCCTGTTTCTGGTATAAGAGTCGTGTTGTTCAGATAGGCTGAAGAGGGTATCGTCATGTTGGAATGGAAAGTGAAAGCCAAACTAGGCTCCAGCCTAACGTCCCTATCTAAACTTGTCGCCAAGAGTGAACGCAGCTACATGTACATGTATACCATCTCAGTATCGAAGGTGCAATGTTCCATCTGTATTTGCTACTGAAGAGGCTTTCTGATATAAGGGAGAAGTCTAATCTGGTCTGATTGACAGAGTTTTTTCTACTCCGCGTTTTAAAAGTGCTGGGTATTTTGATACTTTACAAATAATTGAAAGTTAACACTGTTCGCTTTGCTAACGCTGGCTAACGCGATGGCCTTATACATGTATCTTTTATATTGAAATAGAAGTGCAAGTCACGAAGAAATACCCTTACTGTTACAGATTGAATATGTAATAGCAGTTAAGGGTCATTAAAGCAAAAAGAAGATAGCGATGAACCACGCTGTTTAAAGCAAGAGATGCAGGGATGTGACGCTCCTTCAAATCCAAATGAATCTTAATGTTTGTCACCTACTGACCGCCTGTTGCTATTTATACACATTAATAAGACCAAAAGCTTTCATACGTTCTAACATTCGATGTGTTCATGATTATCTTTAATTTAATAGGTCTGGTCCTAATCTGTATCCGGATTCATCCTCCCGTCAAAATAATTGGAAATGACACGGTCATCATTCGGCATGTCATGCATTGATATGGACAAGTTATTGCCAAGTTTTATTGCCAAGTCAGTGTTTGGGCCGTATGTATCAATAAAGCTGACAGTTAAGATATTATTGCAGCTCACTAAAGTCCCATTTGTCTGAATTAATAATTACAGGGTGACCCAAAACAAAACAGACCCATAAAACTCATAAAAATTTTATGAAATCCTACAATTTAAAAGGTCCACTTAAACTTCCATATGCGCATGATCATTCCCTAAAGTTTCAGTTATCTTGGTAGCTTTGCATAAAAGTCATGTTCCACGGCATTGGAGGCACACTTGCATACGTCTAAAAATTGAAATTGCTGTGGCAGTGCTGGGGAAGTTTTGGACATCACTGGGGCAATTCAGAGTGATAGATCAAGATGGACAGTGGTTTCAACAAAACAGGGCCACCCCTACACATTATCTGACTGAGAGAAGGATATTTCAAGAGTGACTGCTCAGCATGAAGTGTGATGTTGAGTGGGCACGGTATTCACCGGACTTGACCCCCCCCCCCCTATATTTTTATCAGTGGGGGGTATCTCGATGGCAATTTGTACCAGAACAACCCTCAAATGATTGGCGAACTGAGGGCATCAATCACAGCAAAAATCATGGAAATCCCGAAGTAGGAATGGGCTCGAGAATTTGACAGTTTTTTGCGACGCATGCAAGTATGCATCCAATGTCATGGAAACCATTTGGCGCATATCTTTAAAAAGAACATAACTTTAATGCGAAGGGACCAAGATAACTGAAACTAGTATAGGGGATGATTATGCACATATTGAAGTTTATTCCAGCATATTTCTTGAAATTTGATGGAAATTTGTAGGATTTAATAAAATTTTTATGTTTTTTTCTAATTTTTTGGTCACCCTGTATCTATCCGTCTCGGAGATAAAAGCCATCTTGTGACGTTGTTCAAGTAATCCAGTGCTTTCAGTTCTGTCCTTGCTTTTTGTGTCACAGGATCAGAGACCAAATAATAAATCAGCTTTTTCGGAAATAACAGACGTGTCCAGATATATCGCCTTTCATGACCAGAGTCAAATTAGACATCTCACCAAATCAAAGTCCTGTGGTTTATTGAGAAGTAAACATTTTGTCGATCAATAAATCGTGATCTAAAGAAGCTTTGATTTACATTTTACATTACATTTGCTGTATACAGCCAGAAATATGTCTGTCGGGTCAGTCAAACAAATTGAGAGAAAAACAGACAAATGAAAATAAATTCTTACATTGAAGCATAACCTTAATTTGGGTAGCAATATTTCACGATAAAATAAATATATTTCCGTAATAAAGAGATTGTAGATTTGGTTTGTACTGTAGTTATTTAGTCAGAATATCTGGCTCATTAAATTCTAGACCAGACCAAAGTGAAAACGGTTTTGATGCAAGTCATTTCACCAAAACTTAATCGAAGACTACCAACCAATTGTTGCTCCGTTATTCATAATAGAAACCATACACCAATGCGGTTGCAAATATCGACTCATTTTGATAAGATGCGGTAGCGAAGTTGTCCACGGATGGGTCCCAAACACATCTGCTGGCCACCTCGATCCCTTGGCCACAATTTTGGCCCAGGAACACATCCACGACAAGTTTATGTCGTCTGAAGCCCATGTCCTTTACTCTGCATTTAATCTGATTGGAAAGGTCCACTGACAAGTTGCGTGCCGTGTAAGTTGTGTACGTGACATCCTTTAAGCTTGATGCCAAAAGTTCGCTGAGAGCTTCCTCCACTTTTCCCTGCCTGAATCTCATACTTTCGTTTGGTTCCAATCGGTACGTATTCTCAAAGACCACTTTTTGTTTAGACACTGATGCTCGCTTGGCGGCAATCGCTAACCGCTTGGCTGCAACGCTCATCTGCGCGACACTCTTCATAGAACAAACCGTTCCTCTTCTTTTCTTCTTGGGACCGGCAGACGGTAGTCGCACGATGGGAACGCTTCCATGATGATTATCTGTCTGGGCTTGAAACCCTGGCTCTGCGTCTTTTAATGGCTCGCTGTCTTCTTTTTCACAGATCCTCTCAGTGGATCCATACCCGGACGACCCAGAATCTGTGGCTTTGCGAAGAGTCGTCACCATCGCTGTTCCTAAAGACTCCATTGCATCTCCAGCGCCTGGTCAGATCTAAACGACAAAGGGGGTTGAATTAACGATGTGATTAAGTAAATCAATCTGAGCGTTCCTATAATGAGATAAATGAATTGATTTTAGACTGGTGATGGACGTAGGTCAGCAAATCTAATCTCATATGAAGTAATGTTGTAATCAGAAATTAGAGAACTAAACGTAACAAACCCGTATCTGATCTTAGAATATTCAAAGCTGACTCGTCCAACCTATATAAAACTACATAGAAAGTGATGTTGTGTATAAAAGGGATTGAAAATACACAAAACAATACTGTCATTTTCAACACTGAAATCCAATTATGTGCGACACAGAAATATACAGCGTATAATATTCAAAACGAAGAGCAGAATCAAGAAAGTTAAAATCTGTCACACAAAAATCAAAGAGTGAGCTGAACCAGGAAAGAGAGGGCTTAGCCATTTTCCTTATGTGCTATATCGTTCTTGAAAGCAGAAGAGAGAACAACATTTAATCTCACCCTACATTCCTGGCAGCGTGCGGCTAATCTGTGCCTACCTCAGTTATCGTGAAGTATTAGAAGTCACGATATTTTGGAGCATAAGATAATTCAAAGCTAAATTCGCTAATCATTAAGGCTAATATCACGATCGTTATCGACACGCAAAACAACAGCTTTGAGCACGACATAGAAATCTGTGTGAAATTGCAGTGTTTTTCTTTGGCTTGAACATTATAAAATTCACTTAGGTTCGCTCTATTACCATTGCCTAATGCGCTGCGACAGTGTTACATAACTCATGTTAGTTACAGTTGTTACAGTAAGTTAGGCCTACTGAACCTAATACTGGACATACCACACACCTGTGTAAATTCACCTACTTGTTTTGAAAATGGCCTTTTGGATAAAGAGAGAAAAAGGGACGATTATCAAAACCTTTATTTTTGTCAATAAAGGAAGTTTTTAAAGTTATAAGCAGATTCGGGATTTATTTTAAAAATTCATATTTTGGCGACACCATAATTATCAAATTCAAGATACCCTTTATACGAAAAGCCACCTCTTTGGTATATTTAATGTATCTGTAGTAAAAACATTCTTTGGACAAGGAGAATAAACAATGTGAAGAACGGCCAATATTAACCATGTCGTTATTCTGCACGCTTTGATAATGGAAATTAAATCAATCTGAAACGTTGACAATTTTACAAGAAAATTACTTTTTCAGCGAGAGAGAGAGAGAGAGAGAGAGAGATTACCTCTTCTTCGTTTTCAATCAGCGTGATTTCCCACGAGGTGTAGATCAATGTTCCTTCTTTCACCTGGCTCAAGGCGTCATTAGGTTACTGTAATTTCTTATCTTTTTAGGTAAACCCAAATAAAATTCTCATCCCTGGTGACTCCAAACAATTATTCACAGATTCTTACCTCACGATTATCATTTATCCATCCAAAAGATGAACTTCTTTTTTCTTTTTTTAACGTGGGATCCCGATTTAGTCTATTGGTTACTTGGTCCGGGTCAGGCAATGTGTACTTGGTATAAAGGGACGGTTGTTATTTGCCACCGGGGCCATCACAGCGTTCATTGTGTTGTTCTGCCCCTAAAATTTACACAACAAACCATCCAAACGCCCTAACTGAATGGCAATCCTTCCTCCCTGCAGCACTGGCAAACAAATACCATTGTATCAGATGTTTAACAATTCTCTAATAGTCTTAAACTAACAGCACAATGAATAAGTTTGTTTCCTATCAATCAAGCCGATTTCAATTTGACAAAGAGCGGATGAAATGAGGAAAGCTCCTGTTAATCTAGTGCGTGTTTGGCAAAGCTTCTGCGGTTTCAGAGAGAGTATAAATAGCCAATTTGTTTTGGTAAAATTACTGACATTTGTTACCTTTATCCCGCAAATAGTATTCACAATTCCATCTCCATATAAGCCTTCTTGGGAAAGAAAACAAAAGTAAGAAAAGGAAGTTCACTAGACTTTAGCCATTTCTTCTTTAAAGGGACTAGCAGAATTTATGCTAGACAGGTAGAATTGAAAACAGTTTGAACTTACCTGTTGGTGTGACTTACGATGTATTTACGAGCTGATAAGTATTTTTAATAAAACTGAACCTATACGTAATACATTGGGTGCTATTACATCAATCATTTGGCTATATATAAACCTTTGTATACACTGGGTAGAATAAAATCAAGCATTGAACATTATGACTATTTCCTAATTTACATTAAACGTTATAAAACAAAACATTTAGTCGGTCTTCGTTTTATCTCTCGTTTTCGGTATGACCTATACAGACATGTCGCAGCCAATGTGTGACTGCCGCCAGCGACAAAACATTTCGTACTTGCCAAAAGAGATTGCTACATCGCAACCCACTGGTGCATCTAACACAATCAGCCATAAACTTACTTGATCTATGATTGTCATCTTGGTGCCTTTATCACCTAACACAATGTTATAATCTATCAGCTGGTCATGGATCTCTAGATATTAAAAATATTCATTTGAAGTAAAGAGAAATTATCTAAGAGATATTATCTAAAACTTTGTTCCTTTATTTTTTGTTTAGTGACAAGCAGTTGTTAGAAACATGGTATGAAAACCATTCAATAAAAAAATTACCAATGACAAAGAAAACCATTATTTTGTAATATTTTATTTGATGTAAACAAGATGAAATTCTATGTACAATGAATACGTTAAAACTTACATATTAACAAGTCACTATACTTGGCTAATGGACGGAAAAATATCACATATGTTACAATAACATGTTGACACTCTGGACACAATCAGAAGCTAAAAGCATTTCTCCAGTCCATAAAACTGAAAGATGCATTTGGAAGCTTCAATCAAAAGTTTCTTTTTTTATTCCTGCATGGACCTCCTGCACCTTAGATATGGTAGTCACATTTTCAACAAATGTTCGGCTTCAAAACATGGAAGTGGTTGGTAGTAGTGGCAATTGTGAAATACAACATGAATTTCAATAAAATAAATACTTTTCTTTTGTTTGCAGTAATAAAAATATAAACTTGTCCATTTTCAAGTTATAGGTAATCTTTAATTCTATTCCTCTACAGGCTGTTGTTGTTCTTCTTCAGCCTCCCCTTCCCCGCCTCCGTCTCCTTCCTCAGCAGCCTCTGTTGTCTCTGGTTGTGATTCAGGTTCAGCTTCTGTCTTTTCAGCCTGGAAGGTTATAATGAAATATTATATATTATTTCTAAAAATAATAATAATAATTTGAAAAAGTATTAAGTGATCTATTAAAGACTCTTATTACCTTAAGTCATCTTACTATTTAATCTTTTAGTGTATGCAAACATGTATGTAACATGTAATGGTAACTATGGACAATAAAATATATATTAAATATATAAATACAATAAGCAATAATAACTGACAATTACCTCAGTTGTTTCAGCTATCGTTACTTCAATTCCAGCCTGTCCCTCTGTCGTTGGGGCAGTCTCAGTTTCACCCTCTGCTTTCACAGTCTCCGCCAGCTGGTCCACAGCCTCCTGGTAATTTGTTGCCACCTCACTGGTCAGTTCATACTTCTTAAAATGCTCCCACCGCTGCTTGACCACTTCACGCAGAATGCCATCCACGACCAGGCGACCAAGGTTCTGTTTCTCAAGTCTCTCAGCCACTCTTTCCATAAGCCATGGGATAAAGCCTTGTTCAACATCTGTAACACAATTTAAATTTTGTAAAATCAAATTGTTCTTTATATACGATCATTCACGCCAAGACAATTATCACAATGATGCTTATAACAAATATCTGAAAATGGCTAATAAATTTAAAAGAATGGTAGAGCAAAACTTGGTGTGTGGACCTACCTCTTTCAATGGGATCGAAGAAGTATCCATTGTCCGATAACGTTCCAAAAACTGAAGGCACCAAGTCTGCCAGGTAGCTTTGGGCAAAGGCACGCGCAGCAATTTTGTCTGCTGTTTCTTTTTCTTTTCTAAGAATTTCTCTTTGTTGTTTCATGCGACGTTCCTAGACATACAAAAAATTGGAGTAAATCATTTTGTTCTTATTCAGTCAAACATATGTTGTAATAGTGGGGTCCTGTGCTGCTGAATGTCCTATATCTGAGATATTATAGCCTGTGATATTAACAAAATTCATCTGAAACACATTTAATCCACCACCTTTAAAACATAACATTAAAGAAAATGTCTAATCTAAGTCACAAACTGTCTGTATAATCTTTACCTTTTCTTCTCTATGCCTCCTCTCTTGTTCCTCTAGCCTCTGTTGTTCCACAAGTTCTGCGTTTCTCAGTTCTTCAAAGGATCTTTGCTGCGACCTAAGATTCGCCAGTTCCTCCTCTTCCATTACCTCCAACAGAGACTGCTCCACTGTCTTACCCACCAACACCTCCAGAATTGGCTTGACTTCAATGTCAAAGTCGAAAAGCTGAAAAAAAATAGAATTATGCATATACTTTAAAATAATTTGATAAAAATATATAGATAAATAAAAATAAAAAAAAGCTGGTACATCTGATAAGAAATTTGCCTTCTCTGCCCCCCATTAAAAAATCAATTAAAATAAATTACATTTAAAATAATAATTTTAAAACTAGAAAAATTTAATTTAATAGCAAGATTTTCTCACCTCTCCTTCTAGAATTTGTGTAGCAATATCCACACCAGTCTTGGCCGGGATAAACATAGGAGAAGGAGGTCTGTCCAGAAAGGCATCTGTCTGACAGTCAACATCAGCCTCTTCAACACGGTCACTCAGTTCTTCCAAGTACAGTTCTGTCTGAACATCAATGTGCTTACGCCCTTCTACTGCCTCGGGAGATCTGGGACGAAGCTGTTCTTTTGCTCTTTTTCTAGCAATTGCACGTCGCCTTGCCTCTTGTTGTCTCTGAATCTCAATAGGGTCTGGCTGTGCTCTCTGGAGTGACACAGGATGATGGGAATATCAACTGAATTTCCACAACTTTCAAGTAGGTTTTATATTGATAAAAATTTTATCAGACTTTGATTTAATGATCACTGATTCTGGACAGTGTGAGTTTTTCATTTTTAAAAATTGGCCTCAATATGTCAAACCAGAATCATGTTTGTGTTTGTGAATTGTTAAACTCTTTTACTATCAATTATCATTTTATATGACAAACACACTTACTGCTGGTAGTGTGTGTTGTGCATATGTGTTTCCTCGCACAATTCTTCTATCATACATAATGTTGCCATATGGTGCTGGACCTTCATTTCTAAAAAGAAGAAAAATAAATAGTATTATCTACCATCCGTTACTAGGAGAAGTATTACAACTAACTTGCAATAATAATTTATATTTTCTTTGAAAAATATTTTGAAAATAACTAAAATATTTTAGGCAGTTTTTTTTCATTACATGATCTACATGCTTAAATGAAATACACTTCAATATAACATGGGACATACACTGAATATTCTACCTCTTGTAATAGGTAGGTTTCTTAGATCACAACAGAAAATTAATCTATAATGTTGTAAATGTCATTGTAATCAAGTGGCTGACTGAAAATCAGTTTTGTTTAGGGAGACTGGCAGACTGTATTGCCAATGTTATTTTGTAATATATCAATCTTAAGAAGAGCGTACACTGATGCCGATTCTATAATTAAAGACTTTTTCTGTAATTAATTATAATACGAGACCCTCTGTAAATCTTGATCAAGACACTTGTACTTTCTTGTTCAAAATGGACGATGATAAATATATTGATCTTCTTTACAACGTCCATATAATGTCGATAAATAATATCATGGATCTACATATTTTTTATTATAATCATAGCAATACTTACTGCTGTTCTGTTTCTCTGTACTTTCGTCTCTGTTGTACAGCTCTTGGTTGACTAGCAAAGGTGTATGTCCCTTCAGTCTTTTGAGGTAATAATGTAGTCATCTTCCCAGATTTTTATCACCAAAACAATGTCCTTCTGTGCGAGAGATATCAACTAAAACCCCTTCAATCAGCAACTCTCTCCTTTTAGCAATGTGGAATGGACGACCAAAACACTAATCAACACAGCATCAATTGGACGCCTCACTTTGAGGATGAATACATAAGAATTATATCTTGAATGCTATATTTTCTATGCTTTATGATCGTAAATGTTATACAAAAAATTGTATAATATGCAATAATTAACGATGCTACTGGTTGAAAATGACATCTATCATTCAATTCTATAATATTTTGTGCAAGTGAGGACTATTTTATGAGCGGATACAAAACAACTTTGATTGACCTGTTTATGTCAATAGTTGCTAAGCGACAGCCACCAGATGTCTCTAAGAAAGTCTTTCAAGACATACTACTGTGTAAGTCTCCTAAAGAAATAAGATCTCACTTTACACATCTGCTTCTTAGCGAATATATCGTAGGTGATTATCCACTAAATATGTCACTAGAATAGTTCGATTCATTCAAAACAAACTGTTGGCCTATCTTGTATCCTAAGAAGGCTTCTTAAAAGGAACGCATGCGCAGATACTTATTCCCTGGAGAGGGCGCTCCTTTGTTGATGTCTGACGTCATATCTACGGCAGCCATGACAGTTTACACAGGTGTGCTTTGGAGGCTTGTCTGAGTTGTTTGTACCAGCTAGCTCAGTTGCCGCATGTATCACTGAAACTTTAAATGTAAGTAACTGGTATTTTGCCATATAGACATCCGAACATGAGTTTGCCATTTACAAATCATTGAAAATTCTGATAAAGAAGAATAGTAACATGAGTAAGGGAGCAGTTGCGTTACAAAGAAATAACTGTCAACGATCGATAAATGTTCTTTGGTATTGACTTGTGATTTGATGATCATGGGTAATACAAGGAGCTCGTTCTCTCTTTTATACATGGCAGTATTGAGAAAGTGATGTTGGTCAAGTTTTTAATAATTCAGGTTTTGCAACTGCTTCAGACCGTAAAGGTATTTTTAATACACACGTACTGTATAATAACCGTACTCAGTATCTGCCCCAAAGCAAACTTGTAATTGATTTTATTGTAAGAAACAGATTTTTAAAAAGGTGTTTTACACACACCACATTAATCTATTTTACTCTTGCATGTGTGTATGTATGTCATGATATTATTACTTTTTGCTGCAACATTGAGTGGATTTTATAGGCGATAACCATTGTATAACCAAAAATTTTCATTAAAAATTTAACGTTAATTTGGACATATTTAAGAAAAAATTGTATGAAAGGCATTCAGTTCTACTTCCAATCTAAAAACTTACCACAGTACCTAGACAATTTTAAGATTGAATTAAAACTTTTGAAAAACATTGTTTCATACTAATTTTACCTTTCTTTGCTTTGCAGGAAACAGCCAAATGAGTTTTCACTAATCAAAATGAGTTTTACTATGCACACTTAGCTGCAACAGCTGTGTATTGCTGTATGGTCTACAAGTAGCTGGCTGGCACACAATGACAAATACAAGTAACCCCACAGAACAATTGTCACATCTATCCCAGTTCCACAAGTAGTGCATTGCATTCCTTAGCACATTGTCACACCTAATACAACATGGCCACCAGCTCTACCAGCACCCTGCGTAAAAGGCAACTCAAGGAGTTTTACAGGAAAGCCCACTCGTTGCTCAGTGAGGACGACCGCGATTATCTCTACAATGTACTCAAAGAATACCAGTCTTACAAGAGAGTGGATAAACTAGTACAATGTCTCCAGTCAGCATTAGATACTCCTGTCAAACTGGATTTATTGAAGGACATACGCAATTTAATACCAGCAGCACACTTGAGTCTCTATGATCAGTTGGCGCCCTATCATAAAATGGCGCATCCTTTTGTCCCACCAATACATTCCACCAGGGGGACCCACTCTGCAGGACATTCCACTGGGCACCCCAGGCAAAAGTCAAGACCAGCATTAAATGGTAAGCAATGGGGGGTTCCTCGTAAATATATTTTTTCTTTTAATGTCACTAGTTGGCTCGCTTTTATAAGTAATAAATGTGAATATAGGATTAGTATTTTAGTTGATTAGATCAACTTTTGACACCCTGGTGCAAGAACAGCACTTCAAGCTGATGTTGGTCAAGTATATTTATTACAGATTTATTAACAATTAACTAGACTTGAAAGTATGAATATACAAATGGGGCAGTTAGTCAAAAAGTGGCTGGTTGATACTTATGGTAAATCTTATCTTTCTTTATATCAAAATTAGTAAAACATTTTCCATATGTAATTTTATTTATTGAATTGGGGAGATAAATATTATTTTACAATGAAATCTTTTTATATAAATATAAACATGCCATCTTCACTATGCACTACTTCACACAACTTTTTCTGTAGTCTGTCCCTGGGGTTGTCATTATTTTAAGGTAGCAACTATCAGTCATTCTTTACAGGTAGATAGCAACCCAAGAACTGAAGGTTATCACTGGTACTGTATTATAGGACTTGTGTAACAGTCTGTTCATACCTGAATATTATCGTGTTATTTTTGATAGGCACCATCTAATACCAGAACACTATCACTGTTATGTAACCTGCTACTTTATGTGAAAGGACACACGCTTATCTCAATCCTGGTTTAGGGCCCAATTCAGAATAGTGGTGTCCAGGTATTGGATAGTGTGATGCCCCTATTGATTATACTGGTACAGGTTTGTTAATAAACTTATAGAGAGTCTCCCTGACTGCACTGATCAATACTAACAGGTGTATGTTTTATCAATAATAGAAGATTGTTGCTGTGAAGAGATCAATGTAAACTGTGATCAGGTAGTTGTTCCTATTAAGTAGAGGGCATTGATTTTATTGCAGGTGAAGTAAACAACAGAATCAAGTTAAACATTCATACAAGAACACATCAGTCATCGTGTAATTAGGCAAAGATTTAAGCTAATATACAGCCCCCTATATGATATGTTTTATCTTGCAGAAATTGTAAGAAACCTATGTTTCTCTTAGAATGCTATTAAAAGAGTGTTTTCAATGGCTTATTGGCATATAGCTTTAGAAAAGGAAATTATAGCAGTAGCTGTAAATATTTAAAATATGCAGCTTTGAAATTAAGTTTCATTTACCTGTGTCTTGTGAGGATTCTAAAACTTGGAAGTATGTATACAAAGAGATGCCATAGTGCTAATGGTAGGTAAAATAAATTCACAGTTTAGGATATTAGTCATATTTGCTCTTGAGGTATTAGGCTTTTCTCCTATTTCAGCATGATCATTTCATTGTTTACATTTTAAGTAACCAAAACCAACCATCTTGTTAAAGTGGACCTGTCTTCATTTATAACTTTTTTACTCCAAGTTTATTGGTGAGTTGAAACTTTTGTATCTAAATCAGTAGTAATTCATTCATGCATTCTATTCCCAGGTCACATCTCAGGCTACCAGACACTGCCCCTGAACAGAGGACACAGAAAGGAGCAGGGTTCATTCCTCACTGTGAACATAGACAAACATCCTGATGAGTCTCTGGGCTTCAGTATTAGAGGAGGATCAGAGCATGGACTGGGGGTGTATGTCAGTGAGATTGACCCTGGGTCTGTGGCAGGTGAGGAGGCAGTGGGGGGAGGGGCATGTATGTGTGGGGGGATGGAGGTGATAATGGGTGACTGGGGGCGGGGAATGATTTTTTGTTAAGTAATAAGTTAGAGATTAGATAGATGGGAGGAATGTATTTGCATGTCTAGGGTTTTATATTAATAGGATAGATTCTGAGTCTTAAGTAGTGATTAAATCAAGAGAAAAAGTGTGTTAGGTGGGCCAGATGAGGTGCTGTATCATTGTGTCTGGGTGTTCAATATTTGTTGTATATCAGATATTCAAAAGTGATTTAAGATATTTTTAGTTGTAGATTTAATAGTGTGTGACAGTGCCAAAGAATGTGACATTGTGTACGGAGTCATTATAAATGTCTGTGGCATAATATTCTATTTCAGATCGCAGTGGTCTCCAGTTGGGGGATCAGATCCTTGAAGCCAACAATGTGAACTTTGACAAGGTGGCCTCCAGCAGTGCTGTGAGGGTCCTCACTGGCAGCAACAGACTCAAACTGGCAGTGAAGAGAACTGGGAAGATACCAGGGCTCAAATATGCCAGAGAGAAGACATCTTGGTAAATATGCTGGCCTGAAATTATTTTCTGGTATAAACTTTACCCACTGTACCAAAATAACCAGTTGTTCCAGATTGTTCTAACCAAGTCAGTTTTCAGTAAGTTAATTAAGAAAATTTAGAAAAAAAATTGATTTTGCTGTAGCAGATAAACCATATAGATTTTATTTTAACTTATTATTAATCCATTTGAATAGATAAACCTCAGTTACTTATTCCAAATTTCAGGTTTGACACTAATGAGCACAAGATAGTTGATGGTCAGTTTTTTCCCCATGGGTCACTTCACATTCCACTGGACAGCCAACAGAGTGATAATGGTGTCAAGAAAGTGAATCTGACCACTACAAAGCGAGGAGAGTTTATAGGAATAAACATACGTGGGGGCAGTGAATATGGACTGGGAATATATGTGTCAAAGTTAGTATTGTGTACTGTCTCATTAGTATCTCATCCTTATGTAGAGGAGGGGAGTTCTACCTCGAAAAATGCAAAAAAAAGTGTCTCATATTCAGTGCTGTACTGTGTCTGTTATTGTGAAGCTTTGTGTGTCTGTTCTGTACTGAAAGATTTGATAATTTATGGTGTGTTACTGTGTATTTATATTTGGTTTCTGACTTTTGTCATATTGACTCAGCCATTATATTTCTTTAAAGCTCATGTCATCTTCAGTTGATGCTTATTAAATTTAGGGTTAAATAGTTGATGGGGATCACAACAAAATCTCACAATCTGTTTATCTGTGTAAATCGTAGACTTGACTATAATATGTATTTGTATTTAGTAATTGACTGTTATATTTCTGTCTGTAGAGTTGATCCAGGAGGGCTGGCAGAGGAGAAGGGGATTGTGGATGGGGATCAGATTATAGCTGTCAATGGACAGAACTTTGAGTGCATCACTCACTCCAGAGCTGTAGAGTTTCTGCAGACACAGTCACAGCTCATACTCACTATAAAGGTACCAACAATAACAGGGCTTCTACTCATTATATATAATGTAACAAAATATAACAACTATAATTGAATTTAAACTGATTTAGCAACAATGTTTTACTTTTGAATGCATATGCTGTTTAATGATAGAGGTTTCTAACTATAATATTAAAAAGGAAGAATTTATTGCTCTTATCATTTATTGAAGGAAGTAAAGTGTTGTGCAGGAAATGATAAAAGTTACTGTTTCTACATGTATTCATTTATAACTATTTTCTACAGCACATTGGAAAGTTCCCTGTGTATAAAGAGATGTATGCTGAATATAGCTGGGTTGACGGAGAACCAAGGAGAAGGAGGAGAAACAGTAAGTTTTTGGCATACCTTCCTTGTTTCCTTACTTCAGAAATATTTCCAATTTAGTTAAATTCAAAATAGATAGTCTAATGCAAGGGTGTGCAAGTTGAGCTGTATAAATCCTGTAGATGAAAAAAGGGATTCATAGTACTAGAATAAGATATATATATATATGGAAGTTTATTAGTGTTCACATGAATGTTATTCACCTAACTTAGTTGAACAATGTGCATGTCTTGTTTAAAGGTTCAGACTCAGATTCTCTGATATCAGAAGGTAAACTTTATGGATTGAGATGGGTTTCCAAGTTTTTTTTCCTGTGAGAGTGTGTTGTTTTTAAGTTGGGTGCTGTGTAGATTTGTTGATGCAAAAGTGAACAAATAAGATTTTATTTTTATTTATATTTCATTTTTTGTTTATTTTTATTTTGAAAGTAGCAATAGAAATGATATGATTTTTGTGGATTTGAATTGCATATTATGTTTCATTTTCACACCATCCATCATACATGCTAATTATTTTTTGCTGGCTGTTGTGTAGTTTTAATGCATTTTTATGTAATGAGTGTAAGAACTTATGAGAAGATCCCAGAGACCAAATTGTTTATGTAAAACTATAAAACTCAGGAGAATTATTTAATTGTTAGTGACAGTTCTTGCAGACTGTATCTATCCCAATACTGATGTATATTATAGGGCCTGCCACCGCCCCTCCCCCTAGACCACACAGCAGTTATCATCTCAGAGAGGACACGCCCCTTGTTGAGAGTAAAGTGGAGGTGTTCACTCAGACCCCCAGCCCCACTCCCAGTGGAGAGTCCTATAGGTTGGTACATCTGGACAACTTATCTCAAATGTGTTATCTACATGTATTAACCCATTCTTTGAGTACCGATGTTGTAAATACCATTTTGTCAGAGAAAATGTAGTATTTTAGTCTTATGGATCTTTTTGATAATCTGTTTTTCTAATTCTTGCTAAATCCTCAACTTTAGCACAAGAAATATATCACCTTGTATTTAAGCATTAACCCCATAGAGCCCGTCACCGCATATGTGCGGTTCAATTATCGTTTACCCCAAACGCCCAGAACCGCATATGTGCGTATCTTGGAAAGATCGTCTTCTGTACTCTTTTGTATCGTGAGTCATGAAATGATATATAGTTTAACATCCGGGTATGTTTCTTGTCTCTCATTGCCACCATTTTTAAAGGCGATGGAAATATATATGAACGAAAAAACGGCGATTTTCAAGACTTAGTTGGAGAAAGTAAAATCAAGATGGCGGCTCCTCGCTACGGTAGGGACCTGCGAAGGGATATTGTTATTGAAATGATTGAAAATCCGGACTTTGAAGAGAAGTCTTCGTGTGACAGTAACATAGACAGTGGCGTTGATATTCATTTATTTATGATATAAAGGACTATAGAAATATATATGAGCGAGAAATTGGCGATTTTCTAGACCTAGCTGGTGAAAGTAAAATCAAAATGGTGACTTCTCACTACGGAAGGGGCCTGTGAATGAATACTGTTATTGAAATGATTGAAAACTACGACACTGATAAGGTGTTTACGAGTGACAGTGATATAGTCAGTGGGGATGATATTCCTTTATTCATGATATAAGTTTTAAAGATATTTTTGTCATAGATGGTGTAAAAATTTGACTTCTATTCAGCTCTGGCCACGATGTTCAGGTGAGCTGAAAAGCTGGTATGCCTGATAGCAAAACGATCATAACTTGAAAATTGATAGAGATAAATTGCTGAAATTTCCTGAATTGAAAGTTACTATAATTGACATCATCCCTGTGAATTTTCAGGCAAATGTATGTAGAAATAAAAAATTGATGTGCATAAGATAAATCAACTTTGTTTTATTTTACCCGTTGCCAAATTAAAATGTAGTTTTTAACCGGCTATAACTTTTGATACTGCATGTTAAATTTAAATGTAATTCTATTTTCATTTAGCTTGAAATATTGGTTTTTTAAAAATGTATACTTTGTATGGGTAATAAAGGCAAACAAAAAAATTATGACCAATTTACTGAGGTGACCCGGCTTTTCAAGGCTAGCTCACAGAATTAATTGGGCACAGCAGAGCTTTATGGGTCAGCATTAACTGGATCCTATGGGGTTAAAATATTTCATTCTGTGCTCTTCGATATTTTTATACTCACAGGATGAATTAGATGCTTTTAGTTGTATATAAAATCAAATTGTATTGTACTGTATTATATTTTATGTAATATTTCACCTCAAGCATGGCAATCCAGACCGAGGAAGTGCTGTCAGCCCAGAAGGACCTGATCATGCCCCACCACGATGATGTCTACCTGCAACGCCCCTCCACCTCCTACCAGGACAGCTCACCAGGGGGCAGTCCAAACGCCACCCTGAGGGAAAGGCCGCGGACACCTATGGGGATGAAAGCTCTGAATATCAACAATGCTAACAAAGGTGCCACTGTGGAGAGAACTCAGAGTCTCAGGGTGGAGACAGGTGAGAGAGAACACACACACATGCACTGGTGCGCGCTTACACACACTTTGTAAATGATATTTTAAGTTTTGCAGTTCAACATATAGATTTTTGCATTGCCATGACAACAAAGTTCTGAATCCAAGTTCTACCATCTTTTACTGCCACATTTAAGGACTTATTCACATCAAAAGTTGCTTACAATTGTTTGGATTTTTTCATGCATTTCAATATTGTGCATGTTACAATGTTTTTTTGTTTTTTTTTGGTCATGTTAATCACTTGCACTAATATGTCTTTCAGTTTTAACGGGTAATGCCATTCTGTATTCATTTTTAGTGTCTTATTCACTATAAGTATTTGCACAAATGCATGTCAGCATTTTCATTTAGTTGTTTCTTCTGCCTTAATAAATGGTCTTGCTGTCATTTTCTAAATGTTGTACCACTATTCTAGCTCTGCACGCAGTAGTTTTAGATATCATACCTTTTGCAGTTGCTGATAAAGGTTCCAAAGAAAACAAGAAAGTGAAACGCTCCCGAACATTCAGAGAACTTTTGTTTGGCAGAAAAGACAAAACATCTGACAGCTCTCAAGGTGATTTATTTCAAAATGAGACATAGAAAGCTATAGATTAGACCGTTAGTGTTTTATTTTGCTCGGTTTTATGTTAGACTCGGTGCATGGGTGACATACACTATCCAACCTTTATATACTGTGTTTTTTTTTTCACTTTACTCCTCCACACATTGTTTCTTTAGTATGTTCTTTTTTGCTCAGCCTTATATTCTAATATTGTAGTTTGAAGACTCTTTTGTTGATACAAATTGATGTTAAGAATTCCAGTAATAGTTAACTGATTTTATTATGTTACAATCATAGCAGGGTCTGTTAGAGGCAAGTCTAAAGATAAATCTAAAGCAGCTGTGAAGAAAGGAAAGGGAGATAAAGATAAGAAATTAGATGAAACAGATGGGAAGAAAAATGGAGGTAAGGTGGTCACAACAAAACGTTTCATGTTAAAGTTAAAGCAGTAAGTTTAACATGTCATGTGATAAAACAGCAGAGCCAAGTGAGATAATTATCACGATTATCGGACACAATCTTCTTACAAATAGAATACTACTAGCTAAAGTTTCATTAAGCATAATCAACTGGATTTTGCACCTATAATATTATATAATATTATAGACAGAAGTAAGAGATGTTGGTAATATTTGGAAAGTTTGTTCATCTTTAGATCCTTGTTAGCATATGGATATTGTTGATACAATATTTACAGACCTGAAGAAGTTTGGTAAAGGTGTCGGCACCCAGCTGATGCTGCAGGAAGCCATGCAGGGGTCTGCACTCAAGATGGTGGAGGACATGGCCAGGAAGTTGCTCAATGAGGATGAGGCTGCTGCCATAGTGCGGCACGTCAAGAGGGTAAGGTTTGGGTTCATTGTCAGTATAACACAGAAAGATATACATGTATATCAACTATAAATCTCCTGGTCTATACAAGTAATTACGGTTATATTTGGGTATAATGTTTTAGGTTTTGGAAAGGTTACCAATAATTTTTTATGTATTTCAGTATTTGGAGGAGCGTGACATAGAGTCAGTGGTGCCCCCTATACTTGCTATTTTAGACAAACCAGAAAAGATGCTTTTGTTACGGGAGATCAGGTATGTTTGGGAAAATTAGTGTGTGGTTTGACAACAGGCAACTGAAACCATTTAAAAGTTACTGTGTAGATCATGTTGTTTTGTTGTAACAGTTCTCCTATAGAAGAAATAACATGGAATAAATTGATAACTGATATTTCGATGTTTTGCATAATTCCAGAGGTGTGATCTACCCCACGGACCTAGGGCGATTTGACAGCATGGTATCTCGTCAGGAGTTGGAGGCTTATGAGGAGTTGTCGTATGTAATGAATGCCACGTCCCCCATGCCAATGAGACGGTCAGGTGGAAAAACTTACTTTGGTGCACCCAGAAAACAAATCATGGAACCTGTATCAGGTGAGAGGATATACATTGTAGTTGATATAAACTCCTACGTAAACACAGGCTTTGTGACAACACATTGTATCAGAGTTTTCAAGCAGGAATTTCATGACCTAGGCATTATATGAAATAGTTTACTGCTTTGCCTTTCAATCATGTACAGCGTCATGAAATTTGCTTCATGTAGAAATTGTTTTGAACATAGAACACAAGTATCACTGGATAAATTGTCCCCACAATTCATCCCATCTACTTGGTAGTTTGATCTATGCTTATGGAATAGCTGGTATACATCAGTAGTCACATGTAGCACAATATGTCTCATATATTTTGCTTGATGTAGGAATGTCATACATGGACGTAGAGCAAACAAGCAGTCAAAGTAAGGCACAGGGCTGTATAAGTTACCGCACCTGTTCTTAGATGCTATACACCCCAGTAGCTGTTGTATTATCACAGATGAATGGCTTTACTAATGTCTACTTATTTTAATGTTTGCATTATAAAGAGGTCTATAGCACAGTTTTTTGTCATTCCTTAGCACTTCTCCTGTCAGTGGTCTATGACTCTCACCAGTAACCCTTTACTGATACCACTCTGCTCTGTAGCTGTCAAACATTTTAATGTTGAAATTAAATTTAATTAAAGTAATTTACCTTTTATCACCCTGTATCTCACTTCTACCAACAGTTTTAATCATTCTTTTCTCTTACTAACTTAAATGTAATACACTTTAAATTTTATTTAGTGAACTGAATTATTCTCAGACACCTTAATGTGCCCTGTGGATGTTGTAAACATACTTCACTCACACTATTATGGTGATGTAATACATACATGTATGTTTTACATGCTAATTTAAGGGTGCATCTTTTGAAAGATACGATATACTTTGTAGTACCTCATTATGATACCACGTTTTTTATGTTTGATATTGGTTTTGCAATTTTTATGTAATATGGTTTAAAAGGAAATTAATGAAGATTAATTCATGATTTTTTCTGTCAAGTTCAACTAGATATCTTTATTATACTATCTTTTGTTACATTTATTTCATGCAAATAATGTTTTATACTTACTAGTCTCCCATGGCCAATTCCGCTTGAAGACAGAGGAAGAACGTGAAAGAGAAAATGAGCGTAAACTGGCCTTAGAAAGAATTAGAAAAGAAAAGATGGAGGAGAGAAAAAGGGAGAGCCAAAAGCAGAGCAATGAAACAGTCCCATTTCCCAAGCTTCAAGCTGCTGGGGATTATGAGGATGTAGATGATGATGATCTGTCAGATGTTGAATCGGAACTGAGAGCTGGATCATCCCTGAACACTACACCACCATCACAGAATACTTCCACTCCATTAAAGGTGTCACCACTTGCATCCAACTCAAGAGAACCTAACCCTAGTCTGCCATCATCGATCAATTCATCTCCAAAGCAGTTGTATGCTGTGGTGAAGAGGGACAAGAAGCACCTGAGGCCCAGGGTGGAGCAGAACCCAGTCTATGAAACTGTCAATGTGACTTTCACAGGGAATGACGAGGAAAAGGAGGAGGAGAGACCTGGTGTGCAGTATTACACGGACAGTCGAGGGAGATTGTAAGTTTTGACTGTACACTTCATGTCACACCTTTTGCAGTGTCTCCCAACACAGTGTCACACCCAACACATAGGCAGTCTATCTTTATATTATAAAACATTTAACACAAAAGCATGCCTCACTTGCACTGTCACACTTTATGCGATGTCACATCCAACACAATGTCACAGCAAACACATTGATTAATGTCATGACTAATGGCTGAAGTAAAGAGGATGCTATGCATATGCTAGTTCTTAAGCTCTGTCATTTTAGTAAATGCCAGTTTAGCTAATTGAGAAAATCTGTTAGTTGTCAGATTGTTTTTAGATAAGATTATAAAGTAACAAAAAATTTAGATATGAAATTTAGCCTAATGTACAGCATGTAGTGTTTTATGATTAAAATTATTTTAAATATGTTTTTTACCAGCAGGAAGGTAACAGGTGGGGTAATACATGGTTTAGTATGTTATGACAAGCACTTGGCTTTAGAATGTTATCATGAACTGCTTCTCACTAATCATTGCTTTTGATCGGTTCCTTTTTATACTTATATTATCTGCAGACACATAAGGTATGATAGAACAACCCATTTGTAACAAGGTATAAAGAATGTGGTTTGTTTTCTGCCGTGGTTAGCATTTGTATCTGTTTGTTTAAGAATGCTTTTTTATTTATTTTATCTTATTATTGTTATTATTATTATTATTATTTTTGAAAGCAGTATTTTAGGCACTGGGTTATGAGTTACTTTTGCTTGAAATAGAAAAAATCCTGCCATATATGATATTTGAGATTTATGAGTTGGCATGTTAGCAAAAGTGAAGTGCGACAGCACACATTGCTGGGGCAACTTTGTTTAGTGTCATTGCTGTTATTTAAGATTGTTGTGCTTTTGATTGGTTGATGCATCATGCCAAAAAGTATTTTTCTGCTAAGATATCCCTAATTATTTATTTGATAGCAGTTATTGGGACCATTCCCAGACCCTGTTGTACTAACTGTAGATTGATCTATCTCCGAGGGGATCCTCATTAAATTGTAAACGGCTTAGATGTGTGTCACACCTATTTAAGCTGATAGGAGGTAATTAAATATCGTTTAGCAGCTTCAGTAGGTGTGCCAGACATCTAAGCTGCTTAAGCTGAAAGCAATATAGCGAGAAACCCCTCGAAGATGGATCGATCCTGTTAGCTTGATCTAGGTTTGGGAACCTAGTCTTAGAAATCTATTTATTTTCATATGATTGTTTGGAGATGTGCATGCTATTTGCACCACAAATGGAATTTTTCTTTATTCTTTATTAGCTTCTTTCCATTTCATTGAGATATGCATCAGTTTTTATTGAAACTTAAAACTGTAGAATCAAAACAAAGGTAATGGATTGAAGACAGTGAGCCAAAAGATGTTATACTGGTACATAACATTTCAAACAGTGTGTTATTAATGGAAATGTCAAATTTAGCAATCTTCAGCACTTTTTTAGACATTGTATTATAGTTGTGTAAATTTTCTTGTCAGTTTCTCAAGTTTTCTCCAAATTTCAGGGAACAAGATAGTGATAATGGTAGAAGACAACTAGATGTTAATGATAGTGAGCACAAAGTCCAAAATACCACAATACAAAACGAGGAAAATACCACAGTTCACAAGGTTGAGGACACTTCAGAACACTATGCCATCCCAAATATTACCTTAACCAAGCCAAATACGGGTGACAATCCATTACCAGCAGACTTGAGTCACTATGATGTTGCCACCCCACCCCCACTGCCACCACCCCCACCCCAGGAGGAACTCACAGATGTTGCCATGGCAACATCCACACTTCCACCCCCTCCTGGTGCTCTCACAGCATGGACCAGTCAAGAGTCTGTATCCACACAAACTGCTCACTCTTCTCTACAGGAGGCTGAAAAAGATGCTTGTACCCTGGAGGATGACGACGACGACGATGATGATAATGATTTTCATCTGTCTGTGGCTTTATCTGAGGAAGCAGGAGCCTCAGGCAGCATGGATACCTCTAGGTCCTCTAGCAGGTCCAGATCTGCGGCGTCTTTTACAGCACCTCCACCCCCTGACACACCTCCCCCTCATGATGGGCCCATGGAGGAGGATGATCTCACTGATGGAGAAACTGTTGAAGCTCCATCCACACTTTCAATTGAGCTGCAGAAGAATGTGAGATCTCTAGGTTGGTCTGGTGTTGAATTGTAGTTGATATTGTTGAGAATTTTATTGAAATGACTTTCACAACCCTGTAATTTTTCATTGATATATATGTATATGGCAAAGAAACCCAATAAAAAGGTTTTCAATTCACATTAGATAACATCCATGTCACAAGTAAATTACTGTAAAATTCATTTGAATTGAAATGCATCATTATATTTTCAAATTTTATGTACCTGAATTTTCATGGAATTTCACGACAGAAGCTATGCTGCTCAAAATCCCCAAGAGTTTGAATTGGTCCTCAGTAACTTTATCAGTTGCATAAATTTATGTAATATTTTATCTCTAGGTATCAGTATATCAGGCGGCAAGGACAGCAGGACCCAGCCCACTGTGAAAGTGGAGAAAGTGTTCCCTGGTGGTGCAGCAGCTGAACAAGGAATACTCAAGGTAAGCTGCCTGGCGATCCTTCTCAGAACAGCCACACATGGTGGAAGTAAAAATCCTGTGCCATTTCCATTAAAAGAAATGGGAGAGGAATGCTGATGATAGAGGGGAGTTAAAATTTCTAGTAACTTTTAAAACTTGGGTTGTTATTTCACTGCACTGAAAAATTACTTAAAAAAGGTGCACTGAAAATTACAGGTGTGATGTGATTGTATATTTGGTATAAAGTGTGATTGGTGGGTCAGGCAAAAATTTGATAAAATTGAAAGTTTTTGAGTTAAAATTTAAGAAGCATTGTTACTTTCAAAGGCAGTGATCCTATGATACTATAACATCATGCAATAAAGTATACGTAATTGATATGCTTATGGTATGGAATTTTCATCTTTTAAGTCGTTTCTTACAATTTTTCAGAGTGGCATGGAAATCATTTCCATAGATGGCGAAAGTCTCCAAGATGTGACCCATCCTCAAGCTGTAGATATCATTAGAAGAGCTTATAATAATAAAACCAACACCACCATGGAAATAGTTGTGGTACCACTTCACTAATATGGTGTGGATTAGGTTTTATTGTAAAATACAATTTAAAATGTAGCACTAGATAAGAAAATTCAGCCAGGAATGATGTCAGTAAAACAGCAGACAAAATTAATATCGGCAGCAATATTTGTTGTTCGCTCTGATGATTTGGACTATGGTAAGCATGTAAGACAGTAAGTGCTGAATTTCAAAAAAGTTGAATTATTGTGATTTCAATTGAACAAATGAAGCATTAGACATGAAATTCCAGTTATGCAGATTTTCTTGCATAACACAGAACAATATTTTAGATACATGCATTAGACGTTATATTTTTACACTATATAAATGTATATTTTCATATAATTCACATTGTGTCTAATGACGCCGTCCCTTTTTTCACACATTTTGCATTTATCACATTTGACTTGTAGATGTGTTTACTTATATATTAATTTTACAATCTATGGATCTCTAGTTTAAACATTTAAGGACATACTTTAATATCCTAATGTCAAATGAGTGTTAAAAATACCATGTATATCATATATTGTTGGTCACGCTATTATAATAATATTTGCCAAAAACAGTGGTTGTGAACACAAGCTGTCAATTGTTGTGAAATATCTTTGTCCCCTTCACTTTTCACAATGTTTAAGGTTTGACTTTTGTTATGGTTGTCCACAAGCTATGGCAATGGATTTTTTTTGTTTACATGACAAAATGGAATTATATTGTTTTATATCGATCAGTTTTTTGTGCGTAACTGACTCAGTTACAGTTAATGTATAATAGGTTTTACAGTTACACTTAATTTTACATTGGATGAATTTTTTCTTTTATAACTTTTTTTTATATCAAAGTCATTATGAAAGCTTACGGTCTTTTAATTTTTAGACATTTTGCTCAAATGATACATTACAAAGGTATACATGTGTACTTGCAGCAGTGTAATTCGAAATTATTTATCACACAATTAACCACTTTAAAGGCTTTTTCTGTGGTGATTGGAGTAAATATCTCACACTTGAGGAAGGTATTTAAGAGACAAGAGTCTCCATTTCCTTTAAATGCAGTTTTTCATGTTGACTTAGATTAACGCGCAAAAACTAAAATTTATCTTGGAATACTTAATGCAATTTAATCAAACAAAACCATTTTTTGTTTCATTTCTGATAGCTTTAGACAATTACTTCTTAGGTCTAGCAGGAGTGATCTTATCATAACAGATGAACAATTCTTTTTGGAGCATATTTTTGTAGCATTGTGTGGATTTTATGTTTTGATGACTTAAATAACTCGAGATATTTTTCAATCTTTATTAAAATATATTAATAAAAACATGTTTAATAAATAAAGCAAAACAGCTTATTTAGTTTGACTCTAAAATCATTTGTATAAATTTGTTGCAATATATAATATTACGTACATCTGAATGAAAGTCTCAAGTATTCTTGAGCATAACTTGTCGTTTTCTTTTCTTTAGATCATCCTCTTTTATCAAATTAGCAATGTACTGCTCTTGCTGCTGTTGCAAGGTTAGCTCTACCAACTGTTTTTGATGTTTGATTTGTTCATCTTTCAATTTTTGGGCTAATTGCTGGACTTCTTGTTTTTTTGTTTGCAAATCATCGTCTTGCTTCTCCTTTTGCTTTTCCATCTCTAAAAAAGAAAAGGAAGTCAACACTATATCACTCATTTTAACTATTTGGAGTAAAAAGTGGGCACTTGGCTGAACTACAGTGCTGCAAAATATATATTTATACTAAATAAATATAAATGAATTGATTACAAGTAAAAAATGAATATTAAGGAGGTAATTTGAACTCTTGCTATTTGTTAAAGAAGAAAACACTTCACTCAACAAGAAACAAGTCTGCAAAACAGAACTAATGACTATAACCTCATCTTTAATAAACGGCCTGTTTATGAAATTACCTGAAAATTTTGTCTCTAGTTCCATCTTTTTACTAGTCTCTTTCATTGCTTGATTCTTTAGAAGTCCAAACCTGCAACAGATGGGTTTTAAATACCTGGTGAACATTATTTAAAAAAATACACTATTAAAAATGAGAAATTTCAAGCTTTGCAAAATAATAATAAAAAATAATAATAAACACTGGATTGCAACAAAGACGTGGTTGTTCATCTATATGTCAAAAGCAAATACATTTGACCTTACGTTTTTTGAAACTGTGCCTTCTCTCTCTCTATTTGCTTTGTTAATACTTCTATCTCGCCAAGAGCAAATTCAAGTTTGTCTGATATCTCATTTAGTTTGCTCTTTGTCTTTGAGTGCTCATATTTTTCAACCTTGAACAAAAAAGAGCAATTAAAATAACTGTTTTGGCAGCATTTAAAACATGTTCGTATGTACACTAAGCAAGATGAATATGGATGCATTCAACATAAAGAGATCAAAAAAGAAAATTTTACTAAATTTCTCTTTGCTACAATTAACAAGCCTTTACTGTCACTACACAATTTCTTGGAAATGTTATATATTAATTTGCCAGAAAAAATCAAAATAAGCATGAAAATTTTAAGATTACATGTATCACAAAGTTTTTAAAACCCTGCAATACACAGAAATGAAAATATATATGAACTGCAAACAAACAATACACATATTCTACATGTGCATGCACTATGTAACCACTTTTAAATTTACTCACCTCAAGTTCTTTAACTAGTGCATTGTATTTGTCCAAAGGCACACTGTCTTCTTTGCTACTGCTCTATTGGCAAATAAATAGATCCAACTTAGATGACAGTGATGAATGACATTGTTCAGAAATTTCGGTGTTTTTGCTCACACTGCTATTAAATGATCTATTAAACAACTCTTATCAAACTGAGTGATCAAAAACTAATAAGCTTACTGTTACTGTAAGTGAATATGAACTAAGTTTGACCTATCGAGTTCGGAACTAAGTATTTTGAGCTCCAATTTAATATTCAGGTAGTAAGAGATTTTTACCTATTCAACACTGACAATACAACCTGGTAAATAGCTCAGTACAAGTTGACTAAAAGTTACAACTTTACTTACATTACAAGTGAACTCTAAAAAAATTAAATGCTGCAATATAAATAGGTTTTGTATTATTAGTTACGTATGCGAAACCGATTGAATATTACCACTTCATGGAGGCGTTTAACTGCCTCCTGCTGCGCCAAAAACACGTCCTGCAACTGTTTAGAAACCAATACATGTGACGGCACATCTAAACCACTTGAAAACCCAACATCGCGACCCGCCATATTGTTCATAAATCTAGTTCAAGGTCATATTTCACCATAAGACTTTCCTCGTTGAAGTCTCGATCTCGAACCACGTTATTACGTTCTCAAATATGTGTAATTCGGTTTTCACCTTGATCGGTTATTAAACCTATAAAAAAACACATAAAATGACTTTCGAATACCTCGCTGGTATATCGAAGGCAAAAAACAAAATAAATAAATAAGTAAACAAATAAATAAATAAAAATAAAATAAATAAATAAATAAATAAATAAATAAATATAATAAAAAAATTAGCCCTCAAAATCGGAATTTAATGAAACCTCCACAGGTAGGCCTGTGTGTAGATCTATAGGGCCTACTTCATACACATAACAGTAGTAGGCCCCCTATATGAGTATGATTAGGCGCGCATCTCTAAACGTAGTCTGCATCAATTACGGAATACAGTACATACAGTGTATAATATCTTCATTTTTATGAAATTCGTTTTAAATCACAAAGGGTCAAACACAATTTTCATCAGGCCTATAGTAAACCAGTCTGTTTTTCTAAATTCATTTATATGTAGGTGGTTTTCACTAATCGGCTGATAAATCAATCAGGGTGTCAGGTGCGCGTGCCAATGCCGGTCTCGTGACCATCCACAAACGTCAGAAAAGACACGCAGTTGCAAAACCTTCCCATCTCGTTTTTAGTATTTTGATGGTAATTTCTCTCTCTCTAATTCTAACAAGATCAATGGTGTGTTCCCATAAGCTGGGTTACTGAACAACCGACTGGAAAATGGGTCGCACTTACAAGGTGCTTTTGGCAGTTGTTAATCGAGTGAATAAAACTACCCATAGTATTTTTATGTCAGCGATTAGTTTGAACGAAAAAGGGTCTACGTTTCTGTCAAATACAAGTTTAAAACAACAACAGCAACAACAACAGCAGCAAATATTCAAAATTTATTATATCTGTACAATTGGCCACCTTGTGCCAATAAGCTAGTGTAAAAATGCGTCTGTTGGTAAATTAATTTCCTATCAGAGCTTATTATGAAATTTCGAGGCCTGGGAAATATGATCGAGTGCGTTAACAAATTGTGATATATTAATCAGTGCACAACTAGTTGCAAAAAAAAAAAAAAAAAAAAAAAAAAAAAAAAAAAAAAAACGAAGGGCGATCACAGAGAGTTAAACAAGTCAACCGTGTATCCAATGGACCAGATGAATGGTTCGAAAATTATATACGCTTAATGTTTCATTAAAATTAAATTACCATAGCTGTTATAGATTATAACTTGCATATAAAAAACCTCGTCACAGAAGCATGTACCAATAAACAAAAGTCATCGTAACACATATCAGCGCCAGGTGTGCCTTGGCAGTGTTCCCAGCGTTGCAGTAGTCTGAAGTGCAGACACATTGGTAATATTCCCCAGTAGTGCCGCTTGCATGGTCACATTTGTTCCCAGGCCTGGCTGCGCACCGTCTGTGAATGGACGTCCTCTCTTGAATGGTAATAATTATTAAATTAGCTTGAATCAAGACAAAGAAATTCCGAGGAATAGCCCAAATGATCACCCTTAACTTCACTTTCTCTAGGCCTACACAACAAATGCACTATGTCGCCGCTCAAGAAAAAGCTGAGTAGTTTCTGATATAGAAGTGATCCGAAAATAGATACTGAACCTCGTGGCGCGACACTTGTATTGAGGGCACTTCTCAGGGCATGTCAAAAATTAAAAAAAAGAAAAAATCGAACCCAATGACTTTCGAGTGGGCTTTGTAACGATCGTCATCTCTGCAGCCCATAAAGATATTATGAACGTGTTTTAAGTATTTCATTAGTTTAGCCAAATTACCGGTTACACGTATTTTTACTACAGGAGAGAGAGAGAGAGAGAGAGAGAGAGAGAGAGAGAGAGAGAGAGAAGGAAGAGGAGGGAGGGGAGATACCTCCAACTGGTGTATTCGTTTCCTTAAAGCACCCAGCAAGACACTCCACTGTCGGCTGACTTTGATATCCATCATCGCAGTCGTGGCAACTGTAGCACGTTACGGAATCCGCTTAAATTTTAGCAATGCATACAATGCAATCAATGATTTCCTAAAAAAAGATCTTCGAAAGCGCTTTTAAACGAAAAGAAAAATATCTACCTGAAGACAACTTCATGAATCCTGTTTCTAAGGTTATATGTTACAACACGGCAACGCTTACTGGGTTTAATGCGTTCTTACTTATCTAAATCAATATACAGGTCCACAGAGACCAATTTGAAAATGCACTTGGGACTTATGCAGTAGATCGGTATATCATATGCAAAGGACACCTTGGGTAGAATTCTGCAACAAGGGTGATACGCATTCCAAAAAGATGTGCATTTCGGTTTATTCTACTACTTTAAGCCTTTAAAGAAAAGTCATCAATCAAGATCTACGTACCATATTGGACCAACAAAGAAAACATCACGCAATAAACCAATATTTCCTTTGGTTTCTTCATCTTGTGGTAAGAGGGAAAAATCGTCACTCCAAGAGTAAAAAAAAAATCCCAAACAGAAGGCTCGTTACATTCCAGCTTCACACTTCAGCGCCTAAATGTCTTCCTTACACCTAATTAGCGGATGGTTTATGTGGTTAAAGCTAAGTAAATGATGCCGGTGAGTAGCAAAGTATGTTTTGCGTCAAACTAATTTGAATTACAATATCCCAATTTCCCTGCGTTTAAAGTGCACGGAGCAAAAAAATCCGCATATACAGGCTGTGGTCTGCGTTATCTATAGGACGCACGCGTCTCAGTCAGCTGTCATCTGGGAGGCAAATGAAAGCTGAGCTCGCAATTATTTTTTTTTTGTGATTGATCATTTTTACTTTCAGTCAGAGTTACATTAAAAAATGATTACTCTCTCAGTGATAAAATCCATCTCGTTTACAAAAATGATGTCTATTTTATTCATGGAATTCGTCAAACTGCGAGTCACGCTTCATGGCTGTAGAAATATTAGGCAAGAAAATTGATCCAACGACCAACAAAAGCAAAGGGTCTACATGCTACATTTATTACCATCAAGCTAGAAGTTATCAAACATAAGAAACTTCTATCACAGAAACTGCAAACGAATCTGATAAAAAATTTTAAGAGATTCTTACAAGAATCACATAATTAATTTTCATATAGTAATATATAAATAATTTTAATTTTCACTAAAGTGATTAGTTTCTTTCACAAAAATGTAAATACAAAAACTGATCAAATGATAAATATCATGGTAATGATTCCTTATTACTTCTGCTATAAAATTTAGGCTTACAATTATAATATTCCATCATATACATAGCAAACCGAGTCCCAATCTTGATGCTATTGTAAAGCATATTTTTGGCAGTGATAAAAATCACTTGGTTGAAGGCTTATAATAAGACAATTATTGCATATTGCTGCAATTTACTAAGAATGATGGTCAATTTTCTACAAATAGGGCTATGCCATAGACTATTACTAATATTGATTTTTTGATTTTTCCATTTTTACCAATCTAGCTAAAGATACATTAGTGTGATTGCTTTTTTTCTGGATATGAATAAATAAAAAACAAATGTGAAGGGAGAATATTATGAAATGGAGAAGATCAGTAACCTAATTTTCACCCAAACTTCAACCAATGCTACATCTATAACTAATTTCGTAATTGGGATTAATTTTTTTTAATCAATTCAAAAAATAGTGCTGTGATGGTGAAATTCTAAACATCAGTCCATTTTTATATGCTACCATGAAGACAAAAAACAGCATGACAATTATGCATCAAAATTTGTTCTAAATACACAGAAATTTTAACTACTCAAAGGGAATAAAATAATATTAACTAAATATGTATCCATAATAAGAGTACATAACAAAAAGCAGCTTATGAGATGAGATTTTTAGAGTTCTTAATATATAAAAAATGTACATCTGCCAACTAACTGACTTAAGATTGTTTATAACTTCCATACATTCCATAACTGTCTGCACCAGAGAAGTGCTGACTTCCGTACGGGTCGCCCTGGCCGACCAGATAGGCGTGGTGGTTGTCGTAACCCTGCTGCTGGGCTTCGTAGCTCTCAGCACTGTACTGGCTCTCTGCAGCATCCAGCATCAAGCCCTGACTGGAAGAATTGTATGCTACGCTTTCCTCCAGGACCACCTCGGCATGGGGGGAATGGGCATGCTGGTCCCCAATTGGCATCACAGTAATCTCACCAAACGCTCTGGCTGTGTGGTTGATGGCTGACAACAAGGGCGCTGCAGAGTTAGTGCTGACCAATGAAATGCGTCTGTCGAGGCTCATACTTCCACTTCTGGCATTCTCGTCTCCCATCAGCTCATGTTTACGCTTCATCTCCAAGGTGGACATCCTGCGGGCAGCGTTGAGAGCAGATTGACGACGCGCACCTGAAGCCCTCTGTGCCTGCCCAGACATTGAGGAGGTTTCGATATGCCCCAGGAGATCCTCATGGCTTCTTGCTCCATACAGATGAGTGGGCACTTGAAGGTGGGAGTAGCGCCTGCCCTCTAAATGTCCCGCATCAGACATTCTACGCCCATGGGGATAGCCACTGATGGCAGTGAAGCCGCCATTAGTAAACCCAGTACTGCCGCCTCCTCCAGCACTGAGCTGGCTGACCTCAGACATCCTCCGGCTTTCTCTCACTCCATTATGATAGCCACTGTCTGAGCTGGCATCTATCAGGCTACTGTGTATGCTGTGGACCTCTTGTCCATTCAAGTCTAACACGCGGGGCATGTCCTTTAGGTGGATTTCTTCTGAGATACGACGGCTGTCCCCATAGCCACCGTTCAAACTGTAAGCACTTTCTCTTGCCAGAGAGTTGTGTTTTATGTACTCCATTGCTGCTTTTTTCTCTCTCTGTCGCCGTCTTCTCCTGAAATTGGCAATTGAAATGCTATTCATTATGAACAAAATAATTTTAAAATATATCTGAAGTTTGAAAATACAGCTCAGCTCTTTACATTTCAATAACTTTCAAGGATGTAACAGTGAGCCCATAGTTGCACTCGTATTTCAACATAATGCAAACATTTTTACAATTATAGTCCCAGTTTTCAATGTGTTAGTGTGATTGCTGGTTATGTCAAGTTGTACTTACTTTCTACAACACCATGCACACAGCAGGCATAACAAGCAGAGTAATAACAACAGAGCCAAGAGGCCAAGGAGGAGAAGCCCTGAAAAACAACCAAGTGCTTGACAGTGGTGAAGATCATGACTGGTTGTTTACAAAATAATTATTAAAATTTATTTCATAATATTTTCTTATAGACTGCAACAGTTATACTCATGTCTCCTACAACACACCATTTACAGAGATACAGAAAATTTATAAAATTCCTGGTCTCAACTGTTTAATTGATGCATTTTCTCTCTTTCTTACTAAAAATCAGAAAGTAACAATCTCTTTAATTTAAAAAATGCTTACTTATCAAATACTAAACAGCATCTAAATATTATAAACATAATAGTCAACTTACACCACCATTCATCCCAGAATGATTTCTGAGAGGCCAGAGCTGCTTCTGCAACCACTGTAACAAGAGAAAAATGCCTCATTATCATTCATATTCTAGATACAGGAGGAAAATGAAGGCATTTATGCATAGTTGTCACTTCAAACAACAAAACCTATGGTACTCAGCTAGCAATTTCAAAGGGGGGGGGGGTCTTTTTATGAAAAGCGGACCTTTTTACATGTCATTCAATTAATACAATTTACATGATGTCGAAATCTTGTATGATGCTGTAGGATGGCAATAAAAATAAATATATCCCTAAGTAAACTGTCTTTTAGAAAATAATTCAGAAAATATCAAAATATTTCATTGTAAAAAAATTAAGTATGTACCACAAACGCCTCCTCCATTCTTGAATCCATCTGGACATGTACATACTCCATTCGTACATATTCCACTGGATACACACTCATCCCCAAAGAAGCAGGCCGCTCCAAGTGCAATAAGGGGCACTGCATGACAGGAAATAATTTAAAAAAAAAACAAAAATTAAAAAGGCAAAAAAGTCTTCGTTTTACTTCTTAGAAGTTACTGCCTGAATGTTCATCCTTTACCAAAAATCTACTCCAAGATACTAGTTTACAGTTATAAATCGACATATTTCAAACATGAATGAGATATGACTTTAGACACAAGTAAAATCAATTGAAGATACATTTCAGATTGTTCTCTATACTTTATGAACATAATCACGATATCAACATTATCTCTTACCACAGCGACCATCTTTGGCATATGTTGTCCCATCACAGGAGCAGATTCTATTATAACAAGTGACATTGCTTCCAGAGCAGACGTCACCTGGCTGCTGGCACCATGCTCCCAGGACCCCATGTGTGACACCCACTGCAACACACACACATAAACAACACTCAGGATATCTTATATTTGGATATACTTATATCTATTCTGAATTATCGTAAATGGATTATGTTGTGTGTCTTGTGCCAGTCAATTCAAAAATGGGCCTTTTAACTTCTTTTACTTAGGAGATACTGATTACTTAGGAGATTACTGAGATTAAAATTCTTAATGGCAGGTTCTAAACTTCAAAAGAAGCTTAGGAATAATTAATACAAAAATTCCAATTTAATCCAATCCAAATTAAACATGTTAATTAATAAACAAAGTTCTCTGTATCTTTTAACCTACCACAAGTTTCATCTGTGGCACCATAACCAAACTGGCAGACACAGGAGTCGTCACGGCAACGCGTGTATTGGGCAGCACATCTGCCACTAACACATGCTCCATGGGCAAAACCATTGGTTACTGAAATGGGGAAAAACAAACAATGGTCAGAAATACATTCCATTGACTGAGAATAAAAATATTAACAAAACAACACTAAATAACTAACTAACTAAATGAATAAATAAATAATCAATTTGACTCTCAAATCAATGCTGTATACAACATACAGCATGTGAATAAACTCACTGCAATCTTTTTGTTTTTTTTTACAATGGAAATTATTTTATAATAAGTAGAGCCTGCATTTTTAGCTCCTTCAGCCTGACATAGCCTTGGAATTGCTTACCCATTGACAATTTTTCTAAAATTTCTCATCCAAAAAATTTATGGAAGTGATATTTCTCTTTTGACAGACATTACTGATTGCACTTACCACAAAACCCATTCAATCTTTTCTGATGTTGCCAATTACCTCATACTTATGACAGCAATTTCAAGCAGATGATAGTGATTATAATTTCCACTTACCACAACAGCCTATAAATCTGTCGTGAAATTGGTTACCAAGTGAACCTAAAGCAATGTCAAGCAAGATGATAGTGATAATGGGCTCCACTTACCACAATGGCCATTCCATCTAATCACCCCATAGGGACAGTCACAAATACCAGCTACACACTGGGAGAACCTAGGGATACATTCATTATTGGCCAAACATGGAGCCCCGGCCGTTCCAGGGAGGACTGAAAATAGAGTGCATGATACATTACATATGGTATAATATGTGACACATGGCCATTCATTACTGGGCACAAATGGTGCCCTGCCATTCACAGCGTAAGTACAAATTTACCTTTTTATACTGAATATATGACAACAGATGTCTGTCTAAATATGAATGATATATGCATCCGTTTGCTACCATGCAAACAAAATGCCCCAATTGTTTCAAGGATGGTTCTTGAAATGGAGCAACCTGAATGTTAGAAAAATTACAGAATTTAAAGTTCACTTTTTTCCATTTCATATTTTGTAACATCCTGGCTTGTATTATAAATTAAAATAATAGTTTTGATTAAAAAATAACAAAAAAGATTAACTTACTACAAAACCCTCTAACCAGCACATGGTCAGCCAGACATCTGCAGGTCCCCTGTGTACACAGAGCATTTTCCATGCATTCTCCATCTTTAGTACAGAAAGCTCCAATGGCAGTTCTTGCAACTGAAAATTGGTTACACATATAAGATGGATGATTTTCAGAACTTACTGTTTCTTTCCAAAAATAATGTACAAATTGACTAAAATTCAGACCATATGCACATCATGAATATTATAACAGCTAAATCAATTTCATCATCAAAATTACCAAATTACCAAATATCCCACTGCATCAAAGTGCACTTACCACACTGTCCAAGTTTAGCATAGAATCCTGGCTGACATTTGCATACATTGAGGTCAAGGTCACACCAAGTGTTTTCAATCTGACATGTGCCATCTGGCAGACAGCTGGCTCCCAGGGTGCCTTGCTGAACAGCATCTGAGAGAGAAAAACAATCATATCAGACTACATCAACAACAATATTCCATCTGGCCAAACACACACCCAAATATCATATAGCAAAATTAGGTTTATTGATTATTTTAAATTATCATCCTTAATTAAAGATACAGAATTTTTTTAAATTTCATTTGCTCTTTTAACAAATACCCAGAAAATGATTAAATTCAAATGACATTTTCTTTTCAAAATCCTTAATCCGACTTACTGCACAGATTGTCCCTGTCTACCAGGTAGCCTTCCTTGCACTCACAGAACCCTCTAGTAGAACACACAGCATTCTCTACACATCTGTCTTCTGTTGCACTACAGGGCTGACTAACCTTCAGATAGGGCACTTGATAAAAAAGATACACAGAGATTAACACATACCTGAAGACACTGAAAAAGTTTAAGAGTTTAAGAGACTTGAAAACTTGAAAAATTTTTTTTTGCATAAATAATTATCTTTCCATAAAAACTGTCAAAAAGCCTATATTTGGAGTCTTACCACAAGTTCCTCCCTTGTCATAGAAGCCCTCCACACATTGGCACTTATTGGTATCTATGGCGCACTCTGCATTAGGTACAGCACATATGGCACCTGCCAGACAGGGGGCAGACGGAGCACCACGGCGAGCTATAACATGATAATATAACCATCTTTAAGAACATACATGGAACATACAAGTATTATATGTAATCTTTTAGCAAGCAGAGATGCTCAAATGATCTCCAAAATGTCAGTGAATATAAATATGAAATATTTATCAGGTACATTTTTAAATTTTTGTTATCAACTTTCTGAGCATTCATAAATTTAAATGGTTTCCTTTTTTATTTTCAACCATACTATAAGTAAACACGAACAAATACTGGCTGTCAAGTTCCAAAAAGCATGGAAACGTACTGCAGTGACCGTTGATATTTTCATGTCCTGTGACACAGACACATCTGCCAGCACTGCAGACGGCATTCTGAACACACTGCTGCTGTCCACCACACACATCACCAGCACGGATCTTTGGAACTGAAATTAAGAACATTTTCTTAAAATCTGCAAATTTCTTTTCTCTCTTCTTTAAAATATTTGAAATAAATACAGTAAGAAATATTTATTTCTAAAATGCTATTCCACTGTATTTTTTTTTCATTACATTTTTCATATCCAATGAAAAAGAGTTATCAATTGCTCTCAACACCAACCCTCTTGATCTAAACTGGCAAAAAAAGAAGAGGCAGAATTTTTTTATGATATTTCTTTGATACATAGACACAAAATATTCTATATTGACGCAAAGGGAGAAAAAATGAATGCCATATTTGATTTCATCAATTCTTTTCTAAATGAAGACATAGAAATAAATATCTTAATACTTAAAAAACCAACACCACTTACCACAGACTCCATTTCTACCATAGAACTCAGCCTTACAGATACAGAAGTTGTTCAGGTTGCAGATTGTGTTGGCCACAGTGCAGGCTCCATTGGGAAGACACTGGGCATCCAGGGTCCCCAGCTTTACTGTAATATAAACCAATTGAGTTTATAAAGTCCCTTAGTTAAATTTTACTTGGCATAAGAAAGAAAACTGGAAAAGAAACACTTGAATCAGGCATGAACCAAGTAGAACAAGATAATCATATACACTGTATATGTATACATGTTCAAATATCTTCACCTTCCTTGCTAGATTATGCTCTAAAATATCCAAACTCAAAAATGGAAATTACAAAATATAAAGCAACACTGGATTAAAATATTCAGATAAGTAACTGTAGAAATCTGAGAACTGAATGTAAATGTAATAGTTCATTACAAATTATAAAATGTCACCAACTTTCTCTCAATGACAATATTAATTTACAATGTCTAACTCTACTGCCTACTTACCACACTGCCCATTCTTGCTTTCATATCCGTCTCTGCAGTAACACTTGCCAGCAATGCAGTCAGCATGGTCAGTGCATATGTCTACCCCAACAAGACAGATGTCTTCAGCCGGAAGTTTTTGGTCTATATGAATAAGAATATAGATAATATCATCATTTTAAGCATCATAATGCAGTCAACATGTAAATGTATAAACACCACCCCATCAGGCATGTCTTTCTGGTCTGATCTATGTAAAATTTCATTATACTTATCATGTTATGTATGCATTGTTCACAATTAAAAACAAGTGAAAATAAATCTTTACTATATAAACAAAATATTTCATATATCTTTTGTCACACCAAATGTAGAGTAAAGATGTAGAGCACCATGCGGCCACTCACCACAAGTATTCCCCTTCCTGTGGAAGCCAGTCTGACACTGACAGATGTTCTGGTCATTACACTGAGAGTTGGGCACTGTGCAGGCCTGGTTGGGCAGACATGGGGCTCCCAGATTCCCTCGCTGGACTAGAAATTACCAAGAAAATAGAAAACATTAGAAGTATTTGGAAGAAAAGTCATCATATCATCATTTTACACCTTAAAAGCAGAGCCCTATTCAAAATTAACTGTAATAAATTTTGTCAAAAAGAGTGAATTGGTACATATTTATTGATGTTATATAAGTTCAAGAATCAGATAAATTAAAATGATTTTAATTATCTTTCAAAAATGGTCAGATTGAATGCCTTCTAAACTTACCACAACGCCCATTAATGTTGACATAACTGAGTTCAGTCCTGCACATACAGATGCCATTAGTACACAGAGCGCCATCTATGCATACGTCCTCATCTGTACAACTTGATCCTGCCATCTGCTTGGGAACTGGAATTGGTATGATAACAATTTTATTCAATGCAGCATGGAAAGATTCTGCTTTCTGATTTACAAAGAGCATATTATTATATGTTAAACTTTAAATAATATATTTCCAATACATCTACGACAAATTTTTCTGAAATCTGTCTCTGCCACTGACCACATCCTCCATTCTTTTCAAAGTAATCAGCCGGACAGCGACACACTCCATCCCCTTGACACTCCGCATTCCTGGTAAGACACGTGCCACCTGGACCACACGCCACATGAAGGCTGCCTGGACGCACTAAAATTACAGAGAAGTCAGCTTCTTTATTTAATTACAGCAGCAGGCAAATGTAAAGACAAAATTTCATCTTTTGTTTACAAGCTGTTGTGCATAAGTTTTTAGTTAAAATAAGGAAAACAAGGCTATAATAATGCAGGCTTGACAAAAAATTTCATCATCATATTATATTTTCTTTAACTTTGTAAGGGATAAAAAAAACTTAACTGATAACCAAACACCAATTGCTTCTTAATAATCCACAATCTCTCAACATTGCTTGTTCATATTCACTTTTAAAAGTTCTTACCACAATGTCCGTCTGCTGGGATAAGGTTTCCAGTGCAGACGCAGAGTCCTCCAATACATGAGGCGTCATTCACACACTCTGAGTCTGTAATGCACTGGTCACCAGGCTGAATCTGCTCCACTGATAAGGAGACATAGTTATCAGTTATATGGTTATCAAATATATATATATATAGGGCTATTCTGTGATTAAAATGGTATAGGGTCATTCAATTTTTTAAAGAAATTACTAGATTTCTCAATTTACAGTGTTTAAAACCATTGTGTCTGAAAATGAAAAAAAAAAAAAAGGATGAAAAAGAGTTCTTTTAATACCTGTGCCACTCATGAAGAATACAAGTATATGTATACTTACAGCACTGTCTGTTTGACGGATAAAATCCCAAGGAACATTCACAGATCCCTGCAGCATTACAAGCAGTGTTGTTCTCAGCACAGTCAGAGTCCAGCTGACAGGGAGAAAACAGGCTACCCACGTGTTCTGATGACAGCAAAAATAACAGATAATTAAAACTTATAAAAGAAGTCAAATGTCTTGTTGAGGTATGGAATTAACTTCATTTAAAAATGTAATGTGTACATTGTGTTTACAGCTTGTTTTTTATTGAAATGCAAAACCTCAATATCTATCTCATACAATTATTTCTGTATATACACATAAAAGCTTTGGTGTAAACAAATATACTGTAATGGTGATTTGGTAAATGTATAAATATTTCTACAGTATAAATTATCTATAACCTACTAAAACTGCTATCTACAATCTTCACTGCAGTTAAAGCTTCAGTTCATATTCCTATATATATATTTCTTCACATTATCTTACCACACATCCCATTGAGAGGGAAGTGATCTCTAATACAAGTACACTGCCCATTTAGACAGGAGGCTTGGTCTACACAGATATCCTCCTGTCCACATGGATTCCCTGCATCTATCTTCTTAACTGAAAGCAGACATCAACCTTGCTAAGGACATGGTAAGATATGACATTAGAAGTTTTTATAATGTTTGTGCAGCACATTTAAATTTAGTCACTTCCAGTTTTATGGCAAAAAGCTTAAGTCAATATCATGTAATTTCAACATCAAAGGAATATTTTAGAAACTAAAATTGTCTTCCCTACTTGAATTTTTATTTACTACAGTTGAAAGATCATCAGAAGTATCAGAAATTGTTAGCACATAAACTTACCACATAGTCCTCCCTTCTCAAAGTACTCCTTGCTACAGCTGCACTGACTGTTGGCACACTCGGCGTTCTCCGTGCCACAGGCGGAGTCATACGGACACCTGGCACCCAGGGGAAGCTTGGGCACTAGAATATCACAGACATTTGTGACAAAATATAATATGGAGCCAAACATATATACATATATGTTTAACATATAAAATGTAGCAAAATTGCTCTCAATACATTGAAGATTAAGGATAACGGTTCATCAGATCAGTCAACCAAAAAAACTTGACAAATGGAAGACTGGCTCCTAAGAACAGAGGGATAAATAAAGAGAGCGAAAAGCACATCTTTGCAAATCTTTAAATCTCAGTATTTTAAATTTAAACCTTCAACAATTAAATAATTCTATCAATGGTTTACTTACAGCAGTATCCTCCATTATCAAAGCTGTCAGGTTTACAAAGACACACTCCTTCAGAGCAGACAGCATTGTCGTCTGCACACACATCACGGAAATCACACCTGACATACAGAGGGATCTTAGGAACTACATACAAATGAAAGAAAAAGAGAAATGTGCAGTTTCTTATATAATAACATTAAGTGATAGGAAAAATGTAAGTACTTAACAATCTTCTTTGAATTATTTCAACATTTTTAGTGTATCAAAAAAAAGGTCATCTTGTTCTCTCTTACCACACTGCCCCTCCTTCTGGAAGTATCCTGGCGTGCACACACACTGTTTCGCCTCGGAGCAGACGGTGTGTTCTGGCGTACAGCCGCCATTACGTAGACATGGCCCCAGCAGTTCTCCTTCATTACCAGATGTGCTCTCAGGCTCTGTGATACAGTTATAGTTACTATAGACAACTATGTCTTCTCAGTGTAACAGAGAGTTAAATTAAAAAATATCAATTTAAGAATATCAATACCATTTAATAAATTGATGAAAACAGCATTTATTCTTTGTCCCATACTGCATAAGAGTTTAAATTCACATGATTTAAATTCCTACGGTGCCAATATTTCACAAACATAAATGCATATAATGCTCATAATAAAAATAACAGTAACACTATTTCCTTCTATAATGTAGCTGTTAAATGTACATCTTTATGTACTACAAATTTACATTACACTGCCCTCAAGTTTATCAAATTTCCCCCAGTGTTCATTCATCTTACCACACTTATTCCCATTGAGAGCAAAACCCGTCCTGCATTTACACACTCCCTGCTGACAGGCAGCAAACTCAGATTCACAGATGTCATCCAAGGTACACGCAGAGTTCACAGGCACAAGGCGAGCTGTGGGTGGAAAATTTTTTTTTTTTAATATGTAACTTTTTCTAAACCAACAGAAAAAAACATTCCTTGAAATCACACAAATTAGACTGAATGGGAGGCAAAACATCACAACAATTTGATTATTACACCATTTTATTTCAACTGTGCCCAGTTTTATTTATAATTAACCTTTAATAATCTTTAATAATCTGAGTGCCCTTTGTGGAATGTGCAATGCTTATTATAATTAAACCTACCACATCTCTGAGCTTGTTGTACATATCCAATCAGACAGCTGCATTCTCCTCTTTGGCAATCTGCATTGGGGTCTGCACATTGGTCTGCAGGGGTGCAGGTAGTTTTAAGCTCTAGCTTTGGAACTAATACAAAAAACAGGGGTTAGTTCTGCTAAAGCATACTGTCACGAAAAAATTAATGTATTAACTATACCTTGCCAGGAATTACATTGAAAAAAATGTAAAATATAGCTAAAACAATAAATACAATAACTTTACTTTCCTAATGCATATGCCTTTTTTTCAGAATTAAATAACGACAGGAAATAGTTTTATATGAGACCTCTCTCAATTGTGAATCTGATATTATATTATATTCTCCAATTACCTATGAAAAGGTTAATAATACTATCAATATAAATGTATAGAAATGGAAGGTTTGACTTACCACATACATTTTCCAGGAGGTAGTGAGTTGACTGACAAATACATACTCCATTACCACACAGAGAGTTCAAGTCCACACATTGGTGTTCAAACAGGCAGGAGTCTCCAACCAGACCTATAGGGACTATAATGAGAGTGGGAAATTTGAGTAAAACTGGGCTTTTTTGTACAGAAACATTATTATTACATACTTAATAATAATATTTTTGAGACCTGAAGTTCTAAATTTAAACCGTATGAATAAATAAATAAATAAATTTACACAGTTAATTTTCATATCACCCACAGCAAAAGTGATACATCATATGTAGTGATTATTCCACATAATTTTAAAAAGAGAAATATACAGAACTATGACATCATTAATCAAATTTCTAAAAATCATTTTAGGCATATAAAGGTTCAAACAAGAAGAAATGAAGAAGAAGCAAAGACCTACCACAAATGCCCTGTTCAGGTCTGTATCCCAGCTGACATGTACAGATTCTGTTCCTACACACAGCATTGGGGTCTAGACAGGCATTATGGTCCCCACAGGTGCCTCGCAGGGGAACCTTGGCAGCTAGGAGAGGAGGATGGTGAAATAATGATTTCAGACAACTTTTTTTTTAAATTTTGATTATGATTTACATGATATTTTAGCTTAAAACTGTATATAGCATGGTAATAAACTGTAACAGAATAGTAGAGTCAAAAAAGAGATTCAATATTTATTACAATTTATATTATATCATGCCTGGTTATAAATCTACTTACAGTTGGTTTTTACCTTACCCATGTATTTTCAAAAGATGTTCAAATATGCTATAAAAATGCATTGGTAATATCCTACCACAGAGTCCGTTAGAGTAGTAGTAGTTTTCCCTGCACACACAGGTGCCCTGTAGACACACAGAATTGGGAGCAGAACAGGACTGAGCCACACTGAAATCACTGGTACAACTGCCAAATAAACTACCCACAGCTCCTAGAGGTTCTATACACAGGGATAAATGACATGAAATTACACAGACGTACTATGTCAGCATAACACCTGATATCTTGTTACATACAGGGACAATTCATTAAGGGGGCAGCAATGAATAAATGGAATGCATTTTCACTTTTATTGCATATTTTAGTTCTTTCCTTGGGACTCTTAAGATGGAACTGAAGACAAATCTATTATGGAAATTTTAATGACCCACATGCATTTTAATGACTTCTAGTATATTTTATAAGTAATGAAAGAACTTTCAAATGTACATATATCAAACTTTTACGAATTTTCTTGAACTTATTTGGATTTTGTACTCTAAATGACTATCATTGTTATATGAAAAAATTAACAAATAAATTTACTATATTGAATTAATAAAAGTCAACAATACACTTTATCACTTACCACATACGTCTCCATTTTGTTGGAAGCCCTGTCTACACTGACACTTCTTAGATATGCATTCTGCATTGAAATTATCGCAAGCATCTCCACTGTCACACTTCATGCCTAGTAATACCTTTTTCACTATAAGAACATTGAAAACAAGAAGGTTTTAGATTTATATCAATTTTCCTTTTTCACTTATAGAATACTGAAGGCAAGTTTTTAGATTTATATCAAAATTCATTGAAAAATTTAAACCTTTGAATAAAAATCATTTTGAAATTTTTTCAGTATCAAAGACAAATCAGCTAAAATGAAATTATTAACAAAATTCATCAATTTCTTACCACACTTTCTTTCTTTCAGATAGTGACCTTCCTTGCACTGGCACCATATTCCATTGCAGAAGGCGTTCTGGTCCTGGCAGACATCACTATTGGTGGAGTGGCAAGCAGCCATAGTGGGATGCTTGGGAACTGAAATATGAAATAAGACCAATTCAAAAAATACTATAATAATAAGATATTAAGCAATACCTCACTGATTCTTCCAAACTTAGAAATCTGTAAAACATTTGAAAAGTTTAATCAACACTTATTGCAACACAAGCATGCATCACCTTCATACCAATATTCCTGACAGCATATCAAAGTTAAACTAGTTAAATGTTTTATGGAGCTTTTTGTTAATCCATTGCTACAGTGGCAGAACATACAATGTGAAAAATATCACAAACTAATAAGTAAAATAAAAATTGTACAATTTCCTTACTGCATCTCCCATTCTTAGGGTAGTAGCCTGGGTGGCAAAGACAGAGACCATCTTGACAGAGCAGAGACCCCTCCGTACAGGAGCCTCCATCCAGACAGGGGGAAAACAGGCCACCTTTCACACCTAAAAAGACATTTAAAGACTTCTGATTGCCATTATGGTGGATTCTTTTTTTTACTTTTTACTGTTTCATTCACGTTAAACTCAACCTTTATATATATCAAGACATTTATTAAATTTTTAGTGATATTTTTTCCAATTTTTTTCTCTAAAGACCACTTACTACAAAACACCCCAAACCCATGTGTCTGGGGTTGACACTGGCAGCGTCCTGAGACACAGTGAGAGTTGGCAGCATCACATTCTACATCAGATATACAACGTCCCTGCAGACGTTTCTTGGCAACTGGATATGTAAGACAAATGGCACAATATTAACTGATGGATAGGAAAGGGAATTAAATGTACTGTCAGAAAAAATGACAAACACTGCATTACAGTGAATTTTTTGTCTGTGATATTGTCTGATATCTATCAGAATTTGTAAATTTTCAAGACCTGTACCTTAGACCTGTATGGTGTTTAAAAAACTAATATAGCCTTTCAGCATCCATTCATGTTAAAAAAACATAACTGTGATAAAAAACTTACCACACTGAGTGCCATCAGCATAGTATCCATTCCTACACACACATACTCCAAACTAGACAGGAACTGTGTCTACTTACCACACTGAGTGCCATCAGCATAATATCCATTCCTACACACACATACTCCAAACTAGACAGGAACTGTGTCTACTTACCACACTGAGTGCCATCAGCATAATATCCATTCCTACACACACAGACCCCTGAGGGAGTACACTGCATGGTGTTGATGTTAGAACAAGCCACTCCATCAACACAGGCTCTGAACAGCTCCCCTGGGGCACCAGGCAACACTGCAATATACACAGATGAATTACTACACATGAAAATACAATGATTTTCAATACAGCCTTGCCCTTGCCAGATTTGTAAAAATTGTTTAAAATTTAGAGAAAAGAAATGAAGATGAAAACAAAATAAATACATAACAGCTTTTTCCTAATCTTGAACTTAAAAGCATGCAGGTTCAATCTAGTTCAGTTGCTTGAATTTAAATCGATGGTTTGTAACCATATAATATACACAGAAATTAATCACAAATTTCAAAAACTTAGTTTATTACAAAATTATATTTTGTTAAAACCTAAATCCTTTCTCAGAAACTTTCACCTATGAATCTCCTTTTTCAAAACTTCCAAAACATTTTCATCAATAACAAAATATTTTTGGCAATATAAATCATCATTTCTGTTTGATTTAAATCATTTACTACCATTTTGTTGTAAAGGAGTGTCTATTTCAAATCAATTTTATATTAATTGTTTAAAAACAAAATCAATAAACTATGGGCTATTTTCCTTTTATAAATATAAAAACAAACTGACATACCACAGACTTTGTTGACCTCAGTAAATGCCTCTTTACAGACACACTTCCTGTTCCTGCAGATGGCGTTCATATCAGAGCAATGGTCATCTGCTTCACAGTCAAAGTCCAGGGGCTTCTTGTCCTCTGAAATAATACCAAGATTCCTTGAATAATTATGCTATTTTTCGGTAAGCAGGATATTTTCAAGTAGAGCATAATCATATATTTTTTATAAAAGCATAGGCTTAATTGACCTAGCTAGGATCTTAAAAATCCTAGATTAATAGGGCCTATGCTTTTATAATAGGTTATAATAGGTTTACCAGGTTACTACTGACAAAAGTAAATGTTTAACATAGTTGAAATATCACTGTTATTTGTTTATAGATTTATTTTTCTGCAGAATGAATACTATTACTGCAACAATAATAAAGGTCACAGAGCTTATTATAACTGATTAAGTACTGTTACAAAATATATATTTCCTTGTATATTGCACCTAAAACTGATAACCAAACTGAATGTTTTATTAAAGACTTCAAACCTACTATAGTATGTTACAACAAAAACAACTAAAAGTCAACTCAGTCAGTCCACTCACTGCAGGTTGTCCTGTCTGGATAGAATCCTGGTCTACAGACACACAGTCCATAGTTACAGAAGAGACCAGAGGAGGAGCAGTAGGAACCCGGGAGACATGGAGCATTTCTGACACCACGAGGCACTGTAATGATCAAATTTGTAGTTATTATCAGAAAAGTTAAGTGTTACCCTTGTAAAAGAGGCCTTCCATGCTTCAATGCCCCATCAGTGCACCATATGTGTTATCAAAAAAACATGTTAAAAGACTACTTTTCACTTCTGTTTGGTGATAAGGTATTAAAGAAAGTGTGATAAACTCTCTCTCTGTCTCTCTCTCTAAAATTATCTAAAGGATAATATGCCACAAGAGGTTCACATACCACATGCCCCATTGACAGCATAGTGTGTTGGCTGACATGAACACAGTCCATCAGTGCAGGCTGACAGGTCATCCTCACATGTATCCTGCTCTGTACACTTCTCTCCCAGGGCAATCTTACGCTCTAAAATATACGTAAAGGTTTCATGCAAAAATATGCATTTTTTAAAAAATCTCATGAATTTCAATTTCTTTGTTTCAAATGCGTAAATATCACAAAATTCCCTTTCCTCTGTCAGCAAGGTGTCAGTATAATTGCTACATGAGACATTTTACAATCTATATAATCTCCACTCACTGCACATCCCCTGGTAGCTGTAGCGTCCCTCCCTGCAGACACACTGGTCTCCAATACACTGAGCGCCCTCTATATCACACGTCCTGTCTACTAAGCAGGGGTACTGCAGGGTGCCTCGCTTACCTGAAAATACAAGCTTCATGTTGTGACCAGTTTTAATTGTAAATTTAAAATTGTTCTTTATTCTTTCTTGTGGATTGTAATATCATATTATATATATATAACATCAGTTAAGGTTCACTTAAAAACAGATAGTATTCTCTTAAAGGATTTTTTATCTTTAGACTTGGCATACATAAGAAGAAAAATATATTTTTATAAATTTCATTTGTATTCTGTACATAAAATAAATAAAAATCTGGAAATTTACCGCATGCCCTGCCTGCTCTAAGATATGATGGCTTGCACTGACACTGTCCGTTCTGGCACTCTGCCAAGGAATGAGCACATACACCACCTGGTGAGCAAGCATCACCAAGCTCTGGCTGTGGGACTGAAACATTAGATGTTCATACAAAGAATATGGTTATGCACTGAATGAAGACATAAAAAGAAAGTAAGCCCTTTTACAGATTAAGGCATATTCCAATTCTAGATGGTATATAAATATTTCATTATATCAGAAAGCAAGCTGGGTTAAAATGTTCTTTGTCTCACTCTATACATTAATTCTTTATCAGAGGAAAAACAGAAGATTGAATTTGTCAATCTTCTAGACATAGTTTTTATTGGAACTTACCACAAACTCCATTCTTGATATAGAAGCCATTTTTACATGCACATACGCCATCTATACATTTGGAGTTCCTGTCTCTGCAGGCCCAGCCTAACAAACAGCTGCTTCCTACCTCCCCCTTAGCAGCTGGGAAAGAAAATAAAGGATATATGTGCCTTTACTTACACCTATCATTCTGTGCCTCGGATAACCAAAATTGGGTTACACAAAACACAATGTCTAGTATATAAAAGGAAGAAAATTATCATGAACGAAACTTTACTTCCAACACAAGCTGGTATTTTGTAAATCAACAATACTTACTACAGGCATCAGTGACGGTTTCACTGGAGGCAACATCATAAGAGGGATGACACAGACATGAGCCTTCAATGCACTGCCCATCATTGTCATCACACAGTTCTCCATTCTCACAAGGGGGAGCCACTTGTACCTTGGGAGGCTCGGTGGGGGCTGCCTCTGGAAGATCAAGGACTCATTGTGTGACTAAATTTACAAATTTTTTTTTTACCTTACATTATCTAACAAATAATAGCATGCTGTAAAATATTACATGTGCAAATAATGCTGACAATAAATACATTACAGCACTGCAGAAGTGTCTGCACAATCACTGAGCTAATAAAGTCTATCCTTACCACAGAACCCTCCAACATCCCTGAAACCTTCTCCACATCGACATTTTTCTTCTTTACACTCTGCAACATCATCCAGACACTCTACATCCAGTACACAGGGGAAGTTCAGCTGCTTCTTGGGGTCTACAGAAAAATAAAACAATACAGGTGTATTTGTCAACACCTTTGAGATACGTACTAAATGTTCAGCACCTACAAGGTTAGAGCACTTACTTTTATTATTGGAAAAAACTTTTTTTTTATTTTACCATTATCTCTTTCAATATATTTTCCTAGAATCCAATATTGCTCTCTGCCAGTATAATATACTAAAAAAGTTGCTGTCACTCACAGCAAGTCTGTCCATCTCTGTAGAACCCAGGGCTACACTGGCACTGCCCGTCCTTACATTCTGAATTCACTGTGTCACAGGCTTCTTTACTGGGACATGGTTCACCTAGTTGCTTCTTAGACACTAAAAGTAACCATGAAGGAAAATCTGTTTCATATCTAATGGAAGTGTGAAGGGACTTATCTGGGCTAAGAACAGTCTAGCCATTGCAAGCAAATGGCTACATTTTTGGAAAATTTGAATCTTTAATTAACCTATCAGGTGCAGTTCAATAACATTCTAATTCATAATTCAGTTTCATCTAAAAGTTTTTCAAAGTGATCAGCAAAGTTTGAAGTCCACCTTTTTATGCAATCTGTAACTTACCACACTTGAGCTGGTCCTTAAAGAATTGCTGCTTGCAGACACACTTGCCATTCCTGCACTCTGCATTCTCTGTGAGGCAGGCTTTGTTGGAGTCACAGTCACCAGTAAGACCAGACTGGGGGACTAGAAGATAATACCACATTGTCAAAATATGATAATATCTATTGAACGGTTTGTGTAAAAGGTGATGACAGTTCTACATGGAAAGGAAAGAGAAATATGCTAACGTAGTTAATGATACTGAATGTCTATTGGTAAATGGAAAAATGCACAATACTTAAATTCTGAACAGGTGCTATCACACAATACTGAAATGCTTATGAATTTTCTGACCAACTCACCACATTGGTCCTCATCATAGTAGTAGCCAATACTGTATTGTTCTGACTAACTCACCACACTGATCTTCCTCATAGTAGTAGCCAATACTGTATTGTTATGACTAACTCACCACATTGGTCCTCATCATAGTAGTAGCCAATGCTGCACTGACAACTGCCCTCTCTGCAGGCACTGTTCCTCTCTCTACACTGACCATCAAGAGTACACTGGGAGCCCTGACCACCTTGCTGAGCTATAATATACATATATCACATGACATAGGGGCTATAAAACAGTATATTTATACCCTGGTAAATAAGATGCATCAAAACATATTTAAACATACTGTTTTTCGGTATGAATATACCAGTGAAAATAACTTCTTTTATGAAAGAATTTATAGTAATATGAAAAGTCAATTAAACAATGTTAGAAAATAAATTTCTGATGAAATTTCAAACTAAACATACTGGAATTCTTTAGTCTATTATGTTGTGAAAGAAATAAAAGTACCCAAATAAATGAAATAAAATTTAGAATCTCATGATAAATCTAAATTTGAACAAATATATTTTCTATAAAACTATCTGAGAGGACACCTACTGCACAGTTCTCCATTTTGGAAGTATCCTGATTTACACTGACATCTACTGTCTATACAGTCAGCATTGTCCACACACGCCTCTGGTGAGCTGCAGGAGTCATCGACTCCAACTTGTTTGTCTACAACATAATATGATCAATTCATTTGCTTTGATCTATTGCTTTGACAAATTTTGTTTGAAAAGGAGCTATAATTAAACTATGCCCGATGGGAAATTTGAACTATGAAGAAGAATTAATAATTTTCATTTTTATTAGTCTACCTACCACAACGCCCCCTATTGTTATAGAAGCCTTGCTGGCAGACACATTCCCCACTTTTGCAAGCAGAGTTTTCATTCAAACAAGCCTCGTCACTGACACACCTGCCCCCTAGCACTGTCTGGGGTACTGAAAACAAGTGTAAAACTAAGTGTATACCCACTGAAAATACACATATAAAAAATGGTTCATAGATTTGTCTATGGCAAGAAATGCAAATTAAAAACATGACAAATGCTGAAAGACAAATGCAGTTCTCAAATTGTGGTAAGTGTTAGCTAAACTAAGTAATTTACTGACATTCTTTAAGAAAGAATTATAAATTTTTTAGATTTACAAAACCTTCAAACTGTTTTCAATTGTTTTAGTAATTATTTCTTACTAAGAAACATGATCGTAAGTTATACTTCTGACAAACTGATGTGACTCTTACTGAATCTTGTATAGTATGTCATTGGAAAGTAAGAGCAGAAAACTTACAGCACTGGTCTCTGTCCCTGTAGAATCTCTCCTTACAGGCACACTTATTGTCCTTGCAGTAAGAGTTGTCTGTACCACACACTTCATTGGTCAAACAAGTCTCATCCAAGCCAACCTTGCGACCTGAGAGAGAAGTCAATAACACGCATCGGGACAAACAGAAAGGGTAGGAAGTAAGAGTTTTCAAAAGATGGTTTAAGTGGCAAAAAATTGGGACAATTTACTATGATATTGTTAGTAAAACACTGAGTCCTATATGGTAAATACCACCTAAAATAAAACAAAAGATCACCAGACATAATGCATAGATGACCAATATGTTGAGAATATTTCATCTGAATAGTGTTATATCTAAAGCAGCTGAGTATTACTTACTGCATAAGGGCCCATTGTTGACAAAGCCCTGTCTACAAATACACTGGCCTCTGTTACAGATGGCATTTTCTGGGGCACATTCTTCATCTGAGCCACAGCCTCCACTGAGTCCAGATTTGATGCCATCTGACAACATTTGAAAATAAAACAAAAATTTTACACTACTCAATTAAATGACCTATCAGCTTCATTTTTTAACATTATGGTAGACTTTAGCTTGCACTTGAGCTGACAAATTTGATAACAGGTATGTTTTATTTTCACATAAGCTGTAACATACATTCAAACTGGCACAGCCTCAGCTTCTCAAATACTACCATTCCTCTAGTCTAAAACACAATGCTATACGATACATTGCCTTACAGTCTAGTTAACACTTACCACAAGTGCCATCATTATCTTTATCAAAGTGCATATCGTCACATTCACATTGACCGTCCCGACATTCAGCATTTTCCAGAACAGCACAGTCTGCTTCAGTTTGACATGGCTTATGAAGCTGGCTCTCTGTCAATCCTGATGACAAAAAAGTATGTTAAAAGTAAAAAATAAAATAATAAATATAAGATTAAAAAAAATAAAGCAAAAATAAATAAAATACAAATAAAATAAATAAAATAAATAAAGCATACCAAAGACACACACACACACATACACACACACACACACACGCACACACACACATGCACACGCACACACACGCACACACATTACTATCCTCTTCTCAGGTGGTATAAACCATGCAATAGCTGTACTTACTACAAGCTTTCAGCAAACGATTGGCATCAAATCCCTGAGGACAGCGACATCGCCCACCTATGCACTTGGCATTATCATAGTCACAGGCCTCATCTGTCCGGCAGCGGCCACCCAGGGGTTGCTTCAATGCTGAGAGTAGACAGATATAGTGTAACTAAGAAAAAAATTGTCCGTAAAATGCATTGCATTTGCAATAAAGTACTATTTTATTTATTGGAATGTTGACCTGACAGAAGTATGGTTCACATTATCTTCTATCAGATATTACAGTAAACAATTGGATTGTCATGTTGCTATAGACAGCATAAGACTGACAGATGGGCACCCATAGGTCATTTGAAGGTCAGAGTTCAAAGCAGTCTAGTTTGAAAAATTTTTAATGAAAAGGAATCAATCTTTGACCACCTACAGCAGAAGAGACTGTCAGCATAATAACCCTCTGGGCACTGACATACGCCTCTGGTACACTGGGAGTCCACCACACGACAGGCGTCACGAGTTCTGCAGGGTTCCCCATCCCCTACCTGCAGCTCTGAAGTAAAGGCAAGGTGATGGTGAAATCATATCCTACAGCATCATACTAAATATAATCCATGACATAATCAAGTGAACTGCAGTCTAAACATTGTGTCAGAACATGCGTCTGTGACTGCCACGTGGAGTGACAGACCATTCAAATCAACAAACATATACTGAATAGAGAATGGAAATTGAATCTCATAATGGCCACTCATGTATGTGAACCAACATTTTGTCTTTATTCCATATAGGTCATTTTGATGTACCTGAGTGTTCATCATGATATTCAGTTTTCATTTATCATTTGTTTGAAACAACAATTGGATGAATCAAAATATACACTTTGATAAATTCTGCTTCAATGTCCAACTACTACTTACTACAGTCCTCTCCGTCCTGGTAGTGCTCCGGTCGACAGGTGCAGGTTCCGCCTCTACAGTAGCTGCCATTTGTACAGCCTGCGTCTGAGGTACATGGTCCACTGGCACCAGATGTCTCACCTGGGCACATAACAAAATGTTTTAAATCACATGAATTGTCACGTAAAATAACTATTTATACCCAAAACACTGAAAAACTATTTCCAGGAAATTCAATCATACAGTAGAGTTTTATGATTTCAACATTTCAATTCAATAATGGAATGTTTTTTAAATGTTGAAGTTAAAAGCAATTTTTCTTTATCTATTCAGTTCTTGGCTTCTCTACATTTCTATATTTATCAAAATACTATTTTTATCCACTTATTCATATTCTTTGCTGGAGCTAATAACCTCAACAATTCCTAAATCTGCCATAAATAACCTAGCTGAGAAACTGAAACTCACTACAGACTCCATTTTTGTCATAGTATCCATCTTTGCACTGACACTTCCCCCTGACACACTCGGCATTCCTGTCTCCACACCCCTCATTGGAGCTACAGGCTTCATTCAAATTAGAACTGGGAACTGAAGAAAGAAAGAAGTTAAATTCAAGTTTCAACCTTATACATCAAACCACCTGTCTGTCAACAATTCTGACAATTAAAGTGGGAAAATAAATTATATAAAGAAAATTTGCTTTGGCCTATTCATTCTTTTATATTGAAATACAAGATTTTTTATAACTTAAAAGTTTTTTAAAATTATTATTTTAACAGACATCTTGGCTTTACAATTGCTATTAAAGCTTTATAATCACTTGAGAAATGTCCTACCACATGTTTTTCCCAGTGCATAGTATCCATCCAGACACACACAGCTCCCTCTGCTGCAGTAGGAGTTAGTGTCCTGACAGTCAGTATTACTGCTACACTGACCCCCTGGCCCTGTCACTGAAACCAATATATAGTATACCTTCTCAGTCAGGGCAACTATATAAAATGCATTAGGTTTACTATTGATTCCCAATGTTTTTTAATGTTGAAAGAAGATTGCTCCTCTGTTTATAGGAGTCAATACAATAATGTGATGGTTCAAAATGTGTGAATATCTGTAGTCCTTTCAGGGGTAATGTTTAGAAATTTTCATTGACAAATGTGCATACAATACAAATTTCAAATTAACTGTGCTAATATCATAATAGCATGTCAATATTTACTAATTTGAGGGGGTGAAGCAACTTTGCTTCAAAGTATTTAGTTTGGGGCAAGCAGTCTCAATGGGTTTCCATGAAAAATTTGTTCTGCAAATTTGTAAGATAATCTTAAGTTTAATGCAGGTTTGCAAGAAAGTATTCAGGTTCTTGCAAATTTGCAACAGACCTTATATGCATTGTACAATTCCTTCTTGCAAATTAGCAAAAGAGTTTGAAGCAGGCCTGGGATTTTTGCTTTCAACTTTTCAAGAGTTAAAATTTTTGATGATGACCTTGACCAACTTACCTTCCACACACCTCCCATTTTGCAGTCTATATCCTGTATCACATGAGCACCTGCCATTCACACATTTGGCATTTAGTGGACAGTCAGCATCCCTGTCACATTGGGGGCCATCTGACTCAGGATCTAATAGTTTCATAATTATAAACATTTTTCAAACTGATTTAACTTATGCAGAATCTCCAAAGTGCTTTTTGGAGAACCTAAGAATCAACTAAAAAGAGTCAATGTCTTTTTTATATTCCCCTCCAAATCTACACTCTTTTAACTTCAATAATATAAAACATAGATTAAACATTCCCAACTACAAATGTGTACAAAGCACAGAAAATATGCACAAACAACACCACATTTAATATGAAGACAGAAAATAATTATGACCAAAAATCACAACATAACCCCATAATGAATCTGCAAGTAAAATGCATATCAGAAACCAAATTTGACTGGTTAAACTAAACACTGAACAAACATATAAAACCAAATTTATTTGTAGAAACTAAAACCTGAATAAACCCCCTCACCACATGTGCCTGTTGGGCCTGGCCTGTGGCCCTGTTTACATTGACAAGTGCCTAGCACACATTCAGCATTGGGGTCCAGGCACTCCACATCCTCCCTACAGGTTCTCTCAGTAACTTGGGGAACTAAAGAAATTCAACCAAACATCACATAAAAACTCTGAACTAAAAAAAGGCTTTGGAGGGCATGCCCTTGGCCACAGCTTTAACTTTTGATCTTTTGTTCTTCATCTGCCAGCAAAAATTAATGAAAAACATTTAAAAGCCAAATAAGAATTTCTTTAAAATCATAGGCATGACTAAAACATATGCATTCATCCTGGTTGCCCATAGCATGCTTTCACAATACCCACTTCAACATTTAAAGCTTTAGCAAATTTATCAACAGAACAAAAAATCCTGTTTTCACTTTGCAACTTGAACATCACAATCAACACATCTCAAATAAGTTTTAAAAAGGAAAACTTCTTTTTGATAAAGCCATAAAAATGAGAGAAATGAGCAAAATGGATCTGGAAGAAAAGCTCCAGTTCAGTACAAGTATACTCACCACAGCGCTGTCTCTGTGTGTTATATACATAAGCAGGCATACAGACACAGCGACCCTGATGACACATACTGTGCTCAAGTTGACAGTTATCATCTGTGTTACAGTCCTCAAGATGTCCTTTCTTTGCAGCTAACAAAAAAAATACAATTTGTCATTTTTAAATCACTGAAGGAAAAGACCTAACTTTTAAACCTAAATCTTTTTTGTGAAATTGTGACCATTCTTGATATCCGATTCTTAAAATGTTGCATTTTTTTACCTGGCCTGATCTGACAGGGTTCTCATTTCAGCGATGTAAAACAATACTTTTTGTCATTTTCTCTCAGCAGATGTCAGCACTTACCACATTGTCCCCCATCGTTGTAAAATCCATCCCTGCAAACACATTTGTCATCCTTACAAACAGCATTGTTGTCAAGACAGGCTGAACCAGCCAAACACTTGCCATCAACAGCACCATTCAAAACTGAAAATCAAATCAAACAGAAAGATAATATACACATCCTACTCTGAGAAAAAAGCAGGCAAACAGATGTAAGGATGGAGGATGGAAAATGTTTTAGCTTTTAATGTCAAGTTTCAAATGGCATTTGTGCTATCAAAGCAACAATAGCTGGAACAATGCACAATATATTTTTTCATTCAAATAATAACAGAAGAGAAAATAAATGTTAAAAAACACTAAAAATCATGTCTTATGTATACAAACATCATGAGATGACTTACTGCATGTAGTTCCTGACTGATGAAAGTTTTTGTCACAGATACACTGACCATCATCTGAGCAAACAGCACTGTCATCCAAACATTCTTCATCTCTAGAACACCGGCTATCCAATGGAGACTTTCTTACTAATAAGAGATCCGTATAAAGTCATTAGATTCACTGAAATATGTATCTTTTTACTTGATGATATTTCATTCCAATACTAATCAACTGTCTACTCCGACTACAGTTAGTAAAACAATTGTTATTTTCTTTATTTTCTGCCCCAGTTGAAGCATTGCATAAAATCACTGATGGGAATGAATTTTTTTTTATAATTTAGAACAAAACCATATCAAATATTACATTCAAAAGATTAAAATCAACTCTTCCACTTACTTATAATAAGTATTCACAACTTTTGAAAATATAAAAAAACATCTGCAGCAGACAACTCACCACAGCGCCCTCTATCATTGAAATGAGTAGTTTCACACTTGCAGATACCTCGCCTGCACTCAGCATGGACGTCAAAGCACACGTCCCCTGGTGCACACCTGTGGTCCAGTGTCCCCTCCTGTCCTGGGGGGACTTCTTTACACTGACTGTCCTGGCAGGTGTAGGGCTCCACACAGGGGTCCCTTTCACTGCACTCCTCTCCTGGACCTTGCTTCAGTACTGTAATAATAGTATTCATAATATATACATATATATATATATGCTTATTGCAACTCATTTCAATGTAAAAATTGGCTAATATCTGATAGATACTGGCTTTTGCAATATACCCCCGACCTTTATAGATATGTGGACATGTCATGAGCACATGAAGTGTTAGGGAAAAAAATCATGTTGTGTGGACCAATCTACAAGAAAGACATTTGTGAGTAAGATATAAATTTCATAACTTTCAATCCAGAAGATGTCATGAAATATCAAATTTCAAAATTCAAACATGACAAAATAGAGGAAAGGAAGCAGAGAAATTTCTCACCGCAATTTCCATCTTTCTCATAAGAAGTGTCATCACACCTGCAGAGTCCAGATTTACACTCGGCATGAGGACCACATGTATTACCTGGCTGGCCACATGGAGAACCTGGGCCGTGACCTCTTCTCTCTGGCGATGCAGGGAAAAACAATTTTCATCAAAATTTTCAAAATATATATGTGACAATTTTCCTTTTTGATATATATCTTTCAATTTTTTTTCAAAATCCTTATTTTTGATTGTTTTTATAATAGAGATATTTGGACTGACTCAAAAGTGGAGATTTTTTATCAAAGAGGATTACATATATTGCAATACTTGGCTCTTACCACAATTGCCATTTTTCTCATAGTAGTCAGGAGAACATATGCAGATGCCATTTTCACAAACTGAACCAGATTCAGAACAGAGAGCTCCTGGTAGACATTCCTTCCCCAGTGCTCCCTGACCAACTGAAACCAAACCAGTTATATATAAATGATATGTTTCATAATTTAACAAATGATAAATCTGGAGGTAAAATGAAGTTACTGTAGTGTTCTTTCTTTAAATGCTTCAGACACATTGTAAGGTCCATTCTTTACAACAGACAAGTTTTTTCAGCCTGCAAACCTATACTGGTCTACAAATTCCAGTAAAATTGAAGGAAAATTTTGCAATTATTTATCTGCTTTAGACCAGAAGATTCTTAGATCTCGATGCCCAAAGGAACATCAGGCAAAAAGATTTCAGCACAGACTGCCATATTGTAAAATGAACTTATTTGATTAAGCAACTGACCGCACTGGTCACCATCCTTGGTATAGCCAGGGTCACACTGACAGGTGCCGTCTTGACACGACGCCCTCTGGCTGTTACACATGTCACCAGGCTCACAGTCTTCACCCACTGGGATCTTGGGCACTGTGGAGAGAGAAAAGGGTGCTTTTATTACTGATTTAATCCGATCTAATACAGAATAAGTAAGATGGTACCATAATATGACCTAAAACATGTTTTATACTTTTCAGGGCATTTTTAATTTGCCCTTTGGTAAATATAAATTTTTATAAACATTATTTAAAAATCCTACATTCCAATATAACATGTTATCTTACCACACTGTCCATTCTTTTCAAAGTGAGAGGGCAGACATTTGCATATCCTCCCCCCTCTGCACTCAGTATTTGGCTGTCTACAGTCTTCTGTCTGCTGGCAGGGACCATCAAGATCTCCATTACCTGCATCTCTAGAGACTGGAACACAATGAATCACCATATTGACAGATGAAAATAAATTCTTCTCTTATCATGATTACTGGCAACTCTTTAAGGAGGTTTAAAAGATTGTGTCTGATGCGCATGTATTCTGTGCAAGGATCTCAGACTCACCACAAATTAATGATATCCCATTTCCAAAATTTTATATCTAGACAAATCAATATGCATTTTAATTTCTTTCTCCTCTTCAGTAAATAGTTCTCCATTGTTTTTACTTGTAGAGAAAAACTAAAAAACTAAATTTTGGAAGAAACTCAACAAAAGAATAAGAGGTTTTTATCACACATACAGCAGACTCCACTGCGTTCAATGTATCCATTCTTGCAAACACATCTTCTATTTCTACACATGAGGTTACTGCTGGCTGTGCATCCTTCATCAGAATTACATTCATCTCCTATATCTGACTTGGGAACTAGAAGGTAGTTAATAAGAGAATAGTCATTAATTTAAAGTAGTAATATAGCAAAAATGAATAAAAATAATATTCAAAAGAGAAATCTGGACAAAAGGAGCATTAGACTAAGTTTACAATCTCATAATAAAAAAACTTGCTACATACAGAAATCAAGAAAAAATTCCAGCCTTCATGGTACAAAATCTCTGACAGTTCTTACCACATATGCCATTGTTGTCATAGGAGTCTTCTGTACAAACACAGATATTGCTGTCACAGGCTGTGTTGGCATCAGTACACACACCATTAGCTTTACATGGAGTGTGTAGTTTACCCTTGGGAACTAAAATATCAAAACATTGCACAACCACTCAATATGTAAATCTAGATGATATAAAGAGAACAATTTATTTTTTATTTTAAGTGTCATGAAGGGAGATCAGAATAGTGTACTACGGATCAGTGTTAGCAAAAGATTCAAAAAGGAGATTCTGCAAACAGTTTCTCATTAAATGAATTTTAAAAATACAAAAAAATAAAATTTGATTGAAGGATAAAATGTTTAACTTACCACACTGATCATTTTTCTCAAAGTGTGTATCTCTGTTGCACAGACAAACACCCTCTGTGCAGGCGGCGTGGTCATCTTCACAGACATCATTTTGTTCACACAGTCCATTCAAAGGAATCTCAGGTCCTAGAGTACAAATATGTGCTCTTAAACCTTTACTTAAAATTCTATATTGTTCACATTTCTATCAGTATTCCAGAGATACATAAAAGATCTGTTTTTAGTATTTTCAATTCTGTATAAATGTAAAGACTTGATTAGAACTGTAAGACATGGTTATTCATTTTCATAAAAAGTTAACACAAACCATTTTTCAAAAATTGAAAGTAAGTAAAACATTCCGTGAAAAAAGTCACCACTAGACTTATCTATCATAAAAATTCTGAGAGAGAAAAAAAAACAACTTACTACATCTTCCCTGCTTTAAAAAGAAGCCATCTCGGCACTCACATATCCCACTGATACAGATTGCATTACGATCTTCACACTGGTTGCCACGGACACAAGGGATCTGAGGTTTGGAGGGATCCCGTAGGACTGGGCATGAATAAAATAATAGGCAAATAAAACTTGTGACATAAAATCATAATTTGGATGCAATATTCACATCTTTTCCAGAAAACAATAACCTTACATATCATACAATTCTGAGAGGGAGTGGTAAATGGTGAACCAAAACAGTTCTATAAAGTCACCCACCTATTTCAACAAGATTCTCTCACTGCAGATATAATGAACCTTAAGCCAGATACCAAGCGCCAAAGGCACAGGGAGTAAACAAAAACAACACTGTAATATCCACATTTCCAGTTAAAATCCAAAAGACTTTCATCTCTAAATTACACCACTCACCACAGAGGCCATTTTTAGCTTCGTATCCCCGCAGACATTCACACAGGCCTGCAAGACAAGCCGTGTTGGTGTCTGAGCAGGCGTTGTCAGGCAGACAGGGGGTGTCTAGCTTGCCACGGGAGACTGGAACAGGAATGCAAAATATCTAATTCAGTTAGAATTGAGAAATAGCTTTTCCAACCCAAGAACTGTGTGTTAATTTATGTTTTAAGTGGTACAAGAAAGCTCTCAAACTGAAGATACAAGGCACTGTTCTGTATTTTTAGTACTTACTGCACTCTCCATCCCTCTCAAAGAAGGAGCCACTGCAGGAACAAATTCCATTTTCACAGTCTGCATTGTCATCTCGACAGACTTCCTTGCGTTTACAGGAGGAACCAATACTCTTCTGGGGCACTACAAAGGAAAAAGAAACTTCAATACAATTATTACAACAAAAATTAATGCACTTAAGAATAATATATATAATTCAATTTACAAAAAATTCCAAAATTTTTCCTTGAAACTTTAATCTTAATATCAAGGATTTCAAATCCTATTCAATTTCAGAAAAATATAAATCTAAATACTATGTTGATAATATACCAGATCCCCCCCCTGACTTAATCAGACAACTTACAGCATCTCCCCTGCTCGGCATAGTATCCTTGGTTACAGCGACATATGCCCAGTAGACACTGAGAGTTGGCATCCAGACACCTGGGGCTGATGTCTGGGGATAGACACCTGGCATCTGGGGAACCCTCCTTGGTAGGCAGCACTGGGGAGAATGAGAAGTTTAACATAATTTTTATTTGGACCTATTGACAAAACTTATTGCATACAAATAATATATAAATGGTTGAAAATAAAATATTAATCTCCAGATGACAAAATAAGTAAGGTACCTTTAATTTCACTTCAGGTAAATTTTTTAATCTAAAATTCACAAATGGGGTTTTATAAATTAAGTTAATTGTCCAGTTTTAGTTTAGCATCTTAAATGATATTATCATTGTTCACTGAACCACACTATAAACAAAAAAATCTTTAATCCTTTACTTACCACAGACCCCCTCCTGGTCATCTTCAAAGTAGCCCTGTCTACAGGTACATGTGTTAGTTTGAGAGTTACACAGTGCAAACCTGTCCTCACACACATCAGCTGGAGTACAGGGGGCACCTAAAGGACGCTGAGGAACTGAAACATACAGTATTAGAGTTATTGGTTTGAGAGTTACACAGGGCAAACCTGTCCTCACACACATCAGCTGGAGTACAGGGGGCACCTAAAGGATGCTGAGGAACTGAAACAAATAGTATTAGAGTTATTGGTTTGAGAGTTACACGGGGCAAACCTGTCTTCACACACATCAGCTGGAGTACAGGGGGCACCTAAAGGACGCTGAGGAACTGAAACAAACAGTATTATAGGCATTGGTTTGAGAATTAAACAAACCAAATCTTTCGATCTTCAGGTATTTCAACAGGGATGCTGGATGTTCTTAAATTTAAAACACAAGTATTATAAGTATTTAAAGTATCACGGCTATGATGAGATAATAATAAGGTTGCTGGACATAATTAAGTTCTGGACAAAGAATCATATTTCATCCGGGTGTTTATTTAGGACTTAAAAAGAAATTCAAGAGATATGCTTATGTACAGTATATTTCCTAAATATCCTGAAACAAACGTAAGAAGAAGCATGGAATATACACAAACACAGTCTGTTGATTTCACCTACCACAAACTTCTTGTTTCTCGTAGGAGTTCTTCAAACACAAACAAATTCCCTGACTGCACTGTGTGTTAGCATCTGTGCATTTCTCTTCTCCTTTGACTGCTTCTAGACATGGGGCATTCAACTTGCCCTTGGCTCCTGTAAAGATAAGAAGGGTTATCTTAATATAAGGACTATGTAACATATCCACAGCGCTGGAATCTTATAGATACGAGCCAATAGTTCCTTGATTACTGTGGGTTTTACAATGCAGACAAATATTATTGAAAATAAATAAAATTTTCAAACTAATTCATGAATCTCATTTTGCATTTTCAGAAGAAAGAAATTATGCAAGACAAAAAGTATTAAGTATCCCATTATGGAAGTACATATATTTAAACACATACTGCATTTGCCTCCCTGTTCAAAGTAGCCATTTCTACATCTACAGGCGTCCTCTCTACACTCTGCATTCCCGTCCAGACACTCGTCTTTGTCTTCAGCCTTGCAATAGTTGTTCAATGGAATCTTTTCAACTAAAAAAAGGGGAAACATACAAAACAATGACCAGTAAGTAGCTTACAGGACCAACTGAACTGTCAAAAAATGTATAAAAGAAAACACATTTTGATAACTAGTATCAACACTGTGCAAAGTATGTAATATGAATGTACATAGCAGTAGTGCATCAAAGATTTCATACCACACTGTCCATTTTTCTCAAAATAGTCCTGCTGACACTGACATATTCTGTTACATCTAGCATGGCTGTCTCTGCAAGTGTTGTCTGGCAGACATGGTTGCCCTAATTCACCAAGAGGTTCTGAAAAATTTCATACCAAGATTACTCAAATTATTGTCAAAATTAAAACAGACATTTAACCTACTAAAAATTAACACAAAAGAATTAAGAGAGAAGACAAAAGAGAACACAATTTTCTAAAGATATCACGCTAATTATATCTCATATTGCCGATCAGTGATTTATTGTTAAATGACATCTTTATACTTTCATTAACCAAATCTTATTGTTTTACAATTTTTAAAGAACAGCAATCAAATTCATATTAATCATATCTTCACAAAAGATTCACTTCATATCTCTGCACTTACTGCACTGGTCTCCAGATCTGCCATAGTCTGGTTTACACAGACACAAGGTGGCAGCAGTATCTCCTCGCCTGCACAGAACATCTTCCCCAGCACAAGAGTCGCCTGGCTCACATCTGGACCCATACGGGATGTCTGGTCCTTTGAAAAAAAACAGTTGTATCATATGTTGTTTCTATTTTAATTTAAAATTTAGCATCAAATTTAAGCTTTCAAATTTAACAGTTAAAATTAAGCATGCAATTATTCTTTTTTAAAGTGCTGTATAGCAAGTTAATAACTTGAAATTCATGTCAAGTCAAAAAAGGAGGTTTAGAACTTAACATACTGAAGTTAGTTAAGCGCTTCCACCTATATCTACAGAAGGTGAAGCCATTTTAACTGTCCAATTTTCTGAAAGCAGAAATGGATTTTACTTACTGCAGACATTGTTCTTGTAAAAGTATCCTTTCTTGCACATACAGAGCTCCCTGTCACACTCGGCATTGGTGATCAGACACCGCTGGTTACTGAGGCATGGAGTCAAGATCTGACCATTGGAAACTACAAGATAGAGGTTATAATCTTACAGTGGGTACCATATGCTACAATGTTAGAATAAGAAGCTGCTGTTTGCCACTAAAATTCAATAATCAATTCTTGGATGACAACAGATTATAGTGTCAATGATATTATTTTCAAAATTTTAAAAGAAATGGTGTATAGAGCATGTTTTTGGTTTTCTAACTTTATTTATTCTGAGCAAAATGTGGTACTATTCTTTAAGAATGTTATTACAGTTACTCAACACATGATGTAATACTTTTGATGAAAAAATATTAACATATTTTTTTAATGTTTGAAAATTTAGCAAAGTTCTCTTACTGCATATGTTGTCAGAGTTTGGTGAGAAATCCACTTTACAAAGACATCTGTTGTTCTGACAAACAGCATTCTCGTCTTTACACACATCTTCCTCAGTGCAGGAGCTGTACAGCTGCTTCTTAGGATCTGGCCAGAAATAAGGAATGTGTGCAATAACAGAAGATTAAAGTTTATAACTGATGACCAGGTTAATTACCATGTGTTTCTTTATGTATGTAGTCTTCTAATTAATGGTTGAGCAACACTTTGTCTGGACACACAATTCATAGTTACTGATAGATATACTAACTATATTGTGGAATTCTGAGCAAAAGTCCATTATTTCTAATCTTTTATGCAAATTAGAACAACACTGCTTTGCCTTTGAAAATTCTAAATGAAGATATATACTCAAACAAACAATGTGCACAGTCTTGATGGAGTACAGTCAACATACCACATTTTCCATTTTTCTCAAAATGTGTTTCCACGCAGACACAGGTCCCTCTCAGACACTGAGCAAAGATGTCATTACAGGTTCCTGATGATGTACAGGGGCCATTCAGGTCTCCACGGGGGGCTGAAATAGGGAAAAAATATTAAGAGGGGACAAGTTATGCAATGTTCTAATCTCTGACCAATTATAAAGTACTTTATAATATCTACATTCAAGCAGGGTTTCACATTTTATGAAAAAAATTTACAAAGTATAAATTGAGCTTCTTTTTCTTTGCTTTGCAAGGTCACACATTTTTAACACTGCAATTGCCCTCTCTCTATAATTTAAAAACAATTCTTTGTATTCTCAAAATGGTCTTTTTTTTTGGTTTTATGCATAATCACTTGCTTCAAAAATACAACACAGTCACCTGTGAACTGCTCTAAAAAGAATACTTATTAGCATTATTGGTGAAGTAAACTTACCACATACAGGGCCAGTAGGTGTTTCCTTCTGGTAGAAATCTCTCTGACACCTACACCTGCCCAGCCTGCACTCTGCCTCCCCATCTTTACACACCTGGACACCTGCCACTGACCTGCATGGCTCTCCAAGCTCTCCTAATGGAACTGAAATAGAAACATGGGACACACTAGAGCAAGGCTTCTATTGTACTGATAACTCAACACCACTACGTACTGGCCCCCATTTGGGTCTTACAATGGAAGTGAGACAAAACTACAGTGAAAAATAAGATAACTGTTGTAATGAAGATGCAATTTTTCAGTTAACAATAACCCATAAGGCTTACAAATCTTTGTATACAGGTATCAAAGTTCAGCCATGAAGAAAATATTATAGGTTATCAATACAACTTTAAATGCTCGCTCAAAAAGTGCAAATTAATATTCATATTTTTTCTGGATTATTAAAAAAAATATAATAACATAATTTCTCTCTTACCACACAGTCCATTCATCTCAAAGTACTCCCGCTGGCACTGACAAATGTTATTGAAGCACTCGGCCTGTGGCACAGTACAGGGTTCTCCAGGAGTTGTCAGACACTGGAGACCTAGCTTGCCACCCTCCTCTGAATAGATATAGATGTTTGATGCAATTGTATAGAAATCCATAAATTAAAATCTGTTAGTTGCTTTGTGAAATTTTCCTTGAAATGCAAATAAAATGTATTAAATCTGTATTAACACCAGATTGCCAGAAACCCTATAAGTAAAAAATATCATAGGACTAAGCTGGATCTCACTTGCTCCCTTATAAAGTCAATACACAGTTAAAAAAAGTGCAACAATCTTGGAAAAAACTTTACAATGCCACCTTTCTAAAACCTCCACAATTAAGACAATGTTATCACAGGAATGACCTGCAGCACTCACCACAGTTTCCATCGACCACCTGGAACCCCTCAGCACACTTGCATCTTCCTCCCTGACAACGAGAATTGTTCCCCAGACACACGTCACCTGGGAAACATCTGTCACCTGGGCCTGGCTTTAACTCTACAGGAGAAACATGTATCTGTACAGTATCCTGAATCATGTTTTACATTGCAAATATGTACCTAAGTGTGTATGTCTGTGTTAGAATGCATGTCCTTTTTTAAAAAACTAAAATCAATAACCCAAGATTTTACTTATTAACTTTGTACTATCATATTCTGACACTTTCTGATAATAAAAACTTAATGGCTATAAATGATGATTGATTATTTTGAAAGACTAGCAAAATGAAATTAAAATTTGTTACAACATACCACAATTTCCAAACTTCTGAAAGTAGTCCTGCTCACACTCGCAGATATTTGTGGGTAAGTGGCAGACACTGTGTGCGTCAGTGCACCTAGCCTGGGGAAGGCATGGTTCATTGAGGCCACCACGCAGTCCTAGTGAATAGAAATATAACCAGCCATGTATCAGCTGGCCTGCCATGCAATGAGGAGGCCTGCACTGAGCATGGTTCACAAAATAACTGTAGACCCAAAATTGGTCTAAACAACTTCAAGACCAAAAATTTTGTCTAAGGAGGTTGCATATTAGTTTCACAAAAAAACTCAAGTCAGTTTCCTGGCTAAGGATGTTTGCATCCACTGTTGTAATGTTGGTAACAGACTGGAACTGACTTAAGGGTTTTTTTTTTGTGAAACAGGGACCTGGACAAATTCATCCTAGTCCGCTGAAATAAGGTAAGTATTGGTCTAAAAACTCAGAAAAGTCTTTCTAGTTTAAATACAGCTGCCATAATCCATTAGACTGGATTACTGCTAATTTAGCTTGAGTGAAAGTAGACAAAAATTTTGGTCTAAAGCCTAAGAACAATTTTTGGGCTAAAGTTATTTTGTGAAGCACACTCCTAATGCAGGTTAACTGCAGACATTCTAGTGCAATTAAAATCATGATTGTTTTGACAATCATTTCAGTCACAAAACCCCTTAAATATCTACTAGTAGCTTACCTTGTAAAAACACCTAAGTCATATCTAGATACATACCTTGGCACAGGGGTCAGCTTAAAACTATATTGAAAAGAACTGCTCTTTTTGGACAGATTATGAACTTTAAATTTTAAATAATTCATGTTGTGTTGAGATCACATTCCTCAACTTACTGCAAGCCTGGTCCTGGATACTGAAGTAGTGGTCAGAGGAACACTGGCACGTTCTTCTGATGCACTCCGCATTCACGTCTGCGCATTCACTGGTCGTAGCACAACTTCCATTGATGGGTTTCTTTAAGACTGGAGGAAAAGCAAAAATTCATAATGTCGATGATGTGATCAAGGTGAAAGTAGACTGAAAGCTTGACTGACTTTAAGGATGATTATACAGTGTAAATAAGTTTAAATTAGAGTTTAAATTGAAAGAAAGTTTAAATTGAAAGACAAAAATATACCAGTTCTAAAATGGTCATGGATTTACAAATATGCATCATTACTTACTTAACTAACCTCTTTGTCTCATGAGGGATTAAAGGTCACAATTACATCATTATTTGGAATTAAAAGAAATTATCATTTAGAATTACAAAAACCAATGAATAAATGAAAATGAAAAACATTCTCTATACATGTACACATGTATGGATCAGTACAAGAAAACCCACTACTCACTGCAGCTCTCCCCAATCTTCACATGTCTTGGGTTACACACACACTCCCCACTCACACAGCGTGTGTCGTCATCTGTACACCTTACTGGAGAGCTCACTGGCAGACACGGGGTGTCTACCTTGCCACGCTCCTCTGAAATTAGCAAGAAATACATACATGAATTTAAAGGATTATATCAACCTTGCCTTATGGACAAAAATAACATTTACCCATCAGAGATTGTATGTTTCTTTTTCAAGCAGTAACATTCTTGTTATCTAACTGAAATAGACTTTGTGACAATTGAACTAATTTTTTAATTTGATACAACACTGGTGTGCTAGCATGCAAAATTTCACTTTATTTTCCATTTACACTCTTACTCAAAGATATCATATTAAGTATCATGGTTCTATTGTTTATATAAAAATCTACTTCTACACCACATTTAGTCCAGCCTTACTATTATTTCTGTACACTTACTACACTGTCCATCCTTATAGAAGAACTCTGGCTTGCAGTCACATATCCCAGCAGCAGTACACTCAGCATTCTGGTCAGCACACACATCTTCAGAGTTACGCACACAGCTTGATTTGGTTGGAATATTTGGCACTAAAATCAATGAACAACAGTTGGAATAGTACAAAGATGAAGTCAACATACTAACATCAAAAGCTTGATTTTTGAAAACAATCAAAAATTTTTGAGATGAAAAATATAGCAGATTTGCGAAAGACAAAAGAAAGAAAGAAAGAAAAGAAAGAAAAAAGAAAAAAATCACAGGTTTGATAAGAAAATTATGCAACATATCCAATTAATTTCAAAAAGTTACATACTATCAACATTGCCTTAAAAGTCATAACAAGTATCACATCAACTCACCACAGCGGTTGTTCTTGATGTGGTGTTCTCTCTGACATACACAGGTGTCGTTGCCAGGGTTACACTCTGTGTTTGGGTCATCACATCTTGGGATATACCGCTCTGGCAGACATGGTTTGGACAGCTTACCTCTGGGTACTGGAATATGACAGACAAAAATATTCCTTTAACTTCTGCCTGGTGCTCTACAAACAGCTATATATATTGTTTTGTTGGGTCAAAATAGTTTAGCTTTGCTGAACTATGATGAATCAAACTTATGGGAACTAAAATACAACAAAATGCCACTTAAACAAAAATATTTCTAAATAAATGCAACAAGAGAGACATCTTTAATGCAACAGTTAAATGATATTTTCCTGCTTGTGTGCTCAAAAATGAATCCACATTTATTACAGAAAATCCCATCTCACACCTACTAAAAATTTCCAGCTATTTGTAACTTACAGCACTGCCCAGTCAGTGTGTCCACATAGAACTCTGGTAGACATGTGCACTTCCCTGTGACACACTCTGCATTACTACCACACTGCTCACCAGGGGAACAAGATGAGCCAGGCTGGAGTTCAGCAACTTGAATAAAATTAAATACATCTTACATTTTTCATGTAACCTACAAGCACTTTCTCATTGCAATCTTTTCAAACTGAATTTCCACAAAAAATTGAGTAGGACAATTTCAAAGATTTCACTATGGAGAAAATTGCAATGTCAACTAAATGTGATGTCCACACATGGTAAAAATAATTTTCTCTATCATTACGTGTCCTCTACTCACCACAGTTGCCATTTTTGTTGAAGAATCCTGTCTTACACTGACATCGTCTGGTGTTTTGGTCACACACAGCATTGGGGTCAGCACACTGTCCACTGCCAAGGGTACACTGACCACCATTACCTGTCTTCTCAACTAAAACAGGCAAAGATTTAATGCATGCTAAATTACTGTAAGAATACCACACACAATATGTCCTTAGTTTTATCACAACATTTTTAAAAATCTGCCATTATATTTGGTTTCTAGTGTTGTGGGATATTCAACAATATAATTATCCCTTACTTTACCTTTTTTCCTGTCTCACTTCATATATCATTAAGAATGGCACCCAATATTAATCAATAATCAATGTCATATATGAGGGATTGACTTAAGTTACTCACCACATCTTCTGCCGCTGAGGTAATGAGTGCTGACACATTGACAGGTGCCATTCTGACAAATGGCATTGTCATCACTACACTGGTAGGAGGGGCCATCACAAGCTCCACCCACATCTGGTTTTTGTACTGAATATCAAATAAAATCACTATTTTAGGAGAAACCACTGAATAAATGTTCCAAAAAAAATTTGCAAGCCATTTATTTAGAACTTGAATGGGATTAAGAATATTTCAAATAACCAAACCAAAACAGAATCTGATAAGCACTTCTGACTATTCTCATTTGCAAAAGCTACATGAATTTATATGAAACAACTGCTCTTGTTTACACTGTCATGATTTAATAATGCAATACTATACCACATCTTTCATTGAGAGGAAAGAATCCTTCCTTGCATATACACTGCTGATCACACCTTGCATTACCATCAGCGCACTGGTCGTCATCTTGACACGGGGCGCCAATGCCAAACCGTGGCTCTGAACACAATGTGAATATCAATGTTAAACAATACCAGTTAGAAACTAGATTCATTGTTCCATTAAACCAGATGAACCAAAGGCACAATGGAGTGCTATATAGAAAAGCTCAATATTCTGAGAGAGAATATCTCATTAAAATAATATAACTCAAAATCCGTAAGCTTTTCTTTAAGATGACCATGCAATTGTAACTAGGTAACAACATTTTACAGGAGCATAAGCAACATTCTTAGGGGAGGAATCTAAACATGGAGAACTTTTTAGTGAGCACTCACCACATTTATTGTTGAGAAGAGCATATCCTTGCTTACAAAAACATTTGTCTCGTATGCACTCTGCGTTATCATCAGCGCAAATATCCAGAGAAGTGCAATCACCACTCGTCGGAACTTTCCGTACTTGATAAGAACAAAACAAGAAACAAAATGGTCTACATGTCTACAACTACAAGCATAAAGTTCACAAAAGGAAATTCTCACCATTACCAATTTAGTCATCTATTAACAGCAAAGAGAAGACAAAAGGTTGTGCCGAAAAAGTACCATAATCAATCCTTAAAGAAGAAACTTCATGTCACTAAGTAATGAAAAATCTATAAAATTTCTTAGTCTGCACTACCTACAAAGCTCAGTGACAAACATATGAACTAAAAGTGTCTCCAAATGACCAGATAATGTAGAAAGTTCCACAGAAACTTCCAAAACACATATCCAAAAGCTTCAGTTAATCAACCTGGTCATCTCAGATGATCACACAGTTGGACCATTTCTGATCTAAGTTAACACAATTCTATATGCCACTCTATTCTACACATGACATAAACCCTTAGGCAAAGGATACTTTTTCTAAATGTCAATTCAAAGAAAGACTATTAACCAAACGATAAATGCTAGATAAAAATTTATCACTTGGTAACATACCACATTTTCCCATGAGAGTGTGATAGAAATGGGTGTCAATGCACTGACATCTTGCAAGATGACATCTCCCAAACTCGTCCAAGCAGACATCACCCAAGTCACAGACACCACTGATGGGGATCTTGGGGGCTGAAGGATTTTAGTTCATAAAGTTATTTCTTTTTAAATCAATATTTCCCCATTTTCCAGTGGTACATCTTGTTATAAACACTTAAAGGGATAATAACTCTTCGTATGAGATCTATATTTCACAATAAAAACATTGTGAATAACTCATAGAAATATAATACATTCTGTTTTACCATAAAAACGGCAGTTATAGCTATTATTCTGATATCTGAGCTTGTCTTTAGACCACGTGATCTCCATTGATGGCTACAGTCTGTTAAAATCTCTTAAGAGATTTTAACAAAAAACCAAACTTTTTAGAAAAAAACCAGGGACTAACTTTGAATGTAAAAATGGATTCATTAACCATTGGTAAGTATGGGAAAATTGTTGTTTACTCCAGGAAAATTCATTTTTTGGCCGAAACGAAGAGTTATTATCCCTTTAAGTAAATAGTGAATCTCTATTATATTACTTGAACAGGATTGATAAATCCCGTACCTTAATTTTGTTTACTAAATTAATTTAGCAGGAGCATAAAGCTTAATGACATGTGACTCTAAGTAAATTTAAACCATGGCATACAAAATGCACCACTTACCACATTTAATGTTCTTAGCAAAGAATGTGTCAGTGCAGTGACAGCGGCCATCTTTACAGTTGGAGTTGGGGTCTGCGCACTGGTCCACAGATTCCGTACATCTCTGGTTAAGCGGAATCTTCAGAACTGGAATAAAATTCAGTCATCTTTATTGACTAAGGAAATTAATTTCCTTTACCCAACTATAATGGGCAGTCTGAAACAATAATTTTGATTAAGATAAAAAGTTTTCCTGGTAATAAAGGCATTTGAAAATTTCAACATACACGTAATGTTATACTGTGAGGACAAAAAAGTTGACAACGGGTTCAGTAGCATTAGCAAGATTGACATCTGTAAAACTGTGGACAAAATATAAAAGAGATATAACAGCAATCAGTGTTACTTGTAGCATATAACTTACCACATTTGCCATTCTTTTCATAATATTCTCCTTTGCAATAACAGGCTCCCACCAAGCAGGCAGCATTTTCATCTTTACACACATCCTGAGATGAGCAGCCATCATTGAGACCAAGTTTTGCAACTGAAAAATGAATATTACAAAAAGTCAGTCACTAACATATCATCTTATGATTTCTAACTGGCAATATAATCATTGTAAATAACAGAGAAAATAAACTTGTGACATACAGAGTTTTCATAAATAATGCTCAGCGCTTGCTGGTTTTCTTTGACTTTTTTTGTTTGATCAAAATACTCAAACTGTAACTCCAAGTATAAGTGCAACTGTAAAGAAAAGTTTGCTACTGATTGGTCAGTTAACATACCACATCGTCCACTTTTCTCGTAGTGGTCTTTGTTACATCTACACGCCCCTGCCTGACAGGTAGCTGCCACATCTGCACACTCCTCGTCAGGGGCACAGCGGTCACCCAGGGGGATGGAGGGACCTGAAGAACACATCATAGCCCAAGGAGGTAAAATTAGTTTGAATCCAAATTAGTGGATAAATTAGTAGAAAAAAATTAACAAAAAATTATCAACCATTAGTCTATAAATATCTCCAGACACAAAATGCTTGATTTGTATTCACTTTTATTAAGACTGCTTTTCCATAGTTGTTTAAAGCTAAGTGAATAATAATAATAACTAGAGGATCAGAAAGGCGATACCGCCTCCTGATATAGTACCACCAGCTGGAGCAAGCGCATTCATATGGACCTCGCCCCCGCCCCCCCCCCCCAAAAAAAAAGAGACACCACCACCAGTCTTATGCTTGACAAGCTCTATAAAATGCAATCAACAAGAATTCTCAAAATATGCAAAAAATATAACCAAAAATGGTACAATCAAAATTCAGTTCATCATAAAAAGTAGGTCAAAGGTCAATTTTAAAGTCACAGTTAATTGCCAGTATATGACTTCCTATTCAAGTTCAATAGTAACTATGGACCTATCTCTGCCAGTTTTGGAGATAAATGGAAACCAAATTTTACAAATTTCAATTCATGATGAAAAGTAGGTCAAAGGTCAATTTCAAGGTCACACTTAGATTGCCAGTATATGACTTCCTATTCAAGTGCAATAGTAACTATGGACCTATATCTGCCAGTTTTGGAGATAAAGGGAACAAAAATTTGCAAAGTTCAGTTCATGGTGAAAAGTAGGTCAAAGGCCACTTTTAAGGTCACAGGAAATTGCCTCTAGTGACTTTCTATTCAAATTCAATAGTAACTATGGACCTGCCAGTATATGACTTCCTATTCAAGTTCAATAGTAACTATGGACCTATCTCTGCCAGTTTTGGTGATAAAAGGGAACAAAAATTTGCAAAGTTCAGTTCATGGTGAAAAGTAGGTTATAGGTCTATTTTAAGGTCACATTAAATTGCCTCTAATGACTTTCTATTCAAATTCAATAGTAACTATGGGCGTATCTTTGCCAGTTTTGAAAGTATAAGCATTAAAAAAGTTGCAAAGTTCAGTTTAAGGTGTAAAGTAGGTCAAAAGTCAATTTCAAGATCAGAGTAAGATTACCAGTATATAACTTCCTATTCAACTTCAATAGTAACTATGGACCTATCTCTGCCAGGTATGGAGTTAAAAGGGAAATAAATTAGCAGAGTTCAGTTCATGGTAAAAAGTAGGTCAAAGGTCAATTTCAAGGTCACACTTAGATTGCCAGTATATGACTTCCTATTCAACTTTAATAGTAACTATTGACCTATATCTGCCAGTTTTGGATAAAAGGGAACAAAAATTTGCAAAGTTTAGTTCATGGTGAAAAGTAGGTCAAAGGTCAATTTCAAGGTCACAGTAAATTGCCTCTAATGACTTTCTATTCAAATTCAATAGCAACTATGGGTGTATCTCTGCCAGTTTTGGAGATAAAAGAGAACCAAAATTTGCAAAGTTCAATTCATGATGAAAAGTAGGTCAAAGGTCAATTTCAAGGTCACGCTCAGATTGCCAGTATATGACTTCCTATTCAACTTTAATAGTAACTATTGACGTATCTCTGCCAGTTTTGGAGATATAAGGGACTATATGTTACAATTCTGAGTTACAATAATGTGCCACCACAATGTACTTTTTAATACAGCATAACACGAAAACCATATAAAATACAAAAAAACAGAGACCACACCCAATGTTGGGCTTTACATGCTCTACAAAATGCAAAAAAGAACGGGTGTCTAGCATTAACGGTTTCTGAATTAGAGACGAATTAGAGTTTTTAGTTTCCGTATCTTATGGCTGCTACTCCCGTGAAAATGCACTGATTGACCCCAAATTCATGGAGATGAAAGATGACCCAAAGGGTAACACTTTCCAATAATATTATTGGTTAAGTCTGTGTAGTGTCTGAATAACAGCGCAAATAATTTTTTTTTCGTAAAAAATTTGTTTTTTTGGAAAATTTTGGCCCCTTTGACCTTGGAATAAAGGTCAAAGGTCAAATCCAAGGGCATATTTGTAATCTACACATATGACTTTTGGGAAGACGTCTGTAGAAATTTTTCCCATAATTCCTTCCATAGGGTAGATAATTGGCATTGAATTTTCAAAAATTTTGACAAGGGTGCATTTCAACGAGCGTCACGCCCAGGTCAATGCACCGACTGAGACAAAAAAAACCTGGGGGTTCAAGTTGAGGTTATATGTGACCTAAATCCAAGAGATGGGGACAGGGGTCCTTGTGGTCTAGGAGGAGAAGCGGTAACGGTGACTTGTATCCGGCGCCAGTACGCGGAGCCGGCGGAGCTCACGGAGCTCACGGAGCCGGCGGAGCCGGACGAGACGGGTCGGGACTAAAACCATGAGTACCGCCAGCGTACACGCTGGTGGTACTAATAAAATCTATTGCTTTTTTTTCAAATAAAGACACTATTTTTATTTTTAGTGTAATTTCACTACTTTAAAGGGATGAAGCAAACCTTTGGGGCAGGCAATCATAGGCCTTTCTACTTACTGAGATTTTAGACTTAAAACCAACGTTACAATAAATGATATAATAATTAATATAAAGCATATAATACTATGTTTGGTAATTTATCCAGATGTATTTCACAAAAAAAAAGAACTTTTTTAAAATCTAAACTGGATATATGCAATGTATTGTATTGAAAATAGTTCACCTTTATTTTCAATCAGTAGACAATGCACCATCATCAACTAGACCAATATTGTGCAGTATTAGACTTAAAAAACTTCAGTTATCATAATGTTAAGCACAGATACTTACGGCACATGCCAGCTTTGGGGAAGTATCCCTGGATACACCGACATATCCCAGACTGACAGCGTCCAAATTGGTCCACACACTGGTCCAAGGCACTCTGACACCGGGAACCCAGGGCTATCTTATAGTCTGCAAGGAGTTACACAGGTTATCAGTGAAATGTGGGTAAATTTCATTTTTAAATTCAATTCATACATGTATCTTTATACATTTATAAAACTGATCAAAATAGTATATCAAAAACTAAAGGTATATGTTATTTTTTATATATCTGGTAAAAATTGTACCTTTTTTCCTTAACCATTAACATGATTATATTAAGTGCATAAAAATTTGGAAACGAAAGTTAATTGAACATTTCCCAATAAAATATACATATTATTTAATATTACTCTATTAAGGAAGTATTTCCAATAAACATGGTAATACATAAACATTTGATCTCATTGAGGATTTTTTGACACAATAAAAACTCACCGCAGCTTCCATATTTCTCATAAAAATCTGGTTTACACCTGCAGCGCCCTCCTCTGCACTCGGCGTTGGTACTGTTACATATGTCTGGGACTGCACACAGACCATTCAGGGGAATGTGGGGGACTAAGACAAAGTAGAAATGCGAGTTTTTAAATTATCTACGTCAATTTCTTAACCATTCACTTCTACACATCTCTGACTTCAGCTGTGCTTATAGGGGTAAAACAGCATGTATGATTCCAATTGTAAAGGTACATTTGCTTGTACAAGTAGTTAGGCTGGTGAAAATAATGAAGATATAGATAATTACAGCAATAAACTTTTTAACTGATCCACCATTCACCCCTTTATTCAGGTAGGACAACTGCGCAGGTAATAAGTCTACCTGTTAGTGGTGGTTACCAACTAAAGGCTGGAGATACCTGTTAAACTGTCACTAGTGTCCTTGACACCTTTCTACTGGGTAAAAGGCAGCTATATGAATTATCTGATTTAAGTGAACAATAGGAAATAGGAGAGAGACATAGCTGTGAGTGTAATCAGCTTTACACTGTGACAAAATTAAGAAAGACAAAGTCAACTCCTCCTATATTATTGACAAAACAGAGAAAACCAGACAATGCCATCACCAGCTTGCACTTATCTTGGACCTAAATAGGAAAGTTCTCTTATTATGTCCATGCACTTATGTACTATTTTCTAGTACATCTCTACCACTTACTACTGCAATGACTCAGATTTGAAATGTTTTTACACATATAAAATGGGTCATTAAATCTAGATCAGCATGCCAGCTGATATGAAAAAATCTTTGGGATCAATCCAGGTGACAAGTAAAACCTAGCGAATTGGAGTGACTACAAAGTGACTACAAAGTGACTACAAACATATTATACAAGACAATATATTACAGGTGGACACAGACAAAGACAAGGCAGAAATATGGTTGAAAAAAAAAAAAAAAAAAAAAAAAAAACAGAAAATCAGGCTACTCTAGAAGCAGGAGGTACATGTACATTAAGAACTTACACTGTGTAATTGTCATATTTCTGCCCTGGGTTTACGACTATTCCAACTTTGAAAACACACATTAATTCAATATAAATGCTGCACCTACAGTAGCATAGTAACATCTGTGCCATTAAAAAACCTGATCTTGTATCCTGAGGGATGGTAATAGCATGGCGCTGAGTTCAATTTTTTAATGAGCAGTTCCCTAGCCCAAGGTAACATATTTAAAATTGAATTCAAAATTTCTAGAAGTGATATCCTAATGTGTAAGTCTTGCTATACTGCTGCAATGTTTAAAAAATACCCATAGGGAACAGTATATTGACATTAACACAACTTGTACCTCTTTGGAAATTTTTGAAGCCAGTATGCATACATGTACCTTCCATCTTTTTTTTTTTTATCTTTATTTACATGGTGCATAGATCTCTACTGAAAGGGAAACTATACTGCTTCTTGGCACCTAGCTCTTTAGCACAAATAAGATATACTGCATCTAATGTAGTGGTAATGAAATTACAAAAACAGTATTAAAATTTAAAAAAATAAAAATAAAGAACCATAAAATATGAAGTGAAAAATGTGTTATGAAAACAAACTTAATTTGTCCTGATTACCATTTACAAAAAAGTTAACCTGGTCAATAAAAATTTAAAAAGAGATTTTTAAATATTGCTCACCACAAACTGGATTTCCGTTGATGATTTTAGCAAAGTACCCTTTGACACACCTGCACTGTAGGAAGTCAGGGTCACAGTGAGCATTGTTGTCTTTACAGCGGTCCAGATTCAGCTCACAGGGCTGGTTCAAACTAATTCTAGAACCTGCAGTTAGAGACCAGAAAACATTGCAAAGGAACAAAGAAAAAGTCTTGTTTTTAACTTTCAGTTTAAGGACAGGGTTTAAGCCTACTCCAACACAAAATAAACTGAAGTGTAGAAGTCCATTTAAATAAAATACCGTACCAATTATGCGAAAAAAAAAAGTTATTATTATAGATCTACTGGCACCTCATTCATTTTAACAGCTATTATTTTATATGATTATCACACAAATATAAACAAAACATACCATACACTGCTACTGTAGTGGATATACTACCACTTACGTATTCTGTCCAGACACTGGTATTCTAAATGTAGGTAGTTGGTTAAAATTTCCACATCATCAGTTTCTATCTGAGGGCACTTGCTTGCTTTAATAGGATAGTAAGGGACAGGTCGGAATCTTGGGGAACACTCAGTTTTCCCCTGGCAAAGGTTGATAAACACATCTCCACGTATAGTGCAGTCTATTGTTGGGTGGGGTTGGCAGCGTTCTACACCCTCAGGATTACGCCCATAGCTTTCTAGAATTATGTTGATCTTCTTTCCTCCTGTACATGGAGGGATGACCAGTCTTGTATTGAGACACAAGTTCAACTGAATTACTGAAAGAGAAAATTCAATTGTAATTACAATTTCATGGTGATAAACTACAAATGAAAATACACTGGAATGATATCTAACCCCCTCACCTTCCCTCCTCCAAGGAAAAAAAATTACCGTTTATCACTCCATCATAACCCTATTGTTGCCTATTGCAAATATGTGGAGTTTGAAGTTTGATAAATGATGCTGTACATCACTTGCACTTGAATTTTAATCAAGATTAACATCTGATTTTTTAAAAAAAGTTCTTTCCGTCTAGTCTTAGTTGTTCAGCATATTTTCTGTTCTCTGAGATATGATTAACTATTTAATCTTGAGATGGAAAGCTGATCGAGTGGCTTTTGTTCATAGTCGAAGCCATCGATAAATATACACAAAATTAACTAGACACTAGTGGTTCACTGTCTTGCCATTCACTCCTGCAAGCTGTTTATATCCCCTAAATTCTGCAACATCCTTACAGCCTTTTCCTCTACCGGTAGTTTTTAAAAGCGGAAGTTGAAAAAATAGGTAAACTTATGCGCAATCTCAACTACTGCATTGTATGACGGCGGTAAATTTGTTTGGAATGAGTACACGTGGTAGCACTCAAACCTGCGTAATTATATTACGCATTTTTGATATGACCTAAAAGCATACAATATCGATCATTCTACAATGCATTTCGTCTAATGGTCAATTAACTATATAATTATTCATACCTGTTTGGAATGACAATTGCCAGAGAGGGAGATTTTCTCGAGCGCCATACTTCAACCATCTCGACACACACACACACACACACACACACACACACACACACACACACAAAAAAAAAAGAAAAAGACAAAAAAGGGGGGAGAAAAAAACAAAAAAAATTTAGATCTTTTTTTTTTTTAAATCAAAATAAGCTGTTTTTTTTTCAGTGCTTTGAAAAGAAATGCCTCATTTCATAAGAAATGTAAAAGCAGTTTGCTATGATCAAATATATTGACTACATTAGATAATAAAGAATAATCAAATCGGCAAGTAATTTTAATTGAAGTAAAAGTTAGTATATGAAACGACACGCTTTGATATTTATCTTAGTTATACTATTTGAAACTATCACTCATTCTGAATATATAGGTCCATTTGAAGAAAAAAAAAGTGAAAAATGAAGTTAAAGATATATTCGTTAATTCTACTTTTTCTAAATCTCTAGTGACAAAAATTGATAAATTTAGTTTTTGTGTAAATCGTGAAAAAAATAATTAATTCGTGCCTTGCTAGAATGGAGAAATTTTCTTATTTTGTAACAAACATGGTAAATTTAATTTATCTAGGTACAATATCAAAAGAAATTTGATCGACAATATACAACCAATTAAGCAAATTTGTCGCAGTAGTAAAATAAATAGCTAACGTTTCACTTGGGACTATGAAATGGTTGCTTGCTCTTTACCTTCAAATTAATTTTTTTAAAGTGATATTGCCAGTTT